>NC_079135.1:55090292-55774745 GCF_945859705.1 Episyrphus balteatus | reverse complement strand
AGTTTGGTAGGTTAAATAGAATATTCCCTTCCTAATTCACTTTAATAAATCACAGAACTAACCCTGATTTAATCCACGTGATCTTACAAAATTTGTATTGTTTAAGTACCTACATGTTCCATATTGGTAATCCAAGTTTTTTTTTGTTTTTCAAAATACTAATGATTGATGATAGTTTTTTTTTTTTAACCAACGTAACGTCTTGGATTTGATAGATCTTGAGAAATTTTTTATGTCATACAAGATGCAAATCAAACGATTTGTATGTAGGTCACGGTGGCGTATACGTAATATTTGTTTTTACACAAAAAACTTAAACAGTAAAGCCTAGTACATAGTTGTGAAACAAGTCGTGAATCTATACGAATTTGTATTTTTTGTTCACCTGTAAACGTTCCGGTCAACCTTCCGGGAGAAAAGAATGGAGAGTTTTACTTCACGACCGGTAAAGTAATTCACGTGCAAAATGTAGGGGGTAGTAGATTTACGAGTAAAAGAGATTCCCCGTATACTTTGCACACAGATGAATTTTGAATTTTAGCAGGAGTATCAATGCTTAATTTTTTGATGAAATAAATTTGAAAATTGAAGAAAAGCAAATGTGTGTAATACACACACTGTGTATTCTGTTCATTGTTTGTCACTGTGGCGTATATGTAATATTTTACGTTATTATTTTTAAACAGTAAAACCTAGTACATACTTTTGAAGCAAGTTGTGAAATGAATCCATACATTTTTTTGGTCACGTTCCTGTGAACGTTCGTGGTGAAAAAAAATTGACGAGTTTTGCTTCACGACGTGAAGTAGTTCACGTGCAAAACGTACGGGAATCTCTTTCACTCGTGAATATACTCCCTCTATATATTTTTCTAGGTCATACAAGTTGCAAATAAAACGATTTGTGTGTAGGTCACTGTGGTGTATGTGTAATATTTTTTTCCTAAAAAAAAAACACTAAACAGTAAAGCATAGTACATACTTCTGGTGAAGTGAACATGGACACATGTCCACTTGTGAACATTTGACATTCATCGCTGGTACACACTACACACTTCAAGTTTATTTATCTCATGTAAAAATCTCGCAGTAAATACTAAACTTTTTGATATTGATTATTAAGCAACAAAATATGTAAGCAAATTCACTGCACTTTCAAACCGTGAAGCAGTCCAACATCTCCAAATGATCTTGTATGCTCTGACATTTGCACATTTGCATCTTTTTAGTACAGAACAACACAATTTTGTTTTTCTCGCTCTTCAAAGCAGTAATGCTAAACATATACAATTATTTCGATATAGAGTATTAATTAAGTAGAATATGCATAAGTAATATCAGGTGGGGGAAGTGGGGAAGAGATCGCCTATGGGGGCGAGACCGTTTTTGTATGTTGTATAAAATAAAATTTAAATTGACAACACTTGTAATATAAAATAAGTGTCTTATGGTATGATCGATCATGCCTATAAGTATGAGAAAACCGAAAAATTGCGGTAAATTTTGTGTTTTTTCATCAAATCGTTATCTTTTATGTACAAAATAATTTGTACTTTTAAAATAAATAAAATTTTAACTTTTTTTTTTATAATAAAAGGTGGGAACCGATGAAGATATATCATTCGTGTCATATTACACTGATCAACAGAATTGAACTTTTTTTTGCCACAAGATATACTTTTCTAGGGGTTTTTGATGTGCTGAACTCGAATCTGAAGTCATTTGATTGGCCTCCGTTTTTGAGATATTACCGTCATAAAATGCTAAAAAACGTCATTTTGGCTGTTTTCGAGCTTCTGTTTTTATGTGGGGTAATTCATTATAAACAAATTTGTATGAACAGATATTCTTCTTCTTTCAAAAACTGTTTAAATTTTCCCGATATCTCTTTTATTGCTCGAGATATCTTAAGTTTCAGTTAATAAGCCAAAGAGAAACTAAATTTAACTTAAAGTTTAAGTCACTCTGGTCATAAAATGTTTGCCACAAGAACCAAAATATACTTATCTAGAGGTTTTTGGTTTGCTGAACTCGAATCCGCAATCAGAAAAATTCTATTAGCCTCCGTTCTTGAAATATAACCGTTATAAAAAAAACCTATTTTTTGCATTAGAGTTCAGCAACCCAAAAACCTCTAGGAAAGTATATTTTAGTTCTTGTGGCAAAAAAAGTTTAATTTGGTAGGCCAGTGCTGTTTCTGAGTCAAAGACCGCTACTTAAATTTTAAATATCTCGGGCAGTAAAAGAGACATCGGAAAGATTTAAACATTTTTTGAAAGTATCAAACCAGTTCTTATAGACACCGTTACAAATGTATTCAAATTGAATTACCCCACATAAAAACATAACCTCGAAAACAGCCAAAATGACGTATTTTTGCATTTTCTAACGGTAATATTTCAAAAACGAAGGCCAATACAAATTTTCTGAATTCAGATTCAAGTTCAGCACATCAAAAACCTATAGAAAAGTATATTTTGGTTCTTGTGGCAAAAACCTTGTTGACCAGTGTTATTGGAAAAAAAATTTTGTTTAAGAAAGAAATTGTTTAATTAGCAACAGAATTTAATAGGGTGGTCTTACCCCCATGTGGGGCCAAGACCGTTTTGTGTTAATGTTTTTTATTTTTCAAAACTTATGTACACTACACTACACTACACTACACTACACTACACTACACTACACTACACTACACTACACTACACTACACTACACTACACTACACTACACTACACTACACTACACTACACTACACTACACTACACTACACTACACTACACTACACTACACTACACTACACTACACTACACTACACTACACTACACTACACTACACTACACTACACTACACTACACTACACTACACTACACTACACTACACTACACTACACTACACTACACTACACTACACTACACTACACTACACTACACTACACTACACTACACTACACTACACTACACTACACTACACTACACTACACTACACTACACTACACTACACTACACTACACTACACTACACTACACTACACTACACTACACTACACTACACTACACTACACTACACTATACTACACTACACTACACTACACTACACTACACTACACTACACTACACTACACTACACTACACTACACTACACTACACTACACTACACTACACTACACTACACTACACTACACTACACTACACTACACTACACTACACTACACTACACTACACTACACTACACTACACTACACTACACTACACTACACTACACTACACTACACTACACTACACTACACTACACTACACTACACTACACTACACTACACTACACTACACTACACTACACTACACTACACTACACTACACTACACTACACTACACTACACTACACTACACTACACTACACTACACTACACTACACTACACTACACTACACTACACTACACTACACTACACTACACTACACTACACTACACTACACTACACTACACTACACTACACTACACTACACTACACTACACTACACTACACTACACTACACTACACTACACTACACTACACTACACTACACTACACTACACTACACTACACTACAATACAATACACTACACTACACTACACTACACTACACTGCACTACACTACACTACACTACACTACACTATATATGCACTACGCAATATCTTCATGGTATTTGACCGGTTTGATAAGCCGCGTTTTTTGCTGTGTTGCAGCAATTACATTTACTTGCGCTTTGAAATGATTTCCACATGGAATTTCTAAATAAACAATTAATTACTTTCAATTTTGGTTCCAATTTGTAACACTATTTTTTATAAATACCGTTTCAATATTTTCACATACCTACCGTGAATAACAAAAACTTGCAACTGGATTGAAAAAAAAAATCTCAGTAAAAGAAGAAAAAATAATACAAATTATTTGTATTATTACCTCTATATAATTATAATTATGCCGCAAATGGTAAACTGTTTTTATAACAAGAAACGACAGATCAATTTGTATCTTAAAAGCTTTTGTGGGTAACGATTTCTAGTTTTGTATTTTTGAGAGAATTTAATATCCTAGATTAACAATATTTGATAATAATGTCTCCAGATCATTTTAAAATAATGTCTCAACATCATTTTAAAAATTTTATTTATTATAAGTCAGCACTTCATGGCGTTAAACCGTTAAACGATTTGTCTTTTGCGCCAGAAGTCGATGGCTCAGATCCCGTTTTATATTTTTTCTTACAAATAATTTTTAAATCATTTTTTTTACGGGATAATTTGTTTTCTTACGACGTTATAATACGTATGCCGTCCAAAAACCGAATTTACAGACAGCCAATATTTTTAGTTAAAGTCAGTAAATGATAAACAAATCACTCACAAAAAAGCTTTGCTGCTTATTAAAGGATAAAACTATTATTAAATTGCTGACGATGATGGTTTGAAAGCTTATATCCTTTAATCTTCTGAATGAAATACTCACTTTAAATTAGTTCGCTTTTGTTAAACTTTGCTTAAGATAAATAAGCTCTTTCAATTCTCTCCAACTTTATAGACTCTTGTCACACCCAAGGCCCACTGGATGGTTCCTTATACGCAACAATTCTAAAATCACCAAAATCATCACATTGCCCCAATAACAACAACGACCAATCTATAAAATCCATTGCTAGTTTCGATAAGAGTTTTGACTCGATAAATAACAATAAACCAATCAGAACAAGCACCCCAATTAAAAACTCATCCCGCACGGAAGTCACTTCCGGAAGAACCTCCTTTCGGGAAGCATCGGCTCCATTGCCGGCGCGAACTCATAATAACACTCAGATAGAAAATCGTCCTGGGACATCACAATCGAATTATCGTCAACAATCAGGACAACAGACATCTACTTTGTTGCATCACCAAACAAACTCCGCCATTGTTGTTCAAACCCCTGATAGTAACAATCGAATCTCCCAAAATGGCTCTAGAGAATTTGTACGCAGTCCACTTACACTGTCCATGGATTCAGGAATCTCAAGTAGCGGTGTATTAAATAGTAAGTAAATAATAATCGCAAGTAAATATGGTGTTTTGCTTGTGTCTCTTTTCTTTTCTTGGTCTTTCTGTTGTCATTCTAAAAACAATCTTAAATGCAGAAATAGGTGAAAAGGAAATTCTGCTACTTAAAAAAAAAAAAGAAATCATAATTTTTTCACTTTTAAAGATTACAAGATCCTATTCAAAGGGGATCATAATCTTATAGATTTATAGCGGAGTTCCAATGAAAATACTTTGTACGAGTTTATATTGTTTTCGATTTGCAAAAACAAAAGTAGTTTGTGTTTGTACTTTTGCAGATTACTGCATTTACGAACTCGCCCATTCTGTAATAAGATTTGATTAACCTTCGAAGACTATTTTTGAGATAAATGAATTGATTTAATTTATGTCTATTGTTTTTATTAAATAAAATAAAAAATAAAGCGATTTAACTATGCTTCTTTGTAGCTTAAAACGTAGTTACGTAATTTATTAAGTGTATTAAAAAAGTTTGATCCTCTTTAAATATAGTGTTTGACTGTGTGTATTTTTAATTGTGTGGCTATTTGACATAATCTAACAAGCTGTATTTTGAGTGTTTACTAACAAATTTTGTAGAAATAACTGTATCACAGAACAATTTGAGCAAAATTAATTTTTAAATAAAAACCAAACCCACAAAATCTTTACAGGACCCACATTAGCATCAAGTGTATCGCCATCAAGTTTTCCTAGTCAAGTGAGCCCACAAGGTAAATAATCTAAAAATAACAAATAAATAGTATTAATAAGTACCAACTGAAATTCATTCTACGTCTTGAAATGCTTATAGCATGGAAACAGCCATAAGGCACGCAACCCTTAATTTAAATCCCTAAATTTTCCAAAAAAAACTCCATCAATAACAACCAGTCTGTTCTTCTTATAGTTGATTGAAATTGTCATAGATCTTTAACTCTTGCGTTAATTAATTCTAAAGTCTATTTCAAACTAAATGCGAAGCTACGGTTACCACAAGAATAAGGATCTTTTGCAGTTAGCTGACGAATATCTATTAGAATTTGGCAAAACTTGAAAATTTCAACAGCGGGTACCAGACGATGAAATTAAGCTTAAAGAAGAAATTAATGTCAAAGTTAACTTATAAATTCATAGATTTTCCGATTCAAGGTCACACAGCTTTTTTAAAGTTAGAAACCATGACAGTCTTTTTATCTAAGTTTGCTGCCAAATCAATCATAAGACTAAATATTAAAATTTAATTGTAAAACTAGGACCTAGAGACTAATATACACCAGTCCTGTCCTGGTGAATCCATTATCAGTTTACAAGAATTGAAGAGAACCACAGTTTTCTGTCGTGTCGAACGTCAAGGTCAAAAGTTCTCCTTGATGACAAAGATCCACTGGGAGGTAGATTCCTCGCAAGAGATTGTACGATCCACAGTATTTCCAAAACTACCAACACTACCTTCATCAAGTTATTATTAAGTGATCTTTAGGTGTGTTGTATTCTAGCAGTACCTAAATGAAATATGTAGGTAGGTACTTGTTTTATTTTTTGATGATTTTCTCTTTGATGATAACAATTTGAAACACCAAACAAATACTCGGAGGTCTTTTAAGTTTGTAGGACTTGTCGCACTGATAACGAAACGCTATGTAAAAATTTCACTACACCCCAAAAATCTGGAATAAGGGACAAAAAACGATCTTCTGGCATCGCCAATTTTCTACTGATTATAGGTGATTTCCAAATTCAAAGTGGTGCTTTTAACCTTTTCGAACCCGAACTATGAATATCAATGTTAAAAATTTTTAGTTTAATATTATCGTGTCATAAACATTACAACTTAGAAATATGAATAGCAATTAGTTATTTCCAAAATAATAATATGTTACTCCCATGATCCCCAAAAACAGCCGGACAACAGAGAAAATAATATTTAATGTAATTTATACTACTTATTCTAAGCTAAAAAAAAACAAAACACTTTCTGAATATTTTAATTAAAATTTTTTTTCAAAATTATTACCATATAACAATTTAAGACTTTTAGCAAAAAAAACAAAAAATTTAATTTCAGTCGCGTTTTCGATGAAAAAAATCAAAAGTATTATGTTTGACTAACTTTTTGTACTAATCTAGTAACAAGACATTATTATCTTTAAATTAAGCCATCGAAACCTAAAAATTATTAAATGGAATATTTTTTTATGAATTTTTAAATATTTGTTTCATGAGAGTAACGCTTAACTCGAAAGGTTTAGTAAAAATCTGTTGATATTTGTATTAAAAAACAATTTTAAACGATTTCAACCCAGACAGATGCAGACAGACAAGTCCATAGGTATTAAGTGTGTATGTAGAAAAGATACACAATCATAATAAGGACTAAGATCGCAGTTACTGCCACCGATATGGTCAAGGTTATCATAGTCCTTCGGCAGCACACAACCAGGCACCTTTGACCTGTCAGGAATTAACGTTCCTGATAATAATCAATAATTCTGTCGATCTGCACATAAAAAGCGACCGTGCTCTTCGACTATCTCACCAATATAACTGTTGTAACTCCGAATATGACTTCTTTCTGAACCAGCGAAAAATTGTTTATTTAGTAAATGTATTAAAAATAAAAAAACGCTTTCATTCCTTTCAAGTCACAATTAATTTTGTTTTAAAACGATTTTTAAAAGCAATATTTTGAAAAGATATTCTTAAAACCGTAGTTGTTAAAAATAAAAAATAGAAAAGATGTTATAATTTAGAGAAAAAAACTCAAAAACCTAAGACCCAAGAAAAATCGCATAATGTCTTTTTCGAAATATTTTGCGTTCGTTTATCCAATATTATGTGTTACCTCTAATTGATCTCACTCATGTGTAAATTTCCGATAAAAATTTATGCTCACCCATAAATTGTCCAATGACAAAACTACTTTTTATGGAATGAGTTATCATTCAAATGTATTTATTTTAGAATTACTTTTCATTTTTAAGAGCTACAATTTATGATTCATTCAAAATTAACATTCACTCATGTTCAGTGTGCTAAATTATTTTTTTTTTTTGTTCAAATCTATTTCCAGAAGATCGCCATCGTGAACTTGATGACATTTTGAGTGACATGCTATTAACAGTTCAAGATATACCTGACTTCCAAAATCGTAAATCAAGCACGCATTCGATTAACCAATACGATCGTAGTCAAAGTGTCGTGTCCCACGTTTCTGCCACCGCCTCCGCGTCATCCCCAGTGTATACGTTGCCAATACAAAATCCGCCCGCGCAAAATATCAATCGCGACTTGATACACAGTTCGCATTCATATGTTTCACAGGAGAACGTGCAACGTCATTCAAATTCGAATTCATACAACAAACAAGATCGGTTCGATCCGTACGATACAGCTAGTACAACAACCACGTTAACACCGCCACCAAGTGAAAGTGGTCGTGACACACCAAACCTGTTCAGTGGCTACCATAGCAGTACTAGCAACACATCGCGTCAACAACAGCAACAACGACGCGAAACAAACGCTGCAGCAACTATGCCTTTGCAACATAACCAAATGCCGCCTCAGTCTACTTCGGGTTCGGCATCGGTGGGTCAAAAAAATTCGCAACATCAGTCAGCGACATATCATCGAGTAGTGCGGACGTCTAAGGAAAATAATCCGATCACCTCTGAAGACGAGGATAATATTCCGTATCACGCGCGTGAACATTCTCAACCTTTTTCCTACGGCAACCTTCCGTCGAACGGTGTGCATTTGAACGACGTTTCCGGTCCCGAAAACCAACAAAAAGATCCTAGAATGATAAAAGCTCAATCGGGACTCACCAGTCCTATGCTGGTGCGTAAGACATTTGGTGGTACCGTTTCCAATGACTCAACTTACAGTACGCTGCGAAAGCCTGATTTCGAAGAGATGCTCCGTGAGCGACGCGAAAAAGTTATGAGTGAAAAGTACTCGATTAGTGACAAGCAGCCTGTTGCATCAAATGGATATCACAACTATTACAATGACCCATTGAAGCGTTCAAATACTCTGGATGGATTCCATCGCAGCACAAGCACTAATGAGTGAGTAATTTTGTTTGCATATTTTCTTTTTTTATTATTCTTGCGCAATCGAAAACATTTGCGTCGTAATGTTATCCTCTAAATATTAATTTTCTAATTTTCGATACATCTGTGATTTCAAATCGAATTATTTATCAGGCACTTTATTTATTTCGTCTCAAGATCTGGGACTGAAATTGTTATATCAAAATAATCACACTCGATTATCTTTTAATCAAGGATTTTCCTTGGAATAATCCTTGATTAAAAGATAATCAAGTATGAAAAAACTGGCCCTAAGAATAATAAAATTTTCGTAAGAAAGTATTAAAATAAACTTTTATTATTACCTACATTAAAGGAAAAATAACAAACAAGTTTTCTTTTTGGAATAAACTTAGTTATGAGATAATAGTTATAATGGTTATGCATATATGGTTTGCAAACCTTTATACCTACCTATGGAGTAAATAATTATGTAGGTTGGATTTGGGAAGTTAAAAGCACTTTTTATCTTATTTTATTTTATTTTATTTTATTTTATTTTATTTTATTTTATTTTATTTTATTTTATTTTATTTTATTTTATTTTATTTTATTTTATTTTATTTTATTTTATTTTATTTTATTTTATTTTATTTTATTTTATTTTATTTTATTTTATTTTATTTTATTTTATTTTATTTTATTTTATTTTATTTTATTTTATTTTATTTTATTTTATTTTATTTTATTTTATTTTATTTTATTGTATTTTATTTTATTTTATTTTATTTTATTTTGTTTTATTTTATTTTATTTTATTTTATTTTATTTTATTTTATTTTATTTTATTTTATTTTATTTTGTTTTGTTTTATTTTATTTTATTTTATTTTATTTTATTTTATTTTATTTCATTTTAGTTGACTTTTTATTTTATTTTATTCTATTTTATTTTTTTTTACTTTATTTTATTTTATTTTTTTTTATTTATTTTATATTA
This sequence comes from Episyrphus balteatus, assembly GCF_945859705.1. Taxonomy (NCBI): domain Eukaryota; kingdom Metazoa; phylum Arthropoda; class Insecta; order Diptera; family Syrphidae; genus Episyrphus; species Episyrphus balteatus. The sequence goes on along the minus strand of NC_079135.1, from coordinate 55,764,662 downwards.
TTTTAAATCAAGTGACTTTTATGCATAGGTTATAAAAAAATGTGTTAAGCAAAAATTTACAAAAAAAAAAGAGTGCCTGCATATGTACACGCGAATGAAGTTATACTTCTCACTCATATCATAACAAAACTATTTAACATGATGAGCACTAGATGGTGCTACTTGCTAATCCATTTGATATTTGTTTTCAAGTAAATCTTCATACCCCAACAAAAGAAGTATAACTTCAAAAAAAAAAAAAAGGGGTTTTCTAAGAATTCTTACTTGCAATACTTGTACGTAGGTACTGTTGTAAAGCAAGTTTAGGGTTTTTAAATGGAATCGAGAAAACAATCACATTACGATAAAGAGTATAATATAATATATAATATTATTTTAAGGACGGAAAATGAAAGGTAATTGTCATGTAAGAAAAGCATATTTTCCACAAAAACGGCACCAATCATCGTGATGAAAAAATTGAGAGCAATATCGCAAATGAGGTTGTACTTCTTATATAAAAAAAGAGAGCAAGTAAAAATAGTTTTTGGTAGGGTTATTAACGCTACTTTTTATAGAACTCAACCGATTTTCATTAAATTTACAGTGAAAAAGCATTTAAGTAACCGATTAAGACTTAAGCAAAACATTTGCAAAACACATTTTTACATATTTTTTTAAAGGTTGTTTAAAAGGCGTCGTTTAATAATTTCTTCTTCTTCATAAACAAATTTAAGTTGTTTAAAAAATGTTGTATAGAATTTATACGGAAAAATAATTTTTTTAAATATGTAAATACATATGTAAAACGATTTCTGTTTTTATATATTAAAAAAAAACTTTTTGTTATTTGTATGTATATGAAATTAATAAAGATACTACTTTGTTTATCAGTCAAGAACAATTAAAAGTGTGTTTTAATAATAGTAATAATTTAAAAATAATTGCACATTTTTTTCTGTACTGTGTATAAAACTTCTTAGATTCTAATATAGACCGAGAGCCCACAGCAAATTTTGGGAGTGGAGGTATAACCAAAAACCAAAATGTGAGTATGCAGTTTTATAGTTTTATGCCTTCTAATGACGTATTCGAGAGTCTGGCAGCTTTAAATCACGGCTTTATATGGTTTTCAGGGGGTTAAATAACGCGAATTTTCCAATTAATGTGAGTAGGCTAAGTAAGCCAAAATTCACATTCTGAATGTAAGGAATTATGCTCTGTCATTTCTCCTAAGCCTCAATACCTCAATCTGATACGGTGATACGGCAAATAGAAATCAAGATATAAGCTTTTTTAACTAACCATATCAAATCTCTTCTTGGAGAGTTTTGAGTTCAAAATAACAAACAAAAAATTAAACAGAAAAGTCTCCAAAACAAAGCCGCTTAAAAAGCTTATATCTTGAGTTCTATTAATCGCATCGTATCGAGTATTTGTTGAGACAAAGCGATTGCCGTTAAGTTTTTGAAAATCAGTTGAGTTTTACGGCAGTGGCAGAGGTCTGAAGTTTTAGACGACATTTTTTTTGAGGAATTTGGCTCTTTTGGCCAAAACTTCGTAAAAACGGTAAATAAAAAAAACTAAAAAATGGCGTATCGAGTATTTGTTGAGACAAAGCGATTGCCGTTAAGTTTTTGAAAATCAGTTGAGTTTTACGGCAGTGGCAGAGGTCTGAAGTTTTAGACGACATTTTTTTTGAGCATTTTGGCTCTTTTGGCCAAAACTTCGTAAAAACGGTAAATAAAAAAAAACTAAAAAATGGCGTATCGAGTATTTGTTGAGACAAAGCGATTGCCGTTAAGTTTTTGAAAATCAGTTGAGTTTTACGGCAGTGGCAGAGGTCTGAAGTTTTAGACGACATTTTTTTTGAGCATTTTGGCTCTTTTGGCCAAAACTTCGTAAAAACGGTAAATAAAAAAAAACTAAAAAATGGCGTATCGAGTATTTGTTGAGACAAAGCGATTGCCGTTAAGTTTTTGAAAATCAGTTGAGTTTTACGGCAGTGGCAGAGGTCTGAAGTTTTAGACGACATTTTTTTTGAGCATTTTGGCTCTTTTGGCCAAAACTTCGTAAAAACGGTAAATAAAAAAAAAACTAAAAAATGGCGTATCGAGTATTTGTTGAGACAAAGCGATTGCCGTTAAGTTTTTGAAAATCAGTTGAGTTTTACGGCAGTGGCAGAAGTCCAAAGACCAGCAGTTAAATTGTCTGCAAAGTTCAGGGTCATCAAGATTGATGTCTTCACGCTGTATAAAGAATATGAAAGAGTGTGAATTTAGCCTACTTACATGAATTGGAAAACTCACACTTTTCAACCCCTTGAAAACAATACAAAGCCGCGATTTGAAGCTGCCAGACTTTTGAATTCCTTATAAGAACGCAAAAGGCTATAAAACTACATACTCACATTTTCGTTATACCTCCACTCCCGAAATTTGCTGTGGGCTCGTAGACTAAAATGTTAGTAGTAAGTCGTGACGTTATTCATCTCAACGAACAATTAAGTTTTTTTTTTTTTAATTTAAAACCCCGATTTTGGTTTGGTTATATGTACATATGTGTTAATATTGAATTAAAAAAAAAACACGCCAAAGGTTTTTGTTTCATTCAAAATCTTGAATTTGAAAAAAAAAACATATTTCTAAATTCTTGTATTTTTCATTAGTGCTTGTGGAAAAAGTTTTAATGATTTCTATTGGAATACTCTGTTTCACTTCTGTACTGTTCAGTTCATTTTATTTATATACGTTACGTACATAATCTGTGTGACATGAGCCGGAATTCTAATGTCAATGGGGACTTTATTTGCGGTTAAGTTGAATTACAAAGGTGTATATATGCAACACTTTAAGCGGGGTTTGTGGGTCGCTTGTCACTAGAAGCTGAAGTTGCTCGTGTTGCATTACTGATTAAGTTACCTCACATTACCCAGCGTCCTTGACGCAATACCACAATTAAGCTGTTCTAATTGCGAATGAAATCTAAGAACGTCATAAAGTTGCTTGTTTAAATATATTGTACTATATTTTAAATATATACCTATAAATATATACCTGCAGACAGGTGCAACATCAAAAAATGGCACTTCTTGGCAAACTAATCGTATACTTTAATAAACACAACCAACATAGATTGTAGGTATATAGAGAAGAGTCTTGTGTTGATGATGTTGATTTATTTGATATTTATCCACGCTCCCTGCCCACACTCTAATGTGCTTTTTAGTGATAAATTTTTAAAAAAATATTTATTGCATTTTGAGGAAAAGAAATATAAATACATTTTTTTTTATTTTATAAACTGGTTCTTCTTGTAATTAGTAGAGATACTCGTATGTATTGTGATGGTAGGTAGGTCCGTATTTGAAAAATTTATGCATGGGCGAACTGCTATTTTAGTACTTTATATACATAAATGAGTTTATATCTTGTGTTTTCCTTATTTGTAAATTTGTGTACAATGTTACAGTTGAGAAACTTTTTTCCAGTGGACCCACTGGAAAAAAGTTGAATTATTTTTTAAAAATTGTCTCGCCTATGTGTAAATAAATTATTATTTAAACTTATTTTTATTGAGCTTTTTCCTGTATACCAATTTTGAATTTAAATTATGGATTATTTGCATGATTTTTTATAATTTTTAATCAATTCTATTAAGATGTACATAGGTAGTAGAATAAGGAATAATTTTTATTTATATCTGTATACGAAAATCAATTGCTAATTTGAATGATTCTTTTTCGTTTTGTTTGTACATATGTATGTACGTAATAATTTACCGGTGTTTTCATTTTCACATCAACCCTTTTCTTAAAGACAAAAGTCCACTCTTGCAATTTTATCTTGAATTTGCTGAATTAAATAAACAGTTTAAAAAAAACTCAAATAAATTAATTTCAAATTCAAAATTTTGAAAAACTAAAATTAAAAAAAAAAAATAAATAAAAAAATTAATTTTTAAATCAAATTTTCTCTGTCATTTATCATTGATAAGCTAACGTTGCAACAAAGACTTCAAAAGTTGAAATTTATTTCAAAAACCAATAAAACCGCATACTCGAAATCTGAAACTGTTCATTGAAGCAAATGAAAATGTATTATGATCAATTTGTCATGCTCAATCCTACAGCAAAAAGACGTAAAAAGTCATACCTACACAATGTAAAATTTTTACATAGGTATTTTCAATAAATTCTTTTAGTACTATCTACCTATACAAAAACCCGTCGAAAATGATACTATTTTATGGGGGCCATCACAAAAATAATTCTTTTTTCGATTTTTTTCAATTCCGGTATTTTTAAAGTATCTAGTTATTAACGATTAACGTCAAACAAAAAAAACATTAGAGGCATTTGAAAAAAGGTATTTATCCATTAATATTTCCATTGTTTAAATTTAAACAAATGTTCTTTCTAACCGAGAATATGAAAGAATGAATTGTAACATAAAAGTGTATCTGGGTTTTAGTGAAAAGTTTTCAAACTAAATGATTAGTTACAATTTTGTCAAGAAAACTAAAACCTCATCGGATATGACACACCTAGCTTATAATTTTACTGTGTACCATCTAGGCCTAAGCATCAAAGGAAATTTGAAAAAAAAAATTTAAGGATCTCGATTGAACTTAATGGCAAATTATATTTGCAATAAAATGGAAAATTTTTAATCCCAACAAAAAAATAAAACATCGTCATCGGACAAACACGCTCTACCATAAACAAACAAAATATCTTTTTTACAAAATAACAATAACAGAAGAAGTCCAATCTAAAAGGTTTATGTTTTTTATTGGCGGAAAGTCATCCAATAAATTTCGACACATTGGTCTTAAAATTGGAAAAGTTCCAAATCTAAGTTCCAAGTGCTCGTGTGTGTTTGCATACATAACCGCCAAAAACTTTTAAAGCATTAATTTGGCAGAACAAAAAAAAAACTATCTTCTGTACGCTGCCCCACTTATGGATTATAATGCAAATCTTTGAGATACTTTAGACTATTAATCATCAACCAGCAATGCAAACAAATAACTAAAGCACACACACATAATAATCCTCTTTATTTAGAAATGCCCGCCACCCGTTCCGTTTCGAGTTTATTGTGGGATCATGCATGAATCACTCACTAGTGTTGATCTCTGACCGAAAACGAATTCGTCAAATACCTTTCGCTAAAATGTACAACAAAAAAAAACCCCAAAGGTGCAACGAAGTCACTTTTAATTTCAATGACGACACATCAGAGATTGGTGGGAGGGTTATTTAAATGAGCAGGTATTATAAATGAAAATGATTGTATGCATAAGTTTCACTTCAGTTTTAACTGCTGCTGACTTTGACAAATGGGTTTTCAATCTAAAGTGGGCAAAGGATGAATTCCTCTTCAGAAAAAAAAACCTTTTTACTGCATCCACATTTTGAGAGATAGTGGTTAATGTATAATATAGAATCATGGCAAGAAGATCAAAAAGTTATAATGATTTCAAACTGCAACATATCTTTTACCAGTGCGTCATACAGTAGAATTGCGATACAATTTATTGTCTGAACAATTTCATTATGTATGAATTATTTGTAAGTATAAGGTTTAAATTTCTTAGCAACTCTTAAGTACAATAAAGAGTTCCTATTTTAAATCAAAAGTTTAAAGTTTAAATCAAAATTCAATTATATGTACAAAATTCTTAATATAAATATGATTTTTTTGAAAATCGTATAAAAGAGATATTACCGTATGAAGTTTATAATTATAAATGCATTTCCCATCAGAAGCGTAAACTTACATCCCTATTATTAAGTTTCAAATGAAGGTTTGTTTCATTAACTTTCCTTTATTTGAACAGTTTATCATTGAATCTGAATCTGAACCATGATTGATTAATTATTCAAAAGAGTTTGTGAACTAAATGTGGTTTCTTGTGAAAAAATATTGAGTCTCTTTAAATTTGGTGTATAAGCATTTACATACAGGGTGTCCGGTAGAAAATGTATTTGTTTTTCGATGCAAAATGTGAAAAAAAAATTTTGTATGAAAATTTTCAAACACCTGTGGTATAAAAAAAAATCCATAGGAACGTAGGGGGCCAACTTTTTTAAAAATATGCGCGTCCAGGGGATTGCAGAATGGTAAAAGTTTTTATCAAATCTAGAGTTACTAGGAAGTTATTGGTACCAAAGTGCAAAAAATTCCTATTAATTTAATAAATTATTTTAACTGTAAAATCTTAAATTTTTCACATTCCTGCCAAAAATGCATGGATACACATAACTATTAAAAAAGTGTTATAACCGTTGAACAATGGCTATAAAAAAATAATTTAACTTTTTTTTAATGCAAAGTAGAAAAAAAAATATTTGTTTTCTAATTTGCTAATAACCAGTTTAAAAGATAAAATAAGAAGTGGCTCACATTTTGCATCGAAAAACAAATTTCAAGATTTTTTTGAAGAAAAGATGCAACAGTTATAAAAACTTTTAACTTCGTATGTAGTGAGCCAATTATTGTAGAAAATTATAAAAATAAGAAATTTATAAAATTCATTCATTCGTGGTTGTGGATAAAGAAAACGTAAGATGATGAAATTTAAAGTACTCTGAACGAAAAAAAGCTAATATTTTCTAAACTGGTTGCCATAGAAACTTTTTCTATTCGGTTTCAGAACGGTCAAAAGTGCACCTATCAGCCATTTCAAGCTTATCCATTTTCTACCGGACACCCTGTATATAGTTTAATATGTGAATCAAAAATAAAATTTTGATGAACTACATTTTTTGATTTTTGAAAAAAAAAATTTATTTTTTTTTTAAATTAAATTTTCAAAAACGGGTCATTACATGTTTTTTCGCATTTTTTTTTTATTTACTAAAGTTGGCATACCAACTTTTTATTATTAAGAATTAAATAATTCCAAAAAATGCCACCAATAAGAATCGAACCTAGATTTCTAGTGTGTGCCGAATATTCATCGAATTTTCAGCATTTGTAGGCTTGAAATTGCCGCTCAAAATTCTGCAATTCAGCCGCTTGGCCACCCAGGACAATTTTACGTGATAACGCCATAAGAAAACAAGTTAAGTTCTGTGCATAAGATGAAAAATGGTTTAAAAATTAGTTTTTAGCAAAAAAAAAAAAAATAAAGTAGTAAAAAGTATTGTGCTGTCTTGAGAATCGAGCCTTTGGAACTCTGGTGCAAAAGAAAAAAAGTTGAACGATTTAACATATTTGCAAAGAGCTGTTTGACTTGGCCTCATATGTCTTGGTTTTTAAATGAAATTGCAATCTATTACACACTGCTAACGAAAGTAGAACGTCCACGCAGCCAATCTTCATCGATTTATAACAATATTTTATAACCTGTTTGTATCGAACTTTTATTTAAAACTATGTTATTGTTTCTAGTATTTAATGGTCTTATTCATTTCTTCATTTGTCAAACGCATAAGACTACGAGTAGATGCTTAGATCTCCTCTAGTATTTAAGAAATTCAAAAATAACCAAAACTATATATTATAATATTAACCATCCAGTCAGTTCCAGTTTTTTTTAACGGCCATATTATTCACTGTGGATTAAGTTTGGATTAAAGTTAATTTTAAATGCAATCGCTCGAATTTCATAAATCCAAGGATTTAATTTTTTGTTCTTATTATTCACTCAAAATAAATTAAATATAATTTGCATTTATCTTTTTTTTTCCTTTTCAAAATACTTGAAAAAAAAAAACTGAACACTTTGAAAAGTAATTTTACATCTAGATTTATAAAGTTAAGCATACCTTTAGTTTAAATAAATTTATATATAACAAGATTGGTTTTAAAAAATTGGACTTAAGTTTGGATTAAAGTAGTCAATACTATGGATTTGGATTAATTTTTTGGATTTAAATTTCTTTACATCCAGATGTATTTTTAAACTAGTGAATAATATGGCCGTAAGCTATTCTTTAACGTTTTACTGTTCAACTTTTCGCTGTCGGAAGGGAAGATGAAATAATCATATAAAGGGCAAGAAACAGTATTAACCTTTAAATACCTAACCCAAGAGAGTTTGGAAGTAAATGCGGATTTTTTTCTCGATAGATGTGTGGTGTAAAATTTTTTACCAAACGTTTCTGAAAATATTATGTTATTGATGAAGTAAACAAATCAAAGCAATGCATTCTAAAAAAATATTTATCGAAATCCTATTATATAAATTAAGTTGAAATAAATACACAAACCACATGTATGTCAGTACCAACATATCTATTCTTAGACAAGAGTATAGGTAGGTAGTAGGTATGTAAATGCAATTAAAATCTTTGTGTTTCTTAATAAAATTATTGTAGCATTCTTTTTTTCACACTTGTGCCCCCACGATTTTTTTCGTTCCTGCTACACTCTTAAGGCGCCATTCTCCATACAGCTGTTAAATTTTTTTATTTGGAGATACAACATTGATATGTACTGTACATACACATTGGTACCTATACCTACATATATGTAACTACGTTTTTCTGCTGCAGCAAATTGCCTCACTGAAATAAAGCAGTGGGTTTCAAAGAATGACGTCATTGCATCACAGACACCATTCATAGTCACATTAGAGATGCATTTAAAAGATGCAAATACTTGTTTCAGTCATTTATAAATGATAGCGAAACAAACAAATTCATATCTCGTATGTTCATGAAAATATCGTTGATTTTTCACACAGATGGTGGTGATTCACATTAAAATATACAGAAACCAACATAAAATGACAACACTAAAGGAAATGTTGGTCTCAGTGTTGTTCACCAACCACAACTCACATTATTCATTTAAACAGAGGCATACTCACTAACCAGTAGCACATTCATTTTATTAAAAGAAACGTTTCTTTTTCTAGTTGATTGGTGGCAGAAAAATTTTTTAGTAAAAAATGTACTCTTGTATGAACTCTTTTGATACCAATTTCAACACCCACAATCTTATACTGAACAAAAACGAATGCAACAACTTTTACAACGCCAATTTCCCCCAAAAAAAAACAAGACGATATTTAATTGATAGATAATTGAAAATGCATTGTTTTCAAAAGTTTATTTAAAGCTTAGTGAACTTAATGTTAAAGAGGTGGGCAGGGCATATCCTGGATAAGCTATTCCCGCTTTAGAAGTCAGTTCAAAATTTTTAATTGGATCGATGGAAGCTCACCCGATACCCGACACTTTAAGTGCCAGAAAACTAAATATCTTGCATTAAATGATAACGGTGCATTTTCTTTGGTACACGAATAAATAAATAAATTATAAACACATTTTTAAAATAGGTACTTTTAATAGAGGCTCTAAATTATAATTAAAGCAAAATAGAGAAAAAGTGAATTTGTCAGTTTTAAGTAACAATATGTACATTTGCCCGTGAATAAAATTGAATTCTACTTGTTTTTTTTTTTTTTTATTTATATTATTATATTCATATTATTAAGATTCTGTATTTCTTCAATTTAATATTGTACAATTTTTTTTATGAATGGAAAATTGTATGCAAAAATCGAAATGGTAACGGAGTTACGAATAACAGAGTTACGCGCGACAGAGTTACGGCCGTCAAAGTTACGCGAAACCGAAGTTACGAAAAACTAGAGTTACGAATTCTAAAGTTATGTTAAGCTATGACATGTGATTTTTGGGTTGGCAACAATTGCGAGGAACGATATGGAGTTATGGAAATACAAACAAGAGATTAACATTTTTCTCATAGGTCAGAACTAAATGAGTTAAGCGAAAATGGGTGTTATTTAATCTTGTAAAATTTTGATTGGATAGGTATAGATATACAAAGTGGGTATTACAAAATACGCTATGAATAATTATATTAAATAATAGAAGAAAAAAAATACGCAGGTGCAATATTAGTTGGACAAATAAGAAGTTAATTTCAATTATGTCCCCCAAACTTACATAAGTATACTTATGTTTTTTTTTTCTATTTCGAAGTTTTTGCGATCTTCTCACAAAAACAAAACCATATATCGTCGGTGAAACCAGAAAAGTGTGTAACTCCATTTTAGCAAATTTTATAGGAGAGCAAACAAACAAAATCGTTTTGAAGGCATTTGTATGAGTTTTCATTTTCTCATTTGCTAATAAAATAAAAACTACGAACTTTAAGGGGATTTTGAGTTTAAGGGACGGTAAATACTAGGTTTGTCTAACAGATGGCATTCAAATCTAATTTTCAGAAAATTTGGAGTTACACACTTTTCTGGTTTCACCGACGATATGTATATCTTTACCTATCCAATCAAAATTTTACAAGATTGAATAACACCCATTTTCGCCTAACTCATTTAGTTCTGACCAATGAGAAAAATGTTAATCTCTTGTTTGTATTTCCATAATTCCATATCGTTCCTTAATGTTGTAAACATTCATTAATTTTTACTTTATTGTCCAAAAGTAAGTTTCTGGTGAGACATGTCACAAGAGAGGTTGGGAAACACTGCGCTACATCAATCGTTTCTTGTGGGGGTCGTTTCAACCTGCAAAAGTATATACCATCCCTACTACAAATCGCTATACAAACCATCTGCTGGTAGGAGTGTTGCCAGAGCCAGAGGTTTGTTCGATAACTCTATTCGTCGTGTTATGTGTGATAACGTACTTTTACAATTTGTAATTTGAAATTCATTAATAAAACAAAATTTTTGATATGGTTTTCCTAGAAAACCAGTATTTAACTAATATTCTTCTTATATTCTTCATATTTTTTTTTAATACATTCCAACAAATTGATATGATGATTTAATTGTGAAGGCGGGAAATACAAAAAATTTAATTCAGCTTGCTTTAGAAAAGGTCAAAGCAACTCAAAAAGAATTTATGTGGGTGTCAAATACTTTGATCTGCTTCTGAATATTGTTATTCAATTTTGCCATAAACGCGGTAAATGATTATTATTTTCAATGTCAAAACTGTTTACGCCTCTTATTTATAAATTAAAAATAAATAAACAGAATTTTGAAGGTCGATTGCATAAACATACGCGTAAGCGTTCTTAAACCATTTATCAATCGATGGAGAATGTATTTGTACCTATACATGTTTATATTGTAAGAAAACTGGAAATAGCATATTGGATCTCAATGAAATTTAAATTGTACACAATTAAATCAACGATATAACTGATTTGTGTTTTATATCGAATGGTTTGTGGAATTCTTAAGTAGCATCTAGCCGGTTTAATTAAATGCAAATTAAGCTATGCTATCTGTCATTATATGTGCATCATTGATGGCTAACAATAAGATTTGATTGTATTGAAATAAAAGTTATCAGTTTTCCAATGAAATCATTAGCGTGGCAATTTTTCCATTTTTGAGTACCAAGGTTCCACAATACCTAATAGTAATAATTTTACAAGTTTATTTATAATATAATATATTAAAAATGATATAATTATTAGACATTAATGCTTTCAAAATATCTTGTTCTCTCAAATAATGAAAAGATATTAATTACCAAATTTTAAAATAATATACTTTTCAAAAAGGGTGAATGTCCGAAAATTAAATTTTGTATGATGGTATAGCGCAGAATTTACCCTCAAATTCTTTTCTGTATAGGGTATTTTTTAATAAACTCTTTGTTCCCGGAGTAACATTTTTTTTTATTTTTTTCACGAAAAAATTACAAAAATCTTGAGAAAATTTTTTAATATTTTCTAATTACACACCAAAAGGAAAAAATAATGATTATACTAATAATAACATTGTATAAGGAATGTTTTGATCTGAGAGTACAAAAGTTCAAGTCCATTTTTTATTAAAAAAAAAAAACTAAAAGATAAAAATGCACGTAAAAACCATATTCCATAGATTGAAAAACGATTATAATCATTCTCTATTAGTGTTACCACTCTTATAAACTCAAGCATTGAAAAGCATCCTTAAATCATTTAACACGTTGTTTCATGACTTCGAAATAAAATTATAATTAGTCCTTCAATACTAGTAAAAATAAAGATACAATATCTTGCGTTAAAACTCTGCAATAAAAGATAAAATTAAAGTAAACGGAATTAAGTACCCACATCGATATTTTAAGACCGTATAGTTTTTAGTTTTTATTGATGTCCAGTAGACGCTTGATATAATGAACTAATAAAAACCATGTTCACTCTATTGAATTTGTTCACTATGCCAGCGGGAGTAGTTTTGAAACATACAACGCAAGAAAACATATTGAAATTATGCACAAAGTTAACGGTAACGAAAACAAAGGTAACATCATAAACTTGGCTTTTAATTAAGCTTCCTTTCGTACCATAAAATGAAATTAGTTAACATCAGCTTGTGCATAAGTAAATTGATCTCACTAAATCGAAGTTCTTATATTTCACTATTTTGAGTAATCTGTGTAAAATTTTGTTATATAATTCAATGTATTGAATACATTTTGTGTCTTAACATAAGACGTAACTGCCTCTTTTGCAATCTTGTCGACGATTTTTTGGAATCAACATTGGAAATAATGTGCGTGAAAATTACTATTTCATCTGGTGATTTATATATCGTTGCTTGCTATATTCCACCCTCTTCAAACTGTGAACTATATGAGAAGCTCTATGACTGTCTTGAAACTATTCATAGCAAAATTGATCATAATGATGAAATTATCGTCATCGGAGACTTTAATCTGTCTAACCTTGAATGGGTCAAGTCAGATGAATTTGATTACTTTGTCCCTATAAATGCGAAGAATAGCAATGAATTTCAACTAATCGATGGGATGGCATCTTTCGGACTAAATCAATTAAGTGGGATCAAAAATCAATTTGGCAAATCCTTGGACTTAATTTTCTTTTCTGACGACATCAACTCTGACGGAGCTGTCCTAATAAGCGAAACAAAACTAGTAGAGGAAGATCGCCACCATCCAGCTTTATCTATTTCGTTGAATTTAAATATCAGTTCCTTATCTTCTCATTGTAAGAATCAGCATGAATTTAATTTTAAAAAATGTAATTTTTCTCAACTTTTTAATTTACTAAATAACTATAATGAACTAAAAAATGAATTCATAAACTACTCAAATCTTCTTTACACGAATTTTATATCAAAAACTGAAAATGAATTAAAATCTAACCCGTGTAGTTTTTGGAAATACGTAAATTGTAAGAGGAAATCCGACGGTTACCCAAGTAATATCTGTGGCCTCAATCAATAACCGCTTAAGTCGAAAAAAAAACAAAATTTAGTTTTACAATAATGCTCCGCATTTTTTAATTTGCCTCAAAAATAACTCAATCTTTTCTTAACTCGATCTAGATAGTTTTAATCTATCGTTTTTAATAGTTAAAAAATTAAAAAGATGTAGATTTAGCATTGGGTAGCATCATAAAACCTCTCAAAAAATTTTATCTTAACTCACTTAAGCGGTTATTGGTTGTGGCCACAGATATGAGCTATCTTGACTCTACAAGTCAATACCCTGAGGTAATATCCAATATGTTTAGTGAATACTTTAAATGCGCTTTTGAAAATAATTCTTCTTGTGATACAAATAATATTTTCACTATTGATGAGTTTTCACACCTTAACTCTATTGATTTTTCAATTTCTGAGACAACTATCCTTCAGTACATATCAAAGTTAGATGAATGTTTTAGTCCTGGTCCTGATGGCTTGCCTTCATTTATGTTAAAACAATGTGCAATATATTTGTCGTATCCTTTGTCTCTACTCTTTAATCAATCATTAAATAGTGCAATATTTCCAGCTCTTTGGAAAAACTCATTTCTAATCCCAGTTCACAAGAAAGGTAACAAAAATTTAGTAACTAACTATAGACCTATAGCTAAACTATCTGTCATTCCTAAGTTGTTTGAATCAATTGTTTGTGATGTTTTGTCTTTTCATTGTACTTCTGTTCTATGTGATAATCAACATGGTTTTGTTAAGAAAAAGTCTACAACAACGAATTTATTAGAATTTAAGACGTTCTGCATTGATGCATTTGAGAAGAATCAACAAGTTGACTGCATTTTTACAGACTTTAGCAAAGCCTTTGATAAGCTTAATCATCAAATACTTCTCAATAAATTAAAAAGAATTGGTCTTAACGATCAATTTCTTAAGTGGTTGGATTCATATCTCAAAAATAGATTAAATAGTGTTATTTTTAAAGGTGAAAGTTCTAAATGTTTTATTGTCAACTCTGGTGTACCACAAGGTAGCCATCTTGGTCCTTTACTGTTTGTTTTATTTATTAATGATCTTCCGTCTGTCTTAAAAAACTCTATGTCTCTTATTTATGCTGATGACGTGAAAATTTTTCGAAAAATTAACTCAATATTAGACTGTGATCTTTTACAAGATGACTTGAAAAGATTTTGGGAATGGTGCAATAATAATCGTCTTTTTTTAAATGTTGAGAAGTGCAAGTCAATGTGTTTTACGCGTAAGAATAACTTGTTTGTCCATAAATATAACTTTAATTCCTCTGATTTATGTATTTTGTCTAGCTTTACCGATCTTGGAGTAGTATTAGACTCAAAGCTTTCATTTATCGATCATTTTAATTATATAATAAAAAGGGCTAATAAGGCACTTGGCTTTATTAAACGTTTTACTCGTGAATTTCATGACCCTTATGTCCTTAAAACCCTCTATGTTTCGTTTGTGAGATCAATTCTTGAATATGCGTGTGTTGTATGGGCACCTTATTACGCGACTCATATCAACAGATTAGAATCCGTTCAAAGAAGGTTTATGAGATTTTGTCTACGTTTCTTTCCCTGGTCAGATAGAATTGTAATACCACCTTACTCTCATAGATTAGAACTTATAAATCTGCCATCTCTTTTTGCTCATAGAGAGTATTTACAGTTCTGTTTTATCATAGGAATAATTAATGGTTCGATTTCAACACCATCGGTCCTTTCCCGATTGAATTTTACAGTAAGTCGTTATAGTGTAAGAAGACAAATGTCACTTTGTAACATCTTTAGTAGATCAAACTATGGCGCTTATAGTCCTCTCAATCTGTTAATTAATGTATTTAATAAAAACTATGTTCTTATTAATTCCTGTAATGATATTGTTAAATCACAGAGTATAAGGAATATGTTTTTCAATCAATATCGTTAAAAATTGATTTTTTATCCAATGTTAAATGTTAATCTTAAATCTGTATAATCTGTACCGTTAGTATTTAACGAAATAAATAAAAATAAAAAAGACTCATTCTATAAACATTCAACAATTGTATGATATTTATCATAATTTATTTCGTCATTTATACATATGTATGTATACGAATATAACTTTATCATGTTCTTATGTTTATTCAACTAAATAAAAAAAAAATCAATGTTGACGCGACTACTACGTAATCCTGATACTACCAGTATTAAACATCGACAGATGAAAACATTAAAGACAAGTTTCCTTTAGAGAACTCTCTGTGCGAGTCATCTCTGTCTCTTACTTATATCAATGCTTGATTGAAATGCAATGACTCAATAACAAAATGATCATAAAACTAGGTCAAAGATGTGTCATGTTACATGGACATTTACGAGACAAAATAATGATAATTATTTGTAGAAATAAACTCACGGGTGAATATTTTTAAATTAATCTATTGAATTCCACAATATTTTTAAGAAAATGGCAGTACTTTTACTTGTTTTGTTATAAAAAAAAAACATATATACGAGTATGTAGGTACACATGATGTCCTTTCTTTGAGAGGTAGAAAGTTAAAATTTAACAATTGGAGACATTTAAGATCAAGTTTAGAATGAGAGAAATCATCATTTAACTATTTGTACATTAAGGTGGTCCTTATATTGTTATTTTACGAAACTGCTTAGTCTCTCGGTACAATCGGCGATTCTTATGAAAAAGCCCTAATCTGCAAAGAAACTTGTCGGAAGCATCGCCAACCACCCCAATCAGCTGATGAGAAGCATGAGAACCCAACAACGACATCCCGAACCCAGATACCTTAGTGCTTTGGATATTCTGGATGAGCACATAATCCCAACCGACAACGAGGAAGTAGTTTACTTTTACGCCGATACGCAATCGGCCTACTACCGCGGCTAAATGCCATACCACCCAACCCACCATAATCAATACCACAATTGGACAACCGGGACGGAACACCCCGAGGATAACCTAGTCAGCAGACTTGTAAAATTAAGCCTATTCATGTACTATATTTATATATATTTTATCTTTTATCCATTGTATAGATTAGGCCCCATATGTGCCAACAAATTTTATATCAACCAATGTATCTTATTAGAAATAAGTTAAGCTTAAGTCAATTGTATATAGTATGTTCAATAAAACAAAATTGAAATTGAATGAAAAAGCCCTCATAAGACTACCCATAAAAATCAAAGGATACGTTTTACATGTAAAAGACACTGGGCATTTTGGCCCATTGCTATTGTTCTATAATAACGGTGTTCTATTTTAATAATACATCAACGGCTTTCATTTTCAAATAAATGCTTTATCGGTTTTTATTGATTCATGAAATGCAATAACAAAAAATGTTTGAGTAAGTATATGATCTTCTATACTTTGAAGTCGTGTGCGAAACTACCTTGTTGGTTTTAGAATAGTAATTTAAATATACGAAGGTTGTGACTAATTTTTCAAAAATGCAACTCAAACTATCTATTAATATTTCATATATAAAACGTGCTTTCGCATTGTGGTTGTTATTATGAATTTAGCCTATTCTCCACTTTTTTTGTTCTAAAAACCAAAACATGTAAAATAACCTTGAATACATTTTTGAACATAAAATGCACCACTGCATTTTCCACGAGATAGGTAGTTAAAAAATGATGGTGTTTTTTTTTTATATTAAGTCAAAATAAGGTGAAAAAATTAATATTTTAAATCAAAAAAAAATACAGTGTATTTGGGACATAAGGTAAGTTTTCACAAAATTTCGTAGACAAATTTTTTTGTTTGAAAAAGATAAGAATAAAAAACCAAAAACTCGGTTATTTATTTTTCCTTTCATTTTTATCATATTCACCTTCTTTTCCAATGGGTTTCATTCTACTATGATTTTTTTTGGTTTGGTAAATTAACAGTTTTCGAAGATACAGACCTTTAAAAACTAAATGTCAAATGTATCTCCGACACCTGCTTATTCAAATCTTCTTGAAAAAGTTTACGCGGAAAAATCTTTAAATGTAAATGCTGACTATAATAACGATACCGTAACGTATGCAAATAATTGAGTATATCATTGCGTTTTCGTTTCGTCGTTACTGGTAGTTACTCGTATATTTTATATTTTATGAGTTTCGTGTGTTTCGATACTTGTTCAGGACCAATAAGGAAACATACGAGTAACAACATTGTTTAGGAAGCAACGTTTCATCACTAGTAGTTACAGAAGTGAAAATTAAATAACGAACACATATTTTTCTTACAGTTCTAGTAGATTATGGACCTTGTACTGCTGGAAAGTAAGAAACTTTGCCATTAAAACGAACTAAAACTACCTAAATCATCAATCTGGTCTTTAAAATTTATTATAGCTTCATGTAATTGAGAATATAGGCATAACTGATTTATGAAGCTTGTTCTCATTACTTAATTTTTCAACTGGAATAATCTACTCCATTAAAAGATCTTTTTTTTGCATTTTCTTGTTCATTCAATGGTAATTTAGATTGAGTGATTTAAACAAACTACCTATGTGTTGTGTATCGATATTATTTTTTAAGAATTTGAATATTATATTCAATTTTTTATTTTTTAAGATAGTTTTGCAATGTTGGCCTATATCCATTTAAATCAAATTTTTCTCTTTTTAGAACTAATATAACTGAAAAATAGGTTATTTGCTAGAATCTGTTTGTAAAGTCATTGCTTAGTTTACATTTTTTTATGGCCTTTAAACGAATAATTTCAAATAATTTAATAATTTAAATATTTCCCGCTTCCTACACTTTTACTCACTACCAATTATATTCTTTCAGACTTTCCGGACAAACATGGCTTCAGTTGCAACAACAAAAACTACGCGCAAAGAAAAATGCACAGCTAAAAGATGATCGAAAATATTTTGAAGAAATCCACACTGAAATTAAAAATAGACCACTGAGGTAATATTTTTTTTGCAACTCATTCGACAAAAGTTCAAAATCAAATTATATGTTTTATTAACAACAGATTGAGAAATAATGCACGATATGATGGCTATGCCAGCGATACAGCAGCTTTTGATGAGGTCGATTTTAGAAGGCCGCTTCATGTACAGACTCCGTACCACACATCGAACAGGTAAAAATGCCAAATATAGTTCTGAAATGATTGATATTTAACAAAGTCTTGTTTTTTTTTTTTTTTTTGTATTTTACTAGTTCGCCAGAACGTCACTATCATACAATCAGCACGACAACAAAAACTGTCACTAAGGAGCGACCATTTGTCGCTGTGAAACGTTCCCATGAGACTGCTAAGCAAGAAAAACTTGGAGTGAGTTAACTTATTTTGTTTTGTTTTGTATGTTTTCTAAATGAAGGTTGTTTAGTCTCATTTTTATATTTTTTTTTTTTTACCAAAAGTACCGTATTAATTGATGGGATGTGGTTTTTATAACGTTTAAATTTGTAATTTAAATCAGTTGAAGTAAAACTAATTACATGAATACAGAAAAAAATGCATACAAAATTAAGAGCTCTCTTCCCCTTTTTTTCGAAATTGTGTCGCTTGTAACCTAATTTCTAAATAGTATTGAATTTTGCCCCAAACTGGTTTTGTGTAATTGCCAACCGCGAATTCCAGTATTTTTTTAATAAAAGCAACATTTAATGTTGTTGTTAATTATGTATCGGAAGAAGTAGTACCTACCTTGTTGCGCTATGATTAGATGATATGGACTAGAGCGCCAGAGGGTGGGTTCGATTACCATCCTCCACCACCTAAAATAAAATTAAAAAATCTCACGGCTACATACTACCTCTTCCTACGAATTAACAAAGGCTCCAAGACTATCACTGTCATGAAAGAGTGCATCTCTGCTTAGTCGTTCGGACTCTGCAGTAAATTGTTGGTCCCTTTAACTCTTGCAAGTTAATTACACGCACACAAGAATTCTTGAGAGTTGTTAGTCACTAGGCCTGGCTCAAAGTTACTATTTTATTATATGTTTAAGCTCTGATTTTTCAATCGTCAGTTAGACTATCAGAAGAATAAATGTCAATATCCTAGGAATAAGCTCTATCTGAGGTTAATCTGACTATTGAAAAAATTGGCCCTAAATAAAAAAATATATAAACTTTACTTAAAAGCTCCTCATAAAAAAAATTAAACGGTTATAAAAACCCACCTATATTTTGTATTTCCTTATTGAAAGTGTATATTTTATTTTGTTTTTATGTATAACACCTCTCCCTGCTGCTATTTCAAAAATAAAAATAAAATAATAAACTAGAACTAGAATTAATTATATTTCTTTTAATATTGTGTTATTTTTTTGTTTTTCTTTTAATATCAAACCTTAACCCTTGTTTTTGTTTTATTAATTTTTTACTTTAGTCACCGTCATTATCGCCACTCGCTATTTTAAATGCCTCTCCACTTGGCCATATTGCACACGCACAACAAAGCAATAATATTCGTAACAGTAACAGTAATATAAATAACACTAGTAGTAATAAAAATCAAAATGGACTGCTGTCATTGGCAGAATCGCCTATGAGTAACGGACGGGCAAGATTGGTAAGTACTTTGTTGTTTTGGTTTATGCTGTTCTTTTATTGTTCTGTTCTTATTAATACCATAACATCGAACTAATCAATTTTTTTAACCGAAATAAAAGAAAATCTCTCCGTGTTGTATAGTTGTGATATACTCGTACATCTGATTTTCCGCAAAAGTATGAACTACGTTTCCATGGAGTGTTGAAACAACCTAAACACTGTTTAGATACCCTTAATTATCTAAAATTGAACTGCACTTCAATAAGACTGATAAATGTCATTTTTGCATTTTCCTTATACACTTTTTTTTAGAATTTTTGGTATCCTTTATTCAAATCTAATGTCAAATATATGTATTTCGTGTCATTACGTTTTTTTAGATATTCAAAATATAGAAATTACAAAAACTTTTTTTGTGAAATCTTATCACGAAATTGTGTAACAACACCTACATTTCACATTACCTATTCTTCTTTGAGATTTTGAGATGTCTTTAGTTAAAATGTCAGGTTTTTTTTTAATTTTATAAGGATAAATTCATTTAAGGATTCTGTATGGACATAATGTTTTTTATTATTATTGTTTTTCTATTATTGTGTATTTTAAAATTATGTAAAACGATGATAACAATTTTACAAATTAAGATTATAGATTAAAAAAGAAAAAAGAGAAAAAATCTTTGTCAATGATAGGTTATGAGTACATATATGAGTACCTACACTTTTGTGAAAAATAAAAATATTTTTTTAACTGTTATTAACGGTACCTGAAATAGAAGTTTTTTTTTAATTTCGGAATTTTCTTGTGGTTTGAAAAAAAAATATTTGTTTACAGAAGCCTTTAAGCAACCATAGTATTAAAATTTACCAAAATAAAAACAAAATAAGTTCTGGATATAAAAGAAATCAATTTGTTTTTTCAAAATAAATTTTTTATAACGGAAAAACGATTGATCAACATTTGAAAACTTGTGTACCTACCTATTCTGATGAAAATTTTCGTAAATTATGTATGTAGGTTAAAAAATGTTTTGTTCATAAAACGGTTCTAACGGTTTTAAAATTTTTGTTCTTAAAGTTCCTTTTAATGCAAGAATCCAAAAAGTATCTTCATTTTGTAATCAAAATGATTTAAATGATGTTTAAGGAATTATTAAAAAACTAATTTTAAGTTTTTCACATTACTTATGAATTCCTTAGAAAATAACGTTTTATGATCAGCCCTTAAATTTTTTTCACATAAAGCTTTTTAAAGATACTTTTACCACAAGAGCAGATACGTGCGACCCAGTTGTGCATTTTATTTATACATC
Organism: Episyrphus balteatus; assembly: GCF_945859705.1. NCBI lineage: Eukaryota > Metazoa > Arthropoda > Insecta > Diptera > Syrphidae > Episyrphus > Episyrphus balteatus. The sequence continues at coordinate 55,743,659 of NC_079135.1, read as the reverse complement.
AGAATTAAACTTTAAGTCTTGATATAAATAATTTTTTTATTTTCAAAACTTAGGAGTCCGATAACCAAACAAATAATGTCCAAACGAATAGCTTAAACGCTGCTAGCGCTAAAGCATGTGCTATCTCTTGTAACAATAATCTCAATTCAGATGTTAGTGTCGTTAATAATAATAATAACCACGCCAATATCACCAATAGTACCATAAATGAGATTCACCTTAAAATAAATGACAACAAAACCATCATAGATTATAATTCCACTGATACTTCTAACAATAATAATATAAATCATAAACAAAACATTTGTTACAATTCAAAAAATTACAAAATGCCGCCATATCATGCCAATAATATCGAAATCTCGAGCAATCATATTCATCATAAGGAAAGTACAAATTTTGAAAATACCTCAGCAGCTCAGAATGGCCAAAGTGCCTTGGAAGAGCTCTTAGCCACATTGGCAGTAGAAACAGACTTAATGAATCAACAGCTGATACAAAATAAACAAGAAAAACATATCGTTAATGATGTCAATGAAAATGGAAATATTCCGACAAATCATTCTGAGGAGCTTCATTCGAACAATCAGAAAGCAAATCAAGAACTTTCTGACGTCATTGCTGATTTGGCTGAATTCACAAGATTCGAAAATCAGCGTTTAGCTAATGGTTATGGTGACAGTTTGAGTAATAACAGCAGCGATAGTAGCAATTGTAGCAATGTAAATAACTTACAAAAAAGGTTACTTTCTGAATCAGATCAAAGCTCATCCATATCGCCTAGTCCATCAGATAGAAGCAATCATTTAGCACTGTGGCATGAGCAGGTAAGTAATTCACTCATAGTCACTCTCACTTCCCATAAAGCATGTTTCACCTTTTCAGAATTTTCGTTTTTGGCTTTATATTTATGTTGATTTGCTAAATTTGTTTAATATTGGAAATCTTCCAAAACCACAAAATATCATGAATTTTTATGCCAAACGTTTTTCATTTATAAACGAGAAACTTATTCTGTGAAATGGATGCGTTTCGTATTTAAAAAAAAAAAAAAAAACAAATAACTGAAAAGTCAAGAACAATTTATTAAAAACTAACCAAAAAAAATATTGTAACTGATAAAGTTATTTTTTTTATTTATCAATGAAAAACCTTCAGGATATTAAAAATGGTTCCTTTCCCATACAAAAAAAATACTGAGCACATGTTTTGATTTCAGGTCCGCGAAGAATCATTTTCTTCATATCGGTCAGAAACCGATCAAGATTTATCAATAGCTGGTTCTCCACGTCCAGAAACTCCAGCTTTTCCTGTAACTCCACGAACTCCATATGGGCTTCATAATGGCAACATTAGTCCTGGTATTCCACCAAGAAGTCCAACACCACAACGGTAAATTTTACAAAATTTCAGAATTAAGTTACTTTCACAAATATTATTATTTATTTTTTAAATAAGAATTGAAAATATGCGATTTTTATTAACATTTACTTTTTTCTTGAATGCTTTTTTTCAAAATTTTTTATCGTAAACAAAAAAAATCATATTTTTTTTAATCAAAAGACGTCTATATAATTCGACATGGTCATTGAGGAGCATTAAATCAACAACTTCGACATTAGACAGGAGGTTAGATTTTATGTTGTGTTTGTTGTCTGAATGAAATAATTTTGTATTATCTTAATGTATTGAACATACAGGGTGTTCCAAAATCACCACTGCGATGTGGGTGAGGTTTTGAGGACACCCAGTGTTTAATTGGAAAGTTTGTTATTTGTAGAAATTCTTTTGCACGAAAGCAACTCTAAATACTGGAAAACTATGTGCTTATACGAGAATAGTTAACTATAATATAGGGTTATTCAGATTTTAACAAAGGAGAATGGGCAATTTGGACGTTTGGCGGCCAGTAATGAAATTGGTATCAAATGAAAGAACTATAACGTATGAAAATTTTTTACTATGGCCGTTTCATTGTATTGTATTTGAAATGGAAGATATTGCAATATTAGTGTTGTTAATGCATAGAGCAATATGCGAAGGGCAAATTGAATTACTATTTTAATAAAATTATGAAATATGATTTTATGTAATTTTTTCTATGATTGAAAACCTCAATCTTGAATATCCGACCAATGGAACTTAAAATATGAACTTTTTAAGCCAACCACTTCAAGATTTTGTTTTTGAGTTTCCAAAAGGAAAAACAAACAAAAAATTGAAGAAAAAAAGTCTTAAAATAGACTCGAAATTGATGTTTTAAAAAGCCAATATTTTGGGTTCTATTAGTTGGATATCCAAGATAAAGGTCTTCAGGCTCAGGGAAAATGACAGAACATCATATCTTGCACTTAAAATACACGTTCAATTTTAAACATTGAGACAATCTGCATTAACTTTTAAATGCAAAAATGCATTTTATCCGTTTGTGAAGAACGTTAAAAGGATAAAACTTCTGCACAATGTATGTAAGACTTAACTACATCAAAGAATAACAATATCATTCTTGGCCGCGGAACGTCCAAGTTCCATACAAAATTGCCCATTCTCCTTTAATCTGTCAATTGACTTAGATTGAAAAATAAATAAATAAACAGTTTACTTTTCCATAACTGGTTAACTAACCAGAATAATGATACCTTTGTTTTGGTTTCTCTCTCGAAGAGCTCTTTTTGTGAAAAAGTACAAAGTTTCAGAGTACCTAAATAGGAATTGGGTTAAAAAAGTGTTTTAGGCAGAACCCAAACAGACCTAAAATCTTCCCACAAATCCCGAAAAAAATTTCACGAGTTTCGCACACCAAGTCTTGCAAGAGTATCTTCATGCTTCATATATATTTATATCCTTATACAGGGTGTCCCAAAAGTTAACGTCGAAACGAAAACGGTAGATAGGGTAGGTGGTGACAGTTATCAGAAAAATAACAAAAAAAATCGCAGCCATATATTTTGGGAGTTATGGGCGTTTGAAAAAAAGTCGAAAAAATGGTCACCCTGTGACGGTTTTTAATGTGACTACAAATCTTAATTTTTCTCATTTTTTTCTTTTGTTACGGAACCTTGAATAACCCTGCTATCAAATGCATTCAAAAATTTTAACTCAGCTGCATCAGTTTTAAAGAAAATATTACTTTTTTACCCAACTTAGTACTTAAAAAAATTTACATGACTCTAATTCAATGAACCGTAGTGTAAAAAAAATGCACTACGATGTTTCGGCAAGTTGCCTTAAAAGTTGGTGTGTTCAATTCTCTTTTCAAAATGGTACAACATTGTTGGGAATATTCCATAAATAACCGAGATAAATTTTTTTTTCTTAAGAAATCCGACTTTTTTATGAGGTAATTTTTTCATATTATTCAAGTTTTGTACCTTTTCAGAACCTTTCAGAATACAAAAACTTAAATAATATGGAAAAATTACCTAAAAAAAAAGTCGGATTTCTTAAGAAAAAAAATTTTATCTCGGTTATTTATGAAATATTCCCAACAATGTTATACCATTTTGAAAAGAGAATTGAACACACCAACTTTTAAGGCAACTTGCCGAAACATCGTAGTGCATCTTTTTTACACTACGGCTCATTGAATTAGAGTCATGTAAAATTTTTTAGTACTAAGTTGGGTAAAAAAGTAATATTTTCTTTAAAACTGATGTAGCTGAGTTAAAATTTTTGAATGCATTTGATAGCAGGGTTATTCAAGGTTCCGTAACAAAAGAAAAAAATGAGAAAAATTTAGATTTGTAGTCACATGAAAAACCGTCACAGGGTGACCATTTTTTCGACTTTTTTTCAAATGCCCATAACTCCCAAAATATATGGCTGCGATTTTTTTTATTATTTTTCTGATAACTGTCACCACCTACCCTATCTACCGTTTTCGTTTCGACGCTAACTTTTGGGACACCCTGTATGCTCGTTTTGGTACATATGTAAATATTCGTATGTTTCTTGTACCTTATCAATCAATCAACCGATGTTTTGCAATACACAAAATTGCATCGAGCAGCGTATAAGTTTTAAACAACTAAAAAAAAATTTAATTAAAAAAACTCTTGTTCAAATATTCTTAATTAACTTTTCTCGTTAGTTTTCTAGTTAAGTTGTCTTAGTTATAATATATAATTTTTCTATCTCCTAAACTGTGTTCTTCCGCAATATTGGTTTAAGCATGCAGCGAAATTGGATCACATTTTCTTTTTTAAATCAACTCAACAACAAAAGAAAGGAGTTAAATTTTATAATTTTAACATCGATCACATAATTATCCTTAAAAATTTATCAAACACACCTTAAAGCATGTTTGTCAAATAGTTGTTAAATAAATCTCATTCAATATCACACTAATAGTGTAACTTTTCAACAAAAAAACAGCAAGGATATCTATGGGGGTACCCAGAAAGGACTGTTCCAAGAGGTTTCAAATCAAAATGACACGATTTACAGAACTCGCATGAACTCGAATGCATCAAATGCAAACAGTGAACCCCAAGAGGTTGCTCCTCATTTGGTGAAGTAAGTAAAATCGATTCTTCATTATGTGAAACAAACAAAATACATATATTTTTGTCAAAATCAGCAGTAAATTTAACTTTGTTTTTCTAATTCCTGTTCTCTTTCTTAGATTTGTTCGCGATTCATCGAAATTCTGGTACAAGCCCAATTTGTCGCGCGAAGAAGCTATAGATCTTCTTCGTAATGCCACTCCTGGAACTTTTATAGTACGCGACTCGACAACATTTAAAAATGCTTACGGATTGGTTGTACGAGTTGCACAACCTCCGCCAGGAGTTACAGCATCACCCGGAAGTGATGAACTTGTTCGCCATTTCTTAGTAGAACCAACAACTCGTGGTGTACGCTTGAAAGGATGTGCCAATGAACCAGTGTTTTCATCTCTTTCAGCTTTGGTTTATCAGCACTCAATTACACAATTGGCACTGCCATGTCGTCTTCTTATTCCAGATAGCGTAAGTATTAGGAACACTCTGTTTATTTTATTGTTTTTTTACTACCTAATTTTTTATTTTTTAGGACATTCAACAGGTTAATATGCATACACCAGCACAGAAGCAGCTACTTACACAAGGTGCAGCTTGCAATGTTCTCTACTTATATTCTTGTGGTACAGAATCTCTTACTGGCGAGGAAGCAGTTCGTCGAGCTGTTGCACAACTTTTTTCAACTGTCCCACTTCCGAAACCAACAGAAGTTCACTTCAAGGTTGCACAGCAGGGTATTACCTTAACAGACAATACTCGGCAGAAGTTCTTTAGGTAAATCTCGATCTCATTTTTAAGTTCAAAATATGTATAATGATTAAACTCTGCCTGCTCATTTTCTAATGATTAAACTTATAAAACATCTCCTTATGTCTACTCCGAAATCATTTGCAGGAATATCCTCATATTATATTTTATATACATAAGGCAAAGTTGAAGAGAAGAGTTAGTGCAAGAGGGACTAAAATGCCCGATGTGTAAAAAAATCATTGAATTCGGTAACCTACTCGGTTTAAAATTCTAACGAAATATTGTTAACCAGGCAAACAGTCCAAATCAATAAGGAGATTTGGTTAAAACTTGGTAGGTACTTTTTGCTGATTCCTTAAAGAGGAAATTTAATTGTTTTCAACTGCCTTTCACATGACCAATATGGAAAATCTATACTTTTTCGAAAACGAATCTAACGATTTTGATTAAACAAACAGAATCTGTGTATTTTGTCAAAAATATGGCCCCAATTTTGAAACATATAACAATTACAATTTTTGAACTGTTACACTGTTTAACACTAAAAATATACTCGATTCCAGACCTATCTCGTTTTTAGGACTTGTCTTACTGATTAGGAAATTGTATGTACGAAATTCAAAACTAAAATCTGGAAGTTGGTCGATAAATTTTTTTGGAATTTTGATTATCATGCATCGAATAAAAATTTGTTAAGAATGACATAGAAACCAATCTTTTTTTTTGAAAAATGTGTAGGCATTTTAGAGACAAGAGAATTTACAACCAAAAAAAAATTTGCATCCTGAAAAAAAGGATTTTTTTTATACATATTTTAATTAATACATAAATTTATACATAAATTAATTAGTTACATATCTCAGCGCATTAAAAAATTCCTCTACATCATGCGGAATATAATTAAATTAGTCCAAAATAAAATTTAAGTTATGAAACTTTTCTTTTCTGCCCAAAAACTATTTTCGTTCGTGGTTGTATAAGTTCTCGTTGCAGCAGTATGAAATACTTTAAATAATTTGTTATTTTGTCAGATAACATAAACATAAAATTTCTAGCGTGATCCATTGTCTTCTCTTCCCCCCACTCTTTTACATGCAGTTTAAAAAAATACAAAAAATAAATACAAAAAAAGCACGTATACGCCACAGTGTACATATGTGGAAAACGTGCAATGTGAATTACAACCTTGGCCTAGGTGCCAAAACATCCAAATTGTTATTAAATAATACTTTCACTTATGAAATGAAAAAAATCTTGCTTTCCTTTGCTCTTCCAATTTCATTCATGGCCGCTGCACGTCCAAAATGCTGTTTTTACTGCTATCTTTTTATAATTTGTACACCTCACACATCAATTGATCTAAAAGCCCAATCTGAATTGGATTCCCATGAATTTTTCCTGGGAATCTTGCCAGCACCAATGAAACATAGTACATACATATTAGGGTGGGTCAAAAATATCGAAATTCTTTTTTTTGATTTGGTACTCCGAAAAATCGATTGCTAGACCCTTCTAGAATATACACACCAAATATGAGCTCTTTATATTAATGGGAAGGTCCTCCGCTTTGCAATTTTCCATTTTTACATCAAGCTTCTACTAAAAAAAAATAATTTTTTTATTAATTGACTTTTTAGCAAATTTCTTTTCATATTCTTGTAGGAAATTGAACGCTCTACAAAAAAGGCCTTATACACTTTTTTCGTTTATCTAACCGTTGAATAGATATTTGAGGCCCAAAAATCGAGAAAATCTTTAAAAATTCGTTTTTTGTTCTTAATTTTGTAACAAATTGAAAAATTATAGTGATCAAACGCGCAAGACATATTCTTGTTGAAAATTGATTGCTCCACAAAAAAGGTCTTATTAACTTTTTTCATTAATCTAACCATTCTAAAGATATTCGAGGTCAAAGTTAAAAAAAAATATAAAAACATTTTATATTTTAAAAAAATTTCTAATTCACTGAAACTTTATTATTTTCAAATTAGCAAGATATATTCTTGTAGGGGCTTAAATGTTCTACAAAAAATTCCTTGGAATGAAATTGATTGCTTTAACCGTTTAGAAGATATTCGTATCCAAATCGCAATGCATACGGGTCATAAGAAAACTATTGAAATCAGTGAGCATTGGTTTGGATACGAATATCTTCTAAACGGTTAAAGCAATCAATTTCATTCCAAGGAATTTTTTGTAGAACGTTCAAGCCCCTACAAGAATATATCTTGCTAATTTGAAAATAATAAAGTTTCAGTGAATTGGAAATTTTTTTAAAATATTAAATGTTTTTATATTTTTTTTTAACTTTGACCTCGAATATCTTTAGAATGGTTAGATTAATGAAAAAAGTTAATAAGACCTTTTTTGTGGAGCAATCAATTTTCAACAAGAATATGTCTTGCGCGTTTGATCATTATAATTTTTCAATTTGTTACAAAATTAAGAACAAAAAACGAATTTTTAAAGATTTTCTCGATTTTTGGGCCTCAAATATCTATTCAACGGTTAGATAAACGAAAAAAGTGTATAAGGCCTTTTTTGTAGAGCGTTCAATTTCCTACAAGAATATGAAAAGAAATTTGCTAAAAAGTCAATTAATAAAAAAATTATTTTTTTTTAGTAGAAGCTTGATGTAAAAATGGAAAATTGCAAAGCGGAGGACCTTCCCATTAATATAAAGAGCTCATATTTGGTGTGTATATTCTAGAGGGGTCTAGCAATCGATTTTTCGGAGTACCAAATCAAAAAAAAAAATTTCGATTTTTTTGACCCACCCTAATACATATATGTACATATTTGCGATTAACTGTTGACTTATTAATTATTATAAAATGTCCTTAAATTTCAGAAAACACTATACCGCTCATAATATTTCATTCTGTGGTACCGATCCGGAACATAGGCAATGGAGTGTAAGAACTGAAGATGAAGGTCTCACAGTCAGCAAAAAGTAATAATTTTATTTAAACTATTTTTATAAGCAAACTAATTCAATATTACTTTTTTTCCAGGACAATCTTCGCCTTCGTTGCACGACGGTCGCCCAGCTCAAAAGATAACCAATGTCACGTCTTTTGCGATCTAGCCATTACTCAGCCAGCAACAGCTATAGTTTCTTTTGCGAATAAAGTTCTTCCCACTGAGCAGCAACCAAACCGAAATATTTAGAAACAACATGTTATTTTTTTTTCAAATATGCAACCATGTTGAAAAGCATGATATTGAATATTTTGTAGGCTTAATGTAGTTCGCATTGCCAGCTTGTTGTTGTTCTTTTATTCTTATTTTTTTAATATCTAGATTTAGTTATTATTTTATTATTATGTTTAACATTTTTTTTACTTTCTTTATCAATTTTTTTTAAATGCTTTAAATATATATATTGTTTCTGTCTATTTATAACGACAAAAAAAACAGACTATTAAATTTTTTGAAGCGCAAATTAACAGTAAACAAAAAACCCTGTAATAAATTACCTCAGAACGATTGCTTGGCCAAAGTTTATTTTTCAGCGAAAAAATAACAACTTTTTGGTAGACAAGATGTAAAAAAAAACAGAAAAATTGCAAAAATAAAGCACACACTTGAAGATTTTCTATTGAATAAATATTTTTTTGATTAGTTTAATTTGCACAGCACCTAAATTAATTAATTTATAAATAATTTTTTACACTTGATATTTTTTCGCACGAAAACAAATAATAAAGCATGTATAAGAGGAAAAACCAGTGCAAGGCCTTACACACGCAAAAGTACAATTATCATTATTTAAAAAAAAAAGATACAACTTCCAATCCAATATATATGTAATGTACGTAAAGTATATGTGTTATAAATCTTTAAAAAAAAAAGTTAAAATTATTTATTAATGAAAGAGCAACTAAAAATAAGTGTACTAGTCTTCTTCTTTTTTTTTTTGTCAATAAAGATCAGCATAATGAATTCAAAAATCGTATTTGTTTTATAATTAACACATATTTTTTTAATTATCTGTATAATGCCAACCGAAAATTAAATAATAACGAATTATATGTTTTATTTAGATACGAGTTTTTATTAAATAATTTTGAATTCAATTTTTTGCATATGTGTAAACTAATTATTATTGCTTTAGAACTTAATTTTTAAAGGCAGCTAGAAACACGATGAACCTGTAATATCATTGATGTAGTATGTTTTAATGGAGTGTAAGTTATAATGTATATATTCTTTATGCAGTAAAATAATTATTAACACAGTCTGTTGTTTTATTTTAAATATAATATTTGAACAGCGATGGAGGACCAATGAATTGTTTACTGTTTACAAATTACAATTACACCGGCACACAAATAAAAGTGTCATGTACCAGGAACCAGACCTATCTTTCCATGTTTTTTGACCCGCTGAATGCGAATTTCAAGTCCATTTGGCCCGGTCACCAGTGCCGTATCCAGAAAAAAATTTGGAGGGGGCTAGAAAATTTTTCAAAATTTTTTAAGAGGGTATATCATTTTTATTCATTTTTGGTCGAGAGTGAAGCGCTGTGCTGCGGTACTGAAAGTGGCATAGTTGCATTTTACTGCTCTCAACAGCTTCGTTCTGCTGTCTCCTCCTTTCACATTCAAAGCAGTGTTTTTTTTTTCAGAGTTCTTGTATCCCAAAAATTGTATGCAAACAGCAAGGTGTTGAGTCATCCTTAAAAAATACTATATTTCGTTCGAACTTTGTCATGTGCTGAATTCAAAACAGTTTACAGATTTATTCTTATCACGCCTAGTTTTTGAGCTATACTTATCATTATTTTTGTTATAAACGCTCATGATCGCATTCCGAACAAAGTGAATTGAAATCACTTTTCTATTTGACGTGAAATGAAATATCATAGGATATTCTTCATTTCGATCGATTTCGAAAACTTTGAAATTGCTTCGAAATGTCAAAACTGAAGGATCATCCATTTTTATTTTGTTTCTAAAGTGAAATTACTGCTGCTTTGAACTTGGATGCAATATATTGGAAATTTTAATTAAAAAAAATAAGAAGACATATTTTTCGAGACAAATCAAATATGTAAGTGAAATGCGGAACATGGAAGATTGCAAAGCGAATGAGGTTGCAAACACAAAGGCATTGATGAATTATTATATTTTATGCCTATTGTGTTTTATGTATTTTGTATTAAATTAACAGCAAATAAACATTAGTAGAGTAACTAAAGCAAATTATTAGGGAACCCGGCCGAACAGCTCTGATTTTGACGATTTTTTTTTCAAACGTAGGTAATTTAAAATCAGTGGCGTACGTTGAGTCACCGGGGCCCCGGGGTAAGACTAAATTTTGGGGCCCCTTTGATATTTAGGGGCCCCTTAGTTAAAAAAAAAATTACGTATACGCCATAGGTTTTTTTTGTATGGCTTATTTATTTTTAGGTATATACTTACTATACTTACTTAAAATGTCTCTCATAAAAGTAGTAAACACTTGTACCCCCCCCCCCCCCAAAGTTAAATATTTAGGGATCCCTAAAATAAAAATTTTTTTAGCTTAGAATTGATAGTTCTTGGGGCCTCTGTTCTCAAGTAATAAATACATATTTTATTTTCCATCATCAGACATATTTTTTTTTATTTTGGGGCCCTTGAAAAATTATTTTTAGAGCCTCAAAATTAAGTGCTTAGAGGCCCCTAAAATATAATATAATTTTTTTGGAGCCAAGAATTAATAGGTATTGGGGCCTCTGTTCTGAAGTAATATTCGGAATGCCACCAATAACGTAATGTTTTTATTTTGGGCCCTGAAGTATTTATGTTGGGGCCCCTGAATTTATATTTAATTTTCCATTTGATTGTTTTGAACCACTTTTGAAGATCCTCAAATAATATTTTTTTGCTTTTTTTGGGCCCCTAATGTTTTATTTGTGGTGGCAAAGATTTTTCAAGTAATATTTTTTGGGGCCCTTAGATAAAATTATAATTTTTCTTTTAAAAAAGCAGTTTATTTTTTTTTGGGGCCCCTGTGGTAACTTTTTTTAAAATCAATATACATATATTGTGTGGCTACCAATGCATTATGCATTACACTGAATGACATAATTTGTCTCCCTGGTTACTTCGTAACTCAATTTATGCTAACAGTTTTTTTCCCTGCATTGTCTCCAGTGGGGGCCCTGGGGTCAGTCGGGGGCACCGCCCCGCTTGCCCCAAGGGAGTGTACGCCCCTGTTTAAAATACTTTAAAGTCTATAGATTAAAAATTGCCGGTGTTGCCGTATTGTTTTTTAAAATTAAAATTAAATTTTTTTTTAACAAAACCATTTTTTTGCTTAAATTTCATAAAACAAATGATAGCAAAAGATTCTCTAGGTAATTTAAGGAAAATATATAAAAAGGCAGTAAGGGACAATCTTCCATCGTTTAAGCGATAAATGCAATTTTCTAACATTCTGACCTCAAACACAAAAAAAATATTTTGAAAACAACGGCAACACCTACAATATTTTAATATACATTTTAAAAAAGCCAGAAGCTCATTCTTATCTCTTAAATTTAAATCCACTAAATTTAATCAAGACTTTTGGAAAAATTTAAAATGACTTTTTTCCAAACTTTTTCTAATAAAATATGAATTTATTTTAAAAAAATGTTTGGCCATAAATATTATCAGTTGAATTTCGAAGCAAAAAAGGTAAAATATATCACACTTTTGAAAAAAAAAAATGAAAAATTACTTCAATTTCAATGTTTTTTTTTTAACAAACAAAATATTAAAATAAAAATGGTTTTTCTTTATTAAAACTGAATTTTTGCATTGAAATAATTAATTTTCTCAAAGACTGTGGTAAATAGGAACTTTAAATTTTTGCTATTTAACTTTCAACAGTAAGGGTTATTAAATGAATAAAAAATAATTTTATGTTTCAATATCTGAACTTTAAAATAAAAATAAGTTACATTTTTTTTCAAAACTTTTATTAAAAAAAGTTCTTCGAAAATGAAATACTTTTTAATTTTGTTCATAAACCGTAATACATATTAACATTTCCTTTTATAATTTGAAATCATAATAAATGCGGCCAAAAAAATTTGAAAATAAATGCATTTTATATTACGACCAAGTTTAAAAAACGACATGCTCAAATTTTTTCAATAATTTTTTTTCAAAAATCTGAGTTCAATTACCATTCTTTCAAAAGCCGTTCATTCAATTAACTTAATTTTAATTTTACATATATGACTAAGCTTCTAGCTTTTAAAAAATGTATATTAAAAAATGTCAATAAGAAAATTGCATCTATCGCTTGAACTATGGAAGATTGTCTCTCACTCCCATATATTTTTTTCCTTGAATTTCCTAGACAATCTTTTGGCATCAATTAATTTATGAAATTAAAGAAAAATGTTTGAAAAAAATTTGTTTTTGTTCACAAAAATCTTCAATTAAATTTAAAAAATCAAAACGGCAACACCTTCAATTTTAATCTATAGACTTTAAAGTATTTTTAATTACCGACGTTTGAAAAAAAAGATCATCAAAATCTAAGCTGTTCGGCCGGGTTCCCTAATATTGACAATTTTTGAGCTTTAGTTACTCCACTACATACAAAACAATAAAAATATAAGTTTTGAAAGTATTTTGTCACGAACAGGAACAAATTGAATTGTTTTCGATCAGAAAATCTAAATGAGTGAAAAAATGCAGAAAATCTAATTTCTCTTTCGGCAATTGAATGCGCAAAAATTGAAATGCAGAACGTGAAAGTCTTAAAAACTAATTTTCAATGAAATTCTTTTTGGTGTTTAATTCAAAATATACACTGAAAATAATAAATTTCGTAAAACTACGAAAATTGTTTCATACACTACATTTTCGTTGGCCCAACGAAACTTTCGTTGGCTCAACGAAAATATGTAATTTTTCGTAATATGAAAACCTTCATCAATTAATGAAAACGTTTCATACACTTTTTTTCCCCTTTAAGAGTCGAAAAATCAATTTTAATGAAAAGATTCATCATTTAAATCTGTGGCGTGCCCAGCTTGACGTCAAGCTTGACGTCAAGCTGGGCACGCCACAGATTTAAGGGGTAAGGGCAGGAGCAACAAATTCGGGATTGGGGTAACAAATTAGCAACAAATTAGCAACAAATTCCTGCATACTCAGATTTTGGATTTTCGGTTGTGGCGTACCCAGCTTGACGGACCTATTTTCATTGAGTAACGAAAAAATTCATCAACTTATGAAGTTCAACATTAACTAACGAAAATCTTCATCAGTTTATGAAATTTTTTCATAGACTAATGAAATTTTACATCGGCTTATGAAAAAATACATCAGTTAACGAAAATAAATCGTTGGCTTCCGAAAAAAAAGGTACCTAGACTAACGTGTATACAGAGCATGCTTTGTTTTCGTTTATTGTGTGCATTTTTGGTAGTCACAGTGTATATTCATCCCCCAAAGTGCGAAGATTAAAAAAAACTCCTTTTAGCTGGAATTACACAGGTAAGACAAATAATTGTAAACTACCTAACTCCCAATAATTTTGACTATGTTTCATCCTTTCGAAAAGAAAATAAGGTTTTTGTCACCGTTCTCAAAAGGGTGGAAGAGTGGATGAACGATGAGATAGTAAGTATCATTCGATTGTGGCTTCCTATATTTGATACAAAAAAAAAAACAATATTTTTGTCTCTTATAATATTCTAACTTTTTTTGTTTGTTTTTCTCTTTATACATGGTACTGGTTCTAAAGGACAATTACATATAAAACTCCCATGAAGCTTTCTATATACGTGGAACACCTCAAAAACCGATCACCAAGCCAACAATTCGTGATCGACATCAACTCCCTCTTCATATCGCTGGAATAAAGTGTTCGTTTACCTCCTTTCTTAGTGGAGTTTAAAGTTTTTAATGTAATTAATTTTATTTTTGTATTCCATGTTTATAAATTTAGGATGATTAAAAATTCAAATTCAAAATTACAATTTTCTTTTTGTATGGTAAAAAATTATCGCTCCGCTCCACTATTTTTGAATTTCAGGTTTCTTATTCCAAAATTTAGGGAAGAAAAATGGACGAAAAAATTCGTAGATTTACGAAAATAAAGTAAGTATAATAATAAGTAAGTATATAATATAATTAAAAAAAAGTTTCGTAAGCTGAAAAAAAATTACGTTGATTTATGAAAATATTCATAAATTCAATGAAAAGTTTCGTTAGCTAACGAATATTTTTTCGTAATTTAATTAAAATATTCATTAAATTTACGAAAAAATTCGTTAGCTTCTTTGCATAAATTTATCAAAAAATACATTGACTAACGAAAAAGATCACCGTTTTTAATTAAATTTTACGTTAATTGATGAAAAACTTTCGTAAAGTGATGTAAAAATTCATTAATTCGCGATCAAAATTTTTTATGAAAAAATTTCATTAAAATACGACAGTTTTCGTTAGTTGATGAAGTTCTTCATTAACGTATGAAAGCCATTTCGTTGAGCCAATTAAATTTTTCACCGGCTGAAAATTAATTAAATTTTCGTTGGCTCAACGAATTTTTTCGTTGTATTTACGTAAGGATTTGGTTCAGTGTACATTTTTTCGTAATATGTTGCTATTTAAATCCAAATCAGAAGCGCAAACTTGAATTTGCTTAAAGAAACCACTAGTTATGTTTACAACCAGAGGCGGATTTACCAGAAGGCTGAGTAGGCTGGAGCCTAGGGCGGCAGATTTTAGGGGCGGCAAATTTGGGGACCGATCTGTTCACCTCATAGAAGTCAAAAAAATTTTTCTATGACGACTTTCTTATGTCTTGCAGATAGAATTATGATGAAAAATCTGGTGAAAAGCCGATAACGAAGAAGCCTGCAACTTGTATGTTTACTCCTTTCGCACTTCCTAGTCCAAATCCAACTTTTAACTTTAATTATGATGCACCAACTCCTGCATCGCTTCTACCGACATTGCCGACTCCAACACCAACAGACGACAGTACTTCTATACCAAGATGTAACTCGGCACCTACGTCTGCATCTAGTTTACTTTCTTCGCACTCCTCATCAATAACAATAACACCGACAGACTATACATCATCATCTCATTTAGCTTCATCATCTCTATTTTCGCAACAGACGCATGTTTCAACATCAATACAAAAAACTACAAGATTAAATCCAACTACTACCAACAAAATAAATGAGAACGTATCTCCAATTATATCGGGTCTAAGAGTTGTGGAGGGAAAAAAAACCCTATTTATTTCCAAGCTCCATCCCTCAACGAATGCCCTCGATATAAAAAACTTTATCACGAGTAAATTGGGATCATTATCAGATACGATTGTGGAGAAAATGTTACATCGAAACCACTCTAAATACGCATCTTTTAAAATTAGAGTATCAGATTCTTTACTTCACTTACTAAATTCTTCATCGTTTTGGCCAATTGGAACTATAGTACATGAGTTTCAGAATAAATTAACAAATCCATCTACCATTCAGAACCCTTTTCGGCAGACCAGGACAATGCAACAAAAAAGCAGCTTCAACAGGTATTAATTTATTACCAAAATGTAAACGGTCTAAGGACAAAGATCAACACGGTCTACAAAAATATCAATAATCTTCCACATGATATAATTATTCTGACTGAAACTTGGTTAAATAATACATTTCTTGACACTGAGCTCTTTGATTCATCTTATCAAGTCTTCAGGCGTGACAGACACTCGAACGATTTGCAAACAGTTGGAGGCGGAATACTCATAGCAATTAAAAACTTTTTTGTATGCACATTAGTCAATAATCACGATTCCTCTGACATTGAAATAATATGCATTTAAATTAAAATGGAATCTGGATACCTTTTCATTATATCTTTGTATATACCTCCGAGATCCAACACCTATACCTACGAAAACTATATTAACTGCATTGATAGCATACATGACCAAATGGAACCAAGTGACGAGCTCTTAATCTTAGGTGACTTCAATCTTCCAAACTTGACATGGACAAATTCTACTGAATGCAACTATTTCTCTCCTTCTAACCCTTCATCCGCAAGTGAATTTTCGACTATCGATGGCTTAGCTTCATGCGGACTCAGCCAATTCAATGGAATTACAAATCGCTTTGATAAAATTCTGGACTTGGTTTTTTTCTCCAACACAATATACAATGACATGGTTGTAATTCCCGCTCATACTAAACTTTTAGAAGAAGACCGACATCACCCAGCGTTAGACATATCTCTAAGTATTAATATTAACAATCTTTCTTTTAAATCAAATAACAAACTTAAATTTGATTACAAAAAATACAATTTCGATCAACTAAAAAACTTATTATGTAATGTGGACTGGAATCAAACTTTTTTAAATTGTAACATTAACGAGATGTGCTTTAAATTTTATAGCATTCTATTTGATTGCTTTTATCAAACCATTCCGATTCGTAAATCATTTGAAAGTCTTAAAACTGCACCATGGTTTAATACTGAACTTAAGAATTTAAAAAATAAAAGAAATAAATCTTGGGCAAAATATAGTGCATCCCGAGCTTATGGTGATTTTATGATATATTCTGAACTAAAAACTATGTTTATTGACTATTCCAAAGAATTGTATACAAATTATATATTTAAAATTCAAAACGAGTTAAAACATGACCCTAAAAACTTTTGGTCTTTTGTGAGCAGTAAACGGAATGTTGACGGATACCCTAACTCTATGAGC
The DNA here is from genome assembly GCF_945859705.1 of Episyrphus balteatus. Classification (NCBI taxonomy): domain Eukaryota; kingdom Metazoa; phylum Arthropoda; class Insecta; order Diptera; family Syrphidae; genus Episyrphus; species Episyrphus balteatus. The sequence continues at coordinate 55,726,683 of NC_079135.1, read as the reverse complement.
TTTAATAAGAATTCAAGCCATGATTCGCGAGAGATTTCAAATATGTTTACAAATTTTTTTAAAGAAGCATTTTTACTAACTGGTTCTCAAGAACCCTCGTATTCATTTTCTCCAAACCTAAGTTTTTCGCACCTTAGTTCGATCAATTTTGGCATTCAAGAAAATTCAATAACTCAAAAAATTAATGATCTTGAGAACTGTTTCAGTCCGGGCCCTGATGGTGTTCCATCTTGTGTTTTGAAGAAGTGTGTGTCAGAATTATCCTATCCTCTTTGTGTTCTTTTCAATATATCTATTAATTTCTCAACATTTCCTATATTGTTGGAAAGTGCATTCATAACACCAGTTCACAAAAAAGGGTCTAAGAATGAAATTACCAATTATCGTCCTATTGTAAAACTTTCTGTCATCCCAAAAATAGTCGAGTCCATTATATGTGAAGTCTTGTCTTTTAACTGTAGATCCATTATCTGTAACAATCAGCATGGATTCATTCAAAATAAATCAACAGTAACTAATTTGTTCCATTTTACTACGTTTTGCCTCGATGCGTTTGAGGATCATAAACAAGTTGATTGTGTGTTCACCGACTTTAGCAAAGCGTTCGATAAGCTTTGTCACAAAACACTTATACTTAAACTAAGAGCTATGGGTTTTAACGAATCGTTTTTATTATGGATTTCATCTTATTTAGGAAATAGAACTTATAGTGTGAATTTCAGAAATGAACTTTCTGATCAATTTTTTATTAATTCTGGTGTTCCCCAAGGTAGCCACCTCGGTCCATTGTTATTTATATTATATATTAATGACTTGCCTTCAATTTTGAAAAACTCATCTGTACTTATCTACGCTGACGATGTAAAAATTTTTAAGAAAATAACATCAACAAGAGATTGTTTAGATCTTCAAAGTGATCTGTATTCATTCAGAGAATGGTGTAATAAAAACAGTCTTTTATTAAATTTAGACAAATGTAAAACAATGTGTTTTACACGCAAAAAGAACTTTGTGACATATGACTATACGTTGGACACATTCCCACTGGATAAATTATCCCTCTTTTCCGACCTCGGAATTATTCTTGACCAAAAACTGGCTTTCATTGATCACTACAATTATATCGTAAAAAAAGCAAATAGAATTTTAGGATTTATTAAACGATTTGCTCGTGAGTTCCAGGATCCTTACGTCGTAAAACTACTTTATGTGTCTTTTGTGAGACCAGTTCTAGAATACGGCTGTGTAATATGGGCACCATACTACACAGTTCACATAGACCGCCTTGAGAGCATCCAAAGAAGGTTCATGCGTTTTTGTCTACGTTTTCTCCCGTGGTCTCCAGGATATACACTTCCCCCGTACGCAAATAGATTGAGGTTAATCAATCTTCCGTTATTATCGTGCCATAGACAATATTTACAGTTATGTTTTATTTTAAAATTAATAAATGGGTCAATAACATCTCCATCAGCTCTGGATCGTCTTAATTTCAGCTACAGTCAAGCTAATTTACGCAGACAAATTATTTTAAGTCCAATATTTAGCAGAACAAATTATGGTGTAAATAGTCCCTTAAATCAACTGATTTCAGTCTTCAACAGATACTATTTTATAATTTCTTCATTTAATGTTAATTTTAAGAGTAAGAGTTTCAAACAAAGTTTTTTTAATGCACAATTTTAATGTACATACCTATTTATAATATTGTATTTAATATTTTTTTTCTTTTTTTAGTTTATAAATTTAGTATTAAGATGTAACGTTAGTATTTAACGAATTAAATAAATAAATAAATAGAATTCTGTAAAAAAATTTTCCAATGACTTTTTTCTCCCATTAGTCATTGCACATTCCATATTCTAGACTAAAACAGCAAGTTCGCCGCCCCTCAACTAGTAATCGGCATCTGCGCCTTTTGCCCATACTTTGCATGAGAAAATTCCTCATATTACGTAAGTCGTTTGTATACTAAAATGACTTGCTCTGGGAGCTACAATTTGTCTTAAATAAGAAATTTATCTTGACAGTCCCCTTCGCTCTTCGCCCCTCTTTCCTATGACACGATAATTGCTTTATACATTCACACCTATTACGTAAGTCGTTTGTTATAAAACGACACAAAAAACGACTCGCTCTGGACGCCAAAATTGAGGCTCAAAGAGCGAGTCGGTTTTTGTGTCGTTTTATAACAAACGACTTACGTAATAGGTGTGAATGTATTCCCCTTTTCTCACTAACAACCCATACATTCCAGTCCAACTACTGGTTACGAACGAACTGGCTACGAACTGGCTAGTTTATACATATAATTTTGTGATTTTTTTTTGTAATTTTAAACCGTGAATTCAATTGTTTTTGTTTTTTTTATGAAAATCTAAAAAAAAAATACGCTAAAAAAATTGAACAATTACACGTAACAAATCATATTTTAACCTTCGTGTGATTATAATCACGTTCCTTAGAAGTTTTTACGTGAGAATGAGAAAAACTAATGAAGCTATCATATGTACATACATATTTGAAAAAGTTGAGGTGATTTTACTTGGGAAAAACATGGTTGTACAAAAAAACCAGCGATTTACCAAAGGCATCAGTGTTTTAGTGGCGAAAATACAGCAAAGATTCGGGTGAAAACCGTAACTTTTAAAGAGGAATCACGTGATTTTAAGGGGTTAACCAAATCATTAATTTAACCGAACTAACCCTTCCATTGGTTTAAGTGTCCAACCCGTGCTTTAAACGACACGTTCCATGATTTATTTTTTTCCCGGCTACCGAAGATTTTGCCAAAGCAATACGTGATTAGAAGATGATTTTAGCAAAAAAAAAAACACAATCGTACAGCAGCGACCTATTCTTTAAGTGTAGAGATTATGTAATTTTTCCAAAGTAATTCGGGATGTTTTCGGAGTGAACCGTTTATCGGGGAAACCCGTGATTTCACTGACGCGACATTGTGATTTTACCCAAGATTTTCATGATGTTAAGAACAAACCTGTGGTTTAACCGAAGTGACTCCTGGTTTTCGGGCAACCCATCATTATAATGCAGAACTCAAACTCATTGAAATAAAATGCACGAAATAAAGCACTTTTATAGTTAGTTTACTTGTAGATTTTAAGAGCTGGCTCTATAGGAATTTAAAAAAAATTTGATGTGGAGGAAGAGCCGACATTTAGGGTAAAATTTATAAAATGAAAATTTTTTTTATTTGACTTTTTTGAGATTGCTTTGAGTATTACGTCTGCAAAGTTAAATCAAAATCGTTAGAGCCGTTTTCGAATAATTTGCTATAACGTGAAAAATTTGTAATGAGAGGTACACTTTCTAAGCGAGATATAAATTAAAAAAAAAAATAAAATGCACGACTAGGGTCGCATGTACTTGCTCTTATACTAAAAGTAACTCTAGCGATGCTCAACACATCTCAAACTTGTTTGCCACATTTTTCAAACAATCTTCCACAGACGATTCTTTTAAACCAGATGAAGCTTATTTTAAATATTTGCCAAATTTTTCATTCGGGCCATTTCTCCCAGATTTCATCGAAATAGATCTCATCGAAGATAAATTGAATCAACTTGACGATGAATACTCTGAAGGACCAGATACACTCCCTGCCATTCTTCTCAAAAAATGTTCTCATACTCTCTCTTTCCCGCTTTCTCAAATATTTAAGTTATCTTTATCTCAAGGAGAATTCCCCCAGGTATGGAAATCATCTTTTATAACTCCAATTCACAACAAATGTGCAAAAAATGACGTTAAGAACTACCGCCCCATTGCTAAACTTTCCCATACACCCAAAAATTTTGAATGCATACTAAGCGAACTCATAAGCTTCCGCTGTAAGTCACTTATATCCCCTAGACAACATGGGTTTCTAAAGGGTAAGTCCACTACCACTAACCTCATTGAATTCGTATCTTTAACCCTTTCAGCACTTGAGGCTGGGATGGAGGTCGATGTTGTCTCCACCGATTTTAGCAAGGCCTTTGACAAAATTTACCACAGCCTAATACTTTTCAAACTTACTGCACTTGGTTTCGAACCTATATTTTTGAAATGGATATCTTCCTACCTCCAAAACCGTTCTTATAGAGTGCGTTTCAGAAATGCTTACTCTACCCCCTTTTTCGCTAATTCCAAATCAACCAAATGCCAATCAATGAATGACCTTCACACGTAGGCGCATAAAATCTCCTCCCCGTTACTACCTACTCCACAATGAACACATTCCCATTGTTGAAACGATTCGAGATCTTGGTCTCATATGTGACCAAGAACTCAATTTTCTAATGCACATCGATAACATGATACACAAAGCCAACTCAGCCTTCGGTTTTGTTAAACGATGGTCCAAAGAATTCTGTAACCCTTATGTGACTCGCTCCCTTTATATAACCTTCGTTAGACCCATCCTTGAATACGCCTCTCAAGTCTGGTCACCATATCACCATGTCCACACAGCCAGAATCGAAAGCATTCAACTTCGCTTTCTTCGCTTCGCTCTTCGCCACCTACCGTGGGACGATCGCTTTATCCTCCCTCCCTATCAAAATCGTCTCAAACTAATCAACCTGAAAACTTTAGAAGAACGAAGAAAAATAAACAATATTCTTTTTATTCACCGACTTCTCACCGGATCTGTTGACTGTCAAACTCTCTATAATTCCATCTTTTGCAATACAAACCCCCGAAATCTGAGAAATCCTCGCCTTTTTTATCTGTCGTCCCACCGTACATCCTATGGATCCAACGAACCCCTCACTCGAATGTTGCGGAGTATAAACACGAACCTTGACTATTTTGATTTCAACATCAGCACGTCTCTTCTTAAACACCGCCTTCTTTACTGTCCCGATCACCCTCTAAGTTAGCTATAAATTAGTTTTTAAGTTAGATTAAGTTTTTGTAGCTTGAAATAAGCCGAATAAATTGGGGTGCTGCCCCCACCAAAATTAAAAATGGTAAAGCTTTTTATTCAAGAAAATTAGGAAAAATTTCAAATTTGATATTTCCAAGAAATTTCATAAGAAGCGTAAAAAAATATGTTTTTATAATTAATTAAACACCGTTTTAAATGATTATTTACAAAAAAACCAAGTATACCATTTTATTACTTGTATAAAAACGTTTTTTTAGAAAAAAAATTCGAAAGTCGTTAAGCCTTTTTTTTTAAAATAATTTTTTATATACATATACACTCCTGCTCAAATTTAACGCACATCCTATTTATTTTAAAGTAAAGTCCTGCTATTACTTTATGCCACAGCATCATGGTTATTTTCTCAAATGAGACAATAGTGATCTTAAATTAAAGGTATGGAATAATATGTTTGTCGGGAAGATTTGGGGAGAGATTTGCTGAAGTCTGTCTGTTAACCCGCGAGCCTTTTAAAGAAGAGTCATAAAATTTCATGGAGTTAAATCTGCTTTACAACACCTACGGAGTTAGCGAGCCTTTCTAGACCTAAGTTAAGTACCCAAAAATACTTGACTGATGCCCTCGAACAGCATCTGGTTCCAATCACCCCTAGATTTGGTCCACAGTTTAGTCTGATGCACGATAATGCATGCTAGAGTAGTTTGAGAAAATCTTCAAGATTTTAATATTCCAGCTTCGGATTAACCACACAGAAATCTGGATTTGAATTCAATAGAACATGTGTAGGAAATATTGAAAAGATGCATTCGCGACCGAAATCCACCTCCAAGCAGTCTTGATCAACTGAAAACTTCAGTGAAAGAAGTGTTAAAACAAAACCTTCAAAAGTTAATTAGTGGAATGGACAAACGACTCCAGGTTGTCATATGCGCTAGAGGAGACTATACCAAGTATTGCATACAATTATGGGAAAGAACCGTCACCCGCTTCCATTTTTTTTTAATTTTTCTTCTTAAAAATAAAAATTATTTTATAATCAGTTTTCAGACCTTGAATTGTTAAAGGAGAATGGGAAAATTGGACGTTTGGCGGCCAGTAATGAAATTGGTATCAAATGAGAGAACTATAACGTAGGAAAAATTTTTACTATGGCCGTTTCGTTGTATTGCATTTGGAATGGAAGATATTGCAATATTAGTGTTGTTAATGCATCGAGCAATATGCGAAGGGCAAATTGAATTGCTATTTTAATTAAATTATGAAATATGATTTTATGTCATTTTTTCTATGATTTAAAACCTCAATCTTGAATATCCGACCAATGGAACTCAAAATATAAGCTTTTTAAGCCAACCACTTCAAGATTTTGTTTTTGAGTTTTTAAAAGGAAAAAACAAATACAAAATTGAGAAAAAAGTCTTAAAATAGACTCGAAATGTTTTAAAAAGCCAATATTTTGGGTTCTATTGGTTGGATATCCAAGATAAAGGTCTTCAGGCTCAGGGAAAATGACAGATTATCATATCTTGCACTTAAAATAAACGTTCAATTTTAAACATTGAGACAATTTGCATTAACTTTTAAATGCAAAAATGCATTTTATCGGTTTGTGAAGAACGTTAGAAGGATAAAACTTCTGCACAATGTATGTAAGACTTAACTACATCAAAAAATAACAAAATCGTTCTTGGCCGCGGAACGTCCAAGTTCCATACAAAATTGCCCATTCTCCTTTGGTTTATCTTTTTTTTGGTTGATAATACTGTTGCAGTTTAGCATTTTTTCGACTTGCTAAACAATAACAAAACACAAAAAATGCACCAAAGAATTTTAAAGCCTTTTAAAATAAGATGCAGGGGTATAACTTCAGACGAAAAATGTGTGCGTTAATTTTGAGCAGGAGTTTATAAAAAATTTCTAACATTTTTCAAAAAAAAGTTGGTATGCCATTTTGAAGAATCAATTAATTTACACAAAAATACGAAATTCAAAAATTTTTCACCAACAGGTTTACAAAAACTTTTTCAAAACAAAATTTAAAATATTTTTTAAAAATCCAAAAATACGTTTTTGAAATTTTTTAAAATTTTAATATTATTTTTATCTAAACGCTTTTGTATAAAAATTTTCGTTGAAATCGGGTTAATTTTGTACGAGATATTCAGAAACCAAAAAAAACCGTTCTATGACAGGTACCGTTAATAACGGTACAAAAAATATTTTTATTATTTCAAAAGTTGGCTCTTATGTATAATACTATACAAAAAAAATTTAATAAAAATCGTTAGAGCCGTTTTTGAAAAAAAAAATTACTTTTCTATTTTTGTTAAACGGCAGGTACCGTTAGTTTTGGTCATAAAAAAAATTTCAATTTCCTCTCTAGGGAATCACCAAAAACTGCTAACTACCAAGTTTGAAGAATATCACTTCACTCGTTTAGGCTGTAGCTCGAGGTATGTACAGACAGACGGACAGAATTGCCGGCACTTTTTTGGCATTCTCCATCATCGTAATGTCATGTAAAATTGTTATCTCGAGTTCGATTTTTTTACGAATCCTAGGCAAGGGCGGCAAAAACTGAAAAGCCTTTACATTGAAAACTTGTAAATCCGCCTCTGTTTACAACTAAGATTTTGAGATAGAGATAAAAAATTTCTATTTCAAATATTTTTTACAAAAATATTATTTTTGAAAAAAAAGTAAATATACTTAAGACGACAAAATACGGAGTTTTAAGATTACATAAGAAGTTTTGCAAAATGTACAGTGATGTAATTCGACGTCAAAACACAAAAAAATAATCTGAAGAATTCCGAATTGGACTAAAATACTAACAAAATTCACCCCAACTCTCAACGCCAGCTAAGGCTCTTACTCAAACAAACACAAACAACCGTTTTAGAATTTGAAGGGGGCTCGAGCATTCGAGCTGCCTCTAAGTCTCTAAGATTTACGAACAAATTTCAGTTAATCATGTACATTATGATGAAATCAGCTAAATAGTAACATGATTTTGAAGGCTTGGGGGGGCTTGAGCCCCCTGAGCCCCCCCCCCCCTTCCCCTTCAATACGCCACTGCCGGTCACCCTCCAGTTTTGAGAAAAATCAAAAAAAAAAAACAAAAAAAATTAAAAAAAATCAAACAAAATGCTGCACAGCTCAAAACTGGAGGGTGACCGGGCCAAATGGACTTGAAATTCGGTTTCAGCGGGTCCAAAAACATATAGGGGAAAGTGGCCTAAAATGGCACCCCAAGGTAAAATCGTAGAATCGAAAATAATAAGAAAGTTTTGTGAACGCGATTCTTTAGTTTATCTAGCAAAACCAACATATACGAAATTTCAGAAACTTCAAGCCATTATTTGAAATTTGACAGGTCAAACTGTCTCTATCCACCTCAAAAAGTACACTCGTTAAAGTTTTGTGAATTTTTTTTTGCAAAAAAAAGTATGAAAAACATTGTATTTTGGAAAAAGAAGTTAATGTATGTAAGCTTGAAGTTTTTCTTATTAATTTACTGAAATAAGTGGTTTAAAACGATTTTAATTTTTTTGGTGTAAAAATTTAATTGAAAAAACTCAAAATGGGCAAAATGGCACACTTAGTGCTCGGGTAAAATGGCATACTTACTTTCACATGCTATTTTATACTTTCTTGCACTTTTTAATTTTTTTAAAGTGAAAATAGTTGCTAAATATAAACGATGTACAGAGATGAGCGGAAAGCCCTTGATTATGTCAAAAACCTGGAAAAAAACATCAAAAACATTCAAAGTTGCAAAAACTACAGTAACGAGACGAGCAACCAACATGAACTGGGTTTTGAATGACTCGTAGAAAGATCTGGGGGGATTAAGCACCACTTGTTCCAAGAAAATGGAAAAGGAGCCCTTTGACTCAATTTTGCATTTAAAATCACGTATATTTGGACAGTGTGCCATTTTACCCGGGTAAATTTGATCAGTGAAATTTGTAGACGTCTTGAAAATTTAAAAAATTAAATAATTTTTGCAATTTTTTTAACTCGCGAAAGAAAAATATGTGAGGGGAATATATTAAACTTTGAAAAGTTTATAGCATTTAAGTTTGAATGTTACTGTTTTTCGAGATATAGGACATTTATCTTAGGGGGGCCATTTTAGGCCACCTTCCCCTAGAAAAATAGATCTGGTCCCTTGTACATGACACTTTTTTTTTGTGTGCCGGTGTTATTGAGAACACCTAATAGGCTTTTAAGCAAACACCAATACATCTTTCAAATGTCAAACCAAACCTTCTACTGTGCACGATAGTCAAGAGAAAGAACAATTTAATAGGAAAGTTGACTGGAAAGTTAGGCAAGAAAAATCTCTAACGCCCACTTTCCATGAGTCGATTTCAGCCGCACGATATGTCGGTCGACCAGGATTTTTCTATGGGGATTGTCACTTAGTCGCCTGCGACTTACGTTCACACGAGTCGAAAAGCTTCGCCGCACGGCTAAAATCGACTCGTGAAAAGTCCCTATAATTCGACTTACCTGCTCGTTTATACAAAGTTTAAATTTTATAGTTGAGTTTCCCAACTGTAAAATTCTTTGCTGCCGGGTACAAAGGGGTTAAGTCGAAAAAATCGATTCGATGGATTTTTATTGGGTAGGTTTTTTCTCTTTCGTTTGGTCCTAACGCCATAGTTCTAGCATATCTCCCTCCGTTAGAAATGATTCGGTACAAAGGGTTTAAGTCAAATATTTTTCAAATTGCGTTATATTAAGGGCGGAAGTTGACTAAACTCCTTTGTATTTGCATTAATTTTTAATTTATAAATAAAATAAATTATCGTAAGGGGTTAAGTCAAGAGAAAGACAGAAAACGAAAAGCCATTATTCTTTAGCTATACTGCCGTGCTAAGCAAAAAGGGCGCATATCCATTTTTGTAGTTTTGAGATAAATGCATTTTACTGAAAAAGGAAAGAGTTGAGAATTGTATATGTGCTTAATTTCAAAAGTAATTTTATGCAACTTGTAGTAGGAAATATTTATATTTTATTTTACACAATAATAATATAATATTCAAGCTTCCCAAATGCGTAACAATTTTTTTATTAATTCTTAGAGTTAGAAAAAAAAAATGCATTTTTCTATTAGGGAATACAGCGGAGTAATATCTCTGTCCCCATCTTCATTGACTATTTTGAGCCACTTAAAATTGGAAATGCGATGTTTTTAGTTAACATATAAATGAGGCATTGTTTAAGGATGTCAAATATACCCTTAACTCAATTTTGGATTTTTGGCTCATACGCCCTTTTTGCTTTGTGCGGCAGTATAGCTCTTGAACCCTGCTTATGATTTTAATGAATAAAATAGCAGTATAGATAGAGTAAATATTTACCTCTTTATTGATATATAATTTTAAAGCTTGCGTGTCAAAATAATTTAAAACTGGTAAAATGTCATATATTCAACATTTAAAAAAGTTGCCACCGCGAGAATTCTGGCTATAACTTTTGGTTCAATTTTAATGAATTTAATAGATATAGATAGAGTAATTCCTTATCTTTATATACATCTATATAACAAAAGGGTGTGCGTGTCAAGATTCCTACCAAAAAAATTTTAAACTGGTAAAAAGTCATGTATTTAACAGTCAAAAATGTTGTCACCGGGTGAAGAATTTCCATATATTTTGAACCCTTTCCTTTCAATTTTCGTATTTTGGGGGGTCTAACATACTTAATTTTTTCCCAGAAGATGAATAACTACTATGTACATATGAATGAGAAATTTCAAAAAAAAAATTTTTTTGGGAAAAATGGACTTATGCTGTTTCTGAAATAAACGATTCATTTCCAAATTTCCTTTATATATCAAACTTTGTTATCAATGTAAACAAAGATTTTTCTTGACTTAACTCCTTTGGATCAAGTTTATTAAATGGCTCTAAAGTATTAAGTCAACACAATTTATTTTAAGAACGTTCATTTTTTGGTCAACAGCATTTGGATATTTAATTATTATTTACTCTCAAAACAATAGCATCAACTAGTTCAACCAACTAAAGATATGACCAGGAGTTTATACAGTCGTAAATTTATACAACCATGCGGTACTTTTATATCCAAAACGCATAACTCCCTAGCGTCGTCAAACGCTTTTGATCTGTGGGTCGAAGTTACCCACGCAGTGGAAAAATAAATCCGTTTTACGGTACTTAATTTATAACCTCTAATGCTATTTATATAAAATAATCAGCCCTATCGTGAGTTTCACTTGAACAAGATTCCACCCCGAAAAATCTAATTTCACAATTTCCCTATTGTGAGTTCGGGGCGAAAAGTTGTTCACGTTGGGACATCTCACGGAATTTCCAACTTTTTTTTTAGGTAGTCGACAGCTCTTCCCTCACTTAAATTTTGGTGCCGAACAAATAACTAGTTTAGCGGAAAATGATACCTTTTAAAATTCCGTGCGAACAAATATATTCCGGTGGAGAACATTCCACGTGAAACTCACGATAGGGCTGAATATATGTATAGCATGAGCACTTTTATTTAACCTAAACAAAAATTAGTTAAACCTTATCAGAAATATATTTCAACTTTTAGCTACTACAACTACAATACATACTTACATTATCGCCTCTTGTGAACTTCTGCGCATTAGTGAAAGTGTTTTTATTTTGTGTCTAAAATACGTTAAAAATATTTGTTTTTTATGAACTTGAGTTTTTAATAAACGTTTACAAAAATAAACAACTGGCAGTGTATTTAATCAGCTCTCTTGTGAGTTCCACGTGAACAAGATTCCACCCGGAAAAATTGAATCTCACTTTTCCCCTATTGTGATTTCCGGGCGAAAAGTTGTTCACGTTCGGACATCACCTTGTATTTTCAACTTTTTTCAGGTAATTTGCGAGCTCTTCTCTCACTAAAATTTTGGTACCGATTAAGAAATTAGTTAAGCGGATAGTGTAAATTCCCTTCAGGTGAAACTCATGATAGCTTTTTAAATTCCGGACGAACAACATTCCACGTGAAACTCACAATAAGGCTGAATAAGTCTTTAATGAAACGGTGTATGCAAGGGGGGGGGGGGGGGGGAGGGAGTCACGGGGTTTTTAAGAAGAATATCATTTCTCAAATCTTTTTATTTGTTTGCAATTTTCCAGTTCAACACATTCGTCTGATCAAATTTGGTGATTTTTGTTTGCTTACAGAATATATAATATATTTTGTACTAGATTAGCTAACTGTCTTACATTTTTTGAAACAACTATTGATTTGTTAATCAATGGTAAACCGATTATAGATAATTATTATTATTAAATATTAAGCTTTGGTCACTAAATAAAACCGAATGTGTTTTATATTGTAAACCACTGATAAATACCTGAAAACAGACGAATTCCAAAATATCTACCCTAAAACTAGCATAATTTTGTTAATTATTTTCTGTAACGCCAAAAATATTTTTTGTTGTTTTTACTAACATGTGTTGATGTGTCGGTGTTGGGTATGATGCACACAGCATTGAATTCTATTTCTTGTAAGAAAACTGTATCCCCCTCGTCATTAATGTAATAAAATTAGCAGAAAATTTAAAAAAAAAATTGTAGGTACATATGTTCAAATGCAATTTTTTTACAAACTTTGCGATTCGTTTGCCTGAGGTCTTTAATTCAGAGGTTACCACTGTCATTACATAAAAAAGATGTTTATTTTAACTTTAAAAATAATTCTGGGCTAGCGGAAAACAATGAAGAGTTGTTGTGTATAAGGTCCAAAAAACCGTTTTTTGTCCCTTACTCCAGATTTTGGGGGTGTTACGGAGTTTTTAAACAAAGTTTCGTAATCAGTGCAACTAGCTCTACAAAACGTGATAGGCCTCCGCCCGCGCATTTTTTGCAACCTTGTTTTTGTCACACAGTGTTATAAATGGGGCATAAGTTAGATATAAGCCATAGCTGTAAATTCTTATTCCTTATTCCGTGTAAGCACACGTGAAACGTCGACAAAAAGATTAGATAAAATAAAAACAAGACCTATAGCCAGCGAAGAAGCTAACATTTACATAGCTGTAATGTAGTTTAGTTTAACTTCAATAAATCAGTTCAATTTTAGACACGACGAAGAGCGGTGTTTTATCATCCATTGATATAGGTGTTTTGGATGTCTTCGATGGATGGGTTGGGTAGTCGACAGCTCTCGACTTCGACTTACTTATATCCAGCGTTGCCAACCCATTCACTCAAAATTATGCCTCACTTGAAAAAAAAATATGCCTTTTCAAATAAATTATGCCTCAATTTAAATTTCTTAGAAATTTTCTTAGAATTTAGAAATTAGCGACCAGTTTTTTTCACCAATAAGAAATAATAGCATATTTGCAAGCGTTTTAGACCTTTTTATAGCAACAAATCGCTTTTTGCATAAAATTCTTTGAAAAATTAAACACTACCAAGAGTTAAATGACAAAAACGAATTCTGTAAATAAAATTTCGAACAAATTGTATTTAAAATATATGTAATATATTAATTTTAAGTTTTTTTTCTCAAAATATTCAAAAAATTATAAGAAATTTTTAAAACATAAATCAAGAGTGGAATGAAAAAATTATGCCTTTTTGTCAAAAAATAAGCCTCAATGCCTAGCTAATAAAATGATGCCTAAAAGGCATAATTATGCCTCAGTTGGCATCGCTGCTTATGTCGTTTTCTTTCACTCTATTAAGGAGTACTCTAAATTTTTTCTCCTTTTTCTGGAGTGAAAGAACATAATGAGAGTAATTTTTTTTTGTAATTGTGTGTGTGACAAGGCAAAAATGGATAATTTCCATGAAAAAAATAGTGATAACAGGTCTAAGGACAAATTTTATGAATTGAAAAAAAAAATTTAATATTAATAACATATGAAGCATAAAAAAAAAGAGTGTGTGTACATGTACACGCGACTGAAGTTATACTTCTCATTCAGTATATATAAATGAATTTCATTTGATATTTTTAATTTCTATTATTAAATTAATTAATCCACACTTCGTTTTTTACATTTTTATCAAGTGAACAATAAATTAATTCTTTCATCCTCCTTGCGTCCATGTAGTTTTCAATTTAATCTGTGAAATTTACTCATGTTGTGCGGTTCAGAACGTACGGTATATGCTTAACGAAAGTAAACAAATTGCGCATAAAATATGCTATATGGTAATTTTATGAGGATTGTGTGTGCTTCAGCACTAGTAGTAGCAATATGCAACTTGCAGGGTTGCTAAAAAGCTCAAAAGTGAGCTGAGCTCAGCTCGCAGCTCAGCTCAAATTTTGAGCTAGCTCACTTTTGAGCTATGTACCATAGCTCAGCTCATTTGAGCTAAGCTGAAAGTGAGCTGAGCTGAAGGTTGAGCTGAGCTGTCGGTGAGGTGAGCTGAGCTGTTGGGTGAGCTAAGGTAAAGTGAGCTGAGCTGAGCTGTGATGGGTGATAGGATACATTGCTTTTTATTTGGAAAGTATAATGAAATATGAAGATATTTTAAACTTTTATATAACACCATAGCTTAAGATGTTTGGTTCTAGTTATTAATGGAATTATTTTAACACATAGATATTTTTATAAATAAGACAGATAATTTTTCGTGATCTTTTCTCTTGGTGTTTTTGATAGTAAATATATTTCTATTTTTTTAGTAAAATATTTCTATTTTTATCATAAAAAATAAATTCCGGTACAATCCGTTTTTTCGACTTTTTTCAAAATTCCGAGAAAATCGGTTTTGAAAGTTGGGGTAAATTTTGTTTTTCGAAAAATCCCCGAATCTTTAAACGCTCCTGGAAGCTAAACCGCTTTAGAGCAATTTTTGGGAGTGATGCCAAATGATAGCTTGTGTCATGGGCCTACGCTTTGCACATTATCAGATTTTTAAAAAATCGTCTTCCATGTTAAACCGCCACATCATGCCTATTTTATCAGAATCGTGCCTAATTTTTTTTTACTTTTAAGTTCTCCCGGTTTGAGAACGCGTGGACCTACAGGGATGAGAGTTGTACCCAAATGTAGGTTAGAGTCCCCGCTACCTTTTGGCATCAAAAAAATTTTTTTTCATTTTTCTCAAAATTCCGAGATATAGGCGTTGGAACGCTTTGATCTAGAGACAGGGGAGTGGTACCATATGTAAGCTTATATTCTCAGCTAGCCGATAGTGGTATAATCCGGTTTTTCGATTTTTTTCAAAATTCCGAGAAAATCGCCTTTGAAAGTTGGGGCAAAATTTTTTTTCGAAAAATCCCCGAATCTTTGAACGCTCCTAGAAGCTAAACCGCTTGAGAGCAATTTTTAGGAGTGATGCCAAATGATAGCTTGTGTCATGGGCCTACGCTTTGCACATTATCAGATTTTTAAAAAATCGTCTTCCATGTTAAACCGCCACATCATGCCTATTTTATCAGAATCGTGCCTAATTTTTTTTTACTTTTAAGTTCTCCCGGTTTGAGAACGCGTGGACCTACAGGGATGAGAGTTGTACCCAAATGTAGGTTAGAGTCCCCGCTACCTTTTGGCATCAAAAATTTTTTTTTTCATTTTTCTCAAAATTCCGAGATATAGGCGTTGGAACGCTTTGATCTAGAGACAGGGGAGTGGTACCATATGAAAGCTTATATTCTCAGCTAGCCGATAGTGGTATAATCCGGTTTTTCGATTTTTTTCAAAATTCCGAGAAAATCGCATTTGAAAGTTGGGGCAAAATTTTTTTTCGAAAAATCCCCGAATCTTTGAACGCTCCTTGAAGCTAAACCGCTTGAGAGCAATTTTTGGGAGTGATGCCAAATGATAGCTTGTGTCATGGGCCTACGCTTTGCACATTATCAGATTTTTAAAAAATCGTCTTCCATGTTAAACCGCCACATCATGCCTATTTTATCAGAATCGTGCCTAATTTTTTTTTACTTTTAAGTTCTCCCGGTTTGAGAACGCGTGGACCTACAGGGATGAGAGTTGTACCCAAATGTAGGTTAGAGTCCCCGCTACCTTTTGGCATCAAAAAATTTTTTTCATTTTTATCAAAATTCCGAGATATAGGCGTTGGAAGTTGGGGCGCTCACTTTCAGCTCAGCTCACTTTCAGCTCAGCTCAAATGAGTTAAGCTATGGTACCTAGCTCAAATTTGAGCTGAAATGTGAGCTTTTTGCAACCCTGGCAACTCACCACATGGAAATTACCACATGCAACTTGCCACATGTAACTTGCCACATGCAACTTGCCACACGCAACTTGCCACATGCAACTTGCCACACGCAACTTGCCGCATGCAACTTGCCACATACAACTTGCCACATACAACTTGCCACATGCAACTTGCCACATGAAACATGTAACTTGCAACGTACTGCGGCGTACTGCATTTTTAAATACTAAAGTACTGCCTACTCTAAAGGTGAAACGACAGCCCTGCTACCCAGGGTGATCGCGTCATAATCCCTTTGACATTCTTGTCAAAAAGTAAATTTTCATACCCACCCTCCCATAAGAAGTATAACTTCAATAAGCGTTCGTTGATAAGTCTGCTTCTACACGAAGACGCAAGGCGCAGAAATTATATTTAAATTTCCTTTTGATTTTCGTTTCGCTGCGTCGCGCGCTTCTACACGTAGTATTTTTTTGAAGACGAAAATTTGACGCTATTTTCTTTGGTTATATTTTGTTCTTGTTTTCGTATGATGACTTCTACAGGAAGACGTAGACGCACAAGATGCACATAAAGAACAAGGGAGAGAGAAAGATCGATTTCTCCTTTGCTCTTATGTGCATCTTGTGCGTCTACGTCTTCGTGTAGAAGCAGACTATGTATTTTAATTCTAAAAATCATCACCAAAATGTACAAAAAACAAACAACTCCAGTGGGGTCTATGTGCAACGAAAACTTTTGAATAAATTAAAAACTTTACTATACACGCAAATGATACACAACCGACGAAGAAGACTGCGTGACCGACGAAATAAAACAAAACAGAACAGCAAAAAAAGAACAAGATCAAAGAGAAACGTCAAAAAGAGTCACAAAATTTTTTACCCGAGACTCACGGCAGAAAATCTTCCTTCCCTTTTTTTCGAACTTTATTTCTCTCTCCCTCTTATGTGCGTCTCGCGCTTTGCGTCTTCGTGTAGAAGCGCACTTAGTTTTACTTTTGGTATATTTTTCATTACGCTTCTCATCGGGATTTTCAGCCTAATTGACACACACCCTTAGTTTGATAATTGTAAAATAAAGCAGAAAAAAAATGGGATGTTTTTGCTATATGGCACAGGATTTTTTTTTGTTATTGATGGAGAACACTGGCTGAAAATTTTTTTTATTCGGTTTTCAATTTCATTTTGGAAAAAGTGAAGAATTAACGAAAAAAATGGAGAAATATATCTGGCGGAATATAATACAATAGAAAATATATTCATAATGGTTGTTTTTGTTAATAACAACAGAGTTTGAAAAAAAAAAAACTTTTCGCATTTTCCACTTTTCAAACAAAATTTTAAAATGTCAAACTTCAAATACATAAGTGTGTGTGCAAATCGGTGTAAATCTGACTAAAAATGTGGAGTAAATCCGTTGTACTCCGTAGTACTAAAATTACTCCGGAGCAGAGATGAGTATTTACTTCATATGTAGCAGATCTACTTCATTAATTTATTTTGATGTATCTGCTACGTAGCAACCTATTTCTACTTCGTTTGACAAATTTTTTCTAACGAACAAAATTTCATTTAAGATGTGTTGTCTTGTTACATTTTTTGTTAAAAAAATGCATTGTTAGTGCTCTTTATTTTTAAATTGGCTCACTAGGCACTGCAAGAATTTCACATCATATACATCCAAATCAAAGACCCATCCAAGATATCAATTATTTTATGTAACCGCCCAGATCCCCATAATGGCTCTGGGTCCGGTCATGCATTTTGCATAAAATAAAGCAGACATCGGCTTTTAAAAAACAATCTTAGGTTATTATATGGCAGATGGCACATCTTTGCTCATGGAACTAAGACCAAGTCAATGAAAATAATTTTGTAATAAAAAACACTTTATAATTTGAAATTAAAAATCATTATAAATCATTATAGCAATTACGGGGATGGCTTTTTGAGAAAAAAATTCATATTTGTTATTTACGAGTGATGCGCTTTCAAGCCATGCAGGTCTCATTTAAATCGGTGCTGGGCTTTTTTTTTTAAATATATTTATTTTTGGGCATTCTCCTTTGTTTTATATGTATATTTTTTTTTTTCATTATCTGCTACATATTTTCCAAATCTACTTCGTTTTTTTGGGCAATATGTTTCACTTTTCGGGCTTAGCATTCTCATCCCTGCTCCGGAGTAATTTTTTTTACACTTTTGTGGCGTCAAAGAACACAAAACCTTCAAAAGTGCAAAAATAAGTACTAAAAGGGTACTCTCATTGGAGTGAAAGAAAACGACATTAATGCTTGGCCACACTGGAGGGTATGCGGTAGCGGTACGGGTAGCGGTGAGGGTACTTGTATGAAAAAAATTCCAAACTGACACATCAACGTTCAGGTGTGGATTTTTTTTAGTACAAATATCGTTACCGCTATACCGCATACCCTCCGGTGTGGCCAAGCCTTTAAACTCACTGGGTTACCACATAAACAAAATGTCATCTTCCACTGCAAATCTTAATTTTTTTGTTAGCTCGCCGCCCGACTAAGAGTAAATAAACTTTAACTTACCTATGTGCTTTATAGGTACAGAAATTAACAATCTCTCGAAAGATTTCCCACGAATTACAAGTCGAACAAATAATCTCACATTCAGAATTACCATTTAATAAAACTACTAATTGGCATAAAATAATACAATTTTTTAATTACACATATACAATATTGCAAACATGATTTTAAAGTTATTTTAATATTATATCTTTTTCGTTAGTTTAAATTATATACATCAATATGACACTCACAAAAGTATCTTTTTTTTTCACAATATCAATAAGCAATTAATTAATTTTGTGTGTTGCTTTCATTTAAATTATGAATAGCTACACCAAATGCTATTAGATAAACAAAATAGTTTGATCGATCTCACAAAAATTTCTGTATAAAAATTGGCTTTGGGATACCTTCTACAATATTTTTGAATTTTTTTTTTCTTCTTCATGTATTTCGAAATTGTTCATAATAATAAAATAAACATTTAAAAAAAGAGTACCTACACTTAAGCATAGTTCGTTTTCAATAAAAAGCACAAAAACTACAAGCACAGCATTTGATCTGTTCTAATAAAAGCATGCATAAAATTCTCAAATTATGTGGTTTTGAATTTATACATAACATGGTCGAGGTTCTAGATGGTAAAAAAGTTTTAAAAAATTTAAGATAAAAACAAGCATCGATGCATATCAAGTTCGTGGATGATTCCTTTTCACTATTAAGATATCAATAAGCTCATACTATGAACGAACATCATTTTTAATACATTATCATATTATTTGTCGATCTCCATAAGATTCTCATCCACCTTAGATGCTTGTGAAAGAATGTTTAAGAAATGAAGCCTGAACAAAATTTACAAAGCTTTAATACAAGTTCTTTTTATTTTAACAACCCAAACTATATGTTTTAAGAAATAATCAAAAATAATAAAATGTTTGCCTTTGGCTTTAAAAATTAATCCCAAAAATTAAAACCGTAATGTAAAAGGACGGACGTGCTACAAACGAAGCTTTGGGATGTGCAATTTATTTTTAATTTTTGATTCCCTTTTTTTTTTGGCTTGTTTAACAAACCAAAATGATCCATTTGAGGGACTTATTTATCTGCTCAGTCTTTTTATTGTTTTATTTTTTTTTTAATATGCAATGCTGTTTCAGAAAAAGTTTTAAAATTTGACCCGATATATACCCAAAAAGAAACAAAATTAAAACAATCAATCATGATGGATTAGTTGCACCTAACTTAATGCAGTCGAGTCTAATCGTTACAATCAAGCACGCTTAAGAAGATTATGTTTTTTAATCTTGGACCACCGGTCGTTTAAGCTAAATTTATTATATTAGGTTCTCGATAGGTACTTCGATGAAATTTGACATAGCCTTACGAGATAGTGTCCGTTATCTCATGTGTCTTTGACTAATACAAAGCTTCAAAAGCGTTTATTTACAAAGTGGTTGTAACATAAAGTTTGTTTTTAGAAAGAATAACTATAAGTTCTTACGGATGTTTGTGACAGATTTGATGAAATTTTCTCGCACTCGTTTAAATCGTTGAGATTCTCACCCTATTACGGTTGCCGTTTGTCATAAAACAACACAAAAAAGACTCGCTCTGGAAGCCAAAATGGTTATAGTTCAAATACGATTACATATAAGGAGAATCCGTACGCCAAACATTAACTCATCATTAACCTTTCATTTTCGCATGTAGGTACATATGTGCGCTTCAAACAAATGTTTTTCTGTTTAGTTTAGCCTCTTTTTTTTACTCCTTGGGTGATATGCATAAAAAAGTAAATTATAACTAGACAAATTGTAAAGTATGAACTCTTTCTATCCACATTTGTACATAACAAAAATAGTTTATACTAATTAATCAACTAGTACAATTTTGTTTACTATTTTACATATGGGCCCTTATAGTAAAACTGTGATCGATTTTTTCAATCAAATATATTTATGAAAATCAAAGCTCTTATGTATTGAAAATAGCGACAGACAGGCATCATCTTAGCTCCTAACATCTCATTTAATTGATCATTTCATATTAAAAATTCTACTTTACTTGGGACCACAATAAAAACTTTACAAAGACAAGTATTTCTTCTTTTAAATAAAGTGTCAAATTTGAAACCTCATACTCAAACAATATTTGGTAAAAAAATCAAACAATTTCAAATAAAGTAAACAATACAAAAAGCAACCAAATACAAGAATACACATATGGAATCGAAAAAGCTTTATTATAATTTTATGCATACATTAATTTAAAGTATTCTTACTTTTGATAGCTACCTATAAATAACATTCACAATACGTTTTTTTTTTTTTTTTTATTTAATTTTTGTTTTTCTTTCTTGATATCAATATAAACATAAATATCACGTTAAATATATACCACATTTATTTTTATTTCTTTAATTAATTTTATTATTTAAATTGTAACTCTACATATATAATTCATTTTTCAAATTGAATGTTTTATAATTATCTTCAATTTGGCTCCACTTTTTAATAATACTAATTACTAACGAAATTACATTCATTGGATCTCCTTGTCTCTCTTGCACTTGAGATACTCATTTTTCTTTACAATTTTTTAAATCTTAGTTTTAATTTTCCTTTTTTTTAATAAAAAAATAAAAAATATATTTCTGTTTCGTGTAATTGTTAAAGGTAAGTTTCATTCATATTTTTTTCTTTTGCTTAACAGTAGGTAATGTTTTATTACTATTCTTTTATGTTTATATTCAGTTTTGTATATTGTTGTTGTTGATCAAATTTTTTTTATATATAATAGCTAGTTTTGTTAAAACATTTGCTCACATTACATACATTATTATTTTCTAATAATTTGTTTTTATTCTGGTCTCCTATGCCTTGTCCCCTAAAATAAACAAATAATAAAAATGAATTAGAAAAAAATAAATTTTAAAAATATAAACAAAACTACATGGTATGAAAGCATTGTAATAACCATACCATTGTTAAACAAAATCAGAAATCTTCTCTTAGTGGTAAGTGTGGATTTGTATTATAATTTGGTTAAATGATATGGGTTTTCAATAGCAGTAGAAACTTTTTGTCGATTCTAGCTCGCCTTAATTCATCGATTTCAACGTCTAATAAATTTATCAAATCGAACCAACAATTTTGTCTGTTTTTTGGTCTGACCTCATAGGCTGTTGATTCTGCAATTCTTCTATCTTGTTTTAAGCTATTTTTCGTGTGGTATTACCTAAAATTATTTAAAAAAAAAACTGCATTGATATTGCGCTTCAAAACTTCGCAATAGACCCTGCAAGACTTGATCATCTAAAACTTACAATAATTAAAATACCTTTCCAAAGTTCTAATCATTTTATTCTATCACTCATATCCAAAAATTGCAGTGGTCTCAGTCGTTTAGGTGTATTTTTTTGAATTCGTAAAAACCACAACATTTTTCATCAAATGAATTTGTATATGATGCCAAAAAAAAGATTGGGCCTTTCGAGGTATCCGTCAGAGGGGAAAATTGCCCGATTTTTTACGAATCGGAGCGTTTTTATCTGTCGCAAGCAAACGAAGTATGATTCGTATTAAATCGGAAAATTTCCCACTTATAAGGCCAAATAATTTGTGGTATTGTGTTGTGTGCAAATTTCATTTATGCTTGCGAAAAAGCACACTCATTGTGTATTTCTGAAACTAGACTTTTTGAACACTTCTTGAAACGACGTACTTTTCTTGGCCTTTAAGGGCTAGTTTTTAGTTTCTTAGAAAAAGATTCCGAGTGAGATTCACGACCGCACATCAAATTCTGAAGGAAACAAAATTCCTCTTAATATTAACGATGAGGTTGATTATCCCACACAGAGAAATATGTACCTAAATAATGTCAAGTAACTTCTCAATAATTTTTACAATATTGCACTAAGCTATTTTCCACTTAGAGCCAATTTTTCAATCTTTTAATAAACAGTCAGTTAACTGTTCGACGAATAAAGTTATTAGGCTCATAAACAATCAGATAAAAACATTGAATTTTTCAATCAAGAATAATTTATTCTACAGAATAACAAAAAAAAAATTGTCAAATTCAAAAATATTTAAAATTAAACGTCATTTTTATTCATGATTGTTTTTGTTTTCTTGTTTTCCACTGTATTTTTTTCAAAATTCTTTCAAAACAGCTTTGACAACTGACACAATATTTTTATTGAGATTATTCCTTAGAATAATTTTATTCGTCTCTGAAAGAAGCAGATAGATTTATTCTTAGAATTAAGCTATATCTGTTGAAAAATTGATTTTTTCTCTATCCTTAGGAATAAGTACTAACTGACTTTTTAACTGACTATTGAAAAATTGGCCCTTAATAGAGCAAAGTAACGTTTTTCCAAATAACAAACACAATCCTGCACTTTACGCTTTTTGTTTGCTGTTATATCTATTAAACATAAGTAGATGTACATACTTACATACATAAGGTCGATATCGATATCCAATAGGCACTTTTGTATGCAATTTTGAAATTCACTGATTAATATTATTAACGGATATATTTTTATCCGTAATCAAGGTACAAAATATATGTTCACATAAATGTTAAATACAGATTTGGAAAAATTTATCTTGGATAAAAAAAAAATACATCGTAATATTTTTTTTAGTACAAAAGTAGTTCGAAAAATTCACATTAATAAAATTCATATTTTAGTCGGTTACACAATACAAAATGGGAAATTGATTCACGGCAGACAATCGATACTGAGACTTCCCTAGATGTTCGACAAGGTTGTCTTTTGGAGAACTTAACGAATAGGCATAAGAATTTAAGGTTAATTTATTTCAGAAGTGTGGTCTCTCAACATTTTGAAGAGTTCAATGAATTTTTGATAAGAAGGGGAAATGAAATACAACTAAAGATAAGAAATAAACACCCTGGGCCAGATGGTAGGAAAAACGAAACCTATAATTCCCAGAACAATTTCTTTCGCTTTTCGCTTTTTTTTTTTAAATGTGTTCATTATTTCGAACCAGAAAAGTATTTCCCAAGTTTCACTCGGACAAATGGATTTTTGATGTTGTTGATTAAGTTGTTATAGATTTATTAGAGACATGACCCAGAATGTCTTCCCTGACTTCAACTAAAAGTATCTGAACTAAAAGAATGAATCAATATACTCACCAATGTTTGTACGTATTCGATAATTGGCTCATCTTAATGTTCCTTTTATTTTTTTTTATATACATTTTTTTAGACTCATTTTTTTTTTTATTGTATCTCTCTTCTCAACAAACGAATTTCATAACATTATGTATTATACTTAAAGGAGATGCCTACGCAGCTATTTAGCAAAAATTGCTTTTTAAGTATGCAAATTAACGCCAAAAGCTCTTAAACTTAGCTAGCGAAAATGAAAGATTGAAATCGAACATTAATAACAACAGTGTTTTTTGTCCATCGTGTGGATATCGTTTAATTTTACAATTAAAATAAAAACAACAAACATATAATCCAGCTATCTGTAAAGATCATTTTGATAGATCCAAAAGTTAGTTCCTATTTTGATAAACAGTAAGAGATGCAGCATCAGTTGGAAAACTTGAGCGTAAGAGAGATGAATATACAAATCTATTTCTGTATTGATCCAGATCGTTTTATTATGTAATCATAATCTAAAATGGATCATTTGTCATAATAAAACGCAGCTAATATCCTTGACTCAATAAATCTACATAAAATTTGCTCAATTTGTGTTCTCTCTTTCAAACCTATTCGTCGCTTGCGTCATTTTGTTTTATGTAACTAGCATGATACGTATAAAGTAATTCCTTACCATATTCTTTTTCTAGATTTCTAAACGTAAAAACAAAAATTGCAAAATGAAATGCTTTGTAACAAAATAATACGCGTGATATTCTTTCAAGTTAAAACTTTTCCACAATAATATTTTCAATAAAATCTATAGTGCTGTAAATCAATAAACAAAACATAGCAACATTTTTAAAATAAAATACTTGCTCAGAAAAAAAAACATCTTTACATATGTATCTATAATATCAGTAACACAATTATTGGAGTGAATGCAAATTGGAGAGGAATATGTCTGTTTCGGTTGTCTGTAAACATATTAT
This sequence comes from Episyrphus balteatus, assembly GCF_945859705.1. Lineage (NCBI taxonomy): Eukaryota > Metazoa > Arthropoda > Insecta > Diptera > Syrphidae > Episyrphus > Episyrphus balteatus. The sequence continues at coordinate 55,701,969 of NC_079135.1, read as the reverse complement.
ATCATACATATATTTTAATTATGTTTTTTTTTTTGTTTTATTTTTATTTTCTAGTTTTTAGCTGTTTCCACATCTTCTATCTAATAAAAGCGAGTTTATATTTTTTTTTATAATTCTTTTATTTCGATAGTAAGTTTTAATCTTAAAAAGTATTTCATTAATTCCTTGGGAATTTAATTGCGAAGCTGAATAACAGTTGTTTATTATTATTATTATTATAATTATTTTTATCTCATTCGATCACTATTATTAGCAGTTGGTTTTTAGTAGTTAGTTAATGTTGTGTTTATGATAGAACATATATATATGTTTGTAATTCGTTTTAAATTGGAAAAAATGAATAATATAATAACGGTTATCAAAAATATATATTTATCACATAATAAAAGTAGATTTTTTAAAAGAAAAATTGAAACAAATATATAAATATACAATAAACTCAGCCTCATTTACAAATAAAATAATAACAACAAAAAATGGATAAATAATGGCAAAGTACTAAAAATATATATTATTTCAAAAACAAAAAATATACATTTTGAAAATTTTAACTTTTAAATATTCTTTACGCTTAAATTGTAAAAATGTACATTCACTCATATTAATTTTTGTTTAGTTTGTTAAGTTTTTTTTTTTTACGATAAAGGAGATTTTGTTTAGTTAAATACTTATTTGATTTGGTTAAATTGTGTGTTAAATAATTTGTTTGTGTTACATATAGAAAACAATAGTTTTACATTGAAATATTTCAAAGGGAATTGTTATTTACAGAGCTTAAATCATTGAAGATAATACCAAACACGTGGACTTTTATTCGTTTCATCAAAATGCCACTGATGCATTGTGCGTCTATGTTTTTTTTTTTTGAAAACTAATTCTATTTTGACAGTTATATTATACCATCCTTACAAAGGGTGGTTATTGAAAAAAAAAATCAAACTTGTAAGCGCATTCGTTACGTTACATCAGTTAGTTGCGCAAGGATTTGCGTATTTTTTTTTTTTTTATTAATTTTCAAAATTTATTTCTAGACCATGACAAATGCTTCCTTACCACAGTACAAATAAGGGAATTGATCAATCATAGTTTGCACAATGTCTTCAAGATATGGACGCAGTTGTTCAAAATGTCCCATATCAGTGAATTCAATTGGTATAAGTGTTGGCCACCAGCAAATGGCGAGATTTTTACTATCCATGCTATTGAGTTTTGAGTTTTCTGATACTCTGAAAATAGAAATACAGACAAAAAAATTAAAATGTAATTAATTGATATCTTAAGCCTAATCTACATTGAAACACATAGAGTTAAAGTACAAAAAATTTTCCAGTTTTTTTTTATATAACTTTAATTTTTTAGTGTCACATCGATTTGATATTTTTAACCTTGCTTGTTTTGATGTAGTTCAGACTTTATAATTAATATTTATAAGGTTAACCATATACGAGTACTTAAGTTAAATAAACATTACACGGCAACAGAGTTAATTGCTTTAAAATGTCATTTTTGTGAAGAAGCCCGCAGATCGAATGGGAAGATGAACGATTTAAGAAAAGCAAAACAGCAGTGAAGAATTTATGAAAAAAAAAGTATGTAGTATACCGAGCTTTGATCGGAAAAAAGAAAACCAGAAACGTATGTATTCTAATTTTACATTTTCTCCATATTTATTTTGTATCTTAGTCTATTGAATAGACCCTTTTGGATGGAACAAATTCGTTCAAGAGTTTTTATTGGCGATTATGATTCCTTGGCATACAAGAATACTCCAGCCAAAAGTGCTACTAAATCCATTGGTGCATTTCTGAGAAAACGGCAACACTGGTCGGTTTTCAGTTTTTTTGATTTAACTCGAAAACCAAGCCTGACTTTGAAATGGTTCAAAGACACTTTTCATAGCAAATTAAATTTTCTGTCAAGTTAAGATGGTTAAAAAATTTTAAAAATTATTTTTGTCTAAAATTCTAACCTAAAATCAAAGAAAAAAAAGTTAAAAAATTGACAATTTTATTTTTTTTTACTAAATCAAGCGGCATTTTGTGTATGTAGCCGGGACGTCCAAACTTTGTACTAATGAAATAAAGTAGAGGTAAAATCCTTTGATAATATGCAATTTTTAATTTTTTTTGTCAAGAAACAACTTAAATGTACCTATTCAAAAATTAGCACTTTTTCTAAATTTTTGACTTTTTTAGTTAAAAGCAAGTTTTTAAAACTCGATAAAATCGTATTAATTGGTAACTTTTAGACTTTTAAAGTAAACATACTTCGAGGGATTGATTTAATATAAACTAAATATGACAAACAAAAAAATTTATTTGCATCCTTATGGCCTTTTGTGCAATTTTGTGTATGTGCATTTTTATAAATTCGGGTCGAATGGATGGACGGAGAGCCATTAGCTTTGGTCTATTGCATAGAAGAACATTTAATACCAACTCTTTTACTGTTTTCAATGGCCTGAAAAACAATTCTTGTAAAATCCGCGACCAACGAAAAGTTTCTCTTGAAAAACGAAAAAAATACTCTAATGAGTTTGAAACAAAATAGCTCAGGGAAATTAGTAAATCAAATTGCACTTTTCGCGGGACAAATTTTTTTCATGGAACGTATTTAGGTGAATGTCCTTATCGTAAAAGTGAATTTTTTGGGATGATAAGATATCGGGAACAGCCGCCATCTTGGAAAAGAGGTCGGTGCCGTTTTTATTTTATAACTCCATTTTTACTCATTTAAACCAAAAATGTCCGAGGGTAGACTTATTATCAATTAAATTATCTAAAAAATGATATACAAATGAATTCCGTGAGTTAGTTAAATTCAATTTTATAGTCGGTCAAAGTCCGGGTTCTTCTCGCAAGGTTAAGACAATATGACATTTTTTCAAATATCTGAAGAACTTTTGATTTGTTTGGGATTTTCTTAAAGAATGAATTATAGCACTTTTAATTATCTATGAAATGAAACCTTTATTGTTTTTGTAACCATCACATTGTAGAGGCAACCAAACGTCGAAGTCATGATATACGATTTTTTAACTGAACATATTTGGGATTTCAATAGATCAAATAAACAATCAAAAATTAAACACAATAGTCTCGAAAACATAACAGCTTACACACCTCATATCTTGAGTTATACTTATCGTAATGCTGAGATTGAGGTGTTCATGTTTAGGAAAAATGACAGGGCATCAGTTCTTATATTTAGAATTTTAAATAGTGTCACTTGAGCTTATTCACATTAATTGGAAAATTCACTTCATTTAAAACCTCGAAAACCATATAAAGGTTAACATTAAAGATTTCAAACTTTGAATTCAATATTTAGACGAATATAGTTAAAAAACTGTTTACTTATATTTTGGTTATACCTCCACTTCAAAAATTTGCTCGGTCTAATAGAAGAAAACTTGTTATTTTCTCACTTTTGGATAGTAGAATGTGAACTTCTACGTTAGATGGCTTATACATTATGTTGGTTACAGTAACGATAAAGGGCAAATTTCATAGATAATTCAAAGTGCTATAATTCATACTTTAAGAAAATCCCCAACAAATCAAAAGTTCTTCAGATATTTGAAAAAATGTCATATTGTCTTAACCTTGCGAGAAGAACCCGGACTTTGACCGACTATAAAATTGAATTGAACTAACTCACGGAATTCATTTGTATATCATTTTTTAGATAATTTAATTGATAATAAGTCTACCCTCGGACATTTTTGGTTTAAATGAGTAAAAATGGAGTTATAAAATAAAAACGGCACTGAACTCTTTTCCAAGATGGCGGCTGTTCCCGATATCTTATCATCCCAAAAAATTCACTTTTACGATAAGGACATTCACCTATATACGTTCCATGAAAAAAATTTGTCCCGCGAAAAGTGCAATTTGATTTACTAATTTCCCTGACCTATTTTGTTTCAAACTCATTAGACAATTTTTTTCGTTTTTCAAGAGAAACTTTTCGTTGGTCGCGGATTTTACAAGAATTGTTTTTCAGGCCATTGAAAACAGTAAAAGAGTTGGTATTAAATGTTCTTCTATGCAATAGACCAAAGCTAATGGCTCTCCGTCCATCCATTCGACCCGAATTTATAAAAATGCACATACACAAAATTGCACAAAAGGCCATAAGGATGCAAATAAATTTTTTTGTTTGTCATATTTAGTTTATATTAAAACAATCCCTCGAAGTATGTTTACTTTAAAAGTCTAAAAGTTACCAATTAATACGATTTTATCGAGTTTTAAAAACTTGCTTTTAACTAAAAAAGTCAAAAATTTAGAAAAAGTGCTAATTTTTGAATAGGTACATTTAAGTTGTTTCTTGACAAAAAAAATTAAAAATTGCATATTATCAAAGGATTTTACCTCTAATTTATTTCATTAGTACAAAGTTTGGACGTCCCGGCTACATACACAAAATGCCACTTGATTTAGTAAAAAAAAATAAAATTGTCAATTTTTTAACTTTTTTTTCTTTGATTTTAGGTTAGAATTTTAGACAAAAATAATTTTTAAAATTTTTTAACCATCTTAACTTGACAGAAAATTTAATTTGCTATGAAAAGTGTCTTTGAACCATTTCAAAGTCAGGCTTGGTTTTCGAGTTAAATCAAAAAAACTGAAAACCGACCAGTGTTGCCGTTTTCTCAGAAATGCACCAATGGATTTAGTAGCACTTTTGGCTGGAGTATTCTTGTATGCCAAGGAATCATAATCGCCAATAAAAAGTCTTGAACGAATTTGTTCTATTTTTGCTCTGGAGCTCGGGTCTATTAAATAGACTATCTAACCTGGCAGTTAATATTGCCTAAATCGAAAATGTTCGGATCAAAAAAAAACAATTTGTCGCTATAATGTGTGACCTCTCCTTATAAGCATGACTTCACAGAAGAAAAATGTCAAACTTGTTGATAGTGATTAGGCATCACTGCTTTTTTGCAAATCTGATCGTTGCTCAGCTGATTACGATGCGATGCTGATTGACAAAAAATTTTACGTTTAAAAACAATTTTTGCTTAATGATGGACGTGATACTAATAAACACTCTTTTTTGTAATTAAAATCTGGAGCCACACATTTTATCTCCTCCAGAACTTTCCTCCACAATACTGACTTTGAATTCTGCCTGCAATAAATTCACCTTCATATTTTAATCGCTTTTATCAGTAGTTGAATTTGTGCGCTGGTAAAATATTCCCTGAATTTCATCAAAATAATTAATTTATAAACAATTTAGAATTGGATTAAATACTTTTCATTGTCCTTTTCCTCCATTTTTACTCCAAATTCTGGTGTCCCTCAAGGAAGTCACATTGGTCCTCCATTATTTGTGTTATTTATAAACGACATGTATAATGTAATAACTCGTTCAAAGATTCTTATGTTTGCCGATGATACAAAATTATTCCATTTTTTCAAGAACCATGAAAATGCACATTTTCTCCAAAGTGACTTAAATAAACTTTTTAATTGGTGCAATATAAATGATATGTCATTAAATTTATCAAAATGTAAAGTTATGACTTTTACTCGTAACCAGTGGCGGCTGTGCGCTCGTGTGCTCGTGCCACCAGTTTCAAAAGATTTAAAAATTAAAAAAATTATTTTTATTCATATTACATTATTCTCGAATTGAACGCTTTGCTAAACTATTACGATTTATTTACCTACCTACCTATCTTGTATAATTTGTATGAGTTACAAGCAAATGTGCCTGGCGCGTGGAACAAAAGATATTTCATTGAAATATACCGAGAAATATGTCTAGTCTCGTGCGCAGAGATACCCAAAGGAGATAAGAAACTTCTGACCAGAGATACCCAAAGGAGATTACAAGCTCCGTCGGACATTTTTGGCTAAGTATGCTTGAAAAATCGGACGCTATTGGCTAAGTATGCGTGAAAAAACGGACGCTTTTGGGTAAGTATGCGTGAAAACACTGTGGTTACACTGTGTGTGTTTTTCACATTTATTCACGAATACAAAAGAAATTACAACAACACGAAATAAACAAATGGGTTTTGGGGGGTAAAATGTACGAAAGTTTCTTATCTCCTTTTAGTCCAGTGCATTTATGATGTTCATATATGGGCGACCCAGCAGTTTGTACCACCCCCAAATTTTTTTTTCCTCATTCGATAGAGCATTGGCCGATTTTACCCTGATTTTTCGCACTCGCGAAATTCACCTTACGGCCGCCATCTTGTATGTTGGCAGAGTTGTAGAGAATTTTAACCCTCTACCGCATACCAACCCATATATGGTTTATTTATTTCTGTTATATTGCACCAAATGTCAAAAAGAAATAAATTGCACGACTGGGGTCGCACGTACTTGCTCTTATGCTTAAAGTAACTATAATGTTAAAGCTTTTCATTCAAGAAATTTAAAATTTGATATTTTGAAGAAATTTCATAAGTAGTATAAAAAAATTAAATCTGTTTTTATAATTAATTAAACTCCGTTTTAAATTATCTTAAAAAAAATAAAAAATATGCCATTTTATTTCTTGTATAAAAAGGTATTTTTAGAAAAAAATTTTCGAAAATTGTAGGAGCCGTTTTTTAAAAAAATAATTTTTTATATATAAAAATTTTTTAACATTTTTCAAAAAAAAAAGTTGGTATGCCATTTTGAAGAAATAACTAATTTACACATAAAAACTTAATTTCAAAATTTTTCATTGATTCGTTTTCAAAAAATTGATTTTTCAAAAAAAAATTTTGAAATATTTTTAAAAAAACCAAAAATGCGTTTTTTGAATATTTTCTAAAATTTTAATATTATCTTTACTTACACACTTTTGTATAAAAATTTTCATTTAAATCGGGTTAATGTTGTACGAGATATTCAGAAACGAAAAAAACCGTTCTATGACAGGTACCGTTAATAACGGTACAAAAAATATTTTTTTTATTTAAAAAGTTGGCTATTATGTGTAGTACTACACACAAAAATTTTAATCAAAATCGTTAGAGCCGTTTTTGAAAAAAATTAACTTTTCTATTTCCGTTATATGGCAGGTACCGTTAGTTTTGGTCATAAAAAAAAAAATTTCAATTTCCCCTCTAGGGAATCACCAAAAACTGCTAACCACCAAGTTTGAAGAAAATCACTTCACTCGTTTAGGCTGCAGCTCCAGATAGAGACAGACACACAGACAGACAGACAGACAGAATTGCCGGACCCACTTTTTTGGCATTCTCCATCATCGTAATGTCATGTAAAATTGTTATCTCGAGTTCGATTTTTTTTACGAATCCTAAACTTGCCCTATAGTACCTATATCGCAAGTAAAAACTATAATAAAACTACGTGTATTTTTTTATAATAAATCGGTTTTTATTATCAGTAAGAGAGTCGTGATTCTGAAATAAACTCATTGTTTCAAGAGCATGTGTAAAGTGCAAATCAGTGAATAAAAGTGTGTACTTTTCCGGTGTTTTTACTTGCGATATAGGTACTATAGGGCAAGTTTAGGATTCGTAAAAAAAATCGAACTCGAGATAACAATTTTACATGACATTAAGATGATGGAGAATGCCAAAAAAGTGGGTCCGGCAATTCTGTCTGTCTGTCTGTCTGTCTGTCTGTCTGTCTGTCTGTGTGTCTGTCTCTATCTAGAGCTGCAGCCTAAACGAGTGAAGTGATTTTCTTCAAACTTGGTGGTTAGCAGTTTTTGGTGATTCCCTAGAGGGGAAATTGAAATTTTTTTTTATGACCAAAACTAACGGTACCTGCCATATAACGGAAATAGAAAACTTAATTTTTTTCAAAAACGGCTCTAACGATTTTGATTAAAATTTTTGTGTGTAGTACTACACATAATAGCCAACTTTTTAAATAAAAAAAATATTTTTTGTACCGTTATTAACGGTACCTGTCATAGAACGGTTTTTTTCGTTTCTGAATATCTCGTACAACATTAACCCGATTTAAATGAAAATTTTTATACAAAAGTGTGTAAGTAAAGATAATATTAAAATTTTAGAAAATTTTCAAAAAACGCATTTTTGGTTTTTTTAAAAATATTTCAAAATTTTTTTTTGAAAAATCAATTTTTTGAAAACGAATCAATGAAAAATTTTAAAATTTAGTTTTTATATGTAAATTAATTCTTTCTTCAAAATGGCATACAAACTTTTTTTTTGAAAAATGTTAAAAAATTTTTATATATAAAAAATTATTTTTTTAAAAAACGGCTCCTACAATTTTCGAAAATTTTTTTCTAAAAATACCTTTTTATACAAGAAATAAAATGGCATATTTTTTATTTTTTTTAAGATAATTTTAAACGGAGTTTAATTAATTATAAAAACAGATTTAATTTTTTTATATCACTTATGAAATTTCTTCAAAATATCAAATTTTAAATTTCTTGAATGAAAAGCTTTAACATTATAGTTACTTTAAGCATAAGAGCAAGTACGTGCGACCCCAGTCGTGCAATTTATTTCATAATAAACAAGTAAGTTGCATCCAATTAAAAATAATTTTCGTATGTATTTATTATACTTTTATATGTTTACGAAGTTTGTTTTTTTTTTTTATAATAATTTTTGTCTTTTTGGCATTTTTTCCAAAACACCATATATGGGTTATCTTGCGTTGGCGACATACATTACTGATTTTTGTACGATTTTTATTTTTTTTGTAAAATGAACTCGAAGACTTTTTATAGAAAAAATAAATGTGTAAATGCTTTAACTCGTGATGGCTTTCGAAGTGATGATGATCTAGCTTCAGATTCTGGCTCTTTTTAACATCAAACAAGCCATCTCCGAGCACTTATATGCAAATCTTGATAACCTACAATGTCACGAAAAAGAAGACGACCTTCAACTTTGGCAGGTGATCAAAGCAGAGATGGAACAAAACAAAGGGGAGGGGGTTATACAAGTCACGGAAGTCCATCCCCATCTTATCCCGAAACTTCACTTCACTCACAACAACCAAGGGCAAAAGTCGTTGAATTTAGTGCCAACTGGAAACATCGACCATATCCCTGAATGGCAATAAAAAGGCAATTTGTCAAATTTGCGGACTGAAGACGTACACAATGTGTAGAAAATGGAATGTGTTCTACAATGATAAAAGAAAGAGTTTGAATAAATTCCATGAATAAGAAAAGTCCATTGTAGTAAAAACATACTTTACAAAACATACCTTGAATGCATAGTAAACCATAAATGGGTTATTCATTTCTTGCTGGAAATCACCTTGCTGCATACTAACCCATATATGGTTTATGTTTCCAAAAATTTATATATATGTAAAAAAATAAAAATTTCTATGTAATACCTTTTTACTACCCCTAATAAAGCTAAAAAATTGTAAAAAAATTTTTAAATCACTTCGATCATAATTCATGCAGTAGAGGGTTAAGTCGAATAAATTTTTCTCGATACTTTTTTTCATAATTTTGATAAAAAGTGCTCAAATCTTTAAAATTGTCACTTTTTTCTGTTTTTTTTTTACTCTGTTGGCTTGTAACTTTTTTAATATTCAGAATATCGAAAAAGTGTTTTGAACATAAAAGACGCGAAATTTAATTGCCTACGTTTCTTGTATACACAACTTTTATGTAGGATAAAAAGATATCGAGATATTCAACAAAATTCCAAGATGGCGGCCGTAAGGTGAATTTCGCGAGTGCAAAAAATCAGGGTAATGATATTCAGCCAATGCTCTATCGAATGAGCAAATTTGGGGGTGGTACAAACTGCTGGGTCAAATTATAAATGCACTGGACTATTTGTATATCTCTGCTCGTGCGCCGCACGAGAATCGAATATTAACAAGAGTACCCGATTGATGCTTGAAGTTTTATGTTAAACTGCCAAAGTTGTGGTGGCGTTAAAATGACGATTCATTTTGCTTTGCGCAACGTCGCACAGTGGGGCAGCCTCATATAGTGTGGTGATATAAAGGTTATTTTTTAAACTAAAGCTATGGGAAAAAAAGATCACGACTTCTAAACTTAACAGTAAAATTGCTAAGATGAGCATATTTGTTTTGTTCAAAGTCTTTGATTTATGTTTATTCATGCGATTGAAGTTGAGAGCTTTAGAGCAAAAATTCAGTTTTTGATAAGTAATAAAAAAGGTGTTCTTTTGTCTTTTGTTTAAACTCAAAATTATTTGGGAAAAAAATAAAATACAAATTTCTCGCATAGATAAAAATATGTAAATTACTATTCTTCTGAAAAAAAAAATTTAAAACAAAATTTCTTATACTTAAAAATTGAATGAGAAAATAATGAATTTTTTGAAACGCACCTTAAAGTTTTTTTCTCAAAATCTTCTGTTTAGGCAAATATTTAGCAAGTCTAAAAATGGAGAAAGCATGATGAGCAATTACTCTATAAGCCCATAAAAACACTTTTGCTAAATGTTTGCCTAAAATATTTTTAATGAAATTTTGATCATCAAAAAACGGTTTTTTTAAAGAAAGTGTTTTTTTGATTTTATTAAAATAAATTACAAAATCATTCTTTTTTGACAATCATGCACTAATTACTTATAATCATATAATAAAACGGCGAACATGGTTTTTGTGGTACAAAATACCGGGCCCACAAAAACCGAAGGGGCATAAATTATACACTGAACGATAGAGAATGGCCTCTATAAGTTCAGAATCTATTTATTTTTTTACTTTTTTAAACCGAAATAATGAAATTTAACAAATTAAAATTCGATAGATAAAAAAAAAAAAAAAAAAAAAAAAAAACAAACCAAAAACAACTGGAATATCTGTTGCAAAATTTCCAATCGACTGGAATGAAATGTCATTCATGACTGAATGAATGAATGAAAGCATTCAGCGAAAATCAAAAAACATTAAGGTGCTTTCACATTGGTGCGTTGTTTTAAGATCTCATGTTAACTGTGGTTAAGATGTTTGTTTTATTACCATGACTTTTTTTGTTAAAATCGAATTCTATTAAAATCGAGTCTATTACCCGACAAACAATTTTGGTTCTATAAAGCTTTACAGATGCAATTGTTGTATCTATAAAGCATTATAGAAGCAAAATTGTTAGTAGGATACTAAGGTCCAATCTTTTGTAAACACTTTTGATACAAATGAAATCTATCTTCGTCCTTTTCTCTCTTGAAAGAACACAAGAATTTGACAGTTCCTTTACCATTTTACCAAGTTTTCACTTTTAGACGTTTACATTTTTGCATAAAAGGCACTAATATTTTATCGCACACCAAATGCCGCATGACAAAGCGTTTTTCTTATGAGGTTCAGGGAAAACTAACAAAAACGTCTTTTTTGTTTCTTATCTACAATAACAATAAAAAAAAGGGAAATTTACAATATTAATTTTTTTTTTAATTTCTTTCTATCGTTTGGCGTGGCAAAATCGCATCGTCACCTCCTCGCGGTGCCCGCTGGATATCCAACTAACGACGAGCGTTGGATCCTTTCGATCCACGAGCTGAGTCACCTGAGTTATCTTTTCAGGAACTAGGAGCAAAAGAACAGAAATATCGCTCTGAATGCACCAGCTCACAATTAAATCCAAGAGCGTCTGACACATATTGTGCGGCACACTGGTCAGCGTCTGTACCCTGTGGGGCGGCTGAATATAAACTATGGATAGAAGTAACTTAACTATTTATAGTACGAATACTAAGTTAAAAAAATTATGGCAATGAACAAAACGACTAGATTAAATACCCCAGGTGGCACTCCAGTGAAACTGGTAAATCCACTCTCTTACGAGGTCGGTCCTATGGATTCTGGGGAGGACCAATTATTGCTTATAAATATTGAGAGACGGAGTTCAAAGATGCAAAGAACTCCCCCAAACAAATTAACTTCAGGGGTTACATCATCGACAACCTCAAACAATACTACAGATGTTAAAAACATCAGCGAAAAAGGAACCAAGATCAATGAAGAGATCGACATCACAGATCAACAGAGTTCCATCGAAGAAAAAGAGAAAGACCAATCAAAAAACTACTTTGATGAATGGCAAATTGAAATAGCGGCAAGAAAACAACTTGAAGATCTAGTTCAAAGTCTTCAGCTACAAGTGAAAAAACTCGAAGAGAAAGTTTCCTTGCTTAGCAAGAAAGATGCAGAGTCCACGCTTCAGTTAAGTCCAAGATATATGGAACCTGAATATCAAACTGATGAAGAAGAACTCTTGTTCGAAACTGAGAAAAAGAAAAATAAGCGTATCACAAAGAAACGTAAAGCAACAGGTAGTCCCGAGATTTGTTTAAGAAATCAGAAAAGCTCTGAAGCTGTAAATAATAAAGAGTTGATTACAGAAACTAAAAAAGTGAATAATGCGGTAGCTGATGCTAAATCAAAATCTCACGCTAAAGGCAGCAAAAAAATTACACCACCACCAATTATGATCTCAGGATTTCCAATTTTTGGAGATCTCAAGAAAATAATAGAAAAATGTACTAAAAAAGCTTGCAAATACACATCGTACAACAAAGACAACTGGAAAGTCATAGTCGAAGAAGCCGACGAGTATAGATCTGTCACTGAAGAACTGAGCAAACACAAAATTCAATGGCACTCATACGAGAGCAAAGCTACAAGGCCAACAAAAGTAGTAGCCAGAGGTCTTCATTCATCGTGCTCTCCCGAGGAAGTAGTGGATGATCTTGTAGAAAAAGGCTTTCAAGCCCTTGATGCAGTCAATCTATTTAAGAACGAGACAATTAAAAACTCCTCTGGAGAATCGACGACAAGTAAGAGGTTACTACCTTTATTCATGCTAACTTTTGACAGTAAACAAAGTGTCGAAGAGATTTATAAAGTAAGATCAATCTTGGGCATAGCCGTTAAAATTGAACCACTCCGAAAATCTAAAGTTGTTCCGCAGTGCAAACGTTGTCAAGCTTTTGGACATACCCAAAAATACTGCAACCGCGAGTTTGCTTGTGTAAAGTGCGAAGGAAAACATGCAACTAAAAATTGTCCGATGAGCAAAGATCAGAAAGCAAAATGTGTGAACTGCCAGGGTAATCACCCGGCAAGCTATAGAGGCTGCCCAGTTGCCAAAAAATTCCAAGAGTTCAGAAGCAAAAATACATCTGCTAGAGACAAACCCAGAAACACAGTAAATACCGATTTAACTGCTGAAAACAATACTAAAAATGAACCGCCTAAAAAAGCTGTTCAAAGTAAAAGCGATGAAAATAAAGCCTATTCTCAGATTCTAAAAAATGTGCGGAAGAATGAAGAGACTTCCATAAAAGAAATGCTACACCTCATTCTTCAAAGAATTGATAAACAGGATTTGAATATCAAACAGTTAAGCGAAAAAGTCGCTCTTAAAAAACAATGATGGACAGAACACTTAAAATCGCTACTGGAATGCAAACGGTCTTTTACAACACTTATCCGAATTAAAAATCTTTTTAGATCTAGAACATATAGATATTTGCTTGGTGTCCGAAACTCACTTCTCCAATGGGCAAAGTCTAGATAATGTAATAGAAAACTATTCATGTTACCACGCTCCACATCCAGCTGACAAGGCAAGAGGTGGATCGGCGATTCTTATAAAAGAAAGCTTAAAACATTATGAAGAAACCAAGCTTACTAATGAAAATATGCAAGTAACAACTATAAGTATTGGTATGAAAAAGAAAGAGTTTAAGATAGCAGCTATATGACTATACAGATCTATTAAATCTTCTTGGGCATAACTTTCTTGTTGGTGGAGACTTCAATGCGAAACACACTCATTGGGGTTCAAGACTTATATCAACCAAAGGCAAAAGACTTTTCCAAGCAGGCCGTAAATACAATTGCGAATTCTATTCCTCCAGGTCGCCTACTTACTGGCCTTCCGATACTAACAAAATACCAGACCTTATTGACTTTTTCGTAGCTAAAGGAATCAAACGAAATCACATTAATGTCGAAGGTAATTATGACTTGTCATCAGATCATACTCCAGTGATTCTAACACTAAGTGAATCGGAAGTAATAGAAAAAAGTAATCCAAAGCTTGTAAATAAGAAAACAAACTGGAGTGATTTTAGAGAAAAGCTTTTAAGTTTTATAAATTTAAGATCTCCCATGGATACAATCGAGCAAATTGACCATGAAGTGGAACAATTTATTGCTGATGTGCAACAGGCCGCTGAAGAAAGTACTCCAACATTTTCTAATAGAAGACAAAATGAAATAAAATATCCTTTAGAGATAAGAGAGTTGATAATAGAGAAAAGAAGAGCTCGAAGAAAATGGCAAAATACTAGATTTCCAGATGATAAAACAACGTTTAACCGTATAAGCAACAATCTTAAAAAACAAATTTATAAATTCAAAAATGATTCACTCAGTACATTCCTAAAGAATTTAACGACTGATGCTTCAACCGATTTTTCGCTATGGAAAGCAGCCAAGCGCCTGAAAAGACCGCAGTTACTAAACTCTCCCTTGAAATCTCAAGATGGGAAATGGATCGGTAACCCAAAAGAAAAAGCTAACCTTTTCGCGGAGCATCTTGCGAATGTTTTTAAGCCATACCCAACAAACGCGGCTGAAAATAGCTTACAGTTAGTTGATAAGATAGATGAAAGTGAAATACCAATTGTAAGATTAAAAGAAATAAAAAGTATGTGTTTACATCAACTATCAAATAAAAAATCACCAGGTTACGATCTAATTACTGCTCAGGTTATGAAAGAAATGCCTTTGAAAGCCTTCATAAAACTCCAATATATAATAAATGCATGCCTTAAGCAACGGTATGTCCCACACCATTGGAAAATTGCTGAAGTTATTGTCATACCCAAGCAAGGTAAGCCACCTACAGAAGTGACGTCTTACAGACCAATATCGCTTATACCAATTATGGCAAAAGTTTTTGAAAAACTGCTTCTGAAGAGACTTAGCAAAATTATAGAAGAAAGAAGGTTAATCCCAAATCATCAGTTTGGCTTTAGAAATAAACATTCCACGATAGACCAAGTTCATAGAATAACGGATGTAATAGAAAAAGCATTAGAAGAAAAACAAGTCTGTTCAGCTATTTTCTTAGATGTTGCTCAAGCCTTTGACAAGGTTTGGCATGAGGGACTTGAGTACAAACTGCAAAGGGATCTTCCCAGACAGTACTATGAAATATTAAAATCGTACATCTCAGACCGATTGTTTAGAGTAAGGTACGATCAAGAATATTCGGAATTGAAGAAAATAGAAGCCGGTGTACCACAAGGAAGTGTCCTAGGTCCTACCCTGTATTTACTATACACAAGGGATATCCCAGTTGGGAATCACACCATAATGGCTACTTTTGCAGATGATACCGCAATTTTGGTACCCGACAAATGTGTCTCTAGGGGAGCAGTAAAGCTGCAAAATGCCGTCGACACAGTCAGAGATTGGACCGAAAAATGGCGTATCAAACTCAATGAAACAAAATCTTCACATATAAACTTTACAAATAAAAAGATAAACAATATTCCAATATTCATTAATAATCAAGCTGTACCTTACGCCAATACGGCCAAATACCTTGGAATGACTTTGGATGCAAAGCTAAAGTGGAAAGAGCACATCAAAAAGAAAAGAGAAGAACTAAACTTGAAATATAGAAAAATGTACTGGTTACTTGGTAACAACTCTGATTTATCAACCCAAAACAAAATAATGCTGTATAATCAAGTACTAAAGCCTGTTTGGACCTATGGTATCCAATTATGGGGCTGTACAAAGAAAACAAATACCGAAATCATCCAAAAATTCCAAAACAAAGTCCTTCGTGGAATAGTTAATGCACCTTGGTACATAAGAAATAGCGATCTACATCGTGACCTACAAATAGAAACGGTTACAGAAGTTGTTAAAAAATACGCTGTATCGCATAATCAGAGACTGCAAAGTCATACCAATTCTGAAATGGTGTCCGTCTTGAATACAAGAAACCATGTTCGGAGATTAAGAAGAACCAAGCCTCATGAGCTTATGGTCTAAAAAAACATGGGAAAGTATTAAAAGTTTAAACTTCCCCCAAAGTGATTTTACAAAGTTAAGAAAGAAAAATCTGATGTCGATCTCTCAAGATTGGTCCTGATAAAGAGGTGGTTTTAGTGGTTAAGAGTCCCACACTACTTGGTGTCGAATACTGCCAAGTGTCTTTTGAAGATTTCCTCCCGTCAAAAAAAAAAAAAAAAAAAAAAATTTCTTTCTATCGCTATTTGTTTTTGTTTATTAAAGCAAAAATTAAGCTTTCTGCATCATTATTTTTTATTTTAAGGTAAGAAAACTGTCAAAAAATGAGTTTGAATATTTTTTTTCTCGCTAGAGTAATTTTAAAAAAGAGTTAACAAATTGTTTTTTATACAATAAAATAAGTTTTTTTATACAAAAAAATAAGCGAAAAAAGCCATTTTTTGCAAAAAGTCAAAAAGTGATAGAAATTTCAAACTCATTCTGTGACAGTTTTTACGACCACAAAATTAAAAATTATGATGCAAAAAGCTTATTTTTTGGTTTCAAACAAAATTTTTGTAGTTTTTTTCCAAAAAAAAAATAGCGCTAGAAAGAAATAAAAAAAATTAATTTTGTAAATTTCCCACTTTTTCACTTTTTAGGTCATTGTATGGCTTTAACATGAAAAAAAAACGTTATCGTGCGACGCAGTTGGTGTGGTAAAGCCTTAATTAATTAAGTTTAATTAAAAAATGTCGATTCTCATTTCAAAGGGATGTTTTTCTTAAAATTTCACTGCCACACAGTACCACGGATTACCTTTTTACTACTGTATACTGTGAAGATCAACACCTGAACACACCTTTAATAAATGTGAACCTATCTTTAATCTCTTATTAATATCTGAACGCATTCATTAAAATTTTCACAAATATCATTCCACCTTGAAGTGCGATAAATAACGCCCTCTCCTTTCCGGAAATTTATACTTCTACAAGCTAAGCTAAGACGAGAACCTACAAAGACTACAATGGTGTGAATGACAAATTTGAGTGAAGTTGGTGGAGGTTGAATGATTGAATGATGGAATTTGAACGAAAGGAACATAAAACAGGTTGAATTGAATCGCAAAATGCCAGGTGCAAACACAATGCATTAAGGCGATTACACTTACATTTTCTTTTTCGATACTTTTTTTACGTAGTTGAGCGTAGTTAAAACGTAGTTCAACAACATTAAATCAGGTTTAAAAAATATCAAAAAGTATGTATATTATATATACCTGTGTATTTTGTCTTCAAAAAGTGTAGTTAATCGCAAGAAAACAACAACAAATACTATACAAAATAATGAAACTATTTTGGTATAGGTAATTGTATTTAAAACTGTGCAAATAAAAAAAAAATAAAGAAATTGGCACTCGAATTTCGAGGGCGGGGTCAGCTAGTTATAATAATTATATTATAATAATTTAATTTATTAATAATTTTTGTTCAATTAAAATCGATGCGGCTATAAAGTTTTTTTAAAAAAGTCCCTCCTTACAAAGCAAATTTGAAAAAAAAAAAATAACTTCAACATCATATTTGACAATTTTTTTCAAAGTTTTGACTTTGAAATTTTATTTCACAAAAAGTTATCGCGAAAACTACTAAAATCGAAAAGCATTTGAAAGAATGCAAAATAAGCTTTCAAAAAAGCTATTGCACAGTATTCTATGTCTTTTTCTTGATTTTATGTATTTTTGTTTTATTTAAGGTTAAATTTTCAGAAAATTGCCGCCCCTCCCACCGGAACGAGGGGTGATACAGCCCCCTTCCCGTACAATTTTTTTCTTAGGTTAAATTGAAGAACTATTTCTTAAAATAAAGTTCACTTTTTAAACAAAAAAAAAAAAACATAATTCAAAATTATAGGTTTTTTCAAATGTGTTAATATTTTTTCCCCTTTCTTAATTTCCTGGAGAAAAATAAAAATTTTAATGGAAAAAAGTTCATACAATCCAAGAAGTTTAACAGACTTTAGTTACAAAACCAAATAAAGTGACAAAAAATGTCTTATTATTTGTAGAAGTAATTAATATCACAAATCGACCTATTCTGCCCCACTGTGCGTCGCCGTCGTGGGTTCGAATCCTCTTCTCTTTTTTTTGTTTTTTTTTTTTCATCCAAAATTAATGTAGATATTTATTTCAAGACGAAAAATTCAAAAACACAATTTAATTCTCTTCTTAATTGAAATTATTTTTTTTTTTTTTTTGAGGAAAATGACTATAATGAAATCATAATGAATTTAGAAAGTTAAAAAGTTAATGCAGCCATTTACTTATTTTAACTTTATTAAAATGTTAAGAGATACTAAGATGCTAAAATCGTTTAAAATTGGCAAATTCTTCTTTTTAACGTAACTTACTAAAATAGCTTTCATATTTCACTTTCAGAAAATTCTCATCGCATTGATTTTTTATAGGTACAATAAGAAATAAATAAAGATCAATATATTTTATTCAATTTTTTTTTTAAATTTCTAATCGTAATACTAAAATAGCTTTCAAGAACAGGAAAAGTACACTACCAGTTCGATAACTCACCAGCCGCCACTGCTCGTAAGCTTTCTCCTTTGATATAATGAATTATACCATTGCTGATAAATCATTGAAACGTGTTTGTTATTTTTGTGATCTTGGCGTTATTTTGGATGCTAAATTAACTTTCAAGAACCATTGTGACTATTTAATAAACAATGCAAATCGTAAACAGATTTTAACGATCCACAAATACTTTAAACTTTATACTGTGCTCTTGTGAGATCTGGGCTTGAATATTGCAGCAGTGTATGGTGTCCATGTCCACGTTACACTTCAAATATGAATCGGATCTATTCAGAAAAAGTTTTTACTGTTTGCGCTTCGAAATCTACCTTGGAACAGAGATGTTAACCTACCTCCTTATACACATCGTTTAAAATTATTAGATCTTGATACTTTAAGTAAAAGAAGAACCATTATAAAGTCCTTTTTGTCTTTAATTTATTGACAAATAGAGTTAACTCAAGTGAATTATAGTGTAAAATCAACATATACAGGGTGTCCCAAAAGTAATGGATCAAACGAAATATGCTGATAGGCCTATATAAGGGCTCTCAGAATTTGGTAACTTGTTCATCCCAAATCCTTACGGTTTTCGATTTAATGCAATTCTTGTGAAATTTCGAAAAATCCCTACTTTGCAACAGTATATTGCTTCTTGCGCCCACTATTGATTTTTGTTTTTTTAAATTCTTTTACAAAAACATTGCCAAATAATTAGGAACAATTTATTAATCAAAAAAATTTTTATTTCACACGCCATTTCGCTGCAAATTAACTAACAGTTTAAAGTTTTGTAAAAAATCAATTTCTTTAAGATTTAAGAGAACTGTATATGGTCAGCATGAACCCCTCTTTGCAGCATGTGTGGATTTTAATAATTATAGCTATTATATAAATTTTAATAATAATTCAAACAATCTAAAAATATTGTTGAAAAATGTAATTGAATGAAAAATTGTAAATAGGCTAAGAATACATTTTGTAGCTAAATAAATAAATATTTAATGAGAACATTTCTTTTCAAACGTACATGATTCGTGTTCAATGAGTGTGCCTGGAACAATTTAAACTTAACTCTTCTTCTAAAACGCTGTTTCAATACTTATACTAATTTTAAAGTTATTAAAAAATATTTGTACTTACCGAACAAAATGTTGAAAAATAAACTTCAATATGGCAAAATTAACAACCGGTAATTTATTGAGCAGATTTCTTAATGATATCAAACGGCAGCTGCGGTCTGTTTTTACTTCCATACTTAGTTTAGCAGATGACATATTTCGTGAGCCTGTTGAGAAAAAAATTGCTTTATTATCCCAAGCATGATACGTCGCACAAGAAAATGAGTTGGTTGATGATTAAGAATAAAATAAAATTTCAGCCTATTAAATTGCGGAAAATTATAAATCATACATTTTATTTTGACCTTTACAGCAGGGAAGAATGCAGTGTGAAAATTGCAAAAAGGGAAAATGAGCATATTGTAAATTCTAATTTCGATGAGCAAGGGAAAGGAGTATATGATTCCAACAAAAACTCAGACATAGGTAAAACTTACCTACAATTTCCGTTTCTGGTTTAACGTTTGGTGTACCTAATTGAAATAAAATTAGCCTAAGACTTTTCAACAAATTTTTATAATAAATATTTTTCAGTTGAGAATGCTATTTTCCTCAAAATGTCATTTTTCGCTACGTGTAATAGACTGACGCGAAGTATATAATATTTAATACGTATAAATTGTTTTTTGTCATCTATCTGCTCGATGACACCACTTGACATACGCAAATAATCATATGTGAAAAAAAATAGCACCATGTAGCATTTTGTACTTTCATACAAATTGCGGTCTTCTATATTAATAATGACGCAATAATTTCTATTGTATTCAGTAGCATAATGAACAAAGAAATTTTAAGCCAGAAAGTTTAAGCCAAAATACACTTTTAAGCACGAAGGCGGCGCAAAAATAACACATGGGGATGCTTTTCATATAATGGTACTGGTCTCTAATTTTGGAGTTAACCCATGATGAAGGTTCAAATTTATGTTGATATTATGAGGGAAGTACGCTGAATGGAATATGCCTCTCAAGTGGGTCCTGCGGCAGGATAATGAGCTTAAATTAACCAGCAAATTAGCAAAAGATTTTTTCGCTTGAAATAGGGTTCAGGCTATGGAATGTCCGGCTGAGTCAACAGCCCTGAATCCCATCGTAAATCTTTGGACAGATGTAAAAAAAGCTGTTTTTGAAGCCAAGCCGAAAAACACGCTGTAATTATGGGAAGTGCAGGTTGCATGGAGAAATATTCCACTTCAGCGATGTCAACCATTAGTGGACTCTATACCACGACGTTGCACCGCTGTACTTGAAAATAAAGGTTGTAAGACCAAATATTTATCAATTGATATCGTTCCAAATCAAAAACTTATTTATTTTACCAAGAAATTGTTTTTTTTTTACAAATTTCGAATGCTGGTGCTATTATTTTTCACACCAAAAAAGTGGTATTTTTTTGTTTTGATGAGCATATCTTATTTAATTTCAATTATAATGGATAAGTGCTTAAGTTTCTTGATTACTCTAACTTCACTTCTGTTATTAAAATGAAACATAAAATTCTAATTATTCTTTGTTCAAAAAAATCTTTCATTTAAAACTACAATAAGTGGTTGGTGCTATTTTATTTCACAGAGCTGTATGTAATACAAATATGTATTTGTATATTTGCTTTCGTCACTGGTAACATACATAAAAAGTCAAACACACATAGCGAAAAACTTTTTTGTTCGAAATAAATTAATAAAAAAAAAAAAAAACAAAACGAAAATAACAAAAATTTGCGAAAATAGAACTACATAAGTTCAATAAAATTATATATTTTGTTCTTTAATTTTAATATTATTTAAATTTAGAGCCTCCGGAATTGTAATCACTATTTTCCTAGTTCCTGGAACCAGGTCCGCAGAACTAATTAGGCCTTGTGTATAACTACATATTATATGATTATGATTTAAAGGAATGATTTTCTTCAGGACTTGTAGTTGAAACTCAAACACAATCACTGAATAGCCTTCCTTGTTTAAATAAAAAATAAATACATTTCTATTAGCGAGGGTATAAAATTAAAAAAGAAAATTGAAATGAAAACGGATCAATTATAATAAAATTCAGAAAAACATTCACAACTTTGATAATAACAAAACCGACAGTCAACACCAGAAATCAAAAATACTTATACTCGTAGGAATTTTGTTTCAATTTCAAATCTATTCCTATACAATACGAAAAATGTATACGAAATTTAGTAGAGTATTTTTTGGATACATTTCTATTAATTTCATGTTCATCCCCAATATAAAAAACGAACAAACGACCGTGAAATTTACAATTCGTATGTTAGACTTTGTATAAATATGGAATAGAAAACGAGTTTTTTAAGAGTTAAAACTATGAGCATATATTTAGTTTGAATATTCTTGCTGCAACTATGTATTTAAATTACTTAACTTCTTGTTATTTTTAGACTCTTTTGGTAACTCAACACTTAATATGAATTTGTTTGCAATTTAAACAGCGATCTTTACTGGAAATATAAACAAGATTTGAAATCAATGCACCATCACGTCTAATGGGTTCTTAGTGTGATTAAACTGTTGTATTGATAACATATATACATATACATATGTATATGGAGCGTATGATATTGGAGCGTTCATTCTTAATGGGAGAAGCTTTGGTGATAAAAGCGGAGAATTCACTTTAGTATCGAGCAGAGGATCATCGGTAATTGATTATTGTTGTACATCTTACAACGTGGCAAGTATCATTGAAGATTTTTCTGTTGGCTGTAAAATATATTCCGATCACATGCCCTTAACCCTCAAAATAAAGTCATCTCCAGAAATCTGTATTAATTCGACAAAGAAGTTACTTCCAAGGCTGAAGTGTGTGGAAAGAAAACGATCAGACTACATAAACAAGCTTAATGAAGGCATTCTACAGCATATTGTGCGTGCAGATCAGATCGAATCAAGATGCGAGTCAATTAAAAAATGCGTTTACGAACCAAACGGAAGGCCTAACAATCAGGTTATAAAATTCGAAAAGAAGAAACCGTGGTATGATTTACAGTGTCACATTGCTAGAAAAGAATCACTAAAAGCACTAAAAAACTTTAAGAAACATAACCTCGAAGTTTGTAGAAAAAATTATGCCACAGCAAACAAAAAATATAAAACTCTTTGCAAGTCAAAAAAGTATGAATACATACAAAATATCTCTCGACAACTTGCATCAGTGAATTCAGCAAAGGAATGGTGGAGGATCGCAAAAGAAATACGTGGAGAAACGAAAAATATTGCAATGCAAATTACTGCCAACGTGGGCTCTCCTTCCTGGATACACTTTATAAAATATTTACATTGATTCTGCTTAAAAGGCTTACTTTTTGGATTGATGAGAACAACATACTCAACGAATATCAGGCTGCATACAGAAGCCAGTACAGTACAATTGACCAAGTCTACAACCTTTCTTGCATCATCCAACTTCAGCTGAGCCAGAAGAAAAAACTTTATGCTTTCTTCGTGGATTTATCAGCTGCGTTCGACAACATAAACAGAGAAGCATTATTTTATAAATTGTCAAAGCTATGTGTGTCTTCAAAAATGGTTTCTATTATACGATTATTGTACAAGGATACGTCGGCTACAGTTTGGGATGGCACTATTACGTCTATCTTCTTTCCGACGTCCAAAGGAGTCAAGGAAGGATGCGTATTGAGTGCCCTTCTATTTGTACTATTTCTCGACGATCTTCATCACGAACTTCCAACTGGTCTCCTCGTTAATAATACGCAAATAAACGTTTTGTTATATGCCGACGACATAATTCTCCTTTCCTACTGCCCCAATAAACTACAAACGATAATCAATAGCTTCAGCAGATATTGCAACAATTGGAACCTAGCTGTTAACCTAGAAAAGTCTGAGATATTAATTTTTAGGAATGGTGGTAGAAGAGCAGCAGCTGAAAAATGGTATTTCAACAATAGTGAGATAAAGATAACCAACCAATACAAATATCTTGGCGTTACTTTTTCCTACAACATGTCCTGGGATAAACACTTAACAAATCGACTTATATCATCGAAAAACTCGATCAACTCGACATGGTCTAAATTTGTTAGGAACAAATTTGTTACTCACTCTGCTAAATACAAGGTACATGATGCAGCAACAAAGTCAATAAAGCACTACTCTGCGCAAGTTTGGGGATACAAAGAACACATTCAAACTGAAAAACTTCAACGTTTCTTCGTCAAAAGATGCTTTGGTCTGCCGGATAATACTCCTAACTATGCAATTCACATTGAAACTGGTCTCCCAAAGGCTTTCCTAAGTACATTAAAGATGCATCTGTCGTACATTCGAAGCTTGCCACGTATCCTCTCTGAAACTGTCATCGAGAAAAATTTTTATTGGGCCCAGGAATGGTCAGGCCTTTTCTAAGAGACAAGGTGCGGGTTTTTGAACTTAAATGCTAAAGCTTTTCGCAATGACACGGTGTTCATATGTACTCTATGTAATCAGGATGCGACAGAAAATACATTCCACTTCATTGGTGTGTGTCCTATCTTTAGAGGATACCGACAAAAACATCTTGGAAACGTCATACTAGACCGGCCAACATTCCTCAACATTTTGAACGGATTTTGCTACCCAAAACTCTATAAATTTTTAAAAGAATCGCTTAAATATCGTAGTTTAATAATAAACGAATTTAGTTAAAACTTTCTTAGCTTTGCTTTAATATAATTAGTAAATTTTTTTTGAACCTGACAGACAACTTAAAAACAAGTTATTGTCAAACTTAATTTTGAATACCAGCTTAATCATGTTTTTGTTAAAACTTTTTTAAATGGAAAATAAAATTATATTATCTATCTATCTATCTGTACATAATATGTACTTTCGGTATGGTTGTCGGTTCGTCTTGATTTAGTTCTCTTTGGATCTTTTATTGAAGTAGCTTGAATTCTTTGTTTTTTTATTTGTTTTATTTTATGAACCTGCAATCCCGATTGGACTTGCGGAAATGAGATTTGTCTTTACTTTTTTGTTCAGTTATAGAATGTCCAAAGATATTTACAAAAAATATTAGCATGTTATTATTCATTCCTATTTTAAATCCTTATTTTAATCCACTTATTGTTCATTATTTAGATTAGGTAACAACCTATTTGTTGCAAAATTTCTAGCAAATGTAATGTGTTTACACTCTCACAAAAATCGAACAATTTTTACTTATTTAATTTTCAATTGGTATCATTCAAGTATTGGCTCATTCTGATAATCCACTTCATTCTGAAAATAGTCATGGCCAAAAGTATTAGGAATCCCTAATAAGATGTAGTATCTTAAAAAGGAAATAAGATGGAATCAGATGATAAATGCAGAAATCAAATATATCAAATTTTAATACTGGGAAATATCTTTTAGAATTGCCACCTTCGATTTTTAATTAATTTTGCGGTTCTTTTAGACATGGATTATATGAGGCTATGAGATCAATAGTGGCGTAAGCCATAAAAATTTATTATTCGTAATCCCCATGAGAGAGAGAACATATTTATTGAATTTCGTGAGGGTACCTTTGATACCATTGATTTTATTGGACTTATCGCGGATTTTAGATATTTTCCAAAAAAAACACCCTTTAACCTAAAATATTTGTATAGACTTTTTGGATTCTTGGTTTCTGTTATAAATGAAATATTTTGACCAATTTTCATTGGTGTAACAATTTTTTCCCAGTTTTTATGGTACTAATTCCGAATTTCATCATTTCTCAGAAAAAAACACCCTTTCACTCAAAATAGTTTTGTACACTTTATAGATTCTTAATTCTTACACCAACCAAAACTTTTTCACCAAGTTTTAAAAATTAATAAAATTTAAGTTAGCTGTTATGATACCTTTCTCACACACAACTTAACCTATCAAAAAAACACCCTTTCACCAAAAATAATTTTAAGAATTTTATGAATCCTTTGTCCGTGCTTTATATAAAACCTTCATCCCGAATTTCATCAGTGTAGCATGTTTTTCACATGGGTTTCAGTTATGTTTTACCTGTTGAAGTCAAAAAACAAGCACCCTTGTTTTTAATCGGCAATAACTTTTCTAAGAGCAATCGTATTGACTTTATTTTTATGTCATTAGCATCAAAAAATACCTTGAAAACATGTGTCATATGTACGGTGACCATATTTCTGGAAGCCAAACCCGGGACACATACAAAATTCATTGGATCGTTTTGAAAATATTGATTTTTCAAAAAAAAAATTCAATATTTTTTAAATAAATAATTTTTCTCCTTATTTTGATATCAAGAATGATTTTTTGGGAGCGTTTTCGTTGGAATCATTTAAGTCGTTTACGAAATCAGAAATCAAGAAAATGGTTTTATAATAATGTGTGTTAATAACTTCTAAAAAATCAATATTTAATCAAAATCGGGAGAGCTGGTGTAGCAACCAGACAAACAGAAGCTAGAACTAAATAATTGACGAACATTTAAAAAAACTATAGCCTAGTCTAGAGGCGAAACGAAAATTTTCATACAAAACCAACACAACGAAATCATTAACAAAATTTTGCTTTTCGTTGCACAATACGGAGGAGCTTAGGCAACGAAATTCTTATCCATTTATTTGTCCTGGCAATTTTTCTTGCAGCAAAAGTTTTTTGACTTAGGAGACTTAGAAAAATTTTCGTTTTGCTTCAGCAGCGTACTAGGATTAATGCTTTATCCGAAAAATTAGATAAATGTTAATTTCCAACCACTGTTTTCTTGTTCTTGTTTTCCGTACAAAGTTTTTAAAATATTGAATACAAAAATCAGAGCATGTGTAAATACGGGACAATCACGGGACAAATTACAAAATACGGGACACTTATACGTCCCGGGTTTCTTAAATAAAAACCCGGGACAAGCTGTAGAAATACGGGACAGTCCCGGGTAAACCGGGACGGATGGTCACCGTAGTCATATGATGATATTCGACTAACAATTTTTTTCAGTATATTTTTGACCTTCACCCCTCCCTCTTGTCCGCGAAAAAAACACCCTTTCACCCAATTTTTTTTTTATAGACTTTTTTTGTCCTTGGTTCTTATCCCAAAAGCAAACTTTTTGCCAAGTTTCATAAGTGTAACAATTTTTTTTTTATTTCTTGATTTTATGTGTTAGTACAGGTAAAACTGTACTAACAGATTTCAATGTATAAACAAATCATACAACTTCACACACACAAGTCTCAAAAAACATTCAATGTCAATCGTTCTTATACGATAGTTTATAAAGAAACATTAAAAAAAAACTTACCAGCAATTTCTTCCAACTCAGCCATTACTTCCTTGTCGAAGAGTGGTGGAAAACGCTTGGAGAAAAAATCTTTTAACGCCGTAGCAACAGCATTAACTGGTATATCCAACAATTCAATGTCAACGTTCGAATCTGTATTTAAAACAGTTAAAGCAAGTTTTAGCATCATACAAGTTTTACAAGAAATGCAATTGTACCTTCTTCAAACTTTTGGAATAACAAGTCCACGTGAGCACGATTTCCAGGAACACGATATATACCTTCGGAGTCCAAACCTTCCTGTTCAATAAATTGTATGCACTTGTGCAAAAATATTGGTATATTATTTTTATCAGACTGCATAAACTCTGGTAGAGATGATAAAGCTGTTTCAAGACTCTCAATCGCACCAGATGATGCCTTGCTGTTTTGCTTAGACTTCCGTTTCATTTTCTTTTCTTGTTCTTTTTCTTTATCCTGTTGCTTTCGAAGTTTTGCTTGCTCTTCTTTCAAACGACGTTTTTCTAATTTTTCTTCTTCTTTCCAATTTTTTTGTTTCATTTTTATATCGAGCAATTTTTCATTATCTCCTGTCAGTTTTGACACCATACCAAACTGAAATTTGAGAAATGAAACGGTATCTGCGTGTGTGGTCGAAATCGTGTCACTTACTATAGGGGAGTTGTTATCCCTTGGAGACGACACATCTACACTTGATTCTTCCTCTTGAACATCAGGATGCATGTGTTTAACTAAATGAAACATTAAATAGTGTATAAATATTTTTAAAAGGAAGATAAAATTTTAGAAAAATCATAAAGTATTATTTCTTCATTAATTCAATTTTGAAATATCATCCTCACTTTGGTAACAACTTATTTACCTTTTTCTAGAGTTTTCATTTTTTGATAATGCATTGGAATTTCAGGAGGACTCACAAAAGTTCCAAAAGGTGGAACTTTTGGTGGCTGAACTGGAATGGGAACGCGCTTTTTCCTTGTACGTTTATGCGTCTGTTGCTTGCGGTTCATCTTGTAGTAACCATCTCTAGCTTTTCGCTGTTCTGATGAACTCGAATCACTATCTGACTCCGAATACTCTGGTTAAAAAACGAAATCAAGTGTTAATATCCCGTTTTTAATTAACTTAAGTTTTAAAACATTCTTAAACAAAACTAATATTGCATTGTAAACGTTCAAATCTACATCTTGCTTTATGGTATGTATTATGAAAGAAAAACAACACTAATTTTAATATCGGGGAAAGGTTAAACTAAACACTCCTCCACCAAAAATAAATTTAATTAATTTTGTATAAGTGTTTTTGTGTGGACAATTTTCACAAACGGTTCACTTATATGTACTTCTTTAATATTATGTAATTTTTAATGCAAACCAACCCATCTACGCACTAAAATTCTACGATTCTTTTATATTATTTACAAGAACAAAAAAAAAATAAAATAAATTTCGAATTATTTATCGAGCATTACTATTTTGTTTGAGTTACATATATTAGTGCAAATACAAATGTTTTTTTCTTGGCAGGTATAGCTTTTGCTTGCGAACAAACTTTTTGGAGGTCACAAACGCTACTAAAATTGAATTTACTTTGTTCTTTATCCCGACGTTGTCTAGATTTGCTCGATTTGCTTGGTGTCAAATCATGTGGCAAGTTGTACATTTGATCATTGTTACCTTCATCCCCGTATACGTTTTTAATTTGTGCGTATTCGGCCATCTCATCGGAATCATCTTCGGGAGCCGCAAGGGGAGCATGATCAAATATTGACGATTTATTATTTAAATTTAAAACGTTTTTGTTATCACCTTCTGCAAGATTGGTGTCACTGCTCACATTCATCCGGGCTACCGCATCACTCACTAGCTGGAAGTTCTTCAGGTTCAATTTACCAGGTTGCTACAAGTAAAAAAAAAAAATACCAAATTATATAATTTTATTGATACCAAATAAATATTTTAAGACATTTCAACGCATTCTGCGTTGTTATCAGATCCCTATATTGTCTTCCTACTACCCCACAAAATTTAAAAAATTAAACAAATTAAAACATATGATAAAGAATTTATTGCAGCCTTAGCGATTGAAAACAATCATTATCCAGCACTGTTTCTCTACCTTCGTTTGCCAAGAGTTTATTCTTAACTCAAAAATAGTTTTTTTTTCAGATTTTTGTTTTTGACTATAAGTATAAAAATTCGAAAGCTGACTTGGTGACAAACATTTCTTTCAATGAAATGAATTAGGAAGTAGAAAGATTAAGAGTGTTTTTTAGGCAAAGCAGAGCAAAGATTTGTATGCATATACGCACCAAGATAAAGGGTACAAGAAATTAAATCCGCAGCTGGATTTAGCTTCTATTCTTATCGGCAGCTGCGTGTTTGTGAACTCCAACTGCTGGTACGGATAGCGATATTAAAAAAGAACACAGCTGTTTACGATTACTCATTAAAGTGCATCCAGACTCTCACAAAGTATAAACACGACCAATAACTCTATTGACCATAAAAATATTCTGAATTCATTCGGATTAATCCACAGTCGCTCCGACTACTCCACCCCACAACTGGTTTTTGGCAATAACTATGAAGTCACCATTCCAAATTAGATCAGAATGGGACAATGCCGAGTTTCTGAGAGATGAATCAATTCATTTCTGCACAGATGGTTCTAAAACCAATGACGGAGTTGGTGGCGGGGATTACTCCTGTAACTTAATCTTAGTCTCTACTTCCGCCTCCCTAATTACTGCAGCGTGTTCGAAGCGAAAATAATGGCGATTAAAGAAGTATTGACTTGGCTC
Source organism: Episyrphus balteatus (assembly GCF_945859705.1). Classification (NCBI taxonomy): domain Eukaryota; kingdom Metazoa; phylum Arthropoda; class Insecta; order Diptera; family Syrphidae; genus Episyrphus; species Episyrphus balteatus. Next base: position 55,672,246 of record NC_079135.1, on the reverse strand, counting down.
AAAGAAAACGTGATCCGCATCTTCTCTGATAGCCAAGCCGCCCTCAAATCGTTAGCTTCTATTTCCACAAACTCCCTAACTGCCCGCGACTGTCGATAACACAGCAACACAAACAAAAAATAAAAGTTCTGACCTGGGGTAGCGACTACGTTTTTCATATAGTTTTTGGGTCGCTAAAGCCGAATCCGAAGTCCGTTTTGCCGTATCACGTCAGGTTTTTGAAATATCCTCAAATAATGTCAAAACTCAAAAAAAAAGTTCCTATCTGATATTTTTTGAGGATATCTCAAAAACCTGGCGTGATACGGCAAAATAAACTTCGGATTCGGTTTCAGGGACCCAAAAACTATATGAAAAGCCTAGTCGGAACCCCAGATAAGAACTTTTGTTTTTTTGGTTTTGACATTTTTTTGAGGATATCTCAGAAACCTGACGTGATAGGGCGAAATTGACTTCGGATTCGGTTTTAGCGACCCAAAAACTATATGAAAAACTTAGTCGCAACCCCAGGTCAGAACTTTTATTTTATTTTTGTGTGGCTGTGTAATCTCTCATGGAGATGTCAGAACAGTTTAACATTCACCTTTTTTGGGTGCCGGGACACAGAAATATTCTGGGAAACTGCGAAGCAGATGAACTCGCTTGGAATGGAACTCTAATATCAATTCTACCTGACAAAGCAAATATTGGTATACCAATCGCAACGAGCAAACTTATGCTGGAGCAAGAAGCTTTAGAGGCAATAAACAAAAGATGGTCAAACATTACAACATGCCAAACGCACAAGCAGATCTGGCCTAGGATAGATCCAAAACGTTCAAAAAATCTACTGTCTCCAAGCAGATTTCATATCAGGAGCATTCCATGAAAAATGGTAACTTTTTATAATTAGGAAAAAGAGTAATAGATGGGATTTGCAATGAAAACTTTCTTTAGAGGCAGAAAACTCTTTATCAAGAGTTAACAAGTGTTTGCGAACTTAACTCCTAAATCGATATTCACCTAGCCAAATTTTTCATCATGTTTTAAGTAAAAATAAACGCTTTAACGCTGTGGACTTACTGTCGCATACGTTACGCAACATATGTATCTAATTTATGGTAACTATATTTGTCAAATTGCGACTTGTGGATGCTTCATTACTTCATACATAGCGATAATATGAAATTATTTCTAAGTGTTCAAATCGATCTAAAAACTGTTACGGCACTTAAAATCTATTTCAAACACTAAAAAACATGCAAAAATTTCATATACGTTACAATGGAAAGCTCCATCAGCTCCGTAATAGGTGTCCTTTACAGGACACTGCCTCATAGGCAGACACGCCGTAAGACTTGTAGTCTCAAACGACTTCTGAAGAAGTTTCTTTGATAAAGAAGAAGAAGAAACAATCCAACACCTTCTCTGCTCATGTCCTGCTCTTTCCAGTAAACGTACATTACACTTGGAATTTCTTCTTCTTAGAAGATACTAGTGAACTAATCAATACTGACATCCTCAACCTTCACCGCTTTATTAAAAGCTCCAACTGGTTTAATTAGTGAAAAAGTTCCTTGCAAAATCATGGTATCACAACGGACCAAATATATGGTCTAAGTGTGTCAGTCGTTTTCTTGACAGCCATTTCTACCTAACATAAGTATAAACACTAGACTGATTCAAAAAAATTTTTTTTGTTCAAAGTAATACCGAAAATATTGTTGGAAATGACGAAAAAAATACTGTAAAAGTTCCAGCCCTTAATATTAACATTAAGTACCGCCGCATCGCAAATTTCTATTACCCATATGATTTACATGGGAAAGATTGTGTTCTTGAGTTTGGAATTTTATAACTTTTTAATGGTTTATCAAAAAGGGTAGATTTAATCATTTTCTTGTATAAAATTGAACGCTCTACAAAAAAGCTCTTATTAATTTTTTTCTTAAACTGCCCCGTTTCGAAGTTATTCAACTTTAAAATATAAAATGCAATTTTTTCTTCATTTTTTTTCAATTTTTTGACGAAACTATTATTATTTGACAAACTTTTCGAATATTTGTATTCTATGTTGTGTTTTGGTTTCACAGATCTTTTTATTTAACTCTCAAACTCCTAATACTAAACTCCTGCTCAAAATTAAAGCACACTTTTTTCTTCTTTAGTTATACCCCTGCATTTTATTTAAAATGGCTTTAAAATTATTAGTTGTACTTTTTTATGTTTGCTTATTGTTTAGCAAGTCAGGAAAATGCTAAACTGCAACAGTATTATCAACCAAAAAAAAGATGAACCAAATTTAGCAAGTCAAGGTCTGAAAACTGATATTAAAATAATTTTTGTTTTTGAAAAAAAAATTTTTTTTTTAAATGGAAGCACGTGACAGTTCTTTCCAATAATTTTTTTCAATACTTGGTATGGTCTCCTCTAGCGCATATGATAATTTGGAGTGGTCTGTTCATTCCACGAATTAACTTTTGAAGGTTTTGTTGTAACTTTTCTTTCACTGCAGTTTTCTGTTGATCAAGAATGCTTGGAGGTGGATTTTGGTCGCAAATGCATTTTTTTCAACATTTCCTAGACATGTTCTATTGAATTAAAATCCGGATATCTGTGTGGTCCATTCAAGGGTGGCATATGTTAATCTTGAAGATATTCTCAAACCACTCTAGCATGCATTATCGTGCATCAGACTGAACTGTGGACCACATCTAGGGGTGATTGAAACCGCATGCTGTTCGAGGATATCAGTCAAGTATCTTTGGGTACTTAAAGTAGGTCTAGGAGAGCTCACTAGCTCCATACGTGTTGTAAAAATGATTTTACTCCGTGAAAATGTATGACTCATCTCTAAAAGGTTCGCGGGTTGACAGATAGACTCCAGCATACCTCTCCAAATCTTCCCCACAAACATTTTATTCCATACCTTCAATTTAAGCTTAATCCTGTCTCATTTGAGAAAATAACCACGATACTGTGAGATAAAGTAATAACATACTCCAGCCAAAGCGTCATTTGACCTTGCGCACAGAGGCACTGTCAGTTTTTATTTCATGGATCGATAGGGGCACATTTGAAAGGCTTAACCCCAATTTCTCACCACCTGATCATTCTTTTTAGCGGGGTTATTCACAAAAATGCAACTTTTGGGATATTTTACTTTTAAGCTAATATCTTTGCTCCACTTTGTCGTAGACCAAAAAATAAACATACATTCTCTTCCTTATAATATTTTCTATTGTTTTATGTAATTTAATTTCATTGTATTTGAGTGAGTAACTACAAAATGGCAGCCAGTTGAAGTCAAATTCTAGTAGTTAAAAAACACATTTTTTCGTTTTTATTTCGAAAAAAGTTTATATTATGGATAACATTTTTCTAACCTATTTTGTAGCCCTATTCATGTCCTGCATTTTAAAGAAAAAATCAGCCCTTTATCACCAAAGATGGCCGAGTAATTGATAAATGAATGCATGCAAAACCGGTGCGAAAACACCCAAAAATATCGTTTTTTGGGAATAACTCGGCTTCAGGATGTCCTACAGCAAAAAATAAAGCAATTAATTGTTTGTCACAACATTTTCTATCGATTTAATGCACATTATTTTTGTTGAAACAAATAAAAAATAAGTAATATTAAGTTAAAGTCGTTTTTTTGTTTAGCAAACTCTTGCCTTATTATTTTATAAACGGTGCAAGTATTGGCTAACAAATTAAAATACTATTGTTGTCCTTCAAATTATCTACAATTAAAAAAAAAAAATTATCTCTCTACGACCCACGTCGTAGAGAAACCTCAAAAGTACATCTTTGTTTTTGACTTCAGATTCGAGTTCAGCACACCAAAAACCTTTAGAAAAGTATATCTTAGTCTCGGCACCAAAAACGTTGTTGACTTGTGTTATTTAAGGGGTAAAGTTTATTTGAAAGCAAAATTGCAGTAAATAGACTTCTTTATTGCTCCTCTAGTGATTTCATAAAAGAAATATAATTAAATCGTTATAAGAAAATTATTATGTAAGTTTTTCTTTAAACAATGCAAAAAGTGACTTGTCCATTTTCATAATCATGGGCACATATGGGAAATAGAAATTTGCGATGCGGCGGTACTTAATGTTAATATTAAGGGCTGAAACTTTTACACTATTTTTTTTCGTCACTTCCAACAATATTTTTTTTTTTAATCAGTCTAATAAACTCACGTCAAAAATGTAAGACGAATAATTTTCCGGCTGTGGAGTGGATGTCTCACTAAGCAGTCGTACCAAAAGCCACCATATTTTCTTAATTTTCATTGATATAAGTAATTAATTAATTTATAAATTCATTTTTTTGATACATGTTAACAATTTAAAGAATAATATGAATGTATCTTTTGTACCAATGACATTGCCGTCACCTCGGTTCAGGGTTGAAAAATCGTCTTTGAACATTGTATCGAAAGTGAAATAAAGAGTGTATCGAATTGTACTTTTTGAATCTTTCAAATTGTATTAAAGAACAATTCGTAAAATTTATTTTAAATTAACGAAAAACTTAAAGACAAACCAAAAACTAAATTAATTTTTCATTAATTCAGAAAAACTTTTGACGCCATTTTTTATTTGTTCTTTGTTACTGTGATCCTGTTTACAGTTTATAACTGCAAAATACTGATGTTTTATTACAACTCAAAACTTTGGTCTTATCAAATAGAACCTTTCATGATTAAATATGTAAATTTGTAGATTTATTGCAGGTGTATTAAACTTCACAATATAGGCTTTAATCTTATCGTCAAAGGCTATTAAAATTGAGGTAAATTTTCAAAAAAAAAAAAAAAAAAAAAATTAAAAAACAAACCTGCGCCAATTTTTTTAATAAATCTCACATGTAAACAAAAAAGTAATGTCCTGAAAAGAAAGTTATATTTCTTTGAAGAAAATTAAAAAAGACTTTAAATTCACCCATGACCGTTTAATGTTCTATTCAAATCAAAAGTGTATTTGACTAATATTACAGTTTTTTAACAATATCTTAGAAGAATCGAAAAGAAAAAATTGATCCAGAATACCTTTTACATTGATGTAAGCGGAAGGACAAAACTGTATCGAATTTAGTAATAGTGTACTTGTGTACTTTAGCCAAGCCAAGTGTATCGAAAAAAGTACAATTGTATCGACTTTTGCAACCCAGGCTCGGTTAGCAAATTTATATATCAATGTATTTTTTCTTGATAAAACATTAAATTATTGGTATAAACATCAAAAAAATATAACAAACCTTCAAAGTCTGACTAGGTCCCTTTGGTCTTATTTTATTTGCAAAACTAGACTCGTTTTGTCGACGTCCCGTTGTGAATGCATGATGATTTGAACCGCTAAAATTATTCCAAATCGTGTTTCTCCTAACACTGCCACGGACATCATGTTTTTCGGCTTCTCGACTTATAAAGAGCTGATCATCCAGCCAACCTGTTGAAAACAATATAAATACAAAAAACAATTCGGTAATTAAGTAATAAGATTTTCAAAAGCAGATAATATAATTGTTGAATAGTAAATTAAGTGAAAATGGTGAATTGATCAGAAAATAATAGTTCAAAATTAATTGTATGTTTATGTTTTTTTATAACCTGAATCATGAGTTGTCAATGAATCCTTTGAACCGCTCACATCCGCTAAATGAAAGCATGAAAAAATTCCCCAGAATTATTACAGTCAAATAAAGAAAAAATTGTTAATAAACGAAAATAAACACAACACTAACTAATAATAACAAAAGAACTAATATGTGAAATTAAAAGAAATTATAACAAAAAAACTAAAAGATAAAAAACAAGACAAAATAAAAATAAATAAAAATGAAATAATACTCAACGGCAAAGTTGTAAAAGAATACAATAACTTTGAAAATCATTCTTTAATGAATTTCATTTTATGATTCCATTCATTGAATTAGTTTTCAGATTTATAACGAAAATAATACAATTAATTCCATTTTTATGTTTTTATAATTGAATAAGTTAACCATTTATAGATTCATTAATTATATGAGTTCATTTATTTTTTTGTTTACGTTTTTGCAATTTAAAAATTGATCAAAACCTTAAAAAAAAACCTGTTAAAAGAGCCCAATAAAATTACATATTGCCCAAAATATTACTTAAATATTTAAACACTCTTTATTAGACTGGGTTTGGGCAGCATGATAAAATGTTTCTCATTGAAATCTTTCATAATGAGGCGTATTCAATTCAAAGTTGATGCTTAACTTGACCTGGGGCTTTCAATGCAATTCAAATAAGATAAACTTGAGTTTTTCTTAAAAGCAGCTTAAACGGTCACCTATGTATGTTCTGTATTTCAACAAATGATAGCTAAGGATAAACAAAAGTATTCGTTTAAATAAATCTTAATTTATGCATTTTTGACCCTTCAACAAAGAATAGTAAATAACAAATAAAAGCAATTACCTGTTGTTGTTTACATTAGAATATGTTTTCTCAGCTAATAATTGATTGGGCAAAAAAACACAGCTCAATTGAAACTTTGGGCAATGTTAAAATTTTGAGGAGTTATTTTTGCTTTGGGCATTAGAAAATTGATGTCATAATGCCAAAATCAGTACCATTATCCAAAATTAAGTAGATATTATTATAACAAAAAATTGTTGAGGAATTCGTTCTTGAGCGTTATTGTTGTGACCGATAAGATTAAATGACTTTAAACTCATGTATTCAAACATAAAAAAAAAACTTAAGCAGGTCAGGTTTCTTATAAATTGGATTATTCATGAAAAAAATTGTTTTTGATTTATTTTACTTTTAACTTTTGAAAAATTTAATTAGTAAAACAATAGGTGTGTAGAAAAAATAAACGAAGTTTTGTTTGACATGGTTGCATTGAAATGGCAATATTTCGAGAAATACGCAATAATACTTTTCAGATAAAAGTCTTAAATGAATTCTGATAAGAATATTGAACGAATATATGTATATATAAAATTACCAAAGTTTTGTCGAAAAATTAGAAAAAAATAAAAGGTTCCACGTTTGATTTGAAAAAATCAATATGGCTTCCTTCAAACGCTTATAACACAAGAAAGCCGCAACTAATGTTAATGGTTATGGTCTTAAAATGTAGCTAAGAATATACAAAAGATTTTTGGTTTTTTGTGAAAAAAATGTTTTGCATCCTTCATGGATGTAATGGCCATATCACTATGGAGCAACATTTTTGACAGGCAGCTGCCAAAGTGTATGTACGTAAAGTGGTGCCAAATATTTGGATGGATTTCAAACAGCCCGATTCCGTTTTTTTTTTGTGCAAAATCTATATAAAAAAACAAAAAACACATATAATGTCTTTAAAAAAAAATATGAACTCAAACTTAAAATGTGGTTAAGTCCATTTGGGGGTAAAAACTCGTTAACTTTCTCGGAGAATTTAAATAAATTTGATTGCATTTTCAAAATTTAACATGCAAATAATCTAAAACGCATTACCTGCATTCCCTAACATTTACCTATATTTTTAAACACTTAAAAACACAAACCCTTAAATATATCAAACATGAAATGAAAAAATGGGCAACTTTCGAATACTCATTTCTATAGTTATAAAAGAAAATGTATTAACCTTAACTCTTTATTTCTCTGAATTTACTTTTTGCAACTTAGTCCATTACAGCTGGGAGCCCTTATATAACCAACAATAATTTATCCATTTCATGTTGTCTCAACTAATGTGTACGCTGGATTCGGAAACGTTCACCCTAATATTATAATTGAATAATTGAAAATTTACAAATCAAATTAAATTATGAAGAATAAATTAATAAGAATAAAGAATATTGTATTATTTTTCGTTTTTTTTTTTTGTTAACTATTGAGTTTTGTTAATTTGATGTTAATAAATGGCTAAGTATAAAATGCAATTCATCAAAAAATTTTTTTTTAATTGATTCTATCTTTTACAACTGCGCTTAATGGCATCTTTAAACAGATTTACATGTGATCTCGTCTAAACTGGACTGAGATGCTGAAACTAAATTCCCCTTGAATTGACGCATTATCGATGAGGGAGCCATATGGTGGTCTGGAGGTGCAGGCTCTGGGGGCGTTGTTGGTGGTGGATAAATCTGGAATCCTATAGGCAAGCAAACATCGGAACATTGGTTATAGACATCATTAACATCACAAACCATGTAATGTAATGTTGGACAGCAAAAAAGACAATATACAAGCATACAAAATACACATTCAAGAGCAAGTGGGGGATGAGAGTTACCAAAACAATATAGTCAAAGAATTAAGTGAATCAAAAGAATGAAGTTGACAAACTTTTATGATCAAAAGTCGATGAAAAATTTCGAAAGTGGATGAATAATCAAAAATACACATATGTTTTTATAGATTTTTTGGTTCTGATACCGTATTAAAAGTATGATAGTTTTTTTTTAAGGTCTTTTGGGACTGCGGAAAGTTAAAAAAATCTATTTTACTTTTTTTTTTGTCAGGAATACTGTAATTTTTATACACATGTAAGCATTGGCATTGATTTTTTGATTTTATTTAAATTTAAGTGAAAGATCACATTTTTTAGGTTCCTGTTTTATTTTATTTTTTTTTTTTTTTGAGAGGAAAGGAGTATCATTTTCTATATTATTTGATATGCATATGTGCAATTTATGTAGATAAAAATCTCGTTTTTTACCCACACCTATAGAAAAATATTATACTTCGGTATCAGAACTGTACAATTTTGATTATACATCGCTCACAAAATTTGGTGTCGCCTTTTTTTTTAATAAAAACAAAAAAGGAGGAACAATAAAACAAAACAAACAAAATAAAAAAAAACTAACAAATTACGTTCAAGCAAACCAAAAATTTAACTAAAACATACATCTATAAATTAAAAACAAAAAAAAATGTGATGGAGATGGTAGTAGTGGTGGGTAGTGGTGGTATCGATGATGAAAAAGGGAATGTGTTAACCAGAAAAATAAATTACCTTGATGTAAAAGTCTAGCTTTCTCATCCTTATCATCATCATACGTATCATCCATGGATATATCTTTTTCACCTGTGAAATGGTCTCTCGTTTATTTATGAGGCGACAAAATTTTAATCAAGTAAATGCTAGAGTCGAAGATAAGGAAGCAACATAAGGCAAATAAACGGGAAGAACGTGACCGATTTTCATGTTTTATTTTATGAAACAAACGGAAACGTTTACGCTTGATATTTTACGAAGCAAAGCATACGGATGAATGTTTGTTTAATTAGGTTTCGATGAAAGCTATAAAACAATTTTTTTTTTCGTTTCTTTTTACATCAGAGGCTCTTGAAAAGAATATAGAAGAATCGTAAGATAAAATAACTTGCGGTTTTAACGCATTTTCAGCCATTAATAAGCGAAGTTTGAACTACTGGGCATAATGATTAATTTCATTTATAGAAAAGGAAAGCTTGTAATTAGTATTGTCTCCATAAACGAATTTTGCTCACTAACACTCCAAGGGAATTAACCTTTCAGTTTTGTAGAAATATAATAATTAAGCGAGATTTGCGTTATATTTAATCATAACGCCGTAGTACTGATTTTAATTGGAATTTCTTTATCTTTAATCTTACTAGTTCATCCTGACTAGCTGAAAATTTGTAGAAAAATAGACTTTAAGAAAAAGAAGCAAGAAAGATCGCTTATATCAAAATAAAATGAAAATAAAATCATTAACAAATATATTCATATAAAAAAGGTAAAAAGGAACAGAATTTTAAGATGGTGCCAAGAGTAGTAGTAGTAGCACCCGAAATATGTATATGAGCACAACGTTAACGGAAGAGTTCGAAAAAATATTCATAAAAAGAAAACCAAAAATGAAATGGGATATACTAGATAGGCATTTGAATGAAAAGTTTAAGATGTGTGATACAAAATTGTATGTGCTTTCTTATCGAATGTGCATTTTCAGTTCTGATGCAACTTAAATATTGTTTTTTATGAATCCCTTTTAAAAGCATACTACTAATAGCATACTTTATCTACATATGAATATATGTATGAGATCTATTTATTAACAATGATATGTTTTAATATTTTATTTTTCATCATTAAAATACATTTACATTAAATTTTATGAAGGAATGAAGTATTCGAACAAAACCTGAAGAAAACAGTGAACATAACCAAGAATACTTGTAGTAATCAAAGAGTACATTCATAGTTACTTACATACTTATCTTTTATAAACGAGGGTTTAGGTCCCCTAAAACGGAATACAAAAAAAAAACAATTTGGGAGTTGAAATGAAAAAGCCATATTGACATAATTATGGTTGAGAACGGATTTTAAGATAGCACAACCATGTTCGGTAAGGTTAAAGATTTTATATTGAGAAATTGATATTTGAAATCTATTTAGTGGAGTGAATTTGAAGTCTAATTAAAATTATTTAGTGAATTTGAAGCCTATTTAGGATTATCTTTTTGGATTTCTGTAATATTTGCTAATATGCGTTGGACATTAATGATTGCGCCATAATTATTTTGAGTTAATTTTTTTATGAGAGCAATAATTTGAATTGCAAATTAAAATACGTTGATATTTGAAAGACTTGGCTAAGCAAAAATAGTTCAGGAGTTAAAAGTCGCATGAAAGATGTATTTATACAGTTTTAATGTTATTAAGTTCTTTTAAAATAAAATGAACTTGAGCCGCTTTTGCTTTTTTAATTTATATAAAAAGTAGCATGTGAATTAATTCACGAATGCGGGTTTTGATCGGCTCACATTTATTTGTTGATGTGAAAAATAAAATCCATACATTGAAAGCAGTTGCATTGTAAGTGCAATAATTAGGTAAACTAGTTTCTTTTTCATAGAGAATGTAAAAAAGCTTAAATATATTTATTTTCAAGCATATGTTATTAAGAGAACACACGGTTTGACAAACATTAAAACACAATTTTATAAGCAATCTATAGTTTTTTTTTGTTTCGATTTTTCTTGAGAAGTAGTTAAGACAAACACAAAATAAAAAAAAATTCTTATCATTTATAAATTAAATAAAATGAGATAGTGCGAATCTGTACTGATGTAATATTCTTATATTGAAAACATTTTGTCTGGTTGTGTGATTAGAGTATGATGTTATATTTAATGTACTTTTTATGAACAGGAAAGACAAAATCTCAACAAAAAAAAGAACTTACAAGTTTTTGTAGCCACAAGGATTGTTGTTCTTTTCATATGTGATGGAGACAGCTTGCGGAAAATAACGTTTTTCATAACACGTCTAACTAAAAAGTAGTCAAGAAGTAAGAAACGGATAAGAGTAAAATCCATTCTGTTTTTAAAAATGTTTTACAAAACATTAATAATCCTTTCGAATTTTCTTTCTTTATTTTTTATAAAAGATATGAATGTTATAATTCTTAACTTTTTCAATTATTCTCTTTTAGCATCAAAGATGTTATTCCTTTTCTCATTTTTCTGATGCAGCTCGAGGAAAAATAATTGTCAGTCTTTTAATTTCTTTGTCACTACTTTCAAACGCACCGTCTTTTTATATCACATTCAGCTTTAAATAAAATAGTTTTCAACGACACTGAGTCGTTTGACTAATGCTTTTAACAAGTTAACAAGAATATGAAACTGTCAGCCATCGTCTTATGTTCTGCCATTTATTTGATAATACCGTAACTTAGGCGTAAGCGAATGGCTATTCATTCACAGTCCTAAGAAATAGTGCAGCGGCAAGGACACGATTGAGTTTCGCTGGGCTTTTCTAATAACACAATTTTATATTATTTTTTAATTAAATTAATAATTTCATGTATGTATGTATGTATTATTTTATCATTAAATGGAGAATGTTCGGTGTTGTTACTCTATTTTATAGTTAATGACTTGCTATAAATTAATTCAAAGTTAATGTAAACAAGAAAAAGTGGAGACAATTACATTCAGTTAGTCATATTGTTGACGTCTCTAAGATTTAAGGAAGTGATACAGGCCCACAAGGAGATTTTCACGCAAATATGAAAGATCAAAATATAAAAAAAAAAAATCCAATAAAATAAAAACAAATCGGCACGGAACTATAGACAGGTGAATAATAGTAATAAATAAAATAGTGCAACAATCCAATGCTTCACATAAAATTGCATAAATAATACAAAATAAAGTTGTAGCATTCACTTGATGTCAATCAAACTATTAAAACGCACTTACCATTTAGTGAATTCAAAGATCTGGTTGGAAGATGCTCATAATTTTCGCTGCCAGAACCATCAGTACCCGCAGTATTTTTAAGCATATAGCTCTCGTGCCTTGGTGGAGGCTGTGGCAAATGATGCATTGAGTGCTCTAAAGTGCCTTCTCCGGAATCCAAAGTGACTGGTTCTTCCATGTGGAGGCTTTCGATTTCTGGCTTGCGATCCCAGACTTTCTTCAAAAAGGGTGTATAAATTGCAACTACAAAAAAACCAAATCTATATGGCTCTTAAAAACGTAACCAGAATAATATTACATTTCAATGGTTGTCCAGCCGATGACGTCATAAAATTACCACGGTATCGATCAGCAATCGAGTTTCCTTCGGTTATTAACAGTTGACACAAATCATTATTGAAAAATGCATTAGCACCTCCGTTTTCAGTAATTGCAATTATTTGTATTGGCATGTTTGGAATGTTCATTGTAAAAGCACTTGAATAAAAACAATAATAATATATTTATTAAAATAAAGGCAAAAAATATTTATTGCTTACTTTAAATTGGCTAAAGATGACTTTCTTTTTGTTGAATAAAACAAAATAAATCCGTGTATCAATTCATCGCGATATTGATTTGCTCCATGATAGGAAGAAATTATAAATTCAATTCGTCTTTTTGATTCTCCAAGGAAAGTATCTACTAGAATACTTCGATCCTGGGTAACACTAAACGTAGATTCTGATACTAAAGGAGCAAGAACGCTCTCTGGAGAATATAGATCACCACAAAACATACAAATGATAATTCTCAAGTCTGGATGATCTGGCTGATATGAATCATCGCATTTAATATCTGATAGGCGTAAGCTAATGATCAAGTTGTTAAGAATTTCATACACGTATTTTTGGTGAGGTGTTTGACGGTGTCGGTAAAAGTTCATTGTGTCAATAAATTCACAGTGCAACATTTCGGCTAAGCGCAATCCTTCAGTACGTAAATAGTCAATTTCGTTTTCTTTTAAATCATGTGGTTGATAGACTAAAACAATAGGTAGATTTTCAAATTTATCTTCCAATTCCAAATTACATAGTAAACTGCGTTCTAAGTTATCTTTTAAAGTTTCAAATGATTGCTGATTTGAGTAAACACAAATCAAACCTAAAAGAAAAAAAAAAATACATTCAAAGTTATTATATGCTATAATTATATGCTAGAGCGGGGGCTCAAAAGTTTCTCAAGAAATTTTTAAAAAATTCCAAGTCTTATGGCCTTATTTATAAACATTTAACAGGCTTTTAAAATTTTAAATGACGTTTTTTGTATGGGACAAAAGTCATTTTTGGATGTAAAAGCCTGATAAATATTTAAAAGGGCTATATGAAATTGGTTTACTAACTTTATACCTCTTAAGTCGTGGAAACTTAATTTTAAATTTATTCATACAAATTATCGATAAATTACAAGAAGTTTTGAGGTATTCAACATACAAAGAGTCTATTTAATAGACCGGAGCCTCAGAGCAAAAGTAGAACAAATTCGTTCAAGAGTTTTTATTGCCGAATATGATTCCTAGGCATAAAAGTATACTCCTACTAATTCCGTTGGTGCATTTCTGAAAAAACGTCAACACTAGTCGGTTTACAGTTTTTTTTTTATTTAACTCGAAAACCAAGCCTTACTTTAAAATGGTTCAAAGACACTTTTCATAGCAATATAAATTTTTTATCAAGTTATGGTGCTAACAAAATTTTATCAAAAGATTCTACCTCTACTTTATTTTATTAGCACAAAGTTTGGCCAAGGAAACATATTCAGATATAAAAACTCTTGAACGAATTTGTTCCATTCAAAAGGGTCTATTCAATAGACTAAAAGCTGTAATAGTTGATATAATTTTTTTTTAAATTAGCAAATATCTTCAGAACTATAAAGAGCATGAGAAAAAATGTTTACAAAGTTTTTTACGCAAAGGAAAAAGTAGAGAATAATACCTGATTTACAATATTGTGAGACGACGAGACGATAATTTCTCTTAGTCATTTAAATCGTAAGCCATATGGTAATGTTAAGATTGTTTTTGGTAAATTGTCTATTTTTGACAGGAAATAGAAGAATGTGTGTAAAAAGAAGGAAATTATTTGGCCAAAAATCGAAAACTAAATATCAATATCACTCTCGCAACGCTCTCGTCTCGTCGCCTCGACATATTGTGAATCAAGCAAAGATAGAACTACATCAAAACTCAAAAGCAAAAAAAAATACAAAACAACAAAAACAAATTTATATTTAAGAATTTTAAATATTTGAAAATTGAAATCTTTCTTACACTTTTTTCACTTTGGATTTTGATGTAGTTTAAGCTAAAGGAGAAGTTTTCAACATAAATATTTAAGTTTCGTTTTAGCAAATGACCCTTAAAACCTATCTCAAAAACGTACAAAATGTAGTTGCGATATTGTATCACTCAAGCGACGCATGTTTATAGCAAACACCGATTTTAGTTTAATTTTAAATAGTCTTTTTCGTTACGTTACGTAACTTTAATATTTACAAAAGAGATTTACTCACCACTAGATTGAAAATCAATTGACTTAAAAGATTCCATGTCTCCATTCACAATTCGATAGTTGAGATAGTACGTCTGATTATCGTAAATATATTCCCCTTCACTACCAGAACTTATTCGGATGTCATTTAGTAAATCACTAGCTAAATGCTCTGACCCCATTATCAGAAGATTCAAAATACTTTCCGTGGATGGAGATTTCCATTTGTTTGATGAAAGCGTACTTGTTTTCTTTGAGCTTAATATTCGTTCAATCATGCAATCCATGCAGTTGGGAAAAGCTGGACAATGTTCTCTTATTGGACAATGAATAAAGCCAAGATGTTGGAACAGCATTACTTTTCTATCCTGGTCAAGACGATCCAATAACTTATATCTGTGCATAATATCGATAGTTGGATTAAAAAAAATATATATTTAAGAAATGCACAACAAGTCAGCGTACCTTAAATCATCTTGTAATACTTCAGTAATTTCTTTTATGTCATCTTGGGTAATCGTACCTGACGGTTCTAAATTTTTAAAATGTTGAAAAAGATCTGCATGTTCTAAGAGTAACTCCAAGAAATTGTGCTTGGCCTTATCAATAAGTTCTCGTTGATGATTATCGTAAATTTGTTGACAATCATGTTCAGAGAGTGCTTCAAAGCATTCACGACCCATAAAGAGGACGCGAACCTCAGCAAGCTGTTTGCCTGGTGTTACGTAGCCAGTCTCTTCTAGAAGTTTTTTAAATTGCTTCTTCCATCTATAAAAGCAGACAATTTTAGTGAATTTAATAGATTTTGCTGTGAATTAATAAAAAAAAATTTCAAGTTCTACCTTTTTGGCATCCTTGGAAAGCGAAACAAAGAAAATGTATTGAATGCATTAGTAAAATTGTAAAACTATGTGGATGCAACCAAGGAAAGCCAAAATAACTATTTAATTATATTTAACAAAACTAATGTACTACGAAAATCTAAAAAAATTTCCAGAAGATTAAAATATGTTATTATTTTTACTTGCTCAATAGGGCAAGTATTGGTTTCGTGTAAAAAAAAAATTCGAGGTTTTAATCAAAACTAACATTACGATGATGGAGAAGTCCGAAAAAGTGGTTTTCGTCATGACGTCCGTCGGTCTGTGCGTCTGTGGGTCGGTGCGTCGTCACAAAAAGCTGTACATGAAGCTGCAGCCTAAACGGGTTGAGGGATTTTCTTAAAATTTAGTACAGATGATTTTTTTGTAATTTTGTTTTTTAATATCTCGCTTTAAACGTATACCTCCCATACAAAGTTTTGGAGTTATTGCAACTTTCTCGAAAACGGCTCTAACGATTTTGATTAAATTTAACATACGTAATGCTGTTTGCAGTTCTAACATAACTGCGTTTTTAGTTTTTCTCAAAAAATGCGGATAGTGAAAATATGACATTAACTCTTTTTTAAATCGCGGATGTCGGCTCTTCCCGTACATCTCAATAAAGTTATTGCAATTTTCTCGTAAATGACTCTAACGATTTCGATTAAATTTTACACAAGTAATGTTGTACGTAAATCTAACGTAACTGCATTTTTAGTTTTTCTCAAAAAATACGGATAATGGAAATATGACTTTACATTTTTTTTATCTTTGATGTCGGCTCTTCCCGTACACCGTTAATGAGTTATTACAATTTTCTAGACTAAATTTGACATACATAATGCTTTAAGTGATTTTAATATATGTAGCTAATTGCGTTTTTTGTTTTTGTCAAAAAAACACGAGTAACAAAAATATGGCGTAAGAAAAACTAAAAAAAAATAATTTCGTATTTTTGCATTTCTTATGAAATTCCTTAAAAAAATCAAATTTTAACTAATTCAAAATATTTTTTTTTTAAATCTTTGACATAAAAGCTACTTTTATGATAAGAGCAAGTACGTGCGGCCCCAGTCGTGCATTTTATTTTTTTAGAATTGCTTGTTTCTTGATTAAAGGATAGAGAACTGGTCAATGTAGATATGTATAAGCACTTATATTGTGAGCAATTTTCAAACAATCTTATGTTTATTTTGGTGGTTTTTCAGAATACATATAGATTTTAAAGAACAAAAATAAAGAGGCAATATTTTCTGAAAAACAAATTATAATGGAAATTCGTCCTTTATTATACTCCAAAACTTTTAATAATATTAGCTCTGTTTTTTTTTTTGGCATTGCTATCCGTATCTGCAGTTGGCGTTGACATGTATTACAAAAACAACACGTAGCTGCCGATAGGAATAGCAGCTAAACCAAGCTGCGGATAGAATTTTTACGAGGTGTATAAGTTTACGTTTTCCTTCTCTTGTTGCGTTTAATTAATTCAATTAATTCCAATTAATTCACTTACTTTTGATTACATATTATATCCCGCTAAACCTCACTTTTAGTGCGAAAATAAGATATGTCCATTATTTATTTTGCTCCAGACCCAGAAAAAATAACTGTATTTTTGTATTCTAATGAATTAAACAGAGACAAATGGTGGAAAACAATCCCCCATATACTTGTCTCTTTATTCATAAAAGAAATACAAAATTATATTCTTTACATATCTTGAGACGAATCAAATAAAATTTTCCTTATAATTATTTCGCGGAGTGTACTTCACTAATGAAAGTTTTATAGCAGTGTTCAAAGCTTTACATCGTTTTCCCCACAAGCCACAACTCACGTTTTCGAAGGCGGTGTCCCTCATAACTTCAAAAATACTGCACCGCTTGTTTTGAAATTTGGAAAACAATTTTTGTACATAATTTACGAGGTATTTATTAATAATAAAAAAAAGACATTTTTTCGCAAAAAATCGCGGTTTCAAAAAAAGTGAAAAATTGAAATTTCAAAAAATCCTCCCAGAGAAACCTGGGGAAAACTATAATTAAACGAATGAATTTACATTTTTTGATTTCATATGATCCAGCAACAGGTTATGAGAGGCATACTTTTTTCCAAGACACGTTCGAATAGTTGCTGCCATTGACGTATTTTTTAATATTTCTTTAGTGAAAATTTTATATAATATTTTTCAAATGTCATATTTTAATATATTTTTGGTTTTAATACAATTATATTAACATTGAAGGTTTTGAATAACCAACAATAACTTGTATGTGTTACCAGCAAGTTCATAGGTGGTTTCACAGGCAGCATTACTGCGAGTATGAAAAAGCCATACACAAATCCTTTCTAATCATTTATATGCACTGTGTAGTTACAAAAATTTCACGAAAACATGCTTTCTTTGTTACGAATTACCCTTAGCCCTTTTAACAAAAAACCTATAAAGATTATAGCTTCTGAACATTTATTTTTATGCTTTCCGAATCATCTACAATAAACTCTTGTTTGCATGCTTTTAGTAAAATTAATGATTTCAAATAAATAAAATCTAAGTAACTAGGTGAAACAAGAAAACAAAAATTGTGGTCTTACTCTAATCTCTTTTGTTCCTGTTGCAATGCGTTCAAATGATTTTTGAAAACAGTTTCGGCTTCTGGAGTATCCAAAATATCAAACGGAATTCTTGCTTCATCTTCAATGTCACTGACATCACTCAAATCTGTCCAGGGCGCACGTTGACAATCGAAAAAGTATTGATCAAATTCTACATGATTTCTTATGTAATTCCTAACGGAATTCCAATCTTCGTCAGTTTCAATATTAAATGTGCCTATGTCAGGAATAATATCCTGCAAAGCACCAACAAATCCATCCATATATTGCTGAAGACGTTTGTTCAAATGATCATCTCGCAATTTTTTCATGTGCCTTCGGAAAATTCTCTGCCCAGCTTCTTGACCGAACAAATCCAAGAATTCGTTCCACTCCCGGTGTTGTGCGAGCATTTTTGAGCCGTGCGACCATAGAGTATGATAATCAGTTATTTGATTTCGAATTAACTTAGCAACAGCTTCGGTTCTTGTATCTAAAAGTTCTTTGCGTGTCCGAGCTGCTTCGTTATAAGTAGTTATCTTCGTGCGATTTTTAGTCTTATCAATTAGCTGCGCCAATAGTATAAAAGCCATATCGATGTTAATTGACTCATGAGCTGATGTTTCAACCAGTTGAATCGCGCCTTTGTATTCCTTTCGCTGACAAACTTTTTCCGCTTCACGAATATAAGCTTCACTGGCGTCATCATTTTTTGTCGTAACTAATACTATGGGTTTTTTTGTCTTAATCAAATTCATCAGTATGTTATGAACGAACTCAACTTGTTTCTCAAGTGATCGATTTGGAACTGGACTGACATCGAAAACAACAACAAAGCCGTCGATCGTGAGGCGTCCATCAGGCAATACTTTTTGCTCATATTCTTTCTCAATTCCTAACTGACTCTTGCATACGTACATAAGCTTTTCAGCCGATGCTACTTTGGTTGTAGTACAACGTTTGTAGTATGGTTCCATTTTGCCTACTTTAAAGGGTTGGAATGTAGCATCATCTATGAACTCGGTTTGCTCTACAACATTAAAATTGTACTCGGTGCCCTCGTCTGTGGTTTTCTTAACTTCTCCCCAGTACAGGAAATGATCGTTGTTAACTATTCGTCCGCTAAAATCCGACTGAAATCAAAAATATAGTCAGTTAAAATATAAACTAAAAAAAAAAACAAAATACACAATGTTTACCTGGCTCAACACAGATATGTGATCGATAAAATAATCATCAGTCATTGGGCGTATGAAACGATTACATAGGCATGATTTTCCTACGCCCATTTGACCTTTTTCCTTTTCATTGCCGGAGAGACC
The DNA here is from genome assembly GCF_945859705.1 of Episyrphus balteatus. NCBI lineage: Eukaryota > Metazoa > Arthropoda > Insecta > Diptera > Syrphidae > Episyrphus > Episyrphus balteatus. Next base: position 55,652,733 of record NC_079135.1, on the reverse strand, counting down.
CACCACACTCACATTTATTTGCTTCATTGCAAATTTGTTTACCTGAAAAATATGTGTATTGTAGGATTTCGTTTCGATAAATTCAAAATTGACTTTAATAAATTGTAATAAGTAACACAAATGTATTCATATCTTGTAAAATTTCAGAAATATACAATTGCGTGCAAAAGATTTCATTTAGAACTAAGGCAATTTGAAGCTAAAACCAATAAAAGTCAAAAATTCCTTTCAATTGAAAGAAGAAATCATCAGCTGGGAAGCTGGATTTTGGTATCAAGCAAGGTCATTAACAAAATTTTAATATCAGAATTTACGTGAATATTTATCTCACTGCAAGTTAATGTATCCCTTAATTGTAGCCCGGAAATAGTTCTTGAACAAAATCTAAAACATTTTTTTTTTTTTTTTTTCAACATAAAAAATAGGTATGTTTACTCACTTAGACCTCATGAGTCGGTTGTAATACCACAAAAGACTAGTGAGTTAGGAACTCACTAAGCGAACTACTCGGTTGTTCTTATGCATACGGATATACTTTTTACGTCTGTCACAATCAAAAGTATCTTCATAGAAGATGGAGTTTTTATCTTTTACTTGCGAGAGCAGGGCAGGTGTACAGAAGATGTTATAACACTTTCCGCTTCTAATACATACAACTCCTGCAGGACCCATTTGAGAAAACTCCCAGAAATTTAACGTGTTATGTGTACTCACTCTCACAGTGTCCTGTTAGAAGACCTTTGGTGGAGCTAATATGCAGTCGATTTAAATTCCACAAACAATTTGAACGTTTCAAGTCTATACATGAGGAGCAAAACTCAACAAGTGTTTTTTTTCCAAGTTTTTCATGAGAAGGTTCTTGTTTCTCATTTCAATACAAAACCGACTTTTCAGAAAGTAGAAACGAGGAGTTGATCTCTCGATATGCCCAACTCTTATTTGGAACGATTTATCCTTATTTTGAACACGAAAACACCGAGTTTTTTTTTTATATAAAAAAACGAAACTATCAAATATTATAACCTTTTATGTATACTGTATGGACCAATGAATAACTAAAACCAAACAACCCATGTAATTACTACAATAATAATATTTAATATTTATGGAAAGATAAGCCTTTCTAACAACAGTCAAACTTTATTGAGTTTGGTACAAATGTAGTATTTTGTTGAGTCTAAATCGTCTAAAAATGTAGGAGTCGCCCAATGAAAAAAAAGGAATTTTCGATCAACCATAATAAAACTGCCATTTCATATTAGCTTATTCTGAAACCTGTTGACAAATGCTAAAAAAAATAAGGTTTCTCCTTTGTTTTATACGCTGATAAAAATTACACTCGAGCCTACAAGGAGTGATTACCCGAGAACGATTTCCAGAGATTTTTGTAATAATAAAAAAAACAGTCCGTGTTTTGGTCCATATACTTTTTCTTAAGATAATTTGCTTGAAATGTATAACAGTTACGAACTTACCCCTTGTATTTTTTACACTGTTTGTTTAAAAGAGCTTATTTGATTAATAAACAACTTATTCCACTTATAAACATTTTAATTTTATGCAAGCTAAATACATGAACATGACATCACATCATACATAAATATCGTTCTTGTGCATCATACAACGGAAACTTATTTAAAAATGCGAATATACTTAATGAGGGATTTAATTCAATTTAATTAAATCCCTCTCATACGTGAACACTGAATTTAGCTTGCATGCATCTCATTCCATTTTATTCATTTTTATAGGGGATGTCATTGGTAGCACTGACTACAGAAAAACAGAAATTCTGCTCTTGTCCACTAATGCACCACTTAACTCCATAGAAAAATAAAAAACTTTTTCATTGGAAATATTTTGCAGCGTGAAATTTGAATGAAAATAATCGTTTTGGTTTTAAATAGTTTATTTTCAGCACACAATCTACATTTAAATTAAAATATGCAATTCACTAATATTTTTATTATTATATAAAATTAAATGAGTGTATGTGTGTTTATAAATATGGGTATTATGTGACTCAAAATCCAACCCAGATCTTGGATTCTGGAACAAATGTTCAATATTTTTGGTTCTTTTTCAAACCTTGATGAGTAATATAATAATAGTAGATAAATAATAATATGGGCACATAACATATGTAGGTACATAAGTGTTAATATAAAAAAATAAAATGCCCGACTGGATCGCACGTATTTGCTTTTATAGTAACAGGGGCTTATAATATAAAGACATTCATAAAAGAATAATTTTAATTTAATCTTGAAAAAAAAACTTTAAACATTTAAAACCCATAAGTTTCTTTTTTCATTTTGGTTACATACCAGGTACCGTTAATGTTGGTCCTAAAAACAAAACTACCATTTCACCTCTAGGGAATTTTACAAAGCTCATAACTGTCATGTTTAAATAAACTATCTTCTATTGTTTTGGCTGTAATTCAAGATAGATACAGACTGACAGACAGACAGACTTTTAGTTCAATCCGTTGAATATGAAAAAATCATCCAAATTGCAAAAAAATGGAAAAATTTGCTTTTCTGTGATGAAAGCCGATTAAATTTGTTTTGATCCGAATACAGCATACCATTCAGGCGCTGAAAAGGGGCTCATTTGGAACCTCCCTGCCGTGAGTTGTGGTGGAGGATCAGTGAAGGGGTGGGAAGAAAAATTACACCTCTACAAGTGTCACGTATTTTTAGGTCTATTTTACCAATTTGGTCGAATCTACGCCTCGCAGATGCTAAGAGGTCATAAAAAACAAAACAAAAAATTTTGCTTATAAACATCATCATACAAAATTTCGATTAATTTTAAAGTTCATTATTTTGTGTTGAAAAAGTTCAATTGACATACATATGTATAAACGACTTAGACAAAAATATAATTTGTTTCGTATGTCGTCGCTTTGAAGGCAAAGTGGTATAAGTCGAAATTTGTCGATTTTGAGTTTAGAGCACAGAACTGATTTAAAAAAAACGTTGTTTTTCTGTGTAATCAGCGCTTTTCTACTTCTTCTAGTTCCCACGTTATGAAAAATTGCCACCGTTAATTTTCACAAAAAATCACATTTTTTGTATCTTTTTCGTTATTAAATAAATAAAATTGACTTAAAATAATATAATATTAGTTTTGTCTTTTAATAACGTGCAAAACGGCACTTTTTCCATAGAGTCAGAAAAAAACAATTTCGAAAATAGTTCTATTTTTTCGAAAAACGCCTTAACTCCAAATTATTTTTTTTTTAATATTGCGTTTTCTAAAAAACTTAGTATGCCATCTCATATCAAAAATAAAATGGGCAGGTTCAGAAACGTTAGGGACTAAATATTTAGGTAATTTCTCTGTCAAAAAAAATCCTTCCAATTTAGGTAATTTTATTGGAAAGCTGACTGGAAAGTTAGGCAATAAAATTTTACCTAAATACCTATTTAGGAAAGTTTTTTTTGTTAACATGACAGCTGATTATTTTTAATTATGGAATTACGGTAACAGAATTAAATCTATTTGTGTGAAAAACGAGTGAAAAGTGCATTATCGGTTGTAACTAATATTAAAGTGAATTGAAATTTGGTGTCTGCCCCATGCGCTCTATAAAATTTTCAAGTAAATTTCGAAATTTGACAATAATGGCGTATCTAAACTAATTTAGTCAATTTGCTCAAATTTCCGTTCGGAAAATGACGTTGCCTAAATATCTAGTCCCTAATATTTCCTGAACGTGCCCAATGCAATTTTTTAGTGTATATAACTTTTGAGTTTTGTTTTTTATTGGCAACGATAGTCATTTTATAATGGGCAGGTTCAGAAACGTTAGGGACTAAATATTTAGGTAATTTCTCGTTCTCTGATTGGTCAACTGTCAAAAAAAATCTTTCCAATTTAGATAATTTTATTGGAAAGCAAACTGGAAAGTTAGGCAAGAAAATTCTCTCTAAAAATTTAGGAAAGTTTTTTTTGTCAACATGACAGCTGATTGTTTTTAATTATAGAATTATGTTAGCAAAATTAAATTTTTATGTGAAAAAGGAGTAAAAAGTGCATTATCGGTTATAATTAATATTATTTATTTATTAAAGTTGAGTGAAATTTGGTTTCTGCCCTATGCGATCTGTAAAATTATTCAATAATTTTCGAAGTTTGACAATAACATCAGATCCAAACAAATTTAGTCAATTTACTCAAATCTCCGTTCTAAAGATGACGTTACCTAAATATCTAGTCCCTAATATTTCCTGAACGTGCCCAATGATTCAAAAAACTTTAAATGTCTCTCCTGAAAATTAGCAAATTTCGACTTATGTCACTTTGCCTTGAAAGCGACGATGTGAATTTTTTTGATCATATGATTGAAATATTGGGCAGTAGGTGCTGAATTAATAAATGACCTTTTTTATATTTTCGAGTTTATGTGAAAAAAATATTTTCAAAATAAAATGATAAGCTGCAACTTTAACTTTTTTCGATAGAAGGTCTCTTCTTGCCATAATTTAGCCGTGTTCTTTTTGTAACTTATTACTTAGCTGAGTTAACATTTTATAGTGTAATTCACAACAATCGAATACTTTTGTTTATCTTTAGCAATCATTTATTGTTGTTCGTCGAGCAACATTTTACTAAGCTAAGTACTAAGTTACTACAAAAACAAGGCTATCGTTAACTCTTTCGAACCCAAGCTATGAAAATCAATATTAAAAAATGATTTTTCAGTAATATCGTATCAAAAATATTACAACTAAGAAATATGAATAGCAAAAAGCTATTTTCCAAAATAATAAATAGCAAAACTAATGTGTTACTCTCATGTTGCATGTAAGTAACATGCACTGCCTATGACCACCAAAAAAAGTCGGACAACTTCTACTTCTTCTAAACCAAAAAGCAAAACACTTTCTGGATTAACTTTTTTTATATCTTTTTTTCAAAATTATGACCATATATATAAGAAAAAAATTTTTTTGCTAAAATAAAGAAAAAATGTGAAATTCAGTTCCTTTTTCGATAAAAAAAACATTAAATGTATGATATTTGACTAAATTTTTGTAATAATCCAGTAACTAGGCATCATTATCTTTCAATTGAGGCATCAAAACCTAAAAAAATATTTAATGGAATATTTTTTACGAATTTTTAAAAATATGTTACATGAGAGTAACGCTGGGTCCGAAAGGGTTACTTCATCATACTTCCTGCTATCTATAAAAATATACCATCAATCCATAATTTCCCCATCACTCATTTTTTGCTAATTATTTTTAACTTTTTACTCCTTAAAATAGGTCTGACAAATGTCTATTGATTAGTTCGCATACTTTGGATTCTGCCCAAAAATATTTCAGCAAGTGCAATTAGGAGCACCTCCTCCTGAGAAGAAAGGATTTGAATTATTTTTAATTTTTCTACAAGGAGAAGCTCGGCTAAATCTTATACCTCACCATTTATGGTATAGCATAAACAGTATACGTGAATATTGTAAATTTGCTCATTGGAACGCAAATAAATTAGCTTCTATGATAAGTGAAGTTTACTTCCGGTAGAAAGCCGTGGTCAGGACGTGTTGCATTATAAGTATGTATATATGGGAGAAATTTAATGTTCTGAACTTTTTTGTTTTTGGACATTTAGTAACTTACCATTGTATCATAAACTATTCAAATAAATGTAAGTATAAAAACCTCAAATTAAAAAAAAAACCTTAAAGGCCTTTTTTTAAATAATTCCCAACACTTGTAAAAAGTTAATTAAATCGAATACAAAAACTAATATTTTTAAAAAAGTCACAACACAACATTAAACATTTAATAATTATATCGCTTCATCAGTGCTTCTAATTTTTTTTGTTCGTATGCAACTGGATTAGTAAGGTGATAAAGACACCTCTCAATGTTTTTTTTTTTTTTAATCACATTCATGACTTACTTTTGATTCTTTGCTGGATCCCGCATGTTGCCACATTGCCAACCAATACGATTTTGACAATTGGTTGTTTTTATTTAGTTATTTGTAAATATTTGCGGATAGAAACAACCCCAAATCTGTTGTTGGTTTTGTTTTTTTTTTTTTTTTCTTGAGTGACGATATTTTCAATGCAAAATTGCATAAACAATTGTTCCTAATTGTTTTCCTATACTCGTAAGTCATGCCCCATATATTGACAGTATGTATTTATGAGCTTCCATCAAAGGTGTCGGTGATTCAACTTCAACGCTTTGCCAAAATTTCAACCTAGAGTGGTGGAACAAGATTTTAATAAGTTATCATTCCTTTTTTTAAATCAGCTTCTCATATTATTATATTATGTATATTAGGGTGGACCAAAAAATTATTTTTCGTTATTTTGATTTGCTCTACCGATAACTTGTTTTCTCGGCACAAAATAATGCTACCCTAATTTTTTCCGAATTTTTCGATGATGTTTAGGGGTTGCGCGCACCCTTTTATTAAAAAAATAAACTCTTTTAGCTTTTAATTTTTTTAAAGCTTAAAAAATTTTTTAATCGAAAAGCTGTTTGAGTAAAAAGTATTGAGTATCAATAAATCTACTTACCTCAATTTTTCTTTTTTCAAAAAAAAATATTTTTGACTGATTCCCAGGCGTTAGAAGTCGAAATTAGTGATAAATGCTGGGAAAAAAGCCTTAAAACTATGTTTTACTTTTTTTTATAACGGTTAAAATTATTTTTATCGTATTTCTCATCAAATTTACTATAAAAACCGTGCTTTTATATTGCTCAATTCTTCTTAAATTGATAAAAGAAAAATAATTTTTAAAAAAGATCGTGCCAAAACAAGTGAAGGAAAAATGGGGGAGGGTACTATATCTTGGGCGCCTAGATTTGATAACGGTATTTTGTAGAGGAGTTAAATACGATCATTTGTTACTATGGGAGGGGTGGTCTATCTGCCTCCGTTTAGGCGGGAATGGCAATTTTCTAAAATAACAAAGAAGTTTTTTTTATTTTTCAATTTTCTCAAAAACTAGAAAGTATTAAAACATATGGACTTCAGTATTTGATAAGGAATCAATTATGACACTTTATTTTATCAGCCATTTTTTGTATTGTAATCCACAATCTTGACAAAAATAGTATTTAATTGCTCGTAAGCAATAAAAATGAGCTTTAGCTCTTATCTCACTTTTCAGTACATTTTCTTGAGATCTATCTCATTTTCTTGAGATAGTTCTCTAAAAAATGTACTGAAAAGTGAGATAGAGCTAAAGCTCATTCTTTTTGCATATGAGCCAATGTGTTTTTTAAACTTTTTTTTCCCAATTTTTTTCTTTTAAATCGATTATTTCAAAAACAATTGATTGAAATAACTTTACTTTAAAATTAAAATAAAGTGTACAGTTCTAGCTTTTGAAAAAGGTATCATTCATAACTGTAAGTGTTGCCATTGTTTTTTAATATTTTTTTTTTTATTATTTAAAGTCATTTTTTAGAAAATTGCCATTCCCGCCTAAACGGAGGCAGATAGACCACTCCTCCTATAGTAACAAATGATCGTATTTAACTCCTCTACAAAATACCGTTATCAAATCTAGGTGCCCAAGATATAGTACCCTCCCCCATAAAAATATTTTTCTTTTATCAATTTAAGAAGAATTGAGCAATATAAAAGCACGGTTTTTATAGTAAATTTGATGAGGAATACGATAAAAATAATTTTAACCGTTATAAAAAACAGTAAAACATAGTTTTAAGGCTTTCTTCGCAGCATTTATCACTAATTTCGACTTCTAACGCCTGGGAAACAGTCAAAAATATTTTTTTTTTTGAAAAAAAAAAATTGAGGTAAGCAAATCTATTGATACTCAATACTTTTTACTCAACAGCTTTTCGATTAAAACATTCTTTAAGCTTTAAAAAAATTAAAAACTAAAAGAGCTTATTTTTTTAATAAAGGGGTGCGCGCAACCCCTAAACGTCATCGACAAATTCTGAAAAAATTAGGGTAGCATTATTTTGTGTCGAGAAAACAAGTTATCGGTAGAGCAAATTAAAATAATGAAAAAGTGATTTTTTTGGTCCACTCTAATGTATATACATAAATATAAAACATTTAAATATTTTTGTGTGTTTCGATTTTATTGAGAAAACAATTATTTTAATTAATGCAGTATTGGCTATGAATGGTCAAGATAATAATGTTGTGAGAATAATGTTAGTATACAAAAATACGAAATATAAATAAACGAAGCACGATTGAGTCAGTGTATCGTCAAACGATTAGCTGACCGGCGATGACTAAGAGAAATGACAGCATAATGAGTGATGTTTGTTAGGTTAAAGGCGATATTGAGTTAGTATGTTTTATAAATTATGTTAAGGCAATTTATTTGCTTCTTATTGATGTGTTTTTTTGATGATAAATAGACAAAAGACAAGTTAGTCCAGGTGAAGCTCTACGTTTATGTTACATGATTTTATACCAATGAATTTTAAGTTAAGGAATTTTTAAATAATTACTGCTACACAGTGTTGAGGAGTTTTGTCTCAATCTCGTTTTGGTCTAAGCCAATTCATAGTTTTAAGAGTGTGTTTGACAAAAAGTGCTTCGAAGTTATCAAACATCTTTTATATTAAAGTCAATGGGAAAAAATTTTTAAAAAAGTTGTGACGTCAGCTTAGTTTGGATGTAGAGGGGTTCATCCTGAGTATAAATCTCGGCTTCCGTATTTTTTGGTCTTGTGGGGCGTCCGCCATTTTGAAAATGCATCAGTCTCAATATCTCGAGAACGACTGTTCGAATAGAAAATTTGCAAGGGCATTTTAGATTGGAAATATAATTATCTTTCTACCTCTATTACACCATTTTTCTCTTATTCATTTTGCATAAATTCATTTAATTTGCTTTCTGTGCATTGTTAGAAACACCTTAATGGCAAAATATTAAGTGGCCCAATATCTTCAAATGCGGGTTATATATTGTACTAACAATCCTATTAATTTGATTCCATTATCAAAAATTGCACAATTATTTTTCATACTTTTACTTATGATCCTCACTCTTTCAAAACTTTAATTTGTATTAAAATTTAATGAAAAGTTAAAGCAAGCTCTGTATAAAACATGTGATTCAGTAAAACCACCCAGAATTTGTAAGCTGTCAAAGTTCAAAAATTCCATTTTTTTGTCATTTTCCCAACATCGACATCAATTTAAAGTATATGTTTTAAAAACAACATGCTGTTTTAAAAACATATTCTTAAATAATATTCATTTACAAATAAAACGAGGTATTTTTTTATGAAAATGAGTTCAAAATTGGCTTAGAAAAAAAAATTTTACGATTTCAACCTAGGCACAGAAATTCCAACGTTTGGGCACCGAACAAAAATGTTATTTTGGCACGTAGTAGGATAACTTGGACTCCAGGATTTGATAACGGTTTTTTATAGAGGAGTTCAATACAATCATTTTTTTACTATGGCAGGGGGGTCTATCTCCTCCCTTTAGGAGAGAGATAGTTCGTAAGTCTGGTTCTGTAACTGAGTTAAAAAGATGAATTTAAATAAGTTTTTGTTTATGTTTTTCGTATATGCTAGAAAAATCACATTTTTTGTATCTTTTTCGATATTAAATAAATAAAATTGACTTAAAATAATATAATATTTTTATATTTTTAGTTTTGTCTTTTAATAACGTGCAAAACGGCACTTTTTCCATAGAGTCAGAAAAAAACAATTTCGAAAATATTTCGAAAAGCGGCATAACTCCAAACTATTTTTTTTAATATTGCGTTTTCTATAAAATTTAGTATACCATCTCATAGCAAAAAAAATGAAATTTTTCAGTATATATAACTTTTAACTTTTGTTTTTTATTGACAACGAAAATCAAAACTTTAAATGTCTCTCTTAAAAATTAGCAAATTCCGACTTATGCCACTTTGCCTTGAAAGCGCCGATATTTCAAATTTGTTGTTGTTTGTGTATTAATATTTTGGTGGAGAGGAGAAGCTATGCAAATATGGAATCATTGGTATCACTTTTGATTGGTTGGAAGCTATTTATTGGGGCAAACCAAAATCATTCTATTTTTTATTAAATTTAAATTCTTTATATTAGTACAGGCGCTAGAGGTAAAAAATATAATAACTTGGCTCTCGTAGAGAGCAGCTTAGAGTTTACTAAACAAAAAAACAATATTTTTGCCGTAGGACATTCTGAAGCCGAGGTAGTGTCGTCGCACCGGTTTTACTTGTGTTCATTCATTAGTTGCTCGGCCATCTTCGGTGATAAGTTTATTTTTTATGCAGGGAATAAAGAGGGCTACAAAATAGGTTAAAAAAATGTTAATGCTTTTTTCGAAGTAATAACGAAAATGTGTTTCTTTTAACTAGAATTTGACTTTAACTGGCTGCCATTTTGTATACAGTAAAATTACATTCAAACGATAGAAAATATTATAATATCAAAGTCTAACTAAAGTAGTTTATGATAGCTTAACTATCCAGGTAAAATGAAAACATAATTACAAAGGTGGACTTTTTCCAAAATTTTAAACTGGAACTTTTGACCGGTTTTTGATGGTAAATGTTCCTTAGTGGGGCTGGTAGAGGCCCAAAAGTACCCTTGAATATTTTTTAGTATTTTTTCCGTAATGTACTATTCAATACACAACTTTTAAGGGGTCTGACGTGAGGATACGCCTTAGAAAAGTTGACGGAACACTCTAATTTACATACACTTTGGCAGCTGTCGGTCGGTCAAAAATTTTGCTTTTGATTTTTGTTTTGTTTTGAACTCCGTAATGTTAAGGCCATGGAATTCATAATGGGTGCATTTTTTTTTTTTTCACAAAAAAAGCTACATTTTGAACACTAACTAAAACGGTCCCCAATGGGGCCTTTAAAAATAAAATAAAACTAGACGAGGAGACCAGGAGAACAAAAAACTGGACAGAACTACCAAAAATGAGACAGGCGAAAATGCTTCTCGGGAACTACAACCAAGAGCTTTTTAAATCATGTATCAGTCTAAGTAGGAACAACCTCAGGTTAATAACTGGTCTCCTCACGGGCCACTGATAATTAAGAAGGCACCTAAATATTTTGGGCCTAGTAAATAGTGCAACACGTAGATTTGTAGCGAAAAAGAAGAAACACCAGATCACATTCTGGGTAGTTGCAATGCATTAATATACCAAAGATTCAAACACCTGGGTCGCTACCAGGTCAAAGAGGATAAATTACACTCTATGAAAATACCCCAAATAATTAATTTCCAGAAAGGAATTAGGTTAGAGGAGGAGCTATAAAATGAGGAACTAACTCATATAGCTGAAAAGGGGGTTACAATAGATCTTATAGGTCGCAGTGCATCTTACACCCCAAATATCAATCAATCGCAATCAACATTGGTTGCAGCGGCAGCGTTTGAAGGCAGCCATATTTTTTTCCTAATTTTTTATGTGTGTATTTGTTCAATAAATCTTATCAGAATTAATTTTTGATCTTTACCTTTCAAAACTCGTTTTTGGATTTTGGATCGAGAATAAACAAATTTTTTGAAAAACCAAAAAAAATCTGTACTTCTTAAGCTACAATTCGAGACCATGAACACTGACATTGGTTGCGGCTTGGGTATACTTCGGATACCCAGAAAAAATACCATAACGTCACTTTTGATATTTCTGTATAAATAGTGTTCTATGTTCACCGACCCTTGTTTTGAGTCATTCAACTTATAATTTTTTTTGTCGGATTTTGTATTAAATGACTATTTTATACATGACTGAATTTTATGTTTGACTGATGGCAACAGTAGTTTATTAATAAAAATTAACATAGTTAGTTTGTTTATTTATAAATTAACCTTTTTTAAAATCAATTTTAATTTTTTTTTTACAAAGTTCTATGAGCCAATTCCAAATAGTTCAAACTACCACTTAGAACCATGTTGCTATAGATAACACAACGATTACACAAGTTTTTTTGGTGTCGAGACTAAGATATACTTTTCTATAGGTTTTTGATGTGCTGAACTCGAATCTGAAGTCAGAAATTTAATATCAGTTCCCGTTTTTGAAATATTACCGTTAGAAGATGCAAAAAAAACTACTTTTGAGGTTATGCTTTTATGTGAAGACACTTTTTTTTTAATATAAATTATAACGGTTTCTTTAACAACTATTTTTCTTCTTTCAAGATCTTTTTAAATCTTTTCAATAACTATTTTATTGTATCGTCAGTTTTTTGGCTTATTGCAATGTATCAAACTTTTTGATAAATTAAGCCAAACACACTTACTTCATTTTAAGATATCTCGAGCAGTAAAAAAGATATTGGAAAGATTTAAACAGGTCTTGAAAGAAGGAAAATAGTTCTTATAGAACCCGTTCTGATTTATGTTTAAAAAAATTTCTTCAAATTAAGGCATAACATCAAAAGTGGTAAAAAAAAAGTTTTTTTTGCATTTTCGGTAATATTTCAAAAACAGGAGCTGATGGGATATTTTTGACTTTGGATTTGAGTTCAGCACATCAAAAACCTATAGAAAAGTATATTTTAGTATCCGCACCAAAAAAAAATTAAATTTTGTAGGCCAGTGTTATACGTAGTTAATTTTCAGTACTGTCTTTATCGAGAAAAAACAAAACTCCGAATAATTATCTGGAATTTTCATTTGTCTATACAGTTGTACTTTTTACTCGGACTTGAAAAAACACCCCTAATAGGGTAGAGTCCAAACCCGTAAGGATATGGGATGAACAAGTTACCAAATTCTGGGAGCCCTAAAGTTGGCCTATCAGCATATTTCGTTTGATCCATTACTTTTGGGACACCCTGTATATTAATCTTCAATTAAAATAGGTTTTAAATAGAAAAAAAGATGTAAATTTTGTTTACTTTGAGGGGGCTGGAGATAGAAAATAAGAAAAAAGCTTTGAAATTCAAGGGTTTCCTATATTCGGGGGCCTTTTATTGAAAAAATTTTTTTTTAAATGGAAAAATATAAATAAGTTTTTGAATTATTTGATGTTATTACTTATTAATATTCAAATTGATTCTAAATTTTTGAATAACAAAAATTTAAATAAAAAACATTTAAATTTATTTAAGCTTGACCTAATAAAGTTAGCCGCCGAAGATGGGACCCTAGACGGCCGAAAATACATAGGAAACAAAGGCCGGATTTAGGAGAACCGGACTTTTTTTTTAAGAACTTAAATAAATTACTTTTGGGAACAATTACACTGTGATAGTTCAAAAAACCGACAGAGGGCTTTCATGTCTACTAAAGATAATTCGAGTATGCTGAACACGATGGCGTTCTTAGTTTTTCTGGATTAGGTCAAATAAGAAAGATTTTTGCATTCGAAATTTTGTTTGCACATGCCAAAAATGAGGGTATAAAACACCATATAATTTCCAATTTTTGATTTTTTATCGATGTAAAATATGGAAAATCTTTTTTTTTTTTTTTTGAAGAATTATACGTAAAAGAAGTTATTTGAAAAAAATCTGTCGAATGACTGTTTAAATCAATATTTTATGGCAAAAAACGTGGACTTTTCTTTCACTTTTTCTTACATTTTTTAACTATAAAGTTACAAATGTATGCGAAAATTCAAATTTTTTTTGTACATATCTTGTATGTGTTAGTGCTCTGGAATATTATACATATGTAGATGTAGATATTTAATTAAGAAATCAGGTATGGTATCAATATTTTTATTTAAATTTTGTTTAAGTTCAAAAGCTCATTTTTCTTTCAATTTGTTTTAAAATTAAAAAACAACACATAATATTTTTCACAGTCCATCTTTAACTTAAGCGGGGTTTTCACTTTAACGAACCCCGTTTAACTGAAGAAAATATTTGGAGATCAGAAAAGTGTTTCAGATAAGCGGGTTTTTCTCTTAAGAGGGTTTCTCTTAAGCGGGTTTTTATGTAATATCAAATTTTGTTGGTAGCATGACCGTTTCTTTTTTTGAAAATGGAATCTATTAGCAATAATCATACTCGTATGGTATATCTTCATCGGTTTCCACCATAGCACATGATTTGTGGGACCATTTGGTACATAAAAAGGACATTAAAGGCATCCACCTTTTGATTTGGATTTTAAAAGCAGCTGCAAGCAGAACAATCACCACTTACAGTTATTTGGTGCCTGTCGCTTATCTGTTTTGACTCCTTTAACGGTCATCTATGTTTTATTTATTTTTTTAGCTACTTGAGCCCATGGGCGTTTTGCCTCCTTCCGATCTTACCCGATATTCTAGAATATTTTTTTTCTTAAGGTTCAAACCTTTAGGATTCATTCTTTCACAAAAAAATACTCTTAACTATCTTACTGTTAAAAGTGCAACTTACTTTTAACATAAACGGTAACGATTTGTTGAAAAATCACAAAAGTTGCCATAACTTTTCGGCGTTTCAACCAAATTTGCTCATACTTTCAGACATGGTCGATCATACCAAAAGCCACTTTTCATTTTGCAAGTTTTGCCAGTTATATTTTTTTTTTTTTTGCATAGAACATAGTAAGAAAACGATTTTGCCCCCACTTCCCCTGCATATGTATTGCATTTAAACATTTTGTAATTTTTGTATTTAATAAACTAAAAAATTGAAAAAAATGCTGTTTTACTGCTACTTTTTCACTCTTAAGCTTAACCAATATTGTAGGTAGGTAGGTACTACCTATTCGTATTTGTAAACATAGCCATATTCTATCCTGAAATACAAGATCAAATCGTTTCCACCGAGTGATGCATTTTAATATAAGCAATACGAAAAATAGAAGAAAAATCGACGATTTTTTGCCATAAAATAATGATTTAAAATGTTTTCGTCAGATTTTTTTCAAATTACTTTTTTTACGAATAATACTTCAATAAAAAATAGATTTTCCATCATTTTACATCGATAAAAATCATAAATTGGAAAATATATGGTGTTTTATACCCTCATTTTTTGCATGTGCAAACAAAATTTCAAACGCAAAAATCTTTCTTATTTGACCTAATCCAGAAAAACTAAGCACGCCATCGTGTTCAGCATTCTCGAATTATCTTTAGTAGATATGAGAGCCCTCTGTCGGAAGAAAAAAGTTCCATTTTCGAACACAGAGTTATTAACTTTTTTTAATTTCACCGAAAAAAGAAATAAAGTACATTTTACTTCAAGAATCATTCGAAAATATTGATATTTGATGTTTTTGTGCTTCATTGTATAAGAAAAAATCCTTAAGGGGCCGACTACTAGCAAATCTACCCTACTTAATTACATAAAATTTTGAAAAAAATTAGTTTGAATTTTTTTTTTCCATTTTTTTTTTTTCTTCAAAATTTTGATGTTAAAAATTAATTTTTCAAAAAATGTGCCATCAAATAGATTTGTTTACAATTTTTGTAAAAGAGTAGGGTTTTGGCTTTACAAAAAGGTATAGCACGTTATTGTAGGTGCAACCGTTGATTTTAAATAATTTTTTTTTTTCAAATTAAGTCAATTTTTTTCTAAATTGCCCTTCCCCGCTAAACGAAGGGGAATAGACTCCCCCCCCGCCACCCCCTAACTTACGATTTTTTTCTTGTCTCAACCCAACCTACACGCTTTAGCTTTTTGGCACATTGCTTTTGCTACGCTATCTTTTATATCCAGCTTCTAATTTAATAACACTCAGCGGTTTTATCTTCTTTTATAACCCATTGAACGATTCCTGTAGTAAAAATCCTAGAACATAAAAGTTCCTTTCTGTAAGACATAATTAATAGCCTAATAGTACCTAGGTAGGTATACCTATCGCAAGTGAAAACAATGAATTTTTATTAATTTTTTTGTTGAAATAAATAGGCTTTAGGCTACTTAATTATTGGTTTATTGGAGAACCAAACAATAAGTGTTAGCCTTACGATTTTCAAAATTTTTTGTTAAAAACGAACTTCGTGGAAACATATAACTTTGCGAAAAAAACAATAAGGTGTTTTTTTTTTAAATTTTTGTTCGCAAACCTTACGATTTTGTTTTAATTTAGCAAAAACCAAGCTTTTTATAAATCAAGGCATAAATACTTTAATCATAAATCTATTCGCGTATCCATGCGCACCATGCCAAATCATCTTGAAACCCATATATGTACCTACCTAGAACTGCGGATTTTATTAACGCCTTTTCAAGTTTTTTTTTATAATTTATTTAAGTAAACATTTAAAAAACATATATTTGTACAATCGTTAGAAAAGAAAGAAAACAATTTCTAAAACGAACAACAAGCAGACACAGACCAAGTAGTTTTTGTATAGGTATAAAATAAAATAATTAAGTATTCCATCAATATATTTAAACAGTCTAGGTATCTTAACATGAATTGTTGCTATTGATGTTTTGTTTGGCAGTTAACTTTGCAAATAGAGATGACGACGCATGATCAAAAGAACAACACGAAAATCAAAAAACGAACTAAAAATGTTACTTTTATATTCTTTCCAGAACAAAAAAATCAACAAGTACCTAATTACTTTTGTTTGGTTCAAAAATAAAAATAAACACTCTTACAACTTAAGAAAAGGATAATTTACTTCCAATGTTTTTTTTTTTTTTTTTAAATATAAAAGTTGTTTGGAATATAGGTACCTACACAAAATATACCTTTATTGAGAATTTTTTTCCCATCTTCTTTTCGATCAAGAAGAAAGTTTATGTTAAACGAAATCGAAAAAAAAAACAATCTCGGTATACAGGTTCGCCATCGCCTGCTGCTGCCGTGCGCATTATCAATGAAAAAAGGAGCAGTGCAACAGACCTTTCTTCCACGGCCACTGTAGACACCACCCTTCGGACTTCCCCTACCCAACTGCCACTTCCACTCCCAATATTGCCGTCGCCTCCCTCACCAGTTAATCCAAAACCCAACAAATATTTTTTGTCCCTTCCCTTCTAACTATATTCCCCCTCACCGACCACCCTTAGACGAATTTTCCTTCCTAACTTCATCATGCATCCACCTAGACACCCTTTTTCCTGTAAGTATGTATGAAAGTATGCACCCAAACAATAAAGGACATTTTTTAATCAATTACTGTAATTTCTTGTAGTTTTTTTTTTTTACATAGACGCAAGATCAATTAATTAATAAACGACCGCGTACAGTATCCGGGAAGAGAAAAATTAAGGCATTGCGATTTTTTTTTTGTTTCTTAATTATTTTCATGTCAAGGCAGAACGTGGTGTAGGTGGTACCCACTCGTCTGGTTTGGTACCTATTCTACATTGTTCTTTTTTTTCATATATTAATGAATAAGAATACAAAACTGCACTTTAATTGATTTTTTTTAATACTTTTTTTTCCTACTAATCAAAAAGGTACGCCGTATGAAATTTAACAATTTCCGACATTTCGTCGTTCGTCGTAGTAACTTGTCGATGAAAATGAAAAGACCGAGAGATAGAGACACATTTTTTTAAGAGGCTTCATAGAGAAACTTTTTGTTAGAAAAGATTGATGGATAAATATTAAATAAAGAAAATTACATGAATGCTGTATAAATGAATTTATTTTTTTTTAAGAAAATATTTTGACTCACTTTTTGTTAATAATATTTTCGTTTTTTTTTCTTTCTTGTTGTTAATAGAGAAGCACAGAAAAAATATAATCAAAAACACTAAATCGAGGTACACACACCGTCGAGGAAAAAATTTCGAACTCTTTTTTTCTTTTTGTGAAAATTTCTTTACAAAGGAAAAAAAAAGAAACCGAATGTCGGTTGGTTTTGTTGGTTGGTATGTATGAAGATGACCTTTATAAGCACTCAATTGACTTTTTTCATTACTTTTTGCAGTTCACACTTGCCCGATTTGTATTGAAATTTATGTTGTTTTTGTTCAATTAGGAAACTTTTTGGTTGATATTTTTGTTAAATTTTTTAATATCGACAACATTTTTAAGCAAAAACAATTGGAGAAAATTTCATAGTTAAGAACTACCCGCCGCCCCATATGACGCCATTTGTAAAATTCTTACTTTGGTTTTAAGTGAGAAAAGTTTTTTTTTTTTAAATGAATGTATGTAAGTGCGAGGGAGATGGAAGGACATGAAAACACGAATACAAATGAATGAATACTGCAAACTGCATACTATGATTCTATAATATAAATTTACAAGTAAAAATTCAAAAATGGTTGATGTTTTTTTTAGTGTTAGTGCGTTGTTGACAGCTGGATGACAGTTGAGGTGTTGCCCGATGAATTGAAATATTTCTTTAAATTCTAGCAGTTTAAAGGAGGTTTAAAACTTAGCTACAGTAATTTATGTACACTAGGAACGAAAATTGAAAGATACAAGTTTTGTTGCTCCAGAAAAGATGTATACAGCCATATTTATTAGATTTGCTTAAATTGGCTCTCAAAGGTTGTTTAGTTAAGCTTGCTTAAATATATAATACGTCTTTAAGCAACGTTGCTTAAATTTGTATTTATAATCGAATTCCCACAGATGATTAACTAAACGATATTTGTGTCAAAAAATGAGGGAAATTAACTAATCTAGTACAAAATACTACAAAATTTTAGAAACATCACGTGGTTTTTGACATTTTGTAAGTATGTATTTGAAAACAAATATTCTTAAATTTGACTGCAAACAAAAACACTGATTAGGTCGTTGACGATGATTTTGCTTACGTCGGGTTCCTAAATAAAATGCGCAGATCAAGCCCAGAAGAAGGAGTTGATTTTTACTAACCATTTTATTGAGCGAAAAAGTAAAACACCTTATTGACCACAAACGAGCAAAAATAAAACAAAACAAAAAAGATTTTTCTTTTATATTGTAACGTTTTATTCCGGGTTCACAATAAAACTTATTTAATTTCCACTTATATTTCCGTTCAAATAAGAACACACTTTATTTCAACTCAATTTACTTTTATTATTCGCTCAAACAAACACACTTTTAAATCACTTTATTTACTACTAACAATTCGCAACACTTTATTTCACTTTGTACTGTACTCTTTCACTTTCAAGATTAAACTGTCTCCGGTCGGTGTCCACGCTGCCCTTTTATACCTGAAATTCGGAATTCGAGAATGTCTTCGAAGGTTCTCGTCTTTGCTTCTCGAAGCTTCCTTTCCAAGAGGGGGCGCTTCATACTTCCAGTCCAGTGGGATATTTTGGGATATTCAGCAGTCGAGGGAATTTCTTTGGATGCGTTCAGAGGGTAGTTTCTTAATTACTAAAGGTCCGTTCACATTTCTACCTTTACTGTAGCAGGTAGTGTGTTCAGACTTTTATCTTAAAAGTAGTTCGGTAATTCATCGTTACATTGCCCCCCTCTTAGGATTGTTCGTCCCGAACAACTCCATTGCTTCTTTCACCATTATAACGATGTAAACGGTCACAATGAACTACCTTTAATTTGCCTCTTACCCCTCTCTGTATACGGTAAACCACGTCGTTGATTCTGGTTATTACTGTGTAAGGGCCTTCCCAGTTTTGTTGTAGCTTCGGTGATAGTCCCTTTTGTCGGTGGGGATTGTAAAACCACACAAGTTCTCCTTCTTGAAACCCTGTTGCTGTCGCTCGCGCGTCATATCTTGTTTTCATCCTGTCACTAGACGCTTTTATATTTGTCCTTGTCCGTTGGTGAATGTCAGCCAGTGTTTCTTTCAGGTTATCAACATACTCATCTATTTCCTGTGGCTCATTTGGAACACATCCGAATTTTATCTCACTTGGCAGCCGTATTGTAGAACCAAAAAGGACTTCCGATGGTGTATGTCCAGTGGAACTATGTGTTGCACTTCTATAAGCCATCAAGAATAATGGAATATGTCCATCCCAGTCTCGTTGATTATCGTTGACTACTTTTGACAGGTGTTCTTTAAGTGTCCTGTTAAATCGCTCAACCATCCCATCAGATTGTGGATGAAGCGGTGTTGTTCGCGTCTTCTTGATGCCAAGGAGTGAGCAAACCTCTTGAAAAATCTTAGATTCGAAGTTCCTTCCTTGGTCGGAATGAAGTTCCATGGGTACTCCGAACCTGCTCACCCAATGAAAGACAATCTTATCCACAACTGTTTTGGTTTCCTGGTTTGGGATGGCAAATGCCTCAGGCCACTTGCTGAAGTAATCCATCACTACGAGGATATACCGGTTTCCTTTGTTGGTTTCGGGAAAAGGACCTGCCACGTCTATTGCAATCCTCTCAAAAGGTGTGCCCACATTGTACTGATGCATCTTGCTTTGCATTTTTCTAGCTGGCCCTTTGCTAGCGGCACAAGTATCACATTTTCGGCACCACTTTTCAACGTCTTCTCTCATACGTAACCAGTAGAATTGCTGGCGTACCTTTTCCAGCGTCTTGTTGATGCCTAAATGGCCTCCAGAAGTTCCCTCGTGCATCTCTCGGAGAACATCATTGACCTTTGACTGAGG
The DNA here is from genome assembly GCF_945859705.1 of Episyrphus balteatus. NCBI lineage: Eukaryota > Metazoa > Arthropoda > Insecta > Diptera > Syrphidae > Episyrphus > Episyrphus balteatus. Next base: position 55,632,342 of record NC_079135.1, on the reverse strand, counting down.
TACGATTAGTTGCATTACATAAGATTTACCATCTGCGGATTCCCACTTACGCCTGAGTAACCCTTCTTGCACATGAAGTGAGTCCCATTGTGCCCAATATGCTTTGAGATTGGGGCTTCGGTCGGAGATGTCGGCCCATTCTGGTTTCTCTTCATGTTCCTTCCATGCAAGGATGGGTTCGATGTCCGAATCTTCCTGTTGGGCCATCCTGAGTTCTTCATTACTCCAGCCGCAAATGGGATCAGCTCTCGTTCTTCTTACAGCGACGACTTCCTTTTCTTCTAGTCGTGTGCAATGCTTGCAGTCTTGCTTGCACGGGCGCCGAGATAATGCGTCTGCATTTGAATGCAGCTTTCCTCTTCGATGTTGAATCTGACATTGATACGTCTGAAGTATCTCGATCCATCTTGCTACTTGACCCTCTGGATTTTTGAAGTTCAAAAGCCAATTTAGTGCACCATGATCTGTGCGAAGAAGGAACTTCTGTCCATAGATGTACTTATGGAAGTGCTTTGTTGCCAATACTAGAGCTAGAAGTTCCCTTCTGGTCACGCAATAGTTTCTTTCTTGTTTCGAGAGTACCTTGCTGAAATAGGCATCGACCTTTTCTTCTCCGTCATGAACTTGCGATAAAACAGCACCAACTCCAACATTACTTGCATCTGCATCAATGATGAATTGTTTGCCTGGAGTCGGATAGGCCAGCACAGGAGCTTCACATAACCGCAGCTTCAGTTCCTGAAAGCTTTTCTCACACTCACCTGACCATTTAAAGGGTTTACCCTTCTCCGTAAGTTGGTGCAAGCTTTTGGCGATTCTCGCAAAATCCTTCACAAATCGTCGATAGTACGTTGCCAGACCGAGGAAACTCCGAAGTTGATGCTTGTCCTGAGGGGTTGGCCAGTTCTTCACAGTGTCAACTTTTTCAGGATCAGTCTTCACTCCTTGGGATGAGATGATATGCCCCAAATATTTAACCTCGGTCTTGAAAAGTGCACATTTCTTTGGATTCAACTTAAGATGTGCTTCTCGTAGCCTCTGGAATACAGCCTTTAGGTTTTTACAATGGTCATCAAATGTTTTTCCGTAAACGATGACATCATCCAAATAGACTAGGCAAGATTTCCAGGTTAATCCATTCAAAACGCACTCCATCAAGCGCTCAAAAGTAGCTGGGGCATTACATAGCCCAAACGGCATGACATTAAACTGCCACAGACCATTTCCTGTGGAGAAAGCCGTCTTTTCCCTATCTTCTGGATGGATTTCTACCTGCCAGTAGCCACTCTTCAAGTCCAAAGTCGAAAACCATTGTGCTTCTTCCATTGCATCTAGAGTATCGCTGATTCTTGGCAGTGGGTAGCTGTCTTTCTTCGTCACATCATTCAGCCTGCGGTAGTCGACACAAAATCGAGTGCTTCCATCTTTCTTTTTGACGAGAACTACCGGTGATGCCCAAGGGCTTTTGGAATTTTCGATCAGCCCATCTTTCTTCATTGTCGATATCATTTCTTCAACTTCACCTTGTTTGGCCAAGGGGAGACGTCTTGCTGGTTGACGAATCGGTCTAGCATCTCCTGTATCGATTCGATGCTGCACCAGTTGTGTTCGGCCGTACTGCCCGCTGGGTGAAGAGAAGATATCAGCATATTCGTGAAGAAGCCTTCCTGCAACATTAAGCTGATGTTGACTCAAGTTGTCTGATTTAAAAATTTGAGTCTTTAGTTTCTCCGAGTTCATAGTCATCTGTGTGTCCACCTCGTTGATCTTAGTTATTGCGGCCACAGATTCACATTGGCCAACAACTTCTCCTTTCTTAAGCTTGATTGGGTACGGTTTGATGTTAAGTATCCGTACAGGTACCATGTTGTTCTTTGGTGCCACAAGAGTCTTCCCGATGATGACGTTTTGGGACCTTTGCTCAACTTCTGGCTCAACCATGAGGTATCGATGGCTTCCAATATTCCCCTTTAGTTTCGTCCACACAAAAACTTCTGAAGAAGGAGGCAGGCACATGTCTTCTTTGATGACAGTTCTAATTGTTGTTGAATTTTCGTTGCCATAGATCATTGGGATCTCCACATTTCTGTATTTCAGGACTTGATTACCTATATCCAAAATGATTCCATGGTCCTTCATGAAGTCGATTCCAATGATGCACTCGTCACATATATCTGCCACCAAAAACATATGCGAAAACTCTAGTTCTGCCATACGGATCGTAAGACGAACTTCACCGTACACCCTTGCTGCTTCTCCTGTGGCGGTCTTCAGACGGTAGCTGTTGGTGTTATGTAGCCATGTCATCTTCACCAAGTGTCTTCGTACAATAGAGGCGGTGGCACCGGTGTCAATTGTAGCCACGTGTTGTTTGTTGTTTATGGTCGCCTCCACTGTCAGACTTTTGTTGTCTCGTTTAGTCTGTGAGACTTGAATTGTGGTTCTGGGGCCATCGATACCAGAAACCAGCTTCTGCCCCTCGAAGGTGGTTCTTACTCGTTTCCCGAATGGGAATCAAGATGAGCATGAGTGTTAGTTGTATCGCTTACCTGTTGTTGGGCAATATTCCTGTTTCCACAGTGTTCGCAAGCAGTTCTTCTTGGTGGCAATCTGCACTGCCGCTGGAGATGTCCTGTCTTTTTACAGTTCCAGCATCGAGCAGCTCCGTCTCGCTGGTTTCTTTGGAATGCGAGTTTTTGACAAGAGCATTCCTCCACTGCAACTTCTCTTACCCGATGAACGCCTTGAGAAGCCTGTTCTGCTGCTTCCATAGTGAGTGCAAACGCTAATGCTTCAGGAAGGGAACGTTTTCCAGCTGTTCGAATTGCTCGCTGAAGATTTATATCAGATACAGCACGTACAAAGGCTTCTGTCGCAAACTGATTGATAATGTCGTCTCCTGCTGTCGGATATGCCAGATGAGCTAACCTTTCAATATCTGCTTGGAGTTGTTGCAGAGTTTCTCCTCTCTTCTGGACTCTTGTATTGAGTTGGACGCGGAAGACCTCCTGCATATGGCCATCTCAAAAGCGTTGTTCAATGACCTGGACAAGAGCGTTAAAGTTACCATTCTTTTCTGGTGGTAAAGTTTGTAACAACTCAGCAGCAGGACCTCTAAGAGCAAGAGTCAGCGCTATACATTTGTCTTCGTCATCCCAGCCATTTGTTGTGGCAGCTGCCTCAAACTGTTTCTTGTAGATCGACCAAGAACTTTGTCCATCAAAGGTTGGTGGATGCATTTCCTTCTTCTTTGAATACTCACCAGAACTTTCTCGGGCCTTATTTTTTCGAACCTTGTCCAACTCTTTAGCCATGTCTTGGAATTTATCTTCGAACTTTGTGTCCATCGCCAACAGCTTTTCTTAGACACGTTCGTCAAGAGCAGTGAACTTTTTCTCGAAATCAGCAAGTTTTCCCTCTAAGAGATTTTTCTGTTCTTCAAGAAGGTTCTTTTGCTCATTGCCTTGTTTCTCCATTTTTTCGAGAAGATTCTGTTGTTCACCCTTTTGCTCGGTACGTTGTTTTTCCATTTGTTCGAGAACACTCTGTTGTTCACTCTTTTGCTCGGTACGTTGTTTCTCTATTTGTTCGAGAAGATTCTTCTGTTCATCCTTTTGTTCTTTCCGTTGCTGTTCCATTTGATCTTTCTGTTCTTCAAATTTTGCAAGGAGAACAGCCATCATGGATGACATATCGGAACTAGTACTTACTCGTTCTTCTACCATTTCAACTTCGAATTGAAATGTATCCAAATCTTCGTTTTTCTGGGTTAAATAATCCTGCAGACGAATTATGAGGTCATTTTTCGATCCAGCAGTAGGAAGACCTCGTTTAGTTAATTCCGCCTTCAGCTCAGTCAAACTTAACAGATTTAATGTCTTACCCATTTTAACTTTTTTTTTTTTTTTTTTTTTTTTTTTTTTTAAACGCGAGCACTTTTACTTATTTCAAAATGTTTTAAACTTTGTTTATTGTTCAAACACACGCGCACTTTTTATTTTATTCGCGAAATTATCTGATTCGCACAAATTAATAAGTTTTATTCCACTTTTCTGACACCAATGTAACGTTTTATTCCGGGTTCACAATAAAACTTATTTAATTTCCACTTATATTTCCGTTCAAATAAGAACACACTTTATTTCAACTCAATTTACTTTTATTATTCGCTCAAACAAACACACTTTTAAATCACTTTATTTACTACTAACAATTCGCAACACTTTATTTCACTTTGTACTGTACTCTTTCACTTTCAAGATTAAACTGTCTCCGGTCGGTGTCCACGCTGCCCTTTTATACCTGAAATTCGGAATTCGAGAATGTCTTCGAAGGTTCTCGTCTTTGCTTCTCGAAGCTTCCTTTCCAAGAGGGGGCGCTTCATACTTCCAGTCCAGTGGGATATTTTGGGATATTCAGCAGTCGAGGGAATTTCTTTGGATGCGTTCAGAGGGTAGTTTCTTAATTACTAAAGGTCCGTTCACATTTCTACCTTTACTGTAGCAGGTAGTGTGTTCAGACTTTTATCTTAAAAGTAGTTCGGTAATTCATCGTTACAATATTATTTTAATTTTTATTGAATGCATTGCAAACCAACTGTGGTTCATCATCAGCAACACACTAATTTGACAAAAAAGAAGAAGAAAAAAGAAAGTAAGTAAAAAGCAAAAAGAAAGAAAATTGAAGAAAAGCTTTACATCAGAGATACGTACATTTTTGCTTAGGTGTGCGTAAAAACACCGTGGCTACACTATGTGTGTTTTTCACATTTATTCACGAATACAAAAGAGATTACAACAACACGAAATAAACAAATGGGTTTTGGGGGGTAAAACGTACGAAAGTTTCCCATCTCCTTTGGGTATCTCTGCTTTACATATAACAATTAGAGTAAAAGAGAACATTTAAATAAGATTAAACAAAGGTGACATAATATTGCCATTATCACTATTCATAACATTGTTGTTGTTGTTGATGTAAAGACTTTCATATTCATCAAGTCTGCGGTTGTTGGTGACGTGTTTTATGAGCTTAACATCTTCTAATCTCACATTGAAATGGTTGTTGGCGAGGGCGGGCGTGAGCAGCGACGGAGGATTTTTCGGGTCTGTTGAACTTGATGTGATTCGAGTGTTCGTTAAATCGGACACCAATACTTCGTTTTGTCTGCCCGATGTAAACAGCGTTCCAGTCTCCACATTTGATTTCATATATTCCCGATTTGTTGACAGCTGGGGATTTGTCCTTAGTTGAACCATAGAGGAAGGAATACCTAGAGACGCGACTTCGGTTGGTTTTTCTCTTCCACCCTACAAGCTGCAATGAGAGGAAAAACTCCAATTGTACTTTTCACACGTATTCACAGATAGGAAAACAAGAGAAAAATAAGAGAGATTATCTGAAATTAAATTTGCGGGTGTTTTAGGTAAGGGGGGTACGAGTCGGCTCTCTAGGTATTCCTTGCTCTATGAGTTGAACCAAGCATATTTTTTATTTTCCCATTACTTGAGTAGACGCATTCTATATTTTGTTGTTTTAATTTTGTGTTCATTTTTTTTGTAATTGGTGGAAAATACGTCATCGATGCTCTTTTTGTATTGTTGTTGTCGTGAGAAACTTGTCCCACAAAATTATTTCACTTTCAAAATTACATTGATCCCTCAAAGATTTTTTCGTGGTGGGACGCACCTATTCTCTCAGAAAAAAAAATTGTGTACAAGTACCCAAACGCTTTTACCACCAAATTTTCTGCTACTTTTTCAACAACATCAATTGAAAAAAAAAATATAGAAACGAAAAATATTAAAACCACTTTGTATTGTTTTTGAAACACTTTTGTTATTATTTAGTTCATAAAATATTGATTTATTTTGGGTAGGTATAACACCATATAAATAAATAAAAAAAAAAGCCACACCGCCATGTTTGTAGTTTGTTTTGTTTGTTGTGCGACAAGAAAAAATAAAGAAAAACAGAGAAAGCACTACCTTTGACAGATTTCAGATTTTTGTCCAATGAATTTTTTGGGCAGGAATTCCCAAAAATTGGAAACTGTTTTCTCTCTTGTGGCCATCTTTTTTGTGTGAAAAGATGCACTATTTCAGAGTATCCAAACAGGAATTGGGTTAAAAATATTGCAAAAAGTAGAAATGTTTCTGTTTTAGACAGACCTAATATTGGCAAAGAATATGAGCAGGTTCATTTTGTATGGCGTCTTGCCATTTAAAAAAAAAAAATGGCGGAACGTTTATACAACGTATTTACGTATTCCCGTATTCTGATTCATCTGGTTCTCCTGATTCATCTGGCTGGGTGAACATCTGGTTGATCATCGGAACGCAGATTAAAGCCTAGTACGCTACGTAGCTAAAGCGAAACTAAAAATTTTGAAGTTTCCAAAGGCAACAGTAAACATGTCAACGAAAACATACCATCGGGTTTTATAGCAGAGTAAAAATAATAAAAATATACATAATTAAAAAAATTCAAGAAAAAACCTTAGAGGATATAATATATGGAGTGCTTGTTCCTATACCTAATACATTGTAACGCCATATGCATGGATAGGGGTCGCTTCCTTCGTTTTTCAGTGCGAGTCCGGTTCCGCAGCTGTAAATAAACACGCTTGTTGATGACAGCCATCAAATGAAAATAAAATGGAGGAATGCACTCATCGAAAAACTTAAAGAAACTAGAGCCCTTTATAAAAGCTCACGGAACTAACAGCACAAGCACTCCATATATTATATCCTCTAAGGAAAAAACATCACAAAATAAGTTTTGAAGCAAAAACAAAACAAATTTACTTTCGTTCAAGATTTCGTTATGCTATGTGTGGTTCGCGAACGAACTAGTTCAATGAACTAGTTCAGGGATGGCGAACCAATGGCTATTGAAAGAGTTATCGGAAACGCTTAAGTTTATTATGTACCCTGATGTGACATCCTTTGATAAAGGTAACTTGCTGCTTAAAAAAGTAGGCGCTTGCTTTCTTGACAATATCTTCGTATACCCTCAAGTGAGTCCTTATTTTTCAAAAAACTTATAACATTAAAGATTAGCTTAGAAACATGTTGTCAAATGAATCAGTCTGCATTTTGCTTAAGGTGACGAAATACAGCGAAATATATCGTTCACTGTTTATTTTTTCTTTGTTTTTTTTTTTTTTAAGTTAATCTGAAATTTCGTTATTTTATTAACATGAATTATAAACAGACTTTCAAACACTTAATTATGTTTACAAAAAAAACTGCGTAGTTTAAAATTATTTATTTTTGTTTCTGTTTGTCACTAATAAACTAGATCAAAAATGTGTGGCACGCCAAAGGCGCTTCAAATAAATTATTTTCTTAAAATGGCACGGGGCTCTATAAAGGTTCGCCATCCCTGAACTAGTTCATTACAGTGAAGAGTGAACTAGTGAACTTAGTTCAGATACTTATTTGATCACGATTTGCAAAATTGAATTTTTTTCGATATTAAGTATTATGGAATTTCGCTCTGATGTCATTTCATCAACAAAAACGAATTATTGTTTTCACACTTAACAAATGAAACATTGACATTCCATCAATTGTTACTTGGTAAAAAGCTTTCAATTCCTTCCACATAACATCTTATAAAGTTCGATTTTCCTGCACATGGATTTGGAGCAGAATTTTTTATACGCAGAGTGTTAAGAATAAAGAGTTCAGAAATTAAAGTGCATATGAAATTTCTTCCATGTCTTTACGGAGAAAAAAATAGTTTTTCTCCTCTACCTCAAGATTTAAATTTAGAAGGTCAATGTCACTTGGTCCAGTACCAGCGTTTCTACTACTCTGATTTCTATGCACAAAAAAGTTCCTGTTGATCTGTATTTTCCTAAAATATTTAAAGCAACATTACTAACTGAACTGTGAACTCAAAAAGTAAATTAAAATAAAAAGAAAATTTATTTTTATTAACTTGAATGGATTTATCGTATGCAATTTTTACCATACTTGTAGTTACTTTGTTAATTCCTTTTTTTAATGTTCGAGATTTTAAAATCCCTGGATTCATCTAAACTGGTCTTATACTTTATTTGGTCAAACGTTTTTGTGTATCTGAGTCATCTTATGGAGCTCCATTTAAAAGCTTCTCCCCGATTGTTTTCCACATTAAATTCTTTTTTAAGACGATGTTTAAGAACATCGATTGTTTTATCTCATGGACTTTAGAGATGTTTTTTGTTCCCAAAGATGAATAAAATATGCCCATAATTATGAAAGTGGACTAAGTCAATTTTTGCATGGTTTTAAGAAAAACTAGTTTAATAATTTTATTTAAATAATTTAATGGCAATTCTTTTTTGAAATAATTAAAGGAATAATAAATACACCTACATATTTATATTTACTGCAATTTTACTTTTAAATGAAGTTTCCACCTACGCTAAATCCGATATTTACGGCCATATTATTCACTAGTTTAAAAAATACATCTGGATGTAAAAAAATTGAAATGTCCAAAATAAATTCAAATCCATAATATTCACTATCACACAGAGAAAAAAATGGTCATTTTTAACTATTTTTTAACTATTTTCATAGTTAAAATCGGGATTACTATTTTGGATTTGGATTTATTTTTGATATTTGACAATTTTACATCCAGATGTATTTTTTAAACTAGTGAGTAATATGGCCGTTAGCTAAGTAGATTTAGAATAAATCTCGAGATTTATTCTAAATCTACTTCGCTAAATCACGGATTTGGGTTCACCTACCCTAAATCCAAGATTTTCACTTACCTTAAATCCGAGATTTAGAATAAATCTCAAAGTTTATTCTAAATCTACTTAGCTAAATCTCGGATTTAGGGTAGCTGGAAACGTAGTATTAGATATGCTACTTTTAATCGTTTTTTTTAGCAGTGACTTAGTCCACTTTCATTATTAAGGGCACAAATAAGTTCCAGTCTTTTGGCCTTTTGGGTGATGAATTTGTGCGTTGGTTCTTTTCTTTTTGCGTTCTATTAATGAGTGATCGGTATCGCACTCCATGTGTGTATGTCCCGGAACTAAAACTTGTGGTCAATTGAGTCAATCGTTGTTTTATGCCGCCTTTTCACGAGTCGATTTTAGCCGCACGATATGTCCCACGGCTTAAGTCGACTAGGATTTTTCTATGGGGATTGTCACTTTAGTCACCTCCGGCCCACGTTCACACGAGTCGAAAAGCTTCGACTCACGGCAAAAATCGACTCACGAAAAGTCGGCATTACTCTGTAAAAAAAATTGAAAACATAATTGACACAAAAGCGTTTTTGTTTTAGCAGCACACGAATCACTTTATAAAATCAAATGTTTGCAGCTAGTTCGGATGGATTTTATATATTGTAAAATACATGAAGCTATAATAATCATTTCCTCCGCGTTTAGCAATGCCCTCGTCTCACATCATGCAAATTGGTTGTCCAGATACACAGTCGTAGACTGTTAAGTTATACGTCCAAAGAAGCCTTTTATAAAATGATACTGATGTTTCCAAATTCGGAGTGGGCAAACACTTTTGAATATCAAAAGTAACGACCTTATAAGTATAGTCTTCTTTTGCGATAGTCTTATCAGAATCTTAAGCTTTGTCATAAAGGAAGGAATACCTAGAGAGCCGACTCGTAACCCCCTTGCCTAAAACCGCAAATTTAATTTCAGATAATTGGTATATAATTTTTCTCTTGTTTTCCTATCTGTGAATACGTGTGAAACATTGACCTATTATATAATAGGTCAATGGTGTGAAAGGTATAATGCGTTTAATACCTTCCTTTCGACAGTAGATGCCCTCACAAACGGGTTTGTGTTTCGATTTTAATCATGATTTTGGTTTGTGTATAAACTTGATTGAGCTATCTGAGCTTAAATAGCTCAATAAATTTGTACAGAAATAAAAATAAAGGTTCGTGTTTTGAATTTATTATTATTGTTTTATGAATTAATTTGTCTAATGAGCACTTAAATTATTGTTTTGAGCAAAACTCCACAGTTGAATGTGTTGGCATTGTATATATATACAGTCGTCGGCATAATTATTTTGACTACTTTACAATTCTCGATGTGATAAGAATAATTTCTTACGGTTAAACTTTATATATAGGTAAAGTTAGTGGTTATTTATTAAGTATGTTATGGTGAATCTCATGGTGGTCAAAGTAAGTCATATGAGTGAAATTTGGCTTTCAGGCAGCTTTTTTTGTATTAGAAGTGCTATTTTTTGAGCGGCATAAGTATTTTGACCAGCATTCTTTTTCAATTTTGGCAATGTAAAGTAATACCTTTTGCTTATTTTAAGCATGTATCAAACTGTTGAACTTGTTAAGGCTCAGATTCATAAAAAAAATTGGAAACATTTCGCAAATAAATATTGAAATTAGGGCATTTATTGTTACAAGTTAAAATTCCCGTTACCTGTTAAACAAATCAATGGAGAACTGATTTGTTTGCGTCAAATTATGTCTTAGCTAATAAAGAAATACAAGAGTACGAGTACTGAGTAGAATCAGCCATGAATCTGTACAAAACAAAAAAATACACAAAAAAAAGACTATTTTTTTTTTTTGCGTATATCATGGAGCTAGAATTGAAATCCCTAGGGAAGAATTCCTCCTCGGAAAGCAAAGATTCCCAGGAGACTTAGGAAAAACAATTTTGGGCCTTATTCATCAAGAAAAGCACTAGTTAACCTATTGAAAGCATGTTGAAAACTATGAAATTCGCAAAAAAACACGTTGGTAAGATTTTTTTTTAACAAAGTTTTCTAGACCGCATCCGAACGAAATTCAATCTTGGTGATTTATGGAGTTCAAAAAAACTTTCATCGGCCCATTAAACCTTGATCCAGGAAAAATTAGGCTTACCAACGTGCTTTTTTGCGAATTTCATAGTTTTCAACATGCTTTCAAGAGGTTAACTAGTGCTTTTCTTGCTGAATAAGGCCCAAAATTGTGTTTCCTAAGTCTCCTGGAAATTTTTGCTTTCCGAGGAGGAATTCTTCCCTAGGGATTTCATTTCCAGCTCCATGATATAAGGGTTCAATCTAGGATTCAAAGTGAACTACGCAAAAAAAAAATTGTCTTTTTTTTGTGTATTTTTTTGTTTTGTACAGATTCATGGCTGATTCTACTCAGTACTCGACTACTCGTACTCTTGTGTTTCTTTATTAGCTAAGACATAATTTGACGCAAACAAATCAGTTCTCCATTGATTTGTTTAACAGGTAACGGGAATTTTAACTTGTAACAATAAATGCCCTAATTTCAATATTTATTTGCGAAATGTTTCCAATTTTTTTTATGAATCTGAGCCTTAACATGTTCAACAGCTTGATACATGCTTAAAATAAGCAAAAGGTATTACACATCTTACCAAAATTGAAAAGAATGCTGGTCAAAATACTTATGCCGCTCAAAAAATAGCACTTCTAATACAAAAAAAGCTGCCTGAAAGCTAAATTTCACTTATATGACTTACTTTGACCACCATGACATTCACCATAACATTATTAATAAATAACCACTAACTTTACCTATGTAAAGTTTAACCGTAAGAAATTATTCTTATTAGATCGAGAATTGTAAATTAGTCAAAATAATTATGCCGACGACTGTATGTACAATGGTGTTGGTGCCATTTAAAATGCACGGGAAAACTACCAGATATAAGCACTGTGAAGTTTTTTCCCTCATTGCAGCTTGTAGGGTGGAAGAGAAAAACCAACCGAAGTCGCGTCTCTAGGTATTCCTTTCTCTATGAGCTTTGTGATGTTTTTGTTGAAGTTGCTTGTAGTTTTTCTTTTTCATATTTTGCGGAGTCAATTTTCATTTTGAAGACATCACACTTTTGACAATAGTCCGTCTTAGGTTTTTTTTTATTTTAATTCCCATTTGCAAAAAAAATTTGTCTATATTTTGTATATGAAATTGAGTCTGTCGTCTGTGTGAGATTCCGAGTAAAGTTCATGCATTTTAGTTACGGTTATTTAAGTCGCATGCAAGATAATTTTGTGCGGATGATTGACGCGTGTAATGGCTTTCGTACAAAGGAAAGCTTTTGATGTGGTTACGGACTTCATCCACTTTCATGGCTGATATTTTATTTTTTGGTTTTTGTCTTGCATCGATATATTTATTACTCCGGAATTAGAAGACAGCTTTCTCTTTACAATGGTCTTAATTATTTGTTCGGTTTCATCAAATGTACTATATGTAAAAAACATTTTCACAAACACTTATGGCGTTTTTAATTGGCAATCCGGAATTGTCCTTCGATTCGGAATCCCAATTGAACAGTTTTTTTTTTATTCCGAAGAATCTGAAGTTTGGTGTGAATGTATTGTTTGAGTTTAACATGTTTCACATATATGTGTATTCGCGCCAAATTTCATTTGTATTTGTGCTGCAAACATTTTGTACTGCTGACATCTAAATCTATGAATGTGTGAGTGATTCTGCTTCTGATTCTGTTTTTAAAACCAGAAGAAAAATTCTCTTTTTTTTCAGAATTAGAACTGTCAGTTTTGCCCAATTCATGCATTCAGATTGCTTTTTTGTGCTTCAAGATTGCCAATTAAAAACGCCATTTTTCTTTTGCCTTTGACTTCCAGGAAATAAAGATTCGAATAAGAACGGTTACGACGGGCGCTGTGTGCTAGAGTCTTTTACGCAACAAGTTTTTTTTATCGCAACTTCAATTGAACCAGAAAATAAAAGAATTCTTTGTTTTGGCTTCCAAGATTCCAATAGGCCTCAAAATTATCCCTTTGGTTTCGATAACTTATTAAATTTTTACACTTTTTACGGCAAAGTTCAAGCGTTTTACATTTTCTTTCACTTTTAACAAATTCAGTTTTAGTTACATACCTACTTCTTACCTTGATTCCTTTTTAAATTTCTTGTCTTTGATGTTTCAACCTTTTCTCCCCCAATCAAAGACGAGATTTTCATTTATTTATTTACATCAATTAGAGATAATTAAATCTACAATTAGACTACAAAAAAAGAGATAAATAAGTATAACATTTAACACCTAACATTTAACAAAATTACAATAAGTTTTTAATACAATAATTGTGTAATCATAATTTGATTAATTAATTTGAAAAGAACAAAATTAAATTATTTTTTAAAATGTGTCTGCTTTTATGAAAGTTAAAATCAATATAATTTGAAATGAGATTAGTTTCTCTGACACAACGAGTTATTGTTTCATTACGAGCATAGTTTACTCTGTGTTCCTTTTCTCGGAATAGACAACGTTCTCTTATCTGACGCGACGGAGCATACAAATCAATCAATGATAAAAGCATAGGGCATTTTTGATATGATGTGACAAAATATTACTAATGAACATTACGGACATCATTTTTCTTCTATTTTCGAGAGATTGAGCTCCAAGAAGTTTACATCTAGTTGAGTATGACGGGATTTCGATTTTCCAACCTAATTTCTGGATTGTATACCTTGTAAATTTTCTTTGGATCATTTCTATTCTATTTGAATAAATATTGTAGTAAGGATTCCAAATCACACAGCAGTATTCTAAGTTAGACCTAACATAGGCGTTATAGAGAGATTTAAGGGCAAAAGGGTCCTTGAAGTCTTTGGTATTACGTTTAATAAACCCTAGCATTGAATACGATTTAGCTACAATAAATTCTATGTGCTTGGTAAAACTTAGTTTTGAATCAAATATTACACCAAGATCTTTTTTCTCCAAAACTCTTTCAAGAACAAACGTGTCAACTGTGTAATCAAATGTAATTTTTGAAAAATTTCGACAAAAAGAAAAAAATTGGCATTTCTTAACATTCAAGAGTAATTGGTTAGTTGAATACCATTCTGTCAACTTATGGAGATCGTCTTGTAAGAGAATACAATCATTTAAAGATTTAACGCATCTGAAAAACTTCAAATCATCTGCAAATAGAAGCCTACTGGAGTTCAAAAAGATATCAGCCATGTCTTTAATAAAGATTAAAAAAAGAAGGGGGCCAAGATGGCTACCTTGGAGGACACCCGAGGTTACTACAATTGGATTTGACAGCAACTGATCTACAGAAACAAACTGTATACGACCCTTTAGATAGGATTTTAGCCATTGCAACATGTTTGGATGAAATCCAAATAGTTTAAAATTTTCAATCAATATACTATGATTGACTCGATCAAAAGCCTTTGCAAAATCAGTATAAATAACGTCAATTTGGAATCCTTCTTCGAGTTTATTTAAGATGAAATTGGAGAAAAATGAAAGATTAGTGGCTGTAGATCTACCTGCAACAAAACCATGTTGAAATGGTGAAATATGTTCCTTAAGAAGAAATGTCAATTTTCCACATACAATTTTCTCGAAGAGTTTCGGTATACTCGATAGTTTACAAATAGGACGATAGTTTTCTACTTCCTGCTTTGGACCAGTTTTATGAATTGGAGATAAAAATGATTTTTTCCAAACACTCACAAGGGAGGTGTTGAAAATGTAAAAAAGGGGCACAGATATAGCAGGTGCACATTTTTTTAAATAATTGGTGGAATTTCATCAGGGCCTGGCTTACAATCACTATTTAAGCTTAATAGACCTTCTTCGATTTCGGATATATTTATCTCTAACTGACCAATGTCAACCTTATAATTTTGACTATTTAAATCAGCTCTACTTAAATGATCTAAATTAGATTTCGTATAGTTTGATTCAAAATAATGGGCGAACGAATCACAAATATTGGGAAGATCCGAATATGTTGACCCAAGGTACTTCATACTGCTAGGAATACCATTGGACATGTTTTTACTTTTAATAAATGACCAAAAACATTTTCCATTTGTTTTTATGTTCGATTCAATTGACAAAATGTAATTTTTATAAAGAAATTTGTTAAGAACATAGAATTCTCGCGCTAACCGAACGTAAACCTCTTTTAAGACAGTATTATTTTCGCAAGTGCGTATCCGTTTGTAAGCTTTTTTTCTATTACATAAGTTAGAAACCCTTTTATTAAACCAAGGAGGCTTTGAGTTTTTATTAATTTTTACCTTTGGTTAGGGATGCAACATCGGAAAAAAAAACATCGATGTTTGAAAACATCGATGTTTTATTTACAACATCGATGTTAAAAAAACATCGGTTCTATCTTCGATACATCGATGTTTTTCCGATGTTTTTGTTGTTGGACAAAAATACGATCTACTGTATCTAAAGAACATAATATTTATGTCTTATCTGTTTAAAACCCAAAAACCTAAGTTGAATTCAATTTTTAGGTACTACAAAACAGAAAAATTTAGCAACAAAATGAAACATATTTTCTTAATACTATAATTATTTTCGTTTTTATTTATATATAAATACTATCAATTCTAAGCAAACGGATCTCACTATTTCTTACATTATATTTACATTGTTTATTTATTTGGTAGAAAGTAATTGAGAAATTGAGTTCAGGAAAAGAAGTTTGGACAGTCTGGTTCCCAGAAGCCTGTTTCTATCCTAGGTGATGGTTGCCCAAGCCTCCGAAAACAAACGTTCCGTTGGAACAGACGTAGCTTCGCTGGGAAGATATACCATTTGAACCCGTGCAAGTTTTGGAAAAAGAGTTTTCATATCTTCCCAAATCAAAATTGCGTCACTTTGTATTGGTGTAACAGGAGATAAGAGGTACATTTGTACTTCTGTTTCACTCATAGTTGCATTGATTGTCGTTGAAGACGATTTATTATTTATGTTCTTATGAGTTATTTTTGATATTTCCATATATCAAAATCCGAATCATCTGCATCTCTCTCAGACAAAACTTTGAAGCTTTGAACACTAGACAAAAAAGATTGAGTTTGAGAGTTCAAGTTCTGTTATTATGCAAAAAAAGAAAAACGAGTAACAAAATGAACGATGTCGATGTTTTGGAAATTTAACGTCGATGTATCGGCTTGAGAAACATCGATGTATACATCGATGTTTTTCACAAAAACATCGATGTTTTGAAAACATCGATGTATCGTTTGCATCCCTACCTTTGGTACATTCATATCAATTGCCGCTTTCAATGAAAAAATTATAAAATTGAATTAAATTCATAGAACTATATTTTAAGTGCCACGGTATACCCGACAAATAACTCGCAATGTCTGAGTAATTAGCTCTTGCGTAATTAAACTTAAATTTACAACAATTTGTACTTTTGAAATAATCATAGAATGAAAAATTTACATTAAGAGCCAAATGGTGAACAGAATTAGGAAAAATAGGATTAAGTGAGACAAAATCGACATTTTAATTAACCACGTAAGTAACCAAAAATTAATCACCATGTGATGTTTATTTTTCAATAACCAACCGACTCGAACCTAAAATTAAATTTGATCACAAACTTGATCAAATTATAGCGAAAACGTGATCGTCCAAACGATTGACGTTTTCAATTTTATGTGAAGCAACTTTATCGCCCAAACGTTAACATCTGACGATAATCGAGATACGGAATGACCCCCCTGGATTATTAACTCGTTTGACTGAAATAAAAACGTTCGCAAAAATGAAAATTCAGAGCCAAACTACACAGAAAAATATCTTATGTTCTTGTTCTTTCGGGATTTTTTGTAGGTTTGCAAACGGTAAAATATCCTATGACTACCTACTTAGGGAGAGAAAAATTTCAGTTTAAAATTCAAAAAATCAACTTATGTTGACATAAGAGATAAGATGATCCTTTTCACATTTTTCGAAATTTTTTAAAAGTATTTTATCTTTTGTCAACATAGGGATGACTTTTGTTTCTGCTTGCACGCGTGAAAATATCTTAAGTCAGCATAAGATAATTTAAGATTTCACAATAATAAAAAAGTGTTAACCCAACACTTACCGTGATAAAAGCGTATTTTTAGTTTTTTAAACTATATTTTATTTTTTTTTTATGATGATGGTTTATAAAAACCGAAACGCGTCGCTGAATTAATTTTTTAAAATAATTTAATGTTGTGAAAATTTTAAAATGAAATAAAATTATATAAAATTAATAACTTAAAATTTTTTTTAATATATTCTTTATTTTTATTTTTATTTTTATTTTTATTTATATTATACACGCAACACAAACTTTTTAACACATATTCTTAAAATTAAAATTGTATGAACATAATAAGAATAATATAAAAACATTACCTGGGCATAATTTCTTCAAGAAACGACACAAAATGTATCAAAAATAACCTTATAAAAATCAAATCAGCGCTAAACAACAGTAACGTATAGTTTTTTTTACAATTGAGTCGTTATAATTTAAAATGATATAAGTCACATTTTCCTTGATTTTCAAAAAAATGTAAATTTTTTTAATCAAGCGTAAAAAATAGGAAAATGAGGAACCAAAATATCAAAAAGAGGGATTTTTGTTAATTTTTAAAAAGTGGGGTGAAATTGGATTGGGTGAAAAAAAGAGGAAAAACACCTCTTTAGAGGCGCAAAGGTAGCCCTGAACCCAATATCGACTTACTCTTACTCTTTTTGTTGAACTATACCTAGGGCCGAGAACGTGTGTCTCCGAAAGCTTGGGAGGATTGGTAAACTCCCTCTCTTCGATATTTGAAATTCATAAGCAGTTCAACAAAATAAGTTTGTGCAAACTACCACCTACAACAGATGCCAGCACATATTCCCTCCAGAGTCCAGACTTACCACCAGCTCATGGCGTAGATGGGAATTCAGAAAAAGTCTGGAATGGCACTGGACGAGAGTATGCCAAGGATTGTAACCCATTACAACTCTGTAAGATGCTGCTTACCTAAAATTGATGAAAGATATGGCACAGCAAACGCGTGACTCAATGCATGGCAGCTTGTGGATGCAGGAAAACTGGACTTAAATCTTCTACATTCTGTAAGATTTGCTGTGGGCAATCCTTCGGAAATCGTCTAGATGAAGTTTTTGATGAAGATGATGATGAAAAAGAACGGATATCAACGATCCAATTCGAAGAAGAAGAATCCAGCGAAGCCAACTTTTCTCATAATTCACCATCTTCAACTCTACTTATTATTCCTATGTCTCCTACTCCTGCATTTATTTCTACCCCTGCCCCTACCACTACTTCCTACTCCGTCCGCTCATAGTCCACCGTTTTCTAAGCGCACTTTATTTGAATCTTCATAGCTTCGTTATTTTTGGATTTACTAAAATACTATCAATAAGGGTATTCACGTAACGAGATAATTTTCTACTTTGTAGAAAAATAGAAAATTCTGCAAAAGGTTTAAATGAACACCCCAGCAGAAAATAATTGCGTAAACAATGGAAACAGACAGCTGTTTGTTAAACGTCAAATTGAACTTATAAAATTTGTTTAATTAAAAAAATTAAGTCAAGCTAATTTTGCAAATACTATGCAACAATAAAAAAAAATGTAATTTGCTCAAATAAAATAATATTCTCTTTTCAATATTAACATATTTTATCTGTGGTTATCTGAATAATAAGACATAAATCGCGTTCAAAAAGATATTCCAGATACGGGGATCTTAGATAGCCTATCCGATAGGTGATTGAACACACCCAAAGTTTATCAGATTTTTTTTCTACGGTTTCTGCTTCAAAGGACCCCGCACATTTTGTATGGGAAGTGGCCCTCGGTGAAATTGTCTGAAATTTTAGTATGTTGTTCTCTTGAAGCTCTTGATCAAAAGTCGATATGGGCAGAAAGTAAAAAAATGTACAGTTTTTAAGATAACGGATTTTTTTCGATGACTATCTCAAACTTTTTAAAAGGGATAGTAACTCTATATATTGTGTTTTGCGTCATTTTTTAGTAGAATTCATAGGTTTTTAGGGTCACTGAATCCAAATCCGAAGTCCAATTTGCCTCATCAGGTAAGGTTTTCAAGATAACCTAAAAAATGTCACAGTCTCAAAAAATTTTTTTCTTTGATCTGGGAGTGCGACTATGTTTGATACATGTTTTTTGGGTCGCTGAAACCAGATTCGAAGTCTATTTTGTCCTATCACGTCAGGTTTTCGAGATAACTTCAAAAAAGGTTTTCGTTACTCTTTTGAGGTTATCTCAAAAACTCGAAGTGATAGGATAAAATAGACTTTGAATCTGCTTTCAGCGACCCAAAAAACATGTATCAAACATAGTCGCACTCCCAGATCAAAGAAAAAATTTTTTTGAGACTGTGACATTTTTTGAGGTTATCTTGAAAACCTTACCTGATGATTCAAAATGGACTTCGGATTTGGATTCAGTGACCCTAAAAACCTATGAACTCCACTAAAAAATGACGCAAAACACGATATAGGGAGTTACCATCCCTTATAAAAGGTTTGAGATAGTCAAAGAAAAAACCCGTTATCTTAAAAACTGTCCATTTTTTTACTTTCTGCCCATATCGACTTTTGATCAAAAGCTTCAAGAGAACAACATACTAAAATTTCAGACAATTTCACCGAGGGCCACTTCCCATACAAAATGTGCGGGGTCCTTTGTGAGATAAAATTCTATGATTTGCGGAGTATTTTTCCCATACAAATTTTGACAGCTCATTTCTACCGATAGAAAATTCTACGGTTTCTATGGGTTTTTTCTCGTTTACGTGAATACCCCTAATGTTATTTTTGTAGGATATTTTCAATAGAATGCACGAGAAGAAAGTTATGGTCCGAAAACTAAAAAAGTGCCAGATTTCCATACCTGGCCAACCATACCTAACAACATATCAAAAATACCGGACCTTTTGTAGGGTAAATTTCTTTCGTTTACTGGACTTTTTTCAAAGTATTAGCGATTTATAATAAATATAGGTAGCTTCCTAACGGCGAACCCCACATGCGGAGCCGTAGTGTGAAGCAGTAGAGTGGGAGAGTTGTGACCCCATCCGAGATCATGACTATCGTCGATAATGGAGAAGAAGAAGATAGGTAGCTTCCTAAAAAAACCAAAATATCTAATCATTTTTATAAGACAACCTTTACCTACGAGATAAATAAGTATAACATTTAACACCTAACATTTAACAAAATTACAATAAGTTTTTAATACAATAATTGTGTAATCATAATTTGATTAATTAATTTGAAAAGAACAAAATTAAATTATTTTTTAAAATGTGTCTGCTTTTATGAAAGTTAAAATCAATATAATTTGAAATGAGATTAGTTTCTCTGACACAACGAGTTATTGTTTCATTACGAGCATAGTTTACTCTGTGTTCCTTTTCTCGGAATAGACAACGTTCTCTTATCTGACGCGACGGAGCATACAAATCAATCAATGATAAAAGCATAGGGCATTTTTGATATGATGTGACAAAATATTACTAATGAACATTACGGACATCATTTTTCTTCTATTTTCGAGAGATTGAGCTCCAAGAAGTTTACATCTAGTTGAGTATGACGGGATTTCGATTTTCCAACCTAATTTCTGGATTGTATACCTTGTAAATTTTCTTTGGATCATTTCTATTCTATTTGAATAAATATTGTAGTAAGGATTCCAAATCACACAGCAGTATTCTAAGTTAGACCTAACATAGGCGTTATAGAGAGATTTAAGGGCAAAAGGGTCCTTGAAGTCTTTGGTATTACGTTTAATAAACCCTAGCATTGAATACGATTTAGCTACAATAAATTCTATGTGCTTGGTAAAACTTAGTTTTGAATCAAATATTACACCAAGATCTTTTTTCTCCAAAACTCTTTCAAGAACAAACGTGTCAACTGTGTAATCAAATGTAATTTTTGAAAAATTTCGACAAAAAGAAAAAAATTGGCATTTCTTAACATTCAAGAGTAATTGGTTAGTTGAATACCATTCTGTCAACTTATGGAGATCGTCTTGTAAGAGAATACAATCATTTAAAGATTTAACGCATCTGAAAAACTTCAAATCATCTGCAAATAGAAGCCTACTGGAGTTCAAAAAGATATCAGCCATGTCTTTAATAAAGATTAAAAAAAGAAGGGGGCCAAGATGGCTACCTTGGAGGACACCCGAGGTTACTACAATTGGATTTGACAGCACCTGATCTACAGAAACAAACTGTATACGACCCTTTAGATAGGATTTTAGCCATTGCAACATGTTTGGATGAAATCCAAATAGTTTAAAATTTTCAATCAATATACTATGATTGACTCGATCAAAAGCCTTTGCAAAATCAGTATAAATAACGTCAATTTGGAATCCTTCTTCGAGTTTATTTAAGATGAAATTGGAGAAAAATGAAAGATTAGTGGCTGTAGATCTACCTGCAACAAAACCATGTTGAAATGGTGAAATATGTTCCTTAAGAAGAAATGTCAATTTTCCACATACAATTTTCTCGAAGAGTTTCGGTATACTCGATAGTTTACAAATAGGACGATAGTTTTCTACTTCCTGCTTTGGACCAGTTTTATGAATTGGAGATAAAAATGATTTTTTCCAAACACTCACAAGGGAGGTGTTGAAAATGTAAAAAAGGGGCACAGATATAGCAGGTGCACATTTTTTTAAATAATTGGTGGAATTTCATCAGGGCCTGGCTTACAATCACTATTTAAGCTTAATAGACCTTCTTCGATTTCGGATATATTTATCTCTAACTGACCAATGTCAACCTTATAATTTTGACTATTTAAATCAGCTCTACTTAAATGATCTAAATTAGATTTCGTATAGTTTGATTCAAAATAATGGGCGAACGAATCACAAATATTGGGAAGATCCGAATATGTTGACCCAAGGTACTTCATACTGCTAGGAATACCATTGGACATGTTTTTACTTTTAATAAATGACCAAAAACATTTTCCATTTGTTTTTATGTTCGATTCAATTGACAAAATGTAATTTTTATAAAGAAATTTGTTAAGAACATAGAATTCTCGCGCTAACCGAACGTAAACCTCTTTTAAGACAGTATTATTTTCGCAAGTGCGTATCCGTTTGTAAGCTTTTTTTCTATTACATAAGTTAGAAACCCTTTTATTAAACCAAGGAGGCTTTGAGTTTTTATTAATTTTTACCTTTGGTTAGGGATGCAACATCGGAAAAAAAAACATCGATGTTTGAAAACATCGATGTTTTATTTACAACATCGATGTTAAAAAAACATCGGTTCTATCTTCGATACATCGATGTTTTTCCGATGTTTTTGTTGTTGGACAAAAATACGATCTACTGTATCTAAAGAACATAATATTTATGTCTTATCTGTTTAAAACCCAAAAACCTAAGTTGAATTCAATTTTTAGGTACTACAAAACAGAAAAATTTAGCAACAAAATGAAACATATTTTCTTAATACTATAATTATTTTCGTTTTTATTTATATATAAATACTATCAATTCTAAGCAAACGGATCTCACTATTTCTTACATTATATTTACATTGTTTATTTATTTGGTAGAAAGTAATTGAGAAATTGAGTTCAGGAAAAGAAGTTTGGACAGTCTGGTTCCCAGAAGCCTGTTTCTATCCTAGGTGATGGTTGCCCAAGCCTCCGAAAACAAACGTTCCGTTGGAACAGACGTAGCTTCGCTGGGAAGATATACCATTTGAACCCGTGCAAGTTTTGGAAAAAGAGTTTTCATATCTTCCCAAATCAAAATTGCGTCACTTTGTATTGGTGTAACAGGAGATAAGAGGTACATTTGTACTTCTGTTTCACTCATAGTTGCATTGATTGTCGTTGAAGACGATTTATTATTTATGTTCTTATGAGTTATTTTTGATATTTCCATATATCAAAATCCGAATCATCTGCATCTCTCTCAGACAAAACTTTGAAGCTTTGAACACTAGACAAAAAAGATTGAGTTTGAGAGTTCAAGTTCTGTTATTATGCAAAAAAAGAAAAACGAGTAACAAAATGAACGATGTCGATGTTTTGGAAATTTAACGTCGATGTATCGGCTTGAGAAACATCGATGTATACATCGATGTTTTTCACAAATGGTGAACAGAATTAGGAAAAGTAGGATTAAGTGAGACAAAATCGACATTTTAATTAACCACGTAAGTAACCAAAAATTAATCACCATGTGATGTTTATTTTTCAATAACCAACCGACTCGAACCTAAAATTAAATTTGATCACAAACTTGATCAAATTATAGCGAAAACGTGATCGTCCAAACGATTGACGTTTTCAATTTTATGTGAAGCAACTTTATCGCCCAAACGTTAACATCTGACGATAATCGAGATACGGAATGACCCCCCTGGATTATTAACTCGTTTGACTGAAATAAAAACGTTCGCAAAAATGAAAATTCAGAGCCAAACTACACAGAAAAATATCTTATGTTCTTGTTCTTTCGGGATTTTTTGTAGGTTTGCAAACGGTAAAATATCCTATGACTACCTACTTAGGGAGAGAAAAATTTCAGTTTAAAATTCAAAAAATCAACTTATGTTGACATAAGAGATAAGATGATCCTTTTCACATTTTTCGAAATTTTTTAAAAGTATTTTATCTTTTGTCAACATAGGGATGACTTTTGTTTCTGCTTGCACGCGTGAAAATATCTTAAGTCAGCATAAGATAATTTAAGATTTCACAATAATAAAAAAGTGTTAACCCAACACTTACCGTGATAAAAGCGTATTTTTAGTTTTTTAAACTATATTTTATTTTTTTTTTATGATGATGGTTTATAAAAACCGAAACGCGTCGCTGAATTAATTTTTTAAAATAATTTAATGTTGTGAAAATTTTAAAATGAAATAAAATTATATAAAATTAATAACTTAAAATTTTTTTTAATATATTCTTTATTTTTATTTTTATTTTTATTTTTATTTATATTATACACGCAACACAAACTTTTTAACACATATTCTTAAAATTAAAATTGTATGAACATAATAAGAATAATATAAAAACATTACCTGGGCATAATTTCTTCAAGAAACGACACAAAATGTATCAAAAATAACCTTATAAAAATCAAATCAGCGCTAAACAACAGTAACGTATAGTTTTTTTTACAATTGAGTCGTTATAATTTAAAATGATATAAGTCACATTTTCCTTGATTTTCAAAAAAATGTAAATTTTTTTAATCAAGCGTAAAAAATAGGAAAATGAGGAACCAAAATATCAAAAAGAGGGATTTTTGTTAATTTTTAAAAAGTGGGGTGAAATTGGATTGGGTGAAAAAAAGAGGAAAAACACCTCTTTAGAGGCGCAAAGGTAGCCCTGAACTGAACCCAATATCGACTTACTCTTACTCTTTTTGTTGAACTATACCTAGGGCCGAGAACGTGTGTCTCCGAAAGCTTGGGAGGATTGGTAAACTCCCTCTCTTCGATATTTGAAATTCATAAGCAGTTCAACAAAATAAGTTTGTGCAAACTACCACCTACAACAGATGCCAGCACATATTCCCTCCAGAGTCCAGACTTACCACCAGCTCATGGCGTAGATGGGAATTCAGAAAAAGTCTGGAATGGCACTGGACGAGAGTATGCCAAGGATTGTAACCCATTACAACTCTGTAAGATGCTGCTTACCTAAAATTGATGAAAGATATGGCACAGCAAACGCGTGACTCAATGCATGGCAGCTTGTGGATGCAGGAAAACTGGACTTAAATCTTCTACATTCTGTAAGATTTGCTGTGGGCAATCCTTCGGAAATCGTCTAGATGAAGTTTTTGATGAAGATGATGATGAAAAAGAACGGATATCAACGATCCAATTCGAAGAAGAAGAATCCAGCGAAGCCAACTTTTCTCATAATTCACCATCTTCAACTCTACTTATTATTCCTATGTCTCCTACTCCTGCATTTATTTCTACCCCTGCCCCTACCACCACTTCTTACTCCGTCCGCTCATAGTCCACCGTTTTCTAAGCGCACTTTATTTGAATCTTCATAGCTTCGTTATTTTTGGATTTACTAAAATACTATCAATAAGGGTATTCACGTAACGAGATAATTTTCTACTTTGTAGAAAAATAGAAAATTCTGCAAAAGGTTTAAATGAACACCCCAGCAGAAAATAATTGCGTAAACAATGGAAACAGACAGCTGTTTGTTAAACGTCAAATTGAACTTATAAAATTTGTTTAATTAAAAAAATTAAGTCAAGCTAATTTTGCAAATACTATGCAACAATAAAAAAAAATGTAATTTGCTCAAATAAAATAATATTCTCTTTTCAATATTAACATATTTTATCTGTGGTTATCTGAATAATAAGACATAAATCGCGTTCAAAAAGATATTCCAGATACGGGGATCTTAGATAGCCTATCCGATAGGTGATTGAACACACCCAAAGTTTATCAGATTTTTTTTCTACGGTTTCTGCTTCAAAGGACCCCGCACATTTTGTATGGGAAGTGGCCCTCGGTGAAATTGTCTGAAATTTTAGTATGTTGTTCTCTTGAAGCTCTTGATCAAAAGTCGATATGGGCAGAAAGTAAAAAAATGGACAGTTTTTAAGATAACGGATTTTTTTCGATGACTGTCTCAAACTTTTTAAAAGGGATAGTAACTCTATATATTGTGTTTTGCGTCATTTTTTAGTAGAATTCATAGGTTTTTAGGGTCACTGAATCCAAATCCGAAGTCCAATTTGCCTCATCAGGTAAGGTTTTCAAGATAACCTCAAAAAATGTCACAGTCTCAAAAAAATTTTTTCTTTGATCTGGGAGTGCGACTATGTTTGATACATGTTTTTTGGGTCGCTGAAACCAGATTCGAAGTCTATTTTGTCCTATCACGTCAGGTTTTCGAGAAAACTTCAAAAAAGGTTTTCGTTACTCTTTTGAGGTTATCTCAAAAACTCGAAGTGATAGGATAAAATAGACTTTGAATCTGCTTTCAGCGACCCAAAAAACATGTATCAAACATAGTCGCACTCCCAGATCAAAGAAAAAATTTTTTTGAGACTGTGACATTTTTTGAGGTTATCTTGAAAACCTTACCTGATGATTCAAAATGGACTTCGGATTTGGATTCAGTGACCCTAAAAACCTATGAACTCCACTAAAAAATGACGCAAAACACGATATAGGGAGTTACCATCCCTTATAAAAGGTTTGAGATAGTCAAAGAAAAAACCCGTTATCTTAAAAACTGTCCATTTTTTTTACTTTCTGCCCATATCGACTTTTGATCAAAAGCTTCAAGAGAACAACATACTAAAATTTCAGACAATTTCACCGAGGGCCACTTCCCATACAAAATGTGCGGGGTCCTTTGTGAGATAAAATTCTATGATTTGCGGAATATTTTTCCCATACAAATTTTGACAGCTCATTTCTACCGATAGAAAATTCTACGGTTTCTATGGGTTTTTCTCGTTTACGTGAATACCCCTAATGTTATTTTTGTAGGATATTTTCAATAGAATGCACGAGAAGAAAGTTATGGTCCGAAAACTAAAAAAGTGGCCAACCATACCTAACAACATATCAAAAATACCGGACCTTTTGTAGGGTAAATTTCTTTCGTTTACTGGACTTTTTTCAAAGTATTAGCGATTTATAATAAATATAGGTAGCTTCCTAACGGCGAACCCCACATGCGGAGCCGTAGTGTGAAGCAGTAGATTGGGAGAGTTGTGACCCCATCCGAGATCATGACTATCGTCGATAATGGAGAAGAAGAAGATAGGTAGCTTCCTAAAAAAACCAAAATATCTATGTAATCATTTTTATAAGACAACCTTTACCTACAATCTCAATTATCGTTTTTCTCTTTTATAAAATGATTAACAAAAGGATTTATATTCATGACAAGGTCAACATTTACCCCCTCAGACAAAAGTTCAGTTCAGACATACATGCACAGCACCAGTATGCTTTGAATAATCTCATGCTACATGACCATAATCAAAACATTCTCCTTCACAATTCACAAAATTAATACCAACTTCAAATGTTTGCTCATCAAACATTTACATACTCTTCGCCTCCTTTATATTTAAATTTGAAAAATGTTTTATGTTTCGACACCAATCTAATGAATGATGATGTAGATGTTGATGTGCGTCTACAAAACCACTTAACATGGGAACAATAAAACAACTTTTCCGATTCAAAGTCAAAGTCTTTGAGAATACAGCTTTCTTGCTTCTGCTCATTTCGTATTTATCTGTTCAAAGTGGTCACCTAGATTTTCAATCTACGCTTTTCAATTAAATAGTCTCCATCTCTTCTAGGAATATTCCTAGTGTGTTTGCATCGACAAGGCTTTTTTGAATATATTTTTCTAATTTCTAAATTTCAGGTTGCGATTTGACGCAGAAGTATTTTAAGTGAAAGTTGTCTATGATACATTAACCACCCAGGTACTCTTTTCAAGGAACTGCGCAGTTACCTACCTAAGTGGTTGAACAACTCCTCAAAAATATGACAGTCGGGTGCAGATATTATCAATGATATACAATTAGATATACATATTTTTAGAAATATTGGATGGAGTCGGTGAATATTAATAAGTAAAAAACTTTTAAGTTGACAATAAGTTTATTAAATATGTATATAAAACTTTGCTAAAAATAATGGGCCATATTCATAGTTCTTTCATAAGCTGATACTTTCTTGCTTGTAATGCCGACTTTTCACAAGTCGATTTTAGCCGCACAATATATAACGATTAGCACGACTTAAGTCGACTAGAATTTTTTAAGGGGATTGTCACTTTAGTCATCTTAGGCTTACGTTCACACGAGTCGAAAAGCTTCGCCGCACGACAAAAATCGACTCGTGAAAAGTCGTCATAATGCCCACTTTTCACGAGTCGATTTTAGCCGCACGATATGTCGGTCGACTAGGATTTTTCTATGGGGATGTACCTTTAGTTGCCTGCGACTTACGTTCACACGAGTCGAAAAGCTTCACCGCACGGCAAAAATCGACTCGTGAAAAGTCCCCATAAGATAGACTGAGGTTTATCTTATTCATAAACAATTAAGATCCACTTCTCAATCATTTTTTCTATGGAAAAAAAGAGCTGCTTTCAACCTGGGTTATAACTTTAGCCTCCAGACTAAGTTGGATCGCTTCTAAAATATGACTATGAATATGGCCATATGGGTCCGGAGATTGTAAAATTGTTGCCTGGTTTATAAATATTTTGTGTTTGTGAATAGAGGAATATTCATGGTCATACTTATTTCGATATGGGGTCCAGGAATTCCAATAATCTGAAATGTTGTACATTTCGTGACAAAATTAGTATTGTTGTTTAATTTTTACACCGCAATACCAAGGCAGATAACCGCGAAGTTCAAAGACTTAAAAACGAAGACAACTCTGTCAGAGATTATGAAAACTGTTGCATCTTGAATGTATACCTACACCATAAACAAAAAATACCAAGACTGGAAACTGAGCGGTCTAATGATGTTTGCCTACAAGCTGCGAGGTGTGGTGAATGTCGTCAATCTATCGTTGTGTTCGTGTTGGATGTGTGGTGAATGTCGTGAATCTATAAATGTGTGCGTGTTAACGTCATTTACCAACGTGGTGGCTTTCACATATATTCACAGACAACACTGTACACAAAAGGGTTTTGGGGGGGAAGACGTAGGAAATTTTCCAGTCTTGGTATTTTTTGTTTATGACCTACACTTTTTGCACGGCACCACTGTTTCAAAAAAGTATTGAAAAAAAAACGTGAGTTGGGAAGGATTAAGGATATTCTTCTTTGCTCAAAGCTTATTAAGTTTTCTCAGTACTTCGTTGTCTATGGATCCGAACGGAAGCGCGTTGATTTCGTACATTGCCATGTTTGAATTATCGCAACGACATGTGGAATATATTTACTTTTACTATCACTACAAATATTGAGTAATGCAATTATTTAACTCTTAATCGTAATAATTGGTTAATTTTATTTCCGAGATATTAATTCAAAAAGCGAGTGAATAAGAAAAGAAATATAATAAATAACATTCATAAATCTACACCATCAATTCTGAAGATATACCTAGGTATCATTGGATTATTTACTAAGGTTAGTCACGGTGGCGGTGTTGTTGGCTATATTTATATCAATTAAATTGTGTTCATTTTCATACCTCGCGCCATGTAGCAAGGACACCTGTAATCACGTCATTTTTTGTTAGGATGTTGATTCTTTTTTGTGGTTGTTATTATATTTGTGCGGGAGTAAGAAGTTAATACAAAAGAATTCTGAACACTTTGCCGGGAAATTTTTTTGCGTGAAACAAAATCAATAAAATTAAACTAATGACCAGTATAATGTTGGCCTTTTGGTCGTGTTATTATTTTGCATACATAAGTAAGAAGTATAGAAAAAGTGTGAAGTTTCTTTTTTTAGAACATTACTTTTGGTTCCAATCCAGATTGCCTGACACGATGGGTTTTAACTTTCCAAACTATTAGAAGGAATTTCGTTTTGGTGTTGCACAACAAGGCTTCACGGTTCACGGATAGAGTTTTCTTGTAGTCTTTGGTTTACTCATAAAGTCTTGTGCGGAGTTGAATTGATTTGAAGGAAATTTGAATTTATACAGGATAAAATACATAATTTACACGATAAATACATTATTTATAGGATACAAAAGGGAAAGGATATTTCTTTGATCTTAGTGTTAGTTGCTTGTTTTGTATAACATTTGTTTTTGTACCTACTTTGGCTTTTGAGTAAGATTTAAAATTTACATAAAATGTATTCTTTTATATTATGTAGATTAGCAGGCTAATAATAAACCAAGTGTTGCAAAACAAAATTATTGTATAAGTGCGAGATGTTTGCTTAAAAAGAAAAGAAGATTTAAAACAGAGAATTAAAATAAATTTGTTATTTTGTGCATGTCATTAAATAAAAAAAAAATTAAAATGAAACAGAATGCGTCCATTAAAAAAAAAGTAAATCAAAGAATAAAATAAATTTGTTGCCTGGAATAAGACCGTGAAATCAAGTATGATTAATTAATGGAAAAACCCCAAATCTTTTGTTTGCATGAACTTCCTTCTAAGGTCTATCAATAAAGGGATTATTCATGTTTACTTTACACTTCAAAATAATGGTTCCGTCAATTTCGTATAAGATAATGTTTTTCCACAATAATTTGGGTATGAACAGTTGTATACACATTTGAGAAGGCCTTGTTCGCGACCATATTAATATGGTTTGTAAAATCAAGATTATAACTAAAATAAATTTCTAGGTCCTTAAGGCTCTGAACACGATGAAAAATGCTGTAGCATATTTTATATTTATACAAACTAGGAGCACGATTTTTTTTTAAATAGTCTTTGTCTGACATTTTATTGGATTTAGAACTAACCATATAACAAACTGATTTATGTCCTCTTGCCTCCGATCATTGATTCAATACTTTTATAATGTTACATATCAGTTGCAAAAAATAAGAATTTTACTGTGATGAATACTGATACATAAAAGACTTTCAAAAAAAAAGAAGAGGTCCTAAATGACTTTCTTGAGGATCGTCTGATTTGGCAACGAAGAAATTTTACTTGATAAGATCTATTTTCAAGATAGGTATGAAAAATCCAATTCACGAAGGAAAACCAAAAGTTTGTAATTAAATATCACAACAAAAACATTATACTGAGGAAAAACACGCAACGTCAAATATAATATGTTCAACGTTGATTTAATGTTGAAAAAACAAACATGAAACATCTTCAAATTAAAATTGAAACAACGTTAATTTTTTTTATTTCTGTGCGACTTCAGCTTTTCTTGCATTTAATCACCCTTATTTCACTGAGATAGCACGTTGGTAAAGCATTCACCTAGTGACCCAAGAGTTGTAGGTTCGATCCCTGGTGGCTGCCAATTTTTTTCTTTTTTTTTTAATAAATTGATGTTTTTTTTCAAAGTTGAAACAACTTTGATTTAAAGATGTTTTATAATGGCAAACCACTTTAAACTAACAATATTCTACTTTGATTTTAAAATAGTTGAATCAACTTGGTTTTCGTTGATTTTAAGTTGTTTTTTCCCTCAGTGTAACTGTTAAAAAAGAGCCAAGTTCTCCTATGTTTAAATTATACTGGCACAAAAAGCATTAAGATATAAAAGTGTACCAAGTTCTAATGTTGGATTTGAAATTTGTATCAATTAAATTTTCATTGTTTATGAGTGAACAATTTCAAATTTTCGGTTTTTTCATTTGTGAAAAATTTCAATTTCAAGTTTTTGAAATCTTTGAAGCCATATATCTCAGGTACTTAAGAGTAGATCAACAAATGTTACAAATATGAAATTTCTGTGTCCATTGTTATAGAAGTTATAGCTGAGAGATAGTCCGAAAATGGCCTGAGTTGGATCCTGTAAATAACGGTGTAGTGCCAAAATTGCTAGAAAACTTGGCTGGGTAGGGTACTACCGTGCCCCTTGAAATTGGCTTTATCTCTTTTTAAAAACAAGGGTGATAAATGCTTGTTTCCAAATGCTAGGAAATTTTCCTAACTTAAGATATAATTCAAAAATAAGTTTAAGTGAAAGAAGTAAAATTGAGCTACAATTTTTCAGAACTGCTGCAGGAATACCGTCTGGTCCCAATATTTCAATATTGGACATGTTCTCAAGAAGTGAAGAACATTTTCATCTCAAATATCTAAAGTACTTTTTAAGATACTGAACATTGACTTAATATTATATGGACTGCTAGAAGCACTCTCAGGTTGGTTCCACTTGTTTCTTCCCGATACTAACGCCTTAGACAAAGGCGGAGAATAAGTGCAACATTTTTGGCACTTGATATTCGCGCTTAAAAATCTCTATGATACAGTAAAATAAGGAGAAAAAAGGGGTAAATCTCGGAATGAATGTTAGTAGAAATTGTTTTTGCTCAATATCTTCCTTTTACCATTCTATAACATATCTCAAAAGTCTAGAAAAATCTCATGTCCGCTTGTCGCGATTTCAAGGTCAAATCGCGAAATGGAGATTTTCAAAATTAGCAAAAATAGGCTATAGTATTATATACACATATGATACATGATTTCAAGGTATTTTTTAATGCTGATTCCAAAAAATCTAAAATCAAGACAATCTGACAATCTGACGATACCATAGCCTATTTTTGCTAATTTTGAAAATCTCCATTTCGTGATTTGACCTTGAAATCGCGACAAGCGGACATGAGATTTTTCTAGACTTTTGAGTTATGTTATAGAATGGCAAAAGGAAGATATTGAGCAAAAAAAATTTCTACTAACATTCATTCCGAGGTTAAATCCTTATTTGACTGGATTATTACAAAAAAAAAAAAATAAAGAAACAAACGAAAAATATCAAAACAATTTTTTCCAAACACTTTTTTTATTATTTTTTCTTCAAATATTTAGATATTTTAAGCACTTAACCACTAAAACGAAATATATTTCAATTAAAAACACAAAAAAAGGCACACCGCAATGTTTGCAGTTTGTTCTGTTTATGTTGTGCGAAGTGCGAAAGGAACAAATATAGAAAAACAGAGAAAGCACTACCTTTTGACAACAAATGTCATTCATTAAAACTTTCCTCTTTTCGCCGTCTAAGTTTATACCGCTAGTAGAGCTAGAAAGACCTGGAATCATTTTTTTTATCAATTTTTTGTATGGAAAAGTCAAATGACTAGCAGTCCATATATAGTAGGTCAATGATACTGAATAGCAATCTGATTTCTTTTTATATTGACAAATTACCAAAAACATTTAGGATGTTGCTTGAAACAACTTTCCATACACCTAAGAAAATATGTAATAAATTAAGAGAGGTTTTTAAACTCTTCTAAAAGTGAAATATACATTTCTTTGTTTCTGGGCACATAGCTCTTAAGTTCTTGTTTCGAAGAAGTTTTAGCTTTTTAGTATACATACAATACAATCGTTCAAAACACGGTACAAATTCACTCATTCTGAAATCCAATAAAACAGTTTGAATCGCTTCCACTAAATTCTGAAATTTTATGTCTGTATTGGTGAATAATCAAATAAAAATATTTTTATTTTGAAGTTTAATTATTTAAGTGATAGTGATTTTGCATCGATGGGGGAGACTAATGGAGTGTTCAAAGTCCAGAAACTCCAGTGGATGGTGATGATACTGAGATTGTTACCCAGCAATCTAATTCCAGCTTGCAGCGAATGGGAGAGAATAAAAGAAACCAAATTTCAGATAGTTTTTAACTATGTTTTATTTTTTGAAAGCACTTCACTTGTTAATAAAAAATACTTTATTAACCAAAATCAACAAAACAGCTTACACATTATTCAAAATAAATGGAATTAAACAAAGACTAAAACTTACGGAAAAAAACTAACAAGCCTAAACAACGATAAACATAACAATTCGAAGATTAGAAGTATTTTGACAACAATTTCATCCACTCTCTGTGCCGTTTTTCTTTATTCCATTCCTTGCGGAGAGAACGACGTTCTTTATCCTGAAGAAGCATCAGCTTCAGCACCATTCTCTCATTAAAACACTTTTTTTTCTTCTGTCGGCAGAAACTCCGGAATTTCATCTTCATTTTGAATCTTGACATTTGCAGAGCGATTCTCGGGAACATCACTTGGAGAGTTTTGTGAGAGTGGGGGCGAAGCTTGTCTTGAAGTTGAAGGAAGGCTCATGAACGAATAGTTTTTCTTGACCATTCGATTGGGGCCGATAAACACTTCTGGATAAATGGAATCATCATTCCCTATAATTTTGTGCATTATTTAGGAAAGGGGCTATCTTTTTTTATTTCGGTGTTATTCCATTGATCCAACCAACTTACTCTTCTCTTCATATAACTCTAAAATAGTTCAGTTTGTGAGTCGGACCACTTAAAAATTTCTGTATAAAAGACGTTATATTAGTATGGTTAATGAGTACAATACATATTATTTTACCTGAAATATTTTTGTTCTGCTGAACTTCTGCTGCTTCTTAGTTAATTTCTTGGGCAATTTGCTACCTCTTCAAAAGGTGCCGAAAAGAATTCATGCGCTGAAAAAAGATTTTTTTTAACTCATTTTCTTTTCAAGCTAATAAACGCATTATATACTTACTTATAATGTTTTGCACAACAACTTTCCCACCAATCTGTTGAACATTACCATTTTCTTCGAGCATTAGCTTATAATTTTTTAACTCTAATGTCATGTCTTTCGCTTGCCAGAAAGCAAATAATATAATATCGAATTTTTAGGATTTTTGAAAACAAAAATCAGATATTTGACTTTTGATAGTTCACACAAACACAAAAAAAAACAGAGCTGAGTGGAAGCTATTTAGCCTGTTTCATTCGATTTCAGAATGAGTGAATTCTTGAATGAAACCAATCGAAAACGACATAAATAGTCCGTTTTGAAATCAAGAGAATTTCTTTTCTGAGAAGCGTTTTCTCTGCCATATTCGGACTGCCAATCGAAAACGACATAAATTTTCTAACTTTTTTTGATTTATTTATTTTTTTTTTTTTTTCAGATGGAAACTTTCTATTCACATCACCTGCACACTTTTATTCCTCCAGTAAATTCTTCTAGTTTGACTTTCAGTAATCAATGGGGCTCGCAAGGAAGTGTAATAGCTCTTGGAGTTGTTCTTGGAAGTTCTATTAGTTTGGTTGGACTAGCTTTTGCATTTATCACATACAGGTGAGTCAGTTATTACGGAAGAAAACAAACAAAAATATTTACAAAGTGCTTAATTATTTGCGCTGTTGCTTAGCTAAGAAGATTTAACATTTATATCTTGACTATTTTTGAGTGCGTTTCTTAATTTGCCAATTGCATGAAAATCATGATAGTGGAAATGCCAGTGTATCCTGTACAACCCCCGACTATCTAAATAAAGGAATGACTGATGAAAACGTTTATTTATATAAACCGCTTTTTTTGAAGATTTTCAGACTGTGAAACGATTATCGTTTTGTCAATTATATTTTAAAAATTAAATTGAAGTTAACCCTTTACCGCACAGTGGCTCATATATGAGCCAAACCATAAAAAGTATTAATACTTTAAAGTTTGAAAAAAAAAAATCTAGTTTTGTTTATACTTTTCGAATTAAGTAATATAAGGCCCCTAAATATCATTATAAAACGCCATCTATAATGTTTGAGCGAGCATAATTATCCGCTAAAGTGGCCAAACTGGTGATAGGCAGGACGGAGCATATTTGAAAAATTGAAAATTGAATAAAAATATAAAACAAAGAGTAAGAATTTTAAAAAAAAATATGCCAATAAAGGATATAATGTGATTACTATTGCTAATACATTTTTTTTTACATTTATCAAGTTTTAGTCATTTGAAAGTGGCATTAAGTGAATGGATCATATATGAGCCACCGTGCAGAAATGTTGCTCTCCTGTTGGCCCATATATGAGCCATCATGCAACAAGAAAAAACACCCGTTTTTTCTTACGTTTACGTGCGGAATGGTATAAATTTAATTTAAAAAAGATTAAAAGGCCTTTTAATCTATTTTATTGAGACTCATACAGTTCCAGCGCGTAGTTTTTACGTATAACTAATTTAATTAAATTTTTTTTTTTCGTTTTCTGCTCAATGTGTCAAATATGATTCAAACCGAAAAACCCAAAATTTTCCGACTTTTACTTAAAAAATTGAAAATTCCTGAAACACGTGTCTTTTTATTTAACATAAAAAATCATGGGGTAAGGAGTTTTAAATAAAACTAATTTTTTTTAATATAGTGGAGTAACTAAAGCTCAAAAATTGGCAATATTAGGGAACCCGGCCGAACAGCTTAGATGTTGATGATTTTTTTTTTTCAAACGTCGGTAATTAAAAATACTTTAAAGTCTATAGATTAAAAATTGCCGGTGTTGCCGTTTTGATTTTTTAAATTTTATTGAAGATTTTTGTGAACAAAAAAATTTTTTTTTCCAAAATTTTTCTTAAATTTCAAAAATTAATTGATGCCAAAATATTGTCTAGGAAATTCAAGGAAAACAAAATATATGGGAGTGAGAGACAATCTTCCATAGTTCAAGCGATAGATGCAATTTTCTTATTAATTGACTTCAAACACAAAAAAAAATATTTGAACACAACGGCGACACCTACAATATTCAAATATACATTTTTTAAAAGCTAGAAGCTTAGTCATATATGTAAAATTAAAATTAAGTTAATTGAATGAACGGCTTTTGAAAGAATGGTAATTGAACTCAGATTTTTGAAAAAAAAAAAAAATTATTGAAAAAATTTTAACACGTCGTTTTTTAAATTTGGTCGTAATATAAAATGCATTTATTTTTTTATTTTTTTTGGCCGCATTTATTATGATTTCAAATTATAAAAGGAAATTCCAATATCTATTACGGTTTATGAAAAAAACTAAAAAGTATTTCATTTTCGAAGAACTTTTTTAATAAAAGTTTTGAAAGAAAATGTAACTTATTTTTTTTTTAAAGTTCAACATCTAAACATAAAATTATTTTTTAATCATTTAATAACCCTTACTGTTGAAAGTTAAATAGCAAAAATTTAAAGTTCCTATTTACCACAGTCTTTGAGAAAATTAATTATTTCAATGCAAAAATTCAGTTTTAATAAAAAAAAAGTATTGAAATTGAAGTAATTTTTCATATTTGTGTGATATATTTTACCTTTTTTGCTTCAAAATTCAACTGATAATATTTATGGCCAAAAATTTTTTTTAAATAAATTCATATTTTATTAGAAAAAGTTTGGAAAAAAGTAATTTTAAATTTTTCTAATAACATTTTTTTTTTTAATTCTGAGTTTGAGGACCATTTTTTCAAAAAGTTTTGACTAAATTTAGTGGATTTAAATTTAAGAGAAAAGAATGAGCTTCTGGCTTTTTAAAAATTCATTTTAAAATATTGTAGGTGTTGCCGTTGTGTTCAAAATATTTTTTTTGTGTTTGAGGTCAGAATGTTAGAAAATTGCATTTATCGCTTAAACGATGGAAGATTGTCCCTTACTGCATTCTATATATTTTCCTTAAATTACCTAGAGAATCTTTTGATATCATTTGTTTTATGAAATTTAAGAAAAAAAAATGGTTTTGTTAAAAAAAAATT
The DNA here is from genome assembly GCF_945859705.1 of Episyrphus balteatus. Lineage (NCBI taxonomy): Eukaryota > Metazoa > Arthropoda > Insecta > Diptera > Syrphidae > Episyrphus > Episyrphus balteatus. The sequence goes on along the minus strand of NC_079135.1, from coordinate 55,595,344 downwards.
AATTTTAATTTTAAAAAACAATACGGCAACACCGGCAATTTTTAATCTATAGACTTTAAAGTATTTTCAATTACCTACGTTTGAAAAAAAAAATCGTCAAAATCAGAGCTGTTCGGCCGGGTTCCCTAATAATTTGCTTTAGTTACTCTACTAATAACTTACCTACGTTTTTATATTTTGTTAAAGTTATGATTTTAATTTAAATACAAATTTCATAAAAAAAAACTTCACGAAACTACCGAAGGTGACGTGAAATAACGCCCTACGAAATAAGGCCCCATTTAAAATGCGGCTTTATTTCCATGGAAAAACCGAAATAACGCCCGACGGGCCTTATTTCAGTTGCAATATAGAAATAAGACCCCATTCGAGATAGAAATAAGGCCGCATTTCTGGAGGAAGCGAAATCTTGCTTCGTGTTCCTGTTCATAGTACCTAAGCAATAAGAAGTGAGAAGAATATGGAAGGGGGATGTGGCTTTCTTATGGGACATTACTTCACTTAGAGTAGGAAATAATTTCACTTTTTTTGGGAAGTTAGTTCTCGCTGAATGTGACAACAACAATTTTTTTTCACTTTTGGGTGAAGTGGGAGGTGGAAAATAATTTTTCTTTTTAATACTGTATCTTATTGGATGAGGTGTCTTTGGCATATTTTTTTTTTACAAAAGTCTGCACTGAAAAATTAAAATGAGAAATCGCGTATCTTCACAAAGTTTTTGCACTCTTTTTTTTCTAGTACAAACTTTTAAGAAATAAGTAAAATCAAGAATACATTTAAGAAATTCAAAATAAATAAAATTGAGCTATATACTTACTCATAGTAACATATAACATATAAGTAGATTCAATTTAATTCCAATGTTCAAATGCGAAGCGGAAAAAAATTTTTCTAACCCGAATTTTAATGCGAAGCGGAAAAATTTTTTGCCCACGTGAGGATCAATTTTGAGGTGTGAAAATTAAAAATTCGCGGGAACATTGGAATTAAATTGAATCTACTTATGTTACTACGAGTAAGTATATAACTCAATTTTATTTATTTTGAATTTCTTAAATGTATTTTTGTTCTTCAAGTTGAAGGGAGAAATATTTTGACACACATTTGGATAAACTTATTTCCCACCATAAATTATGGAATATAACGGAAAAGTAGAATTATTACGCACAACAGATGAAATTTTTAAGTTAGTTCCCTGCACCGATTCAAGGTGGGTGTTAGGTTGGGTGTGAGCATATTTTCTTCAAAATTTTAAAGTTTCTAAGAAACTAAAAGAAATATTGAATTCACTCAACCTTCCCTCCACCCCAAATCCTATAATATGCCCTTGAAAGGGGGAAAGGCGTTGTAAGGGGCTGCATCCCCGCTTATTCATCTGACGTTTATACGCTCTGAACTTCAAATAACATTTAAATTTTTTTTTAAGAATGAAGTTTGGAAGTTCAGATGTTCTTGTTTTCTATTTCCGAGTAGAAAAAAGGAAATAAGGCCCGACGGGCCTAATTTCGTTGTTGAAATGGAAATAAGGCCTCAAGCATTGTCAGGGCCTAATTTCCATTACAAATGGAAATAAGGGCCGATGCGGCCTTATTTCGTAGGGCGTTATTTCACGTCACCCTACCGAATCAGTCATGCATTTAATGCGTGATGATTATTCTAGAACGCCAAGCTTAACCTTTTTTAGTTGTCAAAGAAATTGGGTTTTTTACATTCATCTCACGTCTCGCGAGTCGCGACCTTAATTGACCTTTGGTGCTGAAGAGTTTTCTTTGTTTATAATTTAAACTCTGGTCGTAACAAATTTCCGTTTGTATGCTTGCTCGCCTTGTTGAGTTCAAACTCAGTTTTATGCTTTTTACACACTGTCATGCTTATTCTTAGTTTTGAACATACTCGTTTTCACTTGAAAACTGCATTTCACATTTCTGAGCATAACCAGTTTGTTTTTTATTTCACAACATCAAAAAGCATACAACAATAAAAATTTCTCATCAAACAAAATTAAAGAGGCAATTTTTGTCGCACAATATGAACTGAACTTTGAAAAGTTAAAAATCTAAATCCTGACATTCTTGCTTTAAGCGAGCCGAGCACTTTGTCTTATGTCGTTTTCGATTGGCTCTCCGGAAGCGTCCGGAATCATTCAGAAGACTTCTGAAACCGTTTTATTGGCATGAAAATGACAGCCAGAACGCTTCTCAGAAGAGAAATTCTCTTCTTGATTTCAAATCAGAATCAAATCAAGAAGCACTAATACATGAATACTCACATGTCAAAGATACACTCAATCATTGTTTATTATTATTTTTCAATCAAATTTATTTCGTTTTCTGAAATTAATTTGTTTATTTATTTTCAAACAAATAAATTAAGCTTTTAAAATATTTTGCAAAACGAATTCCCGATTAATTTGTTGAATATTAGGTACTATTTTCTTCACATATTAATTATTTTTCAAGTCTTATGCCATATTTGACATTTCAAATTTCACAGAAAAACAAACACAAACACAAAAGAAATAGAATTGAGTGGAAGCAATTCAAACTGTTTTATTGGATTTCAGAATGAGTGAATCCTTGAGTGATTCCAATCGAAAACGACATTAAGGTTTTGGATACGACAGCATGAACTTTTTTCATATAAACGTTTTACACATACAACCTACCTAGGTATTAAATTTTCTGAGCACCTTACTTTTTTTAATTTCCTTTCCAGCTTCAGTAAGCTTACGTTTCTAGGTACAATAAAAATATTATTTCATCCAAAAAATCAAAGACCCAAATAGTCGCTCACGTTCATTATGAACTGAACTTGAATACTTCTGTGCCAAACTTTAATTTTAATTTGTGTAAATCCAGCATTTTTGCTTTAATGAAATGACAACAACTACTTTTAAATATACCCATTTTATTCCGACACAATAAATTTTTCCCAACGGGTCCACTTACACCCCCTTAAAACTCATCTAAATAAGCTAAATGTAAATTAATGGTCTCTAGGCAAGGCAGCCGTGTGTGCAGGTACTTTTATAATACTTATGTTTATATCTTACCACAGCGTATCAATGTAGAATGAATTTTCTTTTGACAAAAAATCCAATTTTTAGTTTATTTTCAGATTTACGTTCACTTGCTGGAACGGCCCTCCTTAGCCTTTTGGCTACTTTATTTATGGCACAGCTTTTGTTCGTTATTGGAGTTGGGGGCATACAGGTAAGTGAGCACATAATTTAAAGCATGCCTATCCATCATGTTTTGAAATATATATAAGATTACCTACACAGACAAAGTTGTAGGTTAATTTAATAAACGAACTTTTGAATGGTTTTTTTCCCTAATTTTGTTTTGAACAATATCTAGGCAATGGTGAAAAAATGAGACTCAGTTTTAATGCAAGTTTAATTTCTAATCAATACTAACTTTATTTTAATCAGTTTTGACTAATTGGTTCGAGTAAAATGTGTAGTACCTACCTACGTTTCGCTCCTATTTACATGCAAACATATGCCTTTTATAAAACATTTCGAGAGTCTAGATATAACTCTTATTTAAGATATTGCGATTAGGCATACTTACCTAATTAATTTCAACTAAATCCTGTAAAGCAAGATAGGAAACATTTTTGTTGGTACAACACTGAACCAAATCCTTACGTAAATACAACGAAAAAAATCGTTGAGCCAACGAAAATTTAATTAATTTTCAGTCGATGAAAAATTTAATTGGCTCAATGAAATGGATTTAATACGTTAATGAAGAACTTCATCAATCAACGAAAACTATAGTATTTTAATGAAATTTTTCATAAAAATTTTTGATCGAGAATTAATGAATTTTTACATCACTTTACGAAAGTTTTTCATCGATTAACGTATTTAATTAACCACGGTGATATTTTTCGTTAGTCAATGTATTTTTTGATTAATTTATGAAAGAACTTTCGTTAGCTAACGAATTTTTTCGTAAATTTTATGAATATTTTAATTAAATTACGAAAAAATATTCGTTAGCTAACGAAACTTTTCGTTGTAATAATTATTTTTTTTAGTAGATTATAGTATATACTTATTGGACTTGTTAAATTATTAATTTAATGCAGTCCAAACAAAAAATTGGCGTTTCGACCCGGTGGAGCTCACTTGGACTCATCAGTTGACTTATCCGCGAGAACCCTTGTCAATACGCAAATATTTTTTATATTCAGCTCAACTTACATAGATTTTTAAACAAAAACCTAATGTGAACTATATCCAGCAAGATTAAATTTTTAATCCATAAAACAGAAATGCACCCAAGTCTAGGTTTTTTTTTTTTTTTAAAGCAACGATTTTTTTTCGTTAACTGATGTATTTTTTCATAAGCCAATGTAATCGTATATGAAGAATTTTCATAAGCTTATGAAGATTTTCGTTAGTTAATGTTGAATTTCATAAGTTAATGAATTTTTTCGTTACTTAATTAAAACTTTGATAAAGTAAGGAAAAAATTCTTATTTTTATTCTTTAAAATGAGTATGAAATTTTTCGGTAATTGATGAATCTTTTCATTGAATTGGATTTTTTGGCACTAAAAAGGGAGAAAAAGTGTATGAAACGTTTTTATTAATTGATGAGGGTTTTCATATTACGAAAAATTACATATTTTCGTTGAGCCAACGAAAGTTTCGTTGGGCCAACGAAATGTAGTGTATGAAACGATTTTCGTAATTTTACGAAATTTATTATTTTCAGTGAATGAATAGAGAATAATATTAATTTATTATTTCATGTACATATTCCCACGGCAAGGCCCGTGCCGCAAGGGTGGCGTCCAGTCGAAGCTTGGGGATAAATAATAGAATGCACCCTGCTTAAGGTGGTGCTCGAACCCACAACTCTAGGCTATGGTTGTCAGATACATTTTGACGAAACTAGTAATACAGATGCAAAATCCCGCACTTTCCCGGACAAACAAGGACTAGAAAAGAGCACAAAACTAGGAAAAAACGATTTTTTTCCCTAGTTTTTTTTATAAAAAAAGCTTTTTACTTAATCGTTTACAACTATGCGCCAAAGTGTTTAACAATAGGGGTTAACGAAATTAATAAATAGATCTCTAAAAGTAAATCTTCTCACTAAAAGAATGTTAACTATTTCTATAGATTGCAGAATCATTACAATCGTTTTCTTTCAGTCTTAAATTTGTAGCTCAAAACTTACGGCCATATTATTCACTAGTTTAAAAAATACATCTGGATGTAAAATTGTCAATTGTCAAAAATAAATCCAAAATAGTTATTCCGATTTTAACTATGAAAACAGTTAAAAAATAGTTCAAAATGACTATTTTTTTCTCTGTGTGGTAGTGAATATTATGGATTTGGCTTTATTTTTCACATTTTAATTTCTTTACATCCAGATGTATTTTTTAAACTAGTGAATAATATGGCCATTACAGTTACGAGCCTCAGAAATACTGTAATTTCAAACTAAATATTAACTTTTATAAAGATTCAAAATTTTTTGGTGATCAAAAATATTCACTGAGCAATAGCTCATACGCAAATTTTTGAGTTTTGATTTAGAACAGAAAATAAAAAAAAATTGAGCAGATAATAAACCAAAATAAATAACTCTCGCTTTAAATGAACACGATACATTTTTTGAATAAGCAATGAATTAAGAGTAGCATACAAGTAGTGAGATACATACATTAAGGTTTGAAAAGAGTACAATCCCGGACAATTAAAAGAAACTATCCCGGACGTCCCCCACACGGTCAAAAAAGAGTACATGATGTCCGGGAAATCCCGGACGTATGGCAACCCTACTCTTGGCCCCAGTGCCATTCCTAGCCCTTAGAGCAACTGGGGCAAGCTCAGAAATCTCGCCTTTTCTCATCCAAATATTAAAAAAAAAAGATTTTTTTTCCTGCGGAAATTTCAAAAATAGGTAATATTTTTAGTATTAGTAATAGTAATTTTGGACTGCCAAATATAAACACCGGTAAATCAGGACCAATCTATGAAAGATCGAGAAATGATAAAATCTTCTTAGTTTAAAAACATATTTTAAAGTTTTTATGATCTCCGATCATAGTTTCATACATAACAAAATTATGAAATAAATAAATATAAAAATAAATGAATTTTGGACTGGACCCAGTGCAGTAGTGGTACGTCACTTCCAAGTTCCAACGTATTTTTTTAACTCCAAAGTCCAAACCACTTATACAAAAATGAAACAAAATCTGAACTTGTAAACCGATTTCATTAAAATTTGGCTCACAGGTTCAGATCCTGTTTATACATATTTGGTAATAATTTTGTTAAAAAACAATAATTTTTAACATAGTTATTGACATTTTGCAAAAATTCGAGAGTAATGAAATAATTTTTGTTTTTGTAAATCTGATCTTTTTATATTGAATACATTTTATAACATTATACGTAATGTATAAATATATAATATAAACATAAAAAAAAAACTTAAGAAATAATATAAAAACACATAATAGTTGTTCTATTTAAACTCTCACATACAGATCAGACACCATTTTTCTTAATTTTTACCTATCATGCATTTTGCGTGTAATCTTTAAAATTGTGAGATTATCCCTAACCATTTGTTTATTTTTCATTCTGTACTATCATAGAGTCATTCGTGGCAATCATCAGATCATACTCCAGTGATTCTATCACTAAGTGAATCGGAAGTAATAGAAAAAAGTAATCCAAAGCTTGTAAATAAGAAAACAAACTGGAGTGATTTTAGAGAAAGGCTTTTAAGTTTTATAAATTTAAGATCTCCCATGGATACAATCGAGCAAATTGACCATGAAGTGGAACAATTTATTGCTGATGTGCAACAGGCCGCTGAAGAAAGTACTCCAACATTTTCTAATGGAAGACAAAGTGAAATTAAATATCCTTTAGAGATAAGAGAGTTGATAATAGAGAAAAGAAGAGCTCGAAGAAAATGGCAAAATACTAGATTTCCAGATGATAAAACAACGTTTAACCGTATAAGCAACAATCTTAAAAAACAAATTTATAAATTCAAAAATGATTCACTCAGTACATTCCTAAAGAATTTAACGACTGATGCTTCAACCGATTTTTCGCTATGGAAAGCAGCCAAGCGCCTGAAAAGACCGCAGTTACTAAACTCTCCCTTGAAATCTCAAGATGGGAAATGGATCGGTAACCCAAAAGAAAAAGCTAACCTTTTCGCGGAGCATCTTGCGAATGTTTTTAAGCCATACCCAACAAACGCGGCTGAAAATAGCTTACAGCTTGTTGATAAGATAGATGAAAGTGAAATACCAATTGTAAGATTAAAAGAAGTAAAAAGTATGTGTTTACATCAACTATCAAATAAAAAATCACCAGGTTACGATCTTATTACTGCTCAGGTTATGAAAGAAATGCCTTTGAAAGCCTTCATAAAACTCCAATATATAATAAATGCATGCCTTAAGCAACGGTATGTCCCACACCATTGGAAAATTGCTGAAGTTATTGTCATACCCAAGCAAGGTAAGCCACCTACAGAAGTGACGTCTTACAGACCAATTTCGCTTATACCAATTATGGCAAAAGTTTTTGAAAAACTGCTTCTGAAGAGACTTAGCAAAATTATAGAAGAAAGAAGGTTAATCCCAAATCATCAGTTTGGCTTTAGAAATAAACATTCCACGATAGACCAAGTTCATAGAATAACGGATGTAATAGAAAAAGCATTAGAAGAAAAACAAGTCTGTTCAGCTATTTTCTTAGATGTTGCTCAAGCCTTTGACAAGGTTTGGCATGAGGGACTTGAGTACAAACTGCAAAGGGATCTTCCCAGACAGTACTATGAAATATTAAAATCGTACATCTCAGACCGATTGTTTAGAGTAAGGTACGATCAAGAATATTCGGAATTGAAGAAAATAGAAGCCGGTGTACCACAAGGAAGTGTCCTAGGTCCTACCCTGTATTTACTATACACAAGGGATATCCCAGTTGGGAATCACACCATAATGGCTACTTTTGCAGATGATACCGCAATTTTGGTACCCGACAAATGTGTCTCTAGGGGAGCAGTAAAGCTGCAATATGCCGTCGACACAGTCAGAGATTGGACCGAAAAATGGCGTATCAAACTCAATGAAACAAAATCTTCACATATAAACTTTACAAATAAAAAGATAAACAATATTCCAATATTCATTAATAATCAAGCTGTACCTTACGCCAATACGGCCAAATACCTTGGAATGACTTTGGATGCAAAGCTAAAGTGGAAAGAGCACATCAAAAAGAAAAGAAAAGAGAAGAACTAAACTTGAAATATAGAAAAATGTACTGGTTACTTGGTAACAACTCTGATTTATCAACCCAAAACAAAATAATGCTGTATAATCAAGTACTAAAGCCTGTTTGGACCTATGGTATCCAATTATGGGGCTGTACAAAGAAAACAAATACCGAAATCATCCAAAAATTCCAAAACAAAGTCCTTCGTGGAATAGTTAATGCACCCTGGTACATAAGAAATAGCGATCTACATCGTGACTTACAAATAGAAACGGTTACAGAAGTTGTTAAAAAATACGCTGTATCCCATAATCAGAGACTGCAATGTCATACCAATTCTGAAATGGTGTCCGTCTTGAATACAAGAAACCATGTTCGGAGATTAAGAAGAACCAAGCCTCATGAGCTTATGGTCTAAAAAAACATGGGAAAGTATTAAAAGTTTAAACTTCCCCCAAAGTGATTTTACAAAGTTAAGAAAGAAAAATCTGATGTCGATCTCTCAAGATTGGTCCTGATAAAGAGGTGGTTTTAGTGGTTAAGAGTCCCACACTACTTGGTGTCGAATACTGCCAAGTGTCTTTTGAAGATTTCCTCCCGTCAAAAAAAAAAAAAAAAAAAAAAAAAAAAATTCGTGGCAAGCCGATAAGTGTGCGCATTGCTATTTTCTCGAAACCAGTGTAAAAATTTAAATTTCTGCTGATGCACAATTAATCAGATATCTGATCTTCTTCGAAGTCCGTTATATTTATACTTATGTTGTTTTTAATGTTTCGAGAAAAAAACGCTAACTTTCTTTAAAATTTTTCACAATTTTCAAACTCTGACAGTGACCTTTCTTTGACTTAAAGTGAAGGCAATTGATTTTTTTTATTGAGCTTACTATTTAAACTTTATGTTCCAATTAAAATGTTATTGTTTTTAGTATTTATTTATTAATATTTTATCAAAAACAATAAAAAAAACTGCATTTGGGGTAAGTGTACGCAAAAATTTGGGGGCAAGTGTGCGCATTTCACTGAAAATATATATATTTGCATAAAATGCTTCAAAATGCATCAAAATTTCACCCTCGTTTGTCTTTAAAAATTGAAAAAAAGAACAATAAATATTCATTAAGATTACTAAGCAAAAGTACCTGCGCACACTTACCCCTTCGAAGGGGTAAGTGTGCGCAATATGACCTATTTTGGTTTTCTTAGAAAAACATAATTAATTTTATAAACATTAGTTATATTTTAATTGAATTTAAGAAGTTAAAACATGTATCTCTAATAATCAATTTACTTTTTTTATGTACATCCTATATTTTGTTTGAAATACATCTTCAAAGTCAAAAGTGCGCACACTTACCACAAACGACTCTATAATTTAAACTATAATAAAATAAATGTTTTCATAATGTATTTTTTCCAAGTAAAGTAAGTTGAAAAAAAAGTTGGGTCCAGAATAAAGGGTTGTCTAAAAAAGACCCCCAAATTCAGTCTTGCTCCGGGGCTACAAGAGCTCAACAGCATACTGGATGCAAAATGGTAAAATAATTTCATTCATCAAAATTGAAAACTAAAGGCTAATGGCCACTTTTATGAAAAATACAAAAATGTGAAAATATTTTTTTCCTTCCCAGCGCAGAAAAAAAATTATGTATAAATTATAATTTATATATATTTAAACCAAAATCTTAGCTTTCTGCATAGTTTTTGTTACATAGTTTTCCAGTTTGACAAACTATCATAAAATCAGTTTAAAAATGTTCACTTTTTTGTTCTTTTTCACTTTTTAGAAATGTTTATATAACAATCCACTTTATTACATTATTTGCAGAGATGGCAGAGTAGATTACGCCAGGTAATCTATATGGTATAAATTTTGCAAAAAAATTTCAAAACTGTCTCTATAGGTGCACCAGCGTACATTTTGCCTCCGTAGTCTATTATTTTTTTTCTAGGCTAGAGTGGTTTTTAAAAAAAACCTTGAATTTTCACAACCTCTTCGTTTAGATGTTTGTTGGCAATTTCTTTTGCCAACAAATTAGCTGTGTGGCTGTTACACGTTACGTGAATAAGATCAGAATCTTTATCCTTAAGCAGGCGGCCCATTTTTAACATATTTCTGGCATTGTCTGATATAACACCGTATATTGTGCTGTTGTACTTCTCTTTGCAGATTTTGATCGATTTCTCACATGCCCTTGCCAGTTCCTCTCCGGTTTCACTGATGTTGGTGAAATCGAAGGATTCCACAAAAATTGTTTGCCCACTTGTTGTCCAGACATCTACCACCAATACACCATCCGTTTCAGTCTGCAGCTGCATAAAATCTTCCTTCACTTCCAAATGAACGGTGTCAAGAAGCCTTTCAGCCAATATTTTTCTTGATGGTGGCTTTTATGATGGTCGTAACAGCTTTAAAAGTGCTATGAACCAATCTGACTCCACCACAGCAAAAGGTACAGTGCGGTTCACATGGTTAGACGCACCAATTTTCGTTTACATAAATTTCATTTTTTTTTGTGTGTGTGCAAGAATAACCAAAAAAATTGTGTTTATTAGAATAGTTATTTAGTTCTTAATAGAAAATCAAAAAGAAATAGTGGGTGAGTGGAAGTTAACGGTACTTTTTAGTCCTTCTTGTCTGAGATGTAAGAAAAAGGGCAGCTTTTTTCGGTTCACATGATTAGACGCACACCTTAAATTAGTTAGTTTGGCGAGATCTATTGCGCTGATTTGATTAAATTTGGAAGATTAAGCATCAAGAAGTTATTTTTTAGTGATTTTCATTCAAAATCTGTTAAAAAAAAGTTCTGAGCGCGAGAGAATAAGGGAAAAATGACGCGTTGGATTCCAAAGGCCTTTCCATAAGCCCCATTGCCAAAAAAATAGGATGAAGTGACTATTTCGAAAGAAATTATTTAAAAAACAGTGGCTCCTACGAAAAAAAACTTCAAAGGAGGAACAATAGAAGCTTTAACACCCCAGGAAAAATGAAAATTTATGAAAAAAGCGTCAAAAACAGCTCTATCCCCGAGCAAAATTAAAGAAAAAGCTCGGTTAACGGGAAGAACATCAAATTTTCGGTGAATTTTTTTGAATGCTGAACATCCAAGATTAAAATAAAACTTAAAAATAGTTTTTAAAAATCACAATTTGAAAGAAACAGCGGATGGAGATCGCACGTCTTCACATAATGTGGGAAACAAGTTTTTGAAGTTTTTTTTAAATTGGCGAAATGTGTTTTTTCTAATGAAAAAGAATTTAATTTGAATTGTTCTCCTGGGTATTACCACAAATTTCACGATTTTCACAAGGAGGAAAAGTTTTTGACACTTCAACATTCAAGAAAAGGAGGAGTAATGGTTTCGGGAGCCATTTAATATTACATTCGATTTAGTTTTCGTTTCAAACCGCTCTTTTTTCAAATGGCGTTTTTTAAAGACTATTTTTAAGTTTTATTTTAATCTTGGATGTTCAGCATTCAAAAAAATTCACCGAAAATTTGATGTTCTTCCCGTTAACCGAGCTTTTTCTTTAATTTTGCTCGGGGATAGAGCTGTTTTTGACGCTTTTTTCATAAATTTTCATTTTTCCTGGGGTGTTAAAGCTTCTATTGTTCCTCCTTTGAAGTTTTTTTTCGTAGGAGCCACTGTTTTTTAAATAATTTCTTTCGAAATAGTCACTTCATCCTATTTTTTTGGCAATGGGGCTTATGGAAAGGCCTTTGGAATCCAACGCGTCATTTTTCCCTTATTCTCTCGCGCTCAGAACTTTTTTTTAACAGATTTTGAATGAAAATCACTAAAAAATAACTTCTTGATGCTTAATCTTCCAAATTTAATCAAATCAGCGCAATAGATCTCGCCAAACTAACTAATTTAAGGTGTGCGTCTAATCATGTGAACCGAAAAAAGCTGCCCTTTTTCTTACATCTCAGACAAGAAGGACTAAAAAGTACCGTTAACTTCCACTCACCCACTATTTCTTTTTGATTTTCTATTAAGAACTAAATAACTATTCTAATAAACACAATATTTTTGGTTATTCTTGCACACACACAAAAAAAAATGAAATTTATGTAAACGAAAATTGGTGCGTCTAACCATGTGAACCGCACTGTATGTTGCACGCATAAACAAATTTTGCCAAAGCGATGTCAACTTTTTTAGCATCCTTTTCATCTATGCAGTCAACGAAATGTGATATTTATGGTGGTGGCTTCGAATTAATTTTTGTTTAGGATTGGGACTAGTAAACTGCTTCCCAGTGGTACCACTTTACTTCAATTGAAGTAGATCTACTTCTTTTTTTTCAAAAAAAAATTAAATCTACTTCCTACTTCGCACCATCACAAAAATAACGAATTCTACTTCATTTTAAAATCTCTGTTACAATCTACTTCAAATTATCAAAATATAAGCCAATTCTACTTCTTTTTGCAGAAAACCAAATATTTGACTAAAAATTGTTATAAAATAATGTATTGAAATAATATTTATACCGAAAATATAGAGTTTGAAGGAATTCAATTTTTTGGTTTTTGTTGTTTTTACTAATTAAATTATTTAACTTAAATAAATTTAAGAAAAATAATTTTTTTTTAAGATGGATTTTTATTAAAAAATGATATTTTGAATTCTACTTCGATTTTTCTCAATCTACTTCCATTTTTTCTTCAAATCTACTTCGACTTTTTTTCTGCAAGTGGTAACGCTGCTGCTTCCTGGAGCTAGGAAGCTTTTTGAGTGTCGAAGCTGATGTGGACGGCGATGGCGAGATTGCAATGGTTCTTGATGATGAAGATGACGAGGACGACGCTGACGGGGTAAAAATAGGGTGGAATGATGATGAGGATGACCATGATGTTGTACATTTTGTATTCATTGGTGTTAATGTTGATGAAGTTGTTGTTGAGGGTATAGTTGTTGGCAGCGATAGTAAACAAGTTGATGTGACTATAGCTGCAGTAAGGCAATCCTCGGCTATTTCAATGCCTTCGTTGGAATTGAATGCTTGTTGAAGGATCTAAAAATAATAAAAATTCGATGTTGAGAAACATAGTCCAAAACACTATTTTTGTTATGTTTTGGCATGGTAATATCTCAAAAACGTGATGTGATAGAATTTTATTGACTACAGATTCGAGCTCAGCGCAATAAAAACCATTAGAAAAATATGCTTTGATTTCTATAAAAAAAAACTTTTTGACAATGAAACAAAACAAGCAACAAGTCATTCGATTTTGTCTGCCCTGTTGGATGTCACTAGTCAATAAGTTTTTTTTATAGAAACCAAAACATCACAAAAATAGTGTTTTGGACGTTCTAAAACTTTGCACCTTAGAGCTATTCTAATGCTAGATTCAAATTAAGAAAGTTAAAGGCCATAAGAAAAGTATAATTTGGTTTCTATGGAAAAATATCTCTCGCCAATATTACTGTCATTTACGGAAAAATCGATCTTAAAAATAGTTTTTTTGTTTTTTTTTTTTTTCAATTTTTCTCAATATTTTCTAAAACAAAAGTATATAGTTTTCCCATACAATCTTAAATAAAAAGTTTTGATCTAAATAACGGGTTGATTTATTAACCGCTCTTCTAAATAACTGCATTCCAAACTTTTCAAAAATCAAAACTTTTTTCTGTAACTTTTGTGTTTGAAAAATAGGCTATTTTTTCAAATTAAATTCGTCAAAAATCCAAAAACATTTAAAATAAAATCTAGAAAGAAACCAATATTATTTTTGAGCTTACTGAATCCAAATCTATAAAATTTGATATAAATCTTTCTGAAAAATTTTAAACAGTTGAAAATTGTTGGCCAGTGTTATATAAGAAAATGGTTTTAGTAAAAATTGTAGACACTTATACTATCTACAACTTTTGCATTTAACTTTTTTCGATAGGACGTCTACTTTTGACAGAAATCGTAAAAAATATATATATATATAATTTCAAATAGTATAAATTTAGCCCATTCACGTTAACTGGAAAACTTACGTTATTTAACCCCCCAAAACCCGTATAAAGCCCAAAATTAGAGTTGTCAGACCTTTGAAATCGACATTAACACGAGTATGGCAGCAAAACTGCGTACTTATATTTTGGTTATACCTCTACTCCCAAAATTTTCTCGGCCTACTAGCAAAAAACTAGCTTTTTTCTCACTTTTGACTAGTACATGGAGAGTTTCGGAGTTAGATTACTTCTACAATACGATGGTGACAATAACGATTGTGGGCTCATTTTATAGGTAATTATAAGTACTATAATTCATTCTTGAAGAATTATCCAAACAAATCAAAAGTTCGTCAGATATATGAAAAAATGTCATTTTGTCCCAACCTTGCGATACAAACCCGCACTTTGACCAACTATAAAATTTTATTTAATCAACTCACGGAATTGTTTTGTATATCATTGTTTAGATAATTTTATTGTTAATAAGTCCTACCTTTGTCATTTTCTGTTAAAATGAATAACAATGGAGCTATTCAATAAAAACGCTACCAATCTCTTTTCCAAGATGGCGGCTGTTCCCAACCTCCAATTTTCCCAACAAATTGACTTTTATGATAAGGACAACCACCCGAACACATTCCATGAAAAAAATTTTGTCCCGCGAAAAATGCGATTTCATGCCCATATTTTGACTAATTGCCCTGAGCTATAATCTATATGGATACCTATATAATTTTTTTTTTTATTCAATATACCTGTGGGCCTGGAGCCTGGATTTTGTGGTGTTTTTTTAGAATGTTGGAGCATTCATTGCAGAGTGCTCCAATTCTGTTATTTTCCAGTTTCACTGGAGTGAAATCCCCTTCACTCCAGTAATTGTGGAGCTTTCTCCCTCCACCTAAATTGGGCATTTTTCACTTTCACTTATCTATTAACTTTTTTTCCTTAATTATTTACACTTAGCTCAGGGAAATTAGTCAAAATATGGGCATGAAATCGCATTTTTCGCGGGACAAAATTTTTTTCATGGAATGTGTTCGGGTGGTTGTCCTTATCATAAAAGTCGATTTGTTGGCATAATTGGAGGTTGGGAACAGCCGCCATCTTGGAAAAGAGATTGGTATCGTTTTTATTGAATAGCTCCATTGTTATTCATTTTAACAAAAAATGACAAATGTAAGACTTATTAATAATAAAATTATCTAAGAAATGATATACAAAACAATTCCGTGAGTTGATTAAATAAAATTTTATAGTTGGTCAAAGTGCGGGTTTGTATCGCAAGGTTGGGACAAAATGACATTTTTTCATATATCTGACGAACTTTTGATTTGTTTGGATAATTCTTCAAGAATGAATTGTAGTACTTATAATTACCTATAAAATGAGCCCACAATCGTTATTGTCACCATCGTATTGTAGAAGTAATCTAACTCCGAAACTCTCCATGTACTAGTCAAAAGTAAGAAAAAAGCTGTTTTTTTGCTAGTAGGCCGAGAAAATTTTGGGAGTAGAGGTATAACCAAAATATAAGTACGCAGTTTTGCAGCCATACGCGTGTTAATGTCGATTTCAAAGGTCTGACAACTCTAATTTTGTGCTTTATACGGTTTTTGGGGGGTTAAATAACGTAAGTTTGCCAGTTAATGTGAATGGGCTAAATTTATACTTATTTTAAATTATAAATATACAAGCTGATGCTCTATTATTTTTCCTAAATCTGAACACCCCAATCTTGAGGATGTGACCAATAGAACTATATACACTTAAGAGCAAAAAAACGGAATCAAAAAAGATAATTTTTATTTAAAACAAAAATTGCAATGGATAAAATAATGTTTCTTCAAGTTTTATGGTCTCATTTAAAAGCTTGAATTTTTTACTTTTAATTGTTGGTAAAAACTTCAAAATGCATACGATAGTATCATAGCTATCTGTCAATAAATTGCACTTCATTTTTTTCTAAATGTTAAATTTTCTTGATATTCTCTGCTTCAATTTCAGTTTTTTTTTCCTACCGTTACTATTGACGTTATCTGTCAATAAATTGCACTTATTTTTTTTTAAATGTTAAATTTTCCAGATACTCTCTGTTTCATTTTCAGTCTTTTTTTGCTTACATGCTTCATTTATGTTGATTGGATCCTTATAAAGTGAACGGATTTTAAAGTTCCTAGTATTGATTTAAAGCCTTTGTTTCAAGCTTTTTAATGGTGCAATTAACATTCATGTATGTCAATTACATCCTGGCCAATTAACGTTTTTAAAAAACGCAAAAGTTTGATTCCATTTTTTTGCTCCTAAGTGTATAAGCCGTTTATACGATTATGTTTTAGAGGCTTTTTTGTTTCGATTTTTGTTTGTTTATTTGAATTGAAAAGCCTGATATGGTTAGTTAAAAAAGCTTATATCGTGAGTTCTATTAACCCCATAGCCGAGATTGAGGTGTCCAGATTTAGGAAAAATAATAGAGCATCAGTTTGTATATTTATAATTTGAAATAGTATAAATTTAGCCCATTCACATTAACTGGCAAACTTACGTTATTTAACCCCCCAAAAACCGTATAAAGCACAAAATTAGAGTTGTCAGACCTTTGAAATCGACATTAACACGCGTATGGCTGCAAAACTGCGTACTTATATTTTGGTTATACCTCTACTCCCAAAATTTTCTCGGCCTACTAGCAAAAAAACAGCTTTTTTCTTACTTTTGACTAGTAAATGGAGAGTTTCGGAGTTAGATTACTTCTACAATACGATGGTGACAATAACGATTGTGGGCTCATTTTATAGGTAATTATAAGTACTACAATTCATTCTTGAAGAATTATCCAAACAAATCAAAAGTTCGTCAGATATATGAAAAAATGTCATTTTGTCCCAACCTTGCGATACAAACCCGCACTTTGACCAACTATAAAATTTTATTTAATCAACTCACGGAATTGTTTTGTATATCATTTCTTAGATAATTTTATTATTAATAAGTCTTACCTTTGTCATTTTTTGTTAAAATGAATAACAATGGAGCTATTCAATAAAAACGATACCAATCTCTTTTCCATGATAAGGACAACCACCCGAACACATTCCATGAAAAAAATTTTGTCCCGCGAAAAATGCGATTTAAATTACTAATTTCCCTGGGCTAACTTTCTATTTTTGTATTAATTTCAATAATGAAAAATTGATTTGATTAACTTTAGAAAAGATTGATTAACTTTAGAAAAGAAAAATTGATTTGATTTACTTTGGCGTCTACGAATAAATAGCGAAGCGACCGGCGGCGAGTTGAAGACAGTATCAGTGCTGCCATTTCGAAATTTAAAAAAAACATGATAAAAAACATGATTTCAGTTCAAAAAACATGATTTATAAAAAAAAGCAAAATTTGAAAGAAAATGAACAACCACATCGTGACTAGGGGGGGAATAAAACAAATTATTTCGAGTTCATTTTAGAAAATAGTATAAAGTATCAGAGGTATAGGTAACTACACAGGGTAATTTTTGCAAAAATTCTTAAAGTGAAAATTATCAAACTCATTTTATGATGGAGAATTCTTAGATCTTGGCTTCAAAACTTTTATAGTTTTTTTTCGGGAAAAATTGCTCTTTGAAGGAAAAAATAATTATTTGCTTTTGTAATTTACCCACTTTTTTTCAAAAGGTGGCCATTGTAATTATAATTTATATTACAAAAAGGGCGGGAACTAAACTTGAAAAAATAAATCAGGTTATAATTTGTACTCATTTAAGGTTAATTTCATATATACATACTTCATGTAGGTATTGAATGACTTATTGGGCCCTATCGTGAATCTCGAGGGGAATTTTGTTTCCTTGGAATTTTTTGTGCGATCCTGAATCTCCCTCGGAATTTATTTCCAGGGAGCAAAAAATCGTAAGAAATGATGTCTAAATTCCCCTGGAAAATTGATTGCCGATACCCATAAATTCCGAGGGAAACTTTTTATGATAATTTTCGCTCCCATATTTAAAACATGGGAAACATTTCGAGGGAAATTTTTATTCATGATAACCCCCATTAAAAATAACAGTTCATCAAGTGAAAAAGATTGTTGGTTTACAAAAATATTATAAAGATTTTTCTCTTGGATTAAAAAAAACATGATTTTGGGCACGAAAACATTAAAACATGATTTTAGTTCAAAAAACATGAAAATCATACTAAATCATTTCTGGCAGCCCTGAGACAGTTTACTTTCAGAATTTCACAGTTATCTTTTTCAATTTGGTGGTAGATTTGACATTGCAAACTACATTTTGACGTTCAGCGCTACGTCTGCTACATTTAACTACGTTAACTACTAATGTAGAAAATCATCTGCCATCTCTGATTATTTGCTAATATTTCAATAATTTACTGACTGAGTTTTATGGTATATTGTATGAAACATTTATGTTTGGTACCTTAACATTAATCTCTAATATTCTTTTATAATAAAACTATTTGGAAAATCCATTCCATTTCATAGTTCTTACGATCAAAACCCTAATAAAATTGAAAGTAGGTAGGTACACAATATTTGCTGGATGTATGTAGGTATTACGAAAACAAAATCCGCAATATAATCCATACCATGGTGAAGTATAAAGAAACCTTGTCATGAATCTGGAATATAACTGCCCTAATCTTATTAAATTATTATTTGCCTTTTATGGAAATTCTTAGGTATAAGACATGAAACTTGAGTGTCACCGTCTTTGATGTATCAACTTACTTTAAATTGATAAAAGATAATCTCGCCTTGCATTATGTATTCATAACCATAAAATTATGAGAATCCATTGACATCCTATACTTTATGTAGGTACATTGCAACAAAAAGTCCAACGTTTAATTTCGCATAATTTAGATTTAGAAAAGAATGAATATAGCTTTGCTCCCTATTCGGCTTGGATGGATTGTTTAAGCTCCAATAACACTGTGTTTTTTTTTTGTCCCTATCGTATTGTTTTTTATAAGAAAACAAAAATTCATTTACTACAGAGTCCCGAGAAAATTTTAAGTAAAATTACTAAGAAATATGGACCAATTCCCGCCAAATAATAGTTAGCCCGAAATTAAATTTTGAAATATGGACAACATTCAACTGTATTTTTCTAACACTAAGAACGAATAAGATAGAACTATTTTTGTGTTAATGTAAAAAAAAATTCAACTTTTTTTGACACTCACTAAACATTCAGCCACCAACTAAATAAAACTTTCCGAGCACTGCCAAAACAAGATTCTACCATTATAATAAAGTTCTTATCTGCCCACGAGAATTATAATATATTCAACATCAGTGTCCCAATAAAAAAATTAACTGTTCGGAGTCGTGGGTGTGCCGGACGGCGGAAGGGGTGTGCGGAGTGTGCCCCCGCACAGGGCCCCACGCTTGGAGGGGCCCCGCGGTCGCCAAATGAAAATGTCATGGCTTTTGGAAATAATAAAATCCGAAAAGCCATGATGTCTCTTTTCTTTATTCATAACAATCAAACAAAAAATAATTGAAATTGGCTTGTTTTCACTGGATTTTCATACATAATTGCATTGAGATGAGTTGAAGCATGCCCATCCATGGGGGTAAGCCTTGTCGTGGCGGATGGGCTTACGGTGACTACTACTATGAAGCTAAGAGCTATGCGATCGCGAAACTTGTTTTCGCAGAAGGGCCTCCCATGGTCGACAGGTCGAAGCGGAGTAGGCTGTTGCTACTAATTACCCCCCCCCCCCCAACGAAGGAGTGTTCCCACCAAGGCACTCCCAACAATTGACGGTAGCGGAAGAATTCATTTACAGAATCAACGGTAGCGTCACCAGTTCCAGTTAGGCCGAACTACTTGGTGAACCCCTTAGATGAGCTACTCCGACATATTCAGAGCACAGGTCTATAAGGAGCAAATCACATCTAGGCAAAATAACATCAAGGTAAGCCTAGCGACACACACCAACATCTAAGAGCTTTCCATTAAGCGTGCATGCAATTCCTTGGGTTAGGCGACTGGAGATCACCGGCGTAGTAAAAGACGATCACATTACAAAAACAGGAGCATGCCAGTGTCGACAATTTGCGAAAAACGTTTCGCGAAATTTTCCGAAAAATTTCGAGCATTATGGAAGTACTTGCTAACACGAACAGCACTACCCCGCCAGGCAGTACCGCTGCTACACACGGTACTGATCCTGGACCGATTAGAAATAATCGGGTCAGAGCTATACGGATTCCGGGGGCTAGCAAAGTAATGCACGAGGTTAGAAGAAAATTGAGAGTCGCGAGTTGGAACGTGGGTAGCATGAACGGCCGAAGCTGTGAATTAGAAGAGATGATGAAGAGGAGGCGAGTGGACATCTTGTGCGTCCAAGAAACCAAGTGGCCAAACACTGGAAACAGAGCCCGTTTCTTAGACGTCAAGACAAAACAATACAAGATGTTCTACTACGGAACAGAGCAAGGTAGAAACGGAATCGGTGTCATCCTTGCGGAAAAGCTTCTTGGAAGCGTTTTGGCCATTTCGAAGTCCAGTGACCGATTGATGTCTCTTAAACTGGTGATGGAAGGAAAGGTGTGGAATATAGTCAGTGCATATGCTCCCCAAATTGGATGTGAGCAGGTGGAAAAAGATGCATTCTGGCTAGACTTCCACAACCTCATTAAAGACATCCCAAAGGAAGAGCTTTTGTTTGTGGGTGGAGATTTAAATGGACATGTGAGGAACGGCAACGAAGACTATGAGGACTGCCATGGTGGCCTTGGATTCGGAACTAGAAACCCTCCTGGTGAAGAAATTCTGAGCATGTGCAGGTCACATGGTCTTATAGTGTTGAATACCATGTTCATTAAACAAAGCCGACACCTTATCACTTATAGCAGCGGTGGAAATGAAACACAGATCGACTACCATCTGGTATCTAGTTTCATGAAGCCGCTAGTGAAAGACTGCAAAGTGATATTAGGAGAAGCGATCGCCCAGCAACACCGTCTCCTACTGACAGAATTTTTTATGGAGACGAAGGCTGCAAACAAACAAAGAGAGGCTACCGGAGGTATCAAGTGGTACAACCTGGAGAAGGAAAAAGGCGATGCATTCATCTCTGTTATGAGAAATTATCTGTGCGAGACCACCAGCAGATTACAAAACGAAGAGTGCAGAGTACAAAATATGTGGGACTCTCTGCAAAGAACTTGCTTGGTGAAGGCGAGGTCACTGCTAGGAACATCTAAAGGAAACTACCAACGGGAACAAGAAACATGGTGGTGGAGCGATGAAGTCAAAGCAGTGATATCAAGGAAAAAGACCGCTTTCCAAGCTTGGTGCAAATGCCCCTCTCATAATAGAGATGAAAAAGCACGACTCGAAGTGGACTACAAGCGCTACAAGAAGGAAGCAAAGAAGAAATGCGCCCAGCATAAGGCAGAGAGTACGGAAAGCATGTATCGCGAGCTTGGGGAAATATCTGATCCAGCTGCTGATGCAAACCAGGCTCTCCAGGAACTGCGACATGCCAAGATGAACAAGCTATCTTCAAAATTGCCGCTCAAAGGAGAAGGAATGCTCAGGAAATACGTTCACCAAAGTTCATTAACGATGCTCAAGGCCTACTACTTGTGAATGACGACAAAATTCTCCACAGGTGGCGACAGTATTGTAACGAACTCCTAAATGAGCAATTTCCCAGGATTTACTTTCCAACAGCCGAACCTAATTTAGAAGAAGTACCCGACCTTACAGTCGAAGAAGTTAGCGTGGCGGTGAAAAACTCCAAGAAAGGAAAGGCGATTGGTCCAGACGAAATACCCTCTGAGAGTGGAAGAAGATGGGAGACATTGGGTGTAAATGGCTCACGATTCTCATCTCCAAACTCATTAGCGGTGACCAAATGCCAAATCAGTGGAGAGAAAGTTTCCTTCTCCCAATCTACAAAGGAAAGGGACACACACGAAACTGTGATAACTACCGATCGATTAAGCTGATGTCACACACCATGAAGATCGTTGAGCGGATTTTGGACGGCCGACTACGAAAAATAATACGGCTGTCTGATGACCAGTGCGGGTTTGTCTCGGGTAAATCAACCACAGATGCCATACAGAGTTTAAGAATCCGAATGGAAAAACACCGTGATTCCTCGAGGGATTTGCATATTGTGCTGGTTGATTTCGAAAAGGCATTCGATAGACAGCCACGAGATCTGATATGGGTGTCCCTGAGACAGCGAGGGGTTCCGGAAATCTACGTGCGGATGATCAAGGACATGTACGAGGAAGTAAAAACGAAGGTAAAATGCCCCGCAGGAGTCACCGAAGAGTTCCCAATTAAAGTCGGTGTGCACCAGGGAAGCGTCCTGAGTCCTTTGCTCTTTATTACCGTCCTTGACTTTCTGCTTGAAGAAAAAGTGACGGATCCGAAAGTGAGTCAGTTATTCTTTGCTGATGATGGCGCCATCATAAGTGAAGATCCAACATCCCTGCAACGAGCACTTGATGTATGGGTGGATGTTCTGGAGGGAAGTGGGTACCGGATAAGCGCGAAAAAGACAGAATATCTCTGCTGTCCATTTTCTGACCCAGACGGCCCTATTCCGGACATTTACCTGAATGGCACAATACTTACCAAGTGCGAAAAGTTCAAATACCTTGGATCTATGATCAACAACCAAGCTTCTTGTGATAACGACATCAACCACCGAATAAGTGTAGGGTGGATGAAGTGGCGCGAAAACTCTGCCATCTTCTGTGACCGAAAAATGCCCCCTAAACTAAAAGGAAAGCTCTATACTGCAGTTGTTCGCCCAGCACTTACATACGGTTCACAATGTTGGACAATGTACAAAACGTATGAGAGTAAACTGACAGCAGCAGAGATGAAGATGCTTCGTATCACAGCAGGAGTAACAAAGCTTGATCGAATAAGAAGCAAGAAAATCCGAGGAAGTCTTCACGTCAAAAATACCGTCTTGGATAAAATACAGCATGACCGTTTAAGCTGGTACTGTCATGTACAAAGAAGAAACCCTGAGAACCCAGTTCAAAAGGCGATCGCATACGACGTTCCAACGCAATCGCGAAGAAGAGGCAGGCCTAAGAACTCATGGAGAAGACAAATGCAACGACAACTGCATTCAGTTGGCCTTAGACATGGAACAATTCAAAATCGAGAAGCCTGCCGACGCACACAGGTAAATTTTCCCAAATTCATGGCCAAAACTACAAAAAAAAAATTTACGATTTGTTGTTTTTTTTTAATGCCAAGTTGTTTACAAATAACATAAGCTTAGAACCTGATTGATCATGCGATGCAAATTGTAACTGTTTAATCAGTAGATGCTTTCAAAGTAGAGCATTTTAATTAACGAGTGCAGTAGCAAGGTTGGTTTCTTATAAGAAGTAGTTTGCTTTATTTTGTATTTAATTTTTTTTGGCGATTTTTAAAATAATTAACATGGATTCTGTTGCTAGTGGTATGTTAAAAAAAGATAATGACAAAGATAATGCAAAATTTTAAGTCTAAAGTAAATTTTAAAGCTTTTTAAGATAATGTGTTTGAGCAGTAAAAACAAACAAATTTTTTTTCTTTGATAATGAAAAAGTTAAGTTGATTTGCGTTTTTCTGTACTGAAAATAGTGTTGAAAAATAGTTAAATGTTTCCTTAATGGGAAACAATCCTAAAACATTGCGGTTTTTTGCGACTTTTTATAATATTGGCTTCAAAAGGTGTTGGGGACGGTGATTTTTTTTTTTTTTTTTTAATTAGATTTTTCTTTTTTGACACAGGATCGTAATTAACTTTCATTTTTCTTTCAAAAAATAAGCTTTCTGAATTTTTAAAAAGCTGTTCGTCACGTACCAAAGGTTGAAATATTGAAATTTCGGAGCAAATAGAGAAAAATTTAACGGATTTTGATTTTGCATATATAAACATAGAAGAAGATGGCTGAGTGCCTCCAGAAATAACAACACCTTCTTAAAACAAAATATAAATTGGTTGCAATATGAAATATCGTTTCCATGCTGAGCCCATGGCTTTGTTGGACGGCCTCAAATGGATTTTTCAGACCTAAGCGAACGGTCAAAGAGACGTAAAACAGAAGATTTACGTTCTAACTATAATGCCGAAGAATTAAGCTATGCTGCGCCATGCAACTGCGAAAAAAGGGAAACTTGTTCATCAAATGTAATGAAAAATATAATATTTTCAACTCCTTCACGTGCTGAAAAATATCAAAAGCTTTGAAAAAAATTGACCAGAAAATTATTCCATATACAGCAGAAGAAGCACTTTCAATAGTTGTTGAAGGAAAATTAACTTAGTTTCATAATAACCATATGTATCCAAACTTAAGCCTCAATAAAATTTATTCATTCATTGGAAAGCTCGGCGAAGAAGCCCAAGAATCACGAAACAAAGATATAAAGCGTTTCGAGAAAGTTTCCCGAGAAAATTTTCGAGGCAACAAAATATGGAAGATGTGTTTTATAATCTCTTGGTCTCTTCTGACCCATTAATAAGTGGTTTGAGAAAACTAAATCCTAAAACAAAAAATGCGTTTCCCTCCCTATGGCGTAAAGTAAAAAAAAAAACGACTTTTTTCATTTTTTAAATTTACTTAAAAATGGTGAATTTTATGGAAATTATCTTATTTTGATATAATCATGCAATAATAAATTGAATAAACACAAAAAATAATTTTGGCCATGTTTTTGGGAAAATTTACCTGTGTGCGACGTTTCCTGAGGTCAACCCGGCGAACCCCACATGAGGAGCCGTAGTGTGAAGCAGTAGAGTGGGAGAGTTGTGACCCCATCCGAGATCATGACTATCGTCGATAATGGAGAAGAAGAAGAAGAGATGAGTTGAAGCATGGTCTTAACTATATTAGCCACTTTTTGCAAAGATACGAAAGAAAAATATTTATTTTTTCGCTAGAAAAAGAAAATTAAACAATAAAGATTTTGTTACTCATGCACCTCTTCGCTTAACATCAGCGGAAGTGTGGTCCGCCATTTTACTACCTCCTAAATGTCAAATTATCTTAAAAAAAAACCTTCTTTCTGAATTGAACCTCGCAAGTCGCAACACTAATGCCGTTTTCGATTGGTTTCACTCAAGGATTCACTCATTCTGAAATCCAATAAAACAGTTTGAATCGCTTCCACTCAATTCTGTTTTTTTTTTTTTGTGTTTGTGAAATTTCAAATGTCAAATAATAGTACAGGAAAGATAGACTTTTTCGTGGAACGAAATATAGGACGGCTGAATTTTTCAAACCTGAAAGAGGGGTATTAGAAAAGCTTAAGTCCTGGTTTTCGGGACGCCACCCCCCTGGCGAAATCCGCCATTTTGGAAAACGCGAATCGCTCTATATCTCCCAAAATGTTTGTCCTAGAGAAATGGTTATCAGACCAAAGTGCTTGGAAATTTAATTATCTTTTTCTTTGTGATACATTATTTTTCTGAGCGGGCAATAGTTTTGAGGTTATGTTGTTTTAATTTTTTTTTCGGTTTTATTTTATGTTTTTATTATTGCCGGTAATAGTAACATAATTTTTTAAACAATACAAGTTATAGACCATCAAATTTGCAATAATTTGGCATATTTTTGAAAGTCATGCGATGTAGGAGTCGAAAGTTATTGATCTGAAAACTATAGTCTAAGTACAGGAAAGTTAGTAAAAAAAAACAGGCGTTTTGTGGAACGAAATATAGGGAGGCTGACTTTTTCAAATATGAAAGAAAGGTATTAGAAAAGCTTAAGTTCTGGTTCTCGGGACGCCAACCACGTGGCTAAATCCGCCATTTTGAAAAACGTGAATTGGTCTATATCTGCTACATTATTGACTTGACCGAATAAGTTACTCAACCAAAGTTGTAGGTAATATAAATATCTTTTCTTGTACATGCACTGTCTTTCAGCGAGGACAACACTTTTGAGGTTATGTTGTTTTATTTTTTATTTTTTCGATTTTTTTAATTTTTCTCAGTCCCTATGATGGAAACATAATTTTTTAGCATCATAAAAGTTGGATGTTTGACTTAAAACAAAATATGTGTAGCACAATATTCTAAGTTTTACCATAACCCACCTTAATAACTCCCTCTCATATCATATGTTTCTTGTTTTTTCATACACGATTTAGCCTTTTTTTCATACCATATGCAAAAACATATTAGTATATATTTTGTAAAAATATTGAAAGGGATTGCTCTTAAAATTCCGTATCTTTGGTTTGAAAAGTTATATAATCTTCAAAAGTAAACCAAATTAATGGAAATTTGATGTTCTTCAACTTTAATCATGTGAAAAAATTATGTTTCTATCGTAAAGACTGGGAAAAATTTTAAAAACCGAAAAAATAAAACAACATAACCTTAAAAGTGTTGTCCTCGCAGAAAAACAATGAATGCACAAGAAAAGATATTTATATTACATACAACTTTGGTTAAGTAACTTATTCGGTCAAGCCAATAGTTTAGTAGATATAGACCAATTCACGTTTTTCAAAATGGCGGATTTCCCCATTAGGTTGGCGTCCCGAGAACCAGGACTTAAGCTTTTCTAATACCCTTATTTCAGATTTGAAAAAATCAGTCTCCCTATATTTCGTTTCACAAAATGCCTGTTTAATTTACTAACTTTCCTGTACTTAGACTATATAGTTTTCAGATCAATAACTTACGACTCCTACATCGAATGACTTTCAAAAATATGCCAAATTATTGGAAATTTGATGGTCTACAACTTGTACTGTTTAAAAAATTATGTTACTATTACCGGGAATGATAAAAACATAAAATAAAACCGAAAAAAAAATTTAAAACAACATAACCTCAAAATGATTGCCTGCTCAGAAAAATAATGTATCACAAAGAAAAAGATAATTAAATTTTCAAGAACTTTGGTCTAAAAACCATTTCTCTAGGACAAATAGTTTTGGAGATATAGAGCGATTCGCGTTTTCCAAAATGGCGGATTTCGCCAGGGGGGTGGCGTCCCGAAAACCAGGACTTAAGCTTTTCTAATACCCCTCTTTCAGATTTGAAAAATTCAGCCGTCCTATATTTCGTTCCACAATATGCCTGTTTTTTTACTATCTTTCCTATACTATAAATTTTGTTTTTTTTCTTCCAAACGAAAAAATTATGAAAAATTATAAATCTGAAGACGACGATGAAGAAGAAAATGGTTAAAAAAATATATCATTGCATTAAGGTACCCATTTTAACTTTCTTATTAATTTTAATTTCATTAAATAATAAATTTTTGAATGACAACAAAAAAAGAAAGATTGAGTATTTTTTGTTGACATTTTAGTATTCATGTATTAGTATTTATATGTATCTGATTTTAAATCGAGAAGAGAATTTCGCTTCTGAAAAGCATTCTGTCTGTCATTTTTGTGCTAATAAAACACTTTCAGAAGTCTTCTGAATGATTCCGGACGCTTCCGGACTGCCAATCGAAAACGACATAAGGATCTGGGTAACTTAAAATAAATTAAACAAGGAAAAAAAAATAATTTTGTAACCTTATTTAACAGAATAACTTGAAATTATATTGGATTAAGGGCCAATTTTTCAATAGTCAGTTAAACAGTCAATTAGTACTTATTCTTAAGGATAGAGAAAAAATCAATTTTTCAACAAGCAGATATAGCTTATTCCTAAGAATAAAACTATCTGCTTCTTTCAGAGACGAATACAAATTATTCTAAGGAATAATCTCAACAAAAATATTGTGTCAGTTGTCAAAGCTGTTTTGAAAGAATTTTGAAAAAAATACAGTGGAAAACAAGAAAACAAAAACAATCAGGAATAAAAATGACGTTTATTTTTAAATATTTTTGAATTTGACAATTTTTTTTTGTTATTCTGTAGAATAAATTATTCTTGATTGAAAAATTCAATGTTTTTATCTGATTGTTTATGAGCCTAATAACTTTATTCGTCGAACAGTTAACTGACTGTTTATTAGAAGATTGAAAAATTGGCTCTAAAACAAATTAATTAATCTTTTATTTAATTCTGTTGGCTAGCAAAATTCTTTCCAACAGATTTATTGTTTTACTTTTTTTTTCTCAAGTGAAGCACATATATAATTGGTTTGCCAAACAACTTGGATTATTTAAAATTTTTTGCTTCTTAGATTTCCAATTTAATTTAAAACTTAATGAAATGTAAAAAATGTTTGGTAACAAAATCTCAGTGAGAAAAAAGGCTATTTTCCAATTTTGTATAGGTACCTATTTAAAATTGTACAAAATACATTTTTGTATAAAGCTTAAGAATGGGTAAACTCTATTGCCTATAAAAAAATTTGTTTGCTCGCTAGCGCTTGCAATTTAAATAAACTAATTTATAATTGTTCACTCTTTGGTGTTTGTACCAACTTAAACACTTTGTTTTCCGCAGCCAATTTGTTAATCTCCTGAAAAATGATTAAAAAGCACCATTCAACTGAATTTTCGAATTTTCGTTGTTCGGAATTCCGTATTCGAACACATTTTGCGAATTCATTGATGTTTCAAAATACGGGCGGATTCATAATACACCAAACTTTCCTCGTTTTGCTCAAACAAAAATGTGAAAAATGTGAACTGAACAACAAAATTGAACTTTTTTTGCCACAAGAACCAAGATAAACTTTTCTAGAGGTTTTTGATGTGCTGAACTCGAATCTGAAGTCAGATAAATTTAATTGGTCTCTGTTTTTGAAATATTACTGTTATAACATGATAAAAAACTTTATTTTGACTGTTTTCGAGGTTCTGTTTTTATGTGGGGTAGTTCATTATAAACAAATTTGTAAGGGTGATGATAAGGACAGATTCTTCTTTCAAAAACTGTTTAAATTTTCCCGAAAACTCTTTTATTCCTCGAGATATTTTAAGTTTCAGGTAATAAGCCAAACAGAAACTAAACTTAATCTAAACTTTAAGTTATCTTCCTGTATCTAGTAGGGAAAGCCCCTTGGTTTTTTCCGATCTCGTCTTCCCAACTCAAAAGCCAAATTGAATCACCAATTAAAAGAAGCAATAAATATTCCTAAAATTACATTTTGATGCCGTCTATATTATGTAGATACGTGAACCATCGCATCGATCGGTTAGACCGAAGAAAGAAACAAAAACTGTTTTTCTAATAGAAATATAAGTGATTAAAAAAAAAAGTTTAAAGAAAGAACAAATCCCGGCTTTGTTTCCTTTTCTAACTGATAAATTTTAATTTTTTTTAAATATGGCACTCAGCAATACTACAGGTTGTTTGAAAAATGTCAATTTTCAAATTTTGAGACAAACGTGAGACTAGCCTAACCGCATTCTTAGAACCGTCAAATAAAGAAGTTATGCAGTTATTTGCGTTTTGCCACCAATAAGTTGAGATGGATTTATTCCCTTCTTCCAATTGGTGGTTCAATTGATATTTTTATATTCTTTAAAAAGAACCGAGGACAAACTGGCGGAAACAAATATTTCTACATTAAAAAAAAAAATATATTATATTCTACCAATTTTAGAATAGTAGAACTTACTCAAAAATTAGATATTGTAATGATTTTATTAAAAAATAAATTGCACGACTGGGGTCGCACGTACTTGCTCTTATGCTTAAAGTAACTATAATGTTAAAGCTTTTTATTCAAGAAATTTAAAATTCGATATTTTGAAGAAATTTCATAAGTAGTATAAAAAAATTAAATCTGTTTTTATAATTAATAAAACTCCGTTTTAAAATATCTTAAAAAAAAAAAAAAATATGCCATTTTATTTCTCGTATAAAAAGGTATTTTTAGAAAAAAAATTTTGAAAATTGTAGGAGCCGTTTTTTAAAAAAATAATTTTTTATATATAAAATTTTTTTAACATTTTTCAAAAAAAAAGTTGGTATGCCATTTTGAAGAAATAATTAATTTACACATAAAAACTAAATTTCAAAATTTTTCATTGATCCGTTTTCAAAAAATTGATTTTTCAAAAAAAAAATTTGAAATATTTTTTAAAAAACCAAAAATGCGTTTTTTGAAATTTTTCTAAAATTTTAATATTATCTTTACTTACACACTTTTGTATAAAAATTTTCATTTAAATCGGGTTAATTTTGTACGAGATATTCAGAAACGAAAAAAACCGTTCTATGACAGGTACCGTTAATAACGGTACAAAAAATATTTTTTTTATTTAAAAAGTTGGCCCTTATGTGTAGTATTACACACAAAAATTTTAATCAAAATCGTTAGAGCCGTTTTTGAAAAAAATTAACTTTTCTATTTCCGTTATATGGCAGGTACCGTTAGTTTTGGTCATAAAAAAAAAATTTCAATTTCCCCTCTAGGGAATCACCAAAAACTGCTAACTACCAAGTTTGAAGAAAATCACTTCACTCGTTTAGGCTGCAGCTCCAGATAGAGACAGACGGACAGACAGACAGACAGACAGACAGACAGACAGACAGACAGACAGACAGACAGAATTGCCGGACCCACTTTTTTGGCATTCTCCATCATCGTAATGTCATGTAAAATTGTTATCTCGAGTTCGATTTTTTTTACGAATCCTAAACTTGCCCTATAGTACCTATATCGCAAGTAAAAAAAGAAATCGAGTGTTAGTTTTTAATAGTTTCTATCTTTTGATGAAAAAAGTTTGAGTTTTTATTTGAACAGTTAAATTTTAGAAAATTTTACAATAAATTTTCTCTGATATTTGGAATGTAGATTAATAATTGCTGCAAAATTTCATACCAACTGTATTAAAATATTTTTTTTTTCCGAAAAATGTTTATAAAGATTCCTAACGATTTTGAATTTTTTTAATGCGCTTTAATAAGATGTTGTTATTTTGTTTGATTTGAAGGAGCGAATTCATTTTGTTTTCTTAGAACAAATTCGTGAGATCGAGTCGTGCATTTTGTTTTTCACCTACATTGAAATGAAACACCTATTGTCTTAAGTTTGTTATAACAATTTTTCCCAGGGCCCCGCTAATTTACTCTCGCACACGTCTAATTTTGGTCAAGCGCAGCCTCTGTGGGTGTGGGTGGTTTAATCCAAGAATTGTAAAACTTATCTCCATAAGAAATGCCATTATCAAAAGATGGAAACGATATAGGATTCCATCTTTTTACGATAGTTACAAATATTTCCGGAATCTTGTAAACAAAGAAATTAGAAAGTCCAAATGCATATTCTATCGGTCAAAATCTAATAATTTTTCATCAAGACAGCTTTGGAGAAATATTAAATCTTTAGGCATAACCAAAAAACAAGCAATCTGGGTGTGGATTGTGACGTGAATGAGCTTTGGTCTGTATTATGAATGACGAAGGATATTGTGATACTCACCTTAATAGATCTGAATTTGATCAGGCAATCAAATCAGAAGCTATAGGTTTAGATAACATGGATCCAATTTTTTTTTAAATTATTATACCACACATACCTAATTCCTTTCCTTACGCATATATTCAACTCCATCTTAACCACCTCTTAATACCCTAAAATGTGAAAATCCTCTAGGATTATTCCTATCCCCAAGAACTCTTCTTCTCATTTTGTCGAATACCGCCCCATTTCAATTTTACCTTTTATTTCGAAGGCCTTTGAAAAAATCATGTATCATCAAATGTCTACATATAAATCTCTTAACAAGCTACTCTCACCCATTCAAGCGGGTTTTAGACCACATCATAGTTACTCGACAGCACTTTTAAAAGTAGTAAATGATATTCGTCAGGAGATAGATAGAGAAAATGCTACTACGCTGGTGTTACTTGATTTTTCAAAGGCCTTTTTTCAACAAGATCTTGTTGAAAAAACTGAACGAAACTTACAATTTATCTGGAAGAACTCAAGCTGTATATTTCAATTTTAAGCTTTCTGATTTTCTCCCAAACAATTCCGTTGTTCCACAGGGATCAATTCCTGGCCCACTGCTCTTTTCGCTGTTCATAAACGATCTTCCGGAGGTTCTAAAATTTTGTAAGGTACTTATGTACGCGGACGATGTCCAAATGTATCTAAGTTATCCAATTGGTATGGTCGAGGATGCCACGCATCGATTAAATTTAGACCTGGTGAGAGTATTCAATTGGGCCTAAAATAATCAGCTTAAACTTAATCCAAAAAAAAATCAAGCCATCGTTATAAGTTAAAATGCTATTGATTGTTTCCTTGCGTAGAATTAGGTTGTTCAAATCTCCTTACGTAACAAATGTGAATAACTTAGACATCAAGTTCAATCAAACCCTAACCTGGGAGAATAATCTGTCGTGTGCAATCGGTTAAACCTACGGTGCGCTCAGGGTCATCAATAACACAGGTGGCTGTCTTCCCGCGAATTGTCTTCGCGCGAATTTTTAATTTTCAAACCTCAACATTGATCCTCACGTGGGCAAAATTTTTTTCCGCTTCGCATTAAAATTCGAGTTAAAAAATTTTCTTCCGTTTCGCATTTTAACATCGGAATTAAATTGAATCTCAATCTACTTATGTTACTACGAGTAAGTATGTAAATCAATTTTATTTATTTTGAATTTCTTAAATGTATTTTTGTTCTTCGAGTTGAAGGGAGAAATATTTTGACACATATTTGGATAAACTTATTTCCCACCATAAATGATGGAATATAACGGAAAAGTAGAATTATTACGCACAACAGATTACATTTTTAAGTTAGTTCCCTGCATCGATTCAAGGTGGGTGTTAAGTTGGGTGTGAGCATATTTTCTTCAAAATTTTAAAGTTTCTAGGAAACCAAAAGAAATAATGAATTCACTCAACCTTGCCTCCACCCCAAATCCTATAATATGCCCTAGGAAGGGGTTGTAGCATACCCGCATATTCATCTGACGTTTATACGCTCTGAACTTCAAATAACATTTAAAGTTTTTTTTTAAGAATGAAGTTTGGAAGTTCAGATGTTCTTGTTTTCTATTTTCAAGTGGAAAAAACGAAATAGGGCCCGACGGGCCTAATTTCGTTGTTGAAGTGGAAATAAGTCCGCAAGCATTGTCAGGGCCTAATTTCCATTACAAATGGAAATAAGGGCCGATGCGGCCTTATTTCGCAGGGCGTTATTTCATGTCACCGGTTCGATCACATCTCACAATACGCAAATAGGATTTACAACATACCTTACAAAGTTACCTGGATAGCAGCGTGTTAATGTTTTTGTTTAATTTGATTCAGACCGGTACATCTGACTACCTATAATACGAAAAGGTGATTTTTCCGCAGTTGCGTAGAAGCAACTTTCTTATTTTTCCAAAACATAAGTACGTTGTTTCTGTGCCGACTTGAGAAGAATCAACGGGTAAATTCACTGACTACCTGCTTTTTTGCGATGCTGATCGTTGCTCAAATGATTACAATGCGATGCTGATTGATTAAAAGTTTTACGTTTAATAACAATTTTTGCTTAATGATGGACGTGATACCAATAGTATAAAAACTCTTTGTTTTAATTAAAATCTGGAGCCACACATTTTATCTCCTCCAGAACTTTCCTCCACAATACTGACTTCGATTTTCTGCCTGCAATAAATTCACTTTCATATATTAATTTGGTTTCTATTAGTTTTAATTTGTGTGCTGGTAAAATATTCCCTGAATTTCATCAAATTAAATAATTTGTAAACAATTTAGACTTTGATTAAATACTTTCATTGTCCTTTTCCTCCATTTCTTCAAATCACTTCAAATCGCGTCGGCATCAACAACTTATCAAGAAAATTCTTGATGCTTTTTTGTTTGATATTTGCGCTTTGCGCATCAGTTTATCTAACTTTGCAATAATGAACAATTGACATTTTAAGTGATGCTAATTATTTGCGTTTATAAACGTGCTACGGGAATTATCGCAAATCATCTCTGCAGTGATGCGTTTGTGAATTTACACAACAACTGCATTCTGTTTAAAAAGACTATTGAAAATTATTTTTGCTGCTAGCTTCATTTGGTTTCTTTGTCTTTGATAATTTAAAAATTAAAATTTTTCTAACTGTTTTTAAGTTTTTTTTTTTATATATGTATATTTTTTTGTACTTTTGTTACCCACTCGATTATTGTATCTTACAATTAAGTGTTACTTATAATATAAAACAACATGTTTTATAATGCTTATGTTAATTAATAAATAAATTACAATTACAAATTACAAGTAATTTCTTTTTTGCAGGACCCTGAACTTTGCGTTTCTTTATCGCTCGCATTTCTGTTCATGAAATTATCATCACTATGTTGGATGGCTTGTTGTTGCCATCAGGCACTTAGAACTTTCCGACATAGCGTTAATTTGATCTTTCGACCGGAACCTAATATGTGCCGTCTACTCACAGAATACAAGTAAGTTCTTCGAGTAAAATACCAAATCCATTAATTTAAAAATATTTACAGTTGTTTTTCATGGGGATTTCCTCTTCTTATGGTAGGGATTGCAGTTGCATTTAAATGCAATGAAACGTCAACTCCAAAACAATCGTTTCAAAAAACAGACAACGTTAGAACTTCTCAAGATGAATTTAAAGCAAGACATTGTTGGTAAGAAAATAACGTTTAATTATTTATTTACATGATACAAAAAATAAAACTATTATTTAATAGGATAATGGATGGTCAAGCATATATTTGGGCTTACATGGTACCAGCAATATTCATTCTTTTTATTGGATTCCATTTGGCATATCAGGCAAAGCATACGGCGAAAATATCCGCACAAATGCAAGTTGACGTAAAAACCAGACGTAAACTAATCAAACGAAGACTTTTACAATGTGGCTTATTTATTAGGGTGAGTTTGTTCGTATACAAATATTAGCTACGTACCTTTAAGGGCATTCATCTACTGCTTGTCGACCACTAAGCGGGGTTCGTTTAAGTGAAATACCGGCTTAAGTGAAAAAATGACTGTGAAATTTTGCCGTTTCTCTTAAGCGGGTTTTACTACTATTACTACTTTATTGAAAAAGTAGTTTAGGGCCAGTTTGTTCACTCTCGATCATCTTTAATCAAGGATATTTGCCTAGGGTGATTGTCTATTTTTGACATTGAATAAAAAAATGTGTGTAAGAAGGAAATTATTTGGTCAAACATCGAAATCTTCCTATCGATTTTACTCTCGCAACGCTCTCGTCCCGTCGGTCAGTCGTCTTGCAATATTGTGAATCAGGCATGTAAACGCTTTTTTTAAATTAAAATAAACAAACAAAATGTCAAAAACGTCAGCAAAATATAAAAAACTTAATTCTTGATTAAGTTTTGACAACCAAACTCGCAGGTAGACTGGAAAGTGGAACTATTTGCGGAAAACCCATGATTTGTTAATAAAGGCGAAAAAAAGTGAACAAACGCTCTTTGCTAATAACGGATCTTTAATTATGAATTAAGGGGAAACCGTGATAATAAAATTGTAGTTGTAATTCACTCTGAACAAACTGCCATGAAGGCAGCTTTATTTTTCATTTTCATTTTCGTTTTATTCAGTTTATTTAACATCTGTACAAAGAAGATTGCTCTTATAACAAGTACAGGTTTATAATTGGAAAGATAATGTTTAATACTTAGTTACAATAAAAAAAACTTAATAACTAAATAATTTAAGGGGATTTTTCAATATTCATTATTTAGATAAGAAAAGAGATTTTTTAAAAAGTGTTCAAGTGTTCAAATGCTCGCCTGATAGAAAGTGGAATATTA
Source organism: Episyrphus balteatus (assembly GCF_945859705.1). NCBI lineage: Eukaryota > Metazoa > Arthropoda > Insecta > Diptera > Syrphidae > Episyrphus > Episyrphus balteatus. Next base: position 55,559,412 of record NC_079135.1, on the reverse strand, counting down.
TTCCACAGGGAAAGCAGTAGATAAATGCCCCCAGAGGAACGCAGTAAATAACTGACTGACATAATGCTGGGGCTGGCACATCGTAGTACGCTTATACAAGGTGAAGGTAATATACTCCGAGTTTCCATTTTCTCCCACCAAAAAAATAGGAGAAGAGCTTTCATCGCTCTCTTAAGAGAAACCATATTCACAACTTATACCTATTTAAGTTTAGGTCTGTGATTTATTTTTGTAAAATCATTTTTTAGCTCTTTGGTTGACTTTAAATTTTTGTTTTCAAAAATAACTCTCATCTGTAGACTTTTGTCATAGAAAATAAAGAAAAATAAAAAACGGTCAACCCAAAAACCTGTTTAACGGTAAGTGGCAGGTGGCATGTGACAAGTGGCAAGTGGAATGTAGCATAAAACATATGGCAAGTGGCATTTGCATTGCATTGTAATGCCAACAGTTATCTTAATTTCGTGCGAATTTTTATTTTTCACCTCACAAATTGTTTCTCCCGGTGGCAAAAATTGTTTCCGCTTCGCGTTTGGTCATGTGAAAGTTAACGGAAACTCGCGTCAACTTCCGAAACATTCTTCATTAAATTAGGTGTGTTGACCACAACTTGTATGGGTCCGCCGTTCGATCTTGGCGAACAGTCCTCATATATACTTCGATTTTAGATGTCTACCTTTGCAGTAGTAGGTACATAGTGTGTTCAGACATTTATCTTAAAAGTAGTTCAGTTATTCATCGTTACAATACGAAGTTGTTGGGAATTTACATTTTTGAAATTACTAACGTTTTTTTCTGAGTGTCCTTGGCCACATATTCGTCGGCCGAATATTCGGTATTCGGCCGAGGAGCGTGGCCGAATATTCGGTATTCGGCCAAATCAATGTTCGCGGCATCTCTAGTTATTATACTGTCGTGTCGTAGCGAACCATTGCATTGGATAACGAAGATGGAAATTTTCGCTCAAGAAAAGTTCTTTGATTTCGTAAAAGGTTTTCGGTGTTTTGGCAAGGAGTTGCTTTTAATTCTATTAAGACATCGTTTTCGTTTAACAGTCTTAACAGAACCAGAGATCTGTTTAGAAGTTGTTTTCCTTTTTATTTCACCATCTGCGCCATCCTTTTTCATAGCGTTAATAAATTGCATCCTTTATACATCTCTAATTGATCAGGATGTGGATGAATGACTTAAGATAATTTCACAATTTTTCTTGATTGTGTGGAAACCAAACTTGCTTTGCAGGACTTAATATAACACGTGTATCTTTCATTGTTTTTATAAGTGTATTTTTTGAGAATATTGTTTTGATCTTCTTAACCCTTAAATCCTACCCATCCCGGGAGAGACACTATTACTACCCTGGGGTTCAGGAGACCCCAAAAGGTTTTTGATCGAATTTATTAAAAAAATCAATTTAACAATAATTTTTATTTATTAATAAAATAGTTTAATATGTTTTAAAATATAAAGTGTTCTAAAAATTTGTGTTCAGGCACATTTGACACACTGAGGGGCTATGTTCCGAACAGAGTGCATTTCTACAACTGCTGCACCTTATTTTCGTCTTGAGGTCCTTTTCTCGTGGACAAATGACAAATCCTTTTTTTGTGTTTAGAGTAGATGTTTACTGAGCTACTGGTCGCTTCTTTTTTTAAATTTCTCCAATACGTACCTGGAGATTGGTTGGCAAAGTTGCCCAAATAATTCTTGTGTTTTCGAACTAAAATTGAAAAACAAAACGAGATCACAGACATAATAACACTTGCATACAGCAGTGATAATAAAAGAAATATTAGATACAGTGAAAACACTCTTTAAAAGTAATAAAAACCCTAATAACCCACTAAAGGAATTCAAAAATAATCCATCGAATTACCAAAATAAACTTTCACAATTACTACCCTGGGGTCTACGGGACCCCAGACAGTGGATATCTTGAACTTTACAACTTGAAAATGAATAAATGACTAATTTTTAGATGGGTACTACGTTAATTAGAGAATTCTAAAAGTTTCGGCGGCGTCTATTACTTATTTTTTGTAAAATTCAAAAAAATGTATGTTTGCAGTGTCGCTGGACCCCAGGGTAGGGTTTAAGGGTTAATACAACACAACACTATTTTGACGCAAACCCGTAAGGTTTTCCATATATGTATGTACATAAGGGTGTCCGTTATTTCCCAAAGTAATGCTTTCGGGGGTGACCAAAAATCAAAAATTTTAATTTTTCTAAATTTTTTTTGAAATTTTTGCCGTTTTTATACGTTTAAATTTATTTTTTTCGAACTACAAAAGATATGTTTACAATTTTTTTATTTAATTTTGTTTAATAATTATTCACCTAAAAAATGACATCAAAAAAGTTGCAAACAAGAAAGGGTAAAGTATTTAATAATATTTATTTAATATAAAAACGGCAAAAATTTAAAAAAAAATTTAGAAAAATAAAAATTTTTGAATGCAATATTTGAAAAGAATTAAAAACCAATAAAACTGCATTTAAAATTATGTGATAGGTGAAAGCAAAAACTACGAAAACAGCTAATAATTTCAAAAACCGAAATAAAATATAAAAAAAATTTTTAACGGAAAATTTTGAATGTAATCTTTTAAAGGAACTATTTTCCAACCAGAATCAACAAACATTTTAAAAATAGATGATTTAACTCGAGAGAAAAAAAATTTTATGTATGAGTTAAAAATTTCTCATACAAATTTGTATGGGGAAAGTATGACCTTAGAGGCACGGGTTAATGACCTCCAAAAAATTTGTTTTTGCCAAATTTCCCCGTATTTAGGCCCTAAACTTTCGATCTGGGGGGTGTCAGCCCCGAAAACATCACTTTGGGAAATAACGGACACCCTAATGTACATATATATATAAATTTTATATTTTCTTGGGCCGTATTCGTAGAGAATTCATAAAGTCGTTACTTGTTACCGTGTTAAATTAACACGGCTATTATTGATAGTCATTTTTCCAGCATTGTTTTGCTAAACACCAGTTTAATGTTCTGTTGTATTACAAACCCCTACTTCTTTGCTTCAAAAGATGACAGATCAAAAATAAAAAAAATCATTTGTTTTCCATTGACTTAGGTACATATTTGTAAATTCAACGGTTTAATATCAATATTCAAGAAAAGAAAGTAAATAAATAAATAATTAAAATCTGAAATGAAATAAAAAAAACTCAAATAAATATTCATATATTTGTTAAAAGTCTTTATCGCTTAAGCCTAGTACGCTGCTGATGCGAAACGAAATTTTCCATACAAAATTTCGTTAACGAAATCTTGAACGAAAAATTTCGTTTTGCTTTTCGTTTTTCAGTACGCAGCTCTAGCGAAAAATTGAAGAGTTTTCACTCATTTGTCACTTACTTTTTACTGTCCTGTGCAACGTGGGTTGTTGCAAATTTTTTGAGAAAATTACCCAATTTAAAAGAAGTTGCGGTGTTAATTTGTCAACAAACTCTTTAAGAAGCGTGGGGTTGTTCAAGTGGGCTGTCATACACGACGCTTCCATTGTGGCACATACATTTTGGATTGCGAGTGCGTAGTCAATAAGCGTTTCCATCTTATCGGCTTTTGGAGGTGCTTGGTTCTTAGCTTTGGCAATCATAGCATGAAGTATGTGGTCTGGTCTACCGAATCGCATACGAAGTGTTTTTATAATTTCAGGTACCATCGTTGGCAATAAGAGCCGGTTCTTCACTGCTTCGAGGGCAGCACCACGCAGCGTTACCGTTGAAAATTTTTGAAAGGTCGCTAAAAAAGTCGCTTTCAGTCGCTTTTTGTTGAAAAAGTCGCTATTTGACAAAAAAAAAAGTCGCTAAACCGTTTTCATATGTTTTTACATAGAAAAATAAACACAAGTTGTCTTGAAACAAATTTTTTATTAAAAACAAAAAAAATAACAAAATTATAAACTAAAAAAAAACAGTCTTCATTTTAGGAAATTAAATTTAGTTGGAAGCTACGCTTGGCCTGTAACATTTGAAGTTTGAAACATTTAATTTGAACAAAAATAAAATATTAAATGAAAAAAGGCCTTCAAACTTTCCAACACATTTTTTCCCTTTCAAATTCCATTTAAAACTCCCTCTTTTTGTTCGGCTATACGCGTAATATCTTCTGAGCACATGTTTTGACAATTTCTCGACCAATGTCAGTTTGAAGAATAGTGACAGCTACCGTTATTTTTAATTGTTTTAAATAACCGTAGAAAAACGCACAAAAACCGAATGTTTTTCTATTTATAATTTTTTCAAATGACATTTTATAAATTAAAACAAAAACAAACTTCCTGTTTACTGCTATTGAAATATTAAAATTAAAGGCCGACCTGACAGATTGGTGCCCATTTTTGACAAACAAATTTTAACAACGTTCGGAAGATATTACCTTATTATGTGTACTGTGGTGGTGGGTATGGAAATGGATGAGTTTATGGGTACGCGTTTTTCTTTTATAACTCAAAAAAAAGCTCTGAACAGAGCCCGAACATTCTGAGCACGCTCTGAATAGCCTCTGAACAAAGCTTGTTCTGAGCGCTCAGAATTATATTTAAAACACACCTGAACATTTGCCTATTTACAGAAACAAGAAATAAAATAAAAAACTAGACCGATTATTATTTTATTAGTTTGAAATTATTTTTCAATTTCACTTGCTAAATGCTTGTGTTCAGCATTCAACTCGGTCTGCTCAATTATTTTATTCTGAGTCCATCGATGGTGCTCTGAACAAGCTCAGAATTCGTTCAGAACGAAGAAAGAAACACAAATTTGAAGCTCTAAATGTTCAGAATTAAAAAAGAAATAAAATTATTAGAAAGAAAAAAAAAGTCGCTATTATGAAATTAGTGAAAAGGTCGATTTAAATAAAAAGTCGTCGCTTGGTCGCTAAGGCTTCAAAAAGGTCGCTAATAGCGACTAAATTCGCTTAACGGTAACGCTGGCACCACGTAGGCATCTCTGTAGGCGCATCAAGTTTTCAGCATGCGTTTAGCCAGCGATGCTGGTACTGTTATCGAAGCAGCTAATGAAAATCGGCCACTCTTCTGGATGACTATGAAACAAGGGTAAATATTTTGATATTGCCTGTCGCGCTGCTAACTGAGATGGTGAAAGTAAATTAGCGTGTTTAGGTTCTAAATTTGTGGAGGGAGACGAAATGTCAGGTCGATCATTAGGGTTCAAGGTTACAGCTGGAATTTTAGTTTGGATTTGTGATGGTTGACTTTCAAAATGTTTGACGTTGCATGGGTCAGGCTGCCTCTGAGGCACAACAACAGACTTAATAGGGTTTTCATGAGTATTTTCATAGCACAAGTTTCTGGTACATGGTTTTTTAATTTTCTACCCACATTTTGGTTAGTTTGGTATGATCTACTTCTACCGACTTACCTTTTTCTAGATCCTCATCCGAATTGCTAAATTCAGACAAAATTTTGTACTTCTCTTGTAAGTACTTTGTTCACGCAGTTGCTTTTCTTCTTCGAGTCGTTGGATAAGAAGATCTCTTCTTCTGCGGGACTTCGATGATTTGGACTTCACATTTTCGATGGGGCTGATAGGACGTGAAGGTGGCTGCGAAGGTGGATGTGAAGGCGGACGTGAAGGTGGACGTGAAGGTGGATTCTAACGTGGATTTGGTTGGTGTGGTGTAGAATGTCGACAGGGTTCACACATCCAACTCGTGTCGTTGACTGCAGAGTCTACATTGAAGCATCGGAAATGGAACCAAGCATTACAATGGTGATGACATCGCATTTGGTGGTTTTCCGTTTGGCATGATGCAGCAGGTAGAACACAAGTATTTTTAAGAATTGTGGTGGCCAAGATCTTAGAGCCTTAAATAAAACTCTTGAGGTTTCCTTTGTTAAGGCCTAAAAATACTGAAACGTATTTTTTTTTATTAGTATCGTACTTCATTAACATTTTTTGTGTTCATAATTAAATTATAAATGAAAATTTCTTACCTTGGTATTACAATTCAGTGGCATAAAAATTAAAAGCACGTTGATAAGTGCAACTAGCCAAATTAATATTCAAATTTAAGGTTATATAAGGTTATATAATACAAAATAGGCGCAAAGTGCGAAAAAGTAAAAATGAAATTAATGAGAACAGGGTCGTCAATGAAATAACTTGTTGCATTGGTGGGTAGGTGGCGTTAACAATCTTATCTGAATCACGAGAATAATAAAACACAAAGTACAGTCAAATAAGGTGAAATATCTTCGTTTTGACATTCTATAACTTATCTCAAAAGTCCAGAAAAATCTCATGTCCGCAAGTCACGATTTCCAAGGTCAAATCACGAAATTTTTATTTGCGAAATAGGCAATAATATACAACGTTATTAATTACACACAGTGATACATGATGTTAAGGTATTTTAAAGCTAATTCCAAAAAATCTATAGGCAATCTGTCATCTCTGAAAAAAGTTATTTCTCTTTTCCATCTGTCAGACCATATTATTATAACAGTTGCAAACTTACTACCGAAAAACCTTTAAAAGTTATGGTAGAGGAACCAAATTTCGCATGAAGGTTTTCGTATCCATTGACATTAACAACACTGGTCTGCAAGGAAATCCTCCTTTTAAAAAAACTATACTTTTCTAAAGGATTTTTGTATGCTGATTCTGAATCCGAAGTCAGAATTGGCCTAGCATGTTTTTTAGATATTCCCGTTAAAAAATCTCAAAAACCCATTTTTTTGCTGTTTTCGAAGAAATATTTCGGCATAATGTAATCTTTTTCAATTAAAATTATTATTATTTTTTTCTTTCAAATTCAGCTTCAATCTTCTCAATATCTCTTTTTTTCTCCGAGATATCTTAATTTAAGTAAGTTTAGTAGGTTTGGCATATTTTACCATAAAGAAAGTGATCTCAAGTGATACAAAAGTATACATTTCTAATAGATTTAAGTGTGCTGATTTTGAATCCGAACTTAAAAAATTTCGGTCAGCTCTGGTTTTTGAGATATTGTAGTTTTTTTCAGATTTTATAATTTTGTGATCCTTTAATGCGAATATCTCAAAATCCTGACGTAATAGAATTTTCTTGACTTCGGATTCTAACTCAGCACATCAAAAACTATATAAGAAAAGTATGCTTTTGTTTCTAGGAAAAACAAATTTGAAGCTTTACAAGGCAGTTTATGGAATGGTTTATAAAAATAAAGATATTTCTATGTAAATAGAAAAATAGTACATAAAATTACAAAACACGTAAAAATTTCGTTTAATGTATTTTTCTTTACATATTTGACTTTTTAAATATAATGGGCGTTGACATTTTACATTTTCCTTAATTAAGGTGTTTATTTTTTTGGGATTTACTAAAAACTGCAGGATTTAGATATTTTTGCTGTTTTTGTCATTTAGTATCTTAAAATGTGTTTAAAAAATGCAAATTCGGTGTCATATGAGAGATCATGTTATGAGAAATGAGTCCTCCAAATTTGAGCTTAATATGAATAATATTTTTATTTTTGTACAAGGTCAACCGAATCTAAAAGGGTTATTTTCTACAAGTACGTGCTAGTATTTTTCTGAAAAGAGATTTAGATTCAGGAAAGTCAGTGCAATCAAAGCGATCCAATGAAAAAACAGATATATCTATGAAAAACTGGTATTTTTTGAGAAAAGGGAAAATTTAAGGATATGCACTAAAAACATCCTTGTAAAATCCTAGAATAAGTGCTAATGGGCTATTTTTTTGGTTTTTATCGCTGTTTGGATATTTTATAACTTATGTCAAAAATCAATCTAAAAAAATCTCAAATTTTTAAGTCTCCAAAGTCAACAGCAAACATGTACCTAAACGAAAAAATACCATCGAGTATTGGCTATATCAATTATCAAACTCAGAATAATAAAAATACAAATAAAAAAAAAATAAGAAAACAATAAGAAAAAACATCACAAAATATGTTTTAAAACAAAAAAAAATTAGTTCAAGATATCGTTGTGCTATTAGGCTATTGATTATGTAAAAAAAAAACAGGGTAATAAGGAACTATGACGTTCACGGGTTTTTATTGCAGGAATCGTTCAATGGATTATAAAAGAAGATAAAACCGCGGAGTGCTATTAAATGAGAAGGTGGAAACTTGGTTTTTTCAATATACTTTGTAAACCAAGCAAAATTTTGATATATATTGAAAAAAAAAATGTCCATACCAAAATAGTCGAAACAATCATAAAAAAAATATCAAAAAAATCGATTTTTTGAGTTTTTTTGCTTTTTTAGTTGTACTTTTTTTTTGGGTTGAGATAGACATAAACATTGCTCCAAAGAAAAACAGAAGATTAAATTTCCTTCAAAATGCTGTGCTCACTAAATTTTTTCATTGAAAATTAACCGAAGTATGGCCATTTTAATCCATCTTTTTTTCGTATTTTTAGTTTTACTCAAGCAAAACAGAAACATTTGAGGGGAAAGTTCGATAACTTAAGCACCAAGAACTAATAGTGAGATTTTGTAGAGGGGTTAAATACAATCATTGTTTACTATGGGAGGGGTCAATGTCCCCGCGTTTTGGTAGGAGGGGCTATTTTCTAAAAAAAATTATTAGAAAACAACGGCAACACTTACAGTTTTGATTGATACTTTTTTCAAAAGCTAGAATTAAAAACTTAATATTAATTTTAAAATGAAGTTATTTTAATCAATTATTTTTGAAATACCCGATTTCAAAGTCAAAACTTGTGAAAAAAAAGTTTAAAAAGCACATTGAGTACAATTTTCACAAAGACTGTGGACTTCAATACGAAATTGATCGACAAAGTAAACTGCCTTAATTGATTTCTTATCAAATCATGAAAATCATAATGTTCCTATGCCTTCTACTTTTTGAGAAAATTGAAAAATAGACAAAATACTTTCTTTATCGGAATCACTCGTCTATCTTAAACCAAAAAAAAAGTAGGTACAACTAAAAAAGCCAAAAAAACTCAAAAAATCGATTTTTTTAATATTTTTTTTATGATTGTTTCGACTATTTTGGTATGGAAATTTTTTTTTTTTTCAATTTTTTAAAAACATTATCCCAAAAGGAAATTTAATTTTCTACAAAAAGTTTTATCTGCAATATATCAAAATTTTGCTCGGTTTACGAGGTATATTGAAAAAACCAAAAAGGGGGCTTTTGCACCCCTATCTTCAGTTTCCACCCTCTCATTTTATAGCACTCCGCGGTTCTATCTTCTTTTATAACCCATTGAATGTCTTAGTTCCTTTCTTAACTACATAAGCAATAGCCTATATATTGGTATGGAAAATTTCGTTTCACTTCAGCTGCGTACTAGGCTTTAACTACATTCTACATTGGCCATTTTTTGCAAAAGTACAAAAGTAAAGAATTTTTTTCTATTTTCCAACAAAATAAGCTTTCTGCATAATTTTTTTTAAATTTGCAGTCGCAAACATTATAAAGAAATGCGTTTAAAATAAACTGTGAAACAGTTTCACCATTTTGTACTTAAATACTGCCCTTTGCTATGTCATGACACGATCATTTTTAACTGAGATATCTACAGCCAATTGAAAATCACTAATCAGCGAATGTTGTTGTTTTGCTGATGATTGTTTGAAGACAGAGTTAATATGCATTAAAATAACATCGGACCCAGCACAGATCCTTAAGGGACACCGGTAGTAAGCTCCAAACATCACTTTATATTTTATTGATTTTAACTTTTTGATGTCTTGCCGACTATTTAAAACAAGTGAAAACTCGGCCCCTAAACCCAGCTTTATAAAGTTTTCATAAAAGGATCAAACAATATAGCATCTTCAACCTAGTTTTTACCTCCACGAAATCCAAATTATGTAGTTGTTGGTTGCAAATAATGCCATCATACGATCCTTTATGAGCTTTTCAAAAAAATGTTTAGAACATGGAGACTGGCCGGTAATGACTCATGTCATGACACTAATTTTACCCTTGTTACACAACGTAATACTTTCATATTATTTATACAAGAATGTTTCAAAAATTAAACTTTTTTTCAGATATTGTTTTTATTTACCATTGTTAACATATTTGGTACACTGGCGGCCTTAATAGGTATAATAGAACTTTGGGCTGTATACTTTGTTGCGCAAGGAGTACAGGTTAGTTGATTTTTCTGAAACAACAACTTTATTAACATATATAATTTTTTCTTTGCATAGGGAATAGTTACTACTTTATTGGTTACCTGTAACTGTCGCATTCTAAAGTTATACACATCTTCGAGAGGCCCTAAAATTCAGCAAGGAATGTATAATAATTTGAGAGATGGCGAAGGTGGTAGATATGGAATTCTCACCGTTACAAATCCAAACTATCGCGAAGATGGAGATCTGCCAGCAACTATAGATGGGACTGTTACAAACCATAGCAATGGAGATGGTGACGATACAGATAGAGATGATACTTTTATGTGTGCCCGTTATGAAGAACAAGCTTTTGTTGATAGGCAGATGTCTAGAAAAGACATTCTCAAGGCGGGGAACTCCAACAGTGAACTAACAGATTCACTGCCTACTAACACTATACAATTAACACCTTTGCCTCAAACAGTCTAAAATAATTATATTAAGAATAAAATTGTCGAAATAACGCACAAAAATAGTTAATCAATGAAAAGAGGGCATCTTACGGACTTTTGTTGGCAGTTTTTCATTTTGTCATTATGAAATTTATTTGGTAAAGATCACAGCTAGCAGTGAAAAGCATATGTACTTGTGAAACATACAAAGTTTTAATGTGTTTAAACTAATACCTGTGACACACTGATAGTATAGAAGCTATGCTATGCTTAAAAACCTAGTATTTATACGCTGCGCTGGTTCTCTTCTAGTATTTCCCGACACACATATGTGAATATGGTATAACTTTATACCAAGTTATATCTTATATGTAGGAATCAGCAGTGAGTCACAGGTATAAGAGTTCAGAGTGTAGATAATATTCTACCACTTAACGAGTGTATATCACATTTAATTTCTTATACAGGGTGTCCCAAAAGTAATGGATCAAACCAAATAAGATGATAGGCCAACTTTAGGGCTCTCAGAATTTTGTAACTTGTTCGTTCCAAATCCTTACGGTTTTCGATTTAATGCAGTTTTTATGAAATTTTGAAAAATCCAGACTTTGCAACAGTATTTTGCTTCCTCTGCTCATAATTGATTTTTGTTTTTTACAATTCTTTCACTAAAACATTGCTTAATAATAAGAAATAATTAACTAATCAAAATATTTTCTATTTCATACGCCATTTTGCTGCAAATTAATTAACAGTTCCATATTTTATAAAAACTCAATTTCATTCTTTTATTTCAGAGCAACAGCCTGAAAAAAATTTGTATAGTGTGGCACTGGTTTATTATTTTGAAAACTTGCCGTGTTATAGCAGTTTTCAAAAATGTATTAAAAATTCCAAAGTTGCAAATAGAACGAAAGATATTAAAATTTGAATGCAAAAAAACAGACGTTTTCAGAGCAAAATAACAAACAAAAATCGAGTCTTTTGTTCAAAAAGAAATAAACAAACAACACTCGAGAAACTGTGTTTATTTTTCTTTGTTATTCTTCTCTGAAAAGCCCTGTTTTGTTGCTTTTAAATTGTAATATCTTCAGTTCTGACTTCAACTTTGGAAACTTTTATACATTTTTGGAAACTGCAATAACACGACAAGTTTTCAAGATAATAAACCAGTGCTACACCATACAAATTTTTTTCAGGCTGTTGCTCTGAAATAAAAGAAAGAAATTGAGTTTTTATAAAACATGGAACTGTTAATTAATTTGCAGCAAAATGGCTTATGAAATAAAAAATATTTTGATTAATTAATTATTTCTTATTATTAGGCAATGTTTTAGTGAAAGAATTGTGAAAAACAAAAATCAATTATCAGCGGAAGAAGCAAAATACTGTTGCAAAGTCGGGATTTTTCGAAATTTCACAAAAACTGCATTAAATCGAAAACCGTAAGGATTTGGGATGAACAAGTTACCAAATTCTGAGAGCCCTAAAGTTGGCCTATCATCATATTTGGTTTGATCCATTACTTTTGGGACACCCTGTATGTATCACTATCCATTTTTAAATTGCAGCACTTCAAATTTTCACACATAATTAAAAAAGAATTGCAAACTTTTGTGTTAACATATTAAATGAGAGCTTAAAATGCCTTAACGGTGAGTGGACAAAGTTCATTTTTGGTATGAATTATATTCGTACTCAAAATGTTTCTATACTTCTTTTATCGATGTGAGAATAGCAACTTGGTATACAGTCAAAATCATTCTTTAAATTTAATACTTGAAATAACTGGGCGACTACGTGTTTCAATTAAAAAAAAAATAATTTTTCAACTGCTAAGTACCTATAATGGGCCCACATCATAGAAGTGTGAAAATTCAAGCATCGAACTCTTAAAAAATCAACTTTGTTTTAAGTTAAAAATTTCATGTTCAAAATTTATTTATACATATGTACATAGCTTATAGCTATCATTTGTCCGCTCATAAACGAGCAGAGCACAAAAATGTGTATTCTTCTTTTTACCGACAAACCCGAAAATTAGTATACTACAAAAACGTTGGTGGTAATCTCTTGAAAACGACTATAGAGGTCTATAAATTAGGTCTTTAATAATTCACAAATGACTTTATTTCCTTGGTCGGAGACCAATTTCTATAAAAAATGCTTTTTTGCATGTCCGAAATACATAGGCCATATATAATTTTTTTTGTCTTTCTTGGTAACTTTTTTGATAAAAGTTTATATATTACGGCCATACTTGTATAGGATTCTGATTAAATATACTAAAAACAAGCAAAATTATATGCCTACTTATGTATGTAATATGTACGTACTACATTATTTATTCAGATTAAATCGTTCTCGGCAATGACGTTACCGGAAATGACGTTTTTGACCATAATTGATTTTTATTTTTTATGTCACAAAGTAAAACAAAATATTTTTGAGATTATATCACAACAAAAATTAAATTTCAATCTTAATATACTAATATACCAAAACAAGCGTTCCTGGAATGTAGGTTACTTACTATAAATGAAACTTAAAGTAACTTATATTATAAAAACTGCTTGCAGTACCATTTGTACGTTAGATGATTAAATTTATTAAATTTTGGTACAATGCGTCATATTTCTTGAGACAAATTTTATTAATGTATAAATAATAATACCATTTATTTTTTTAAGAGATATACAAATTTATTTATAAAGAATATTGTGTATAAAAGGTGTTAAGAAAAGAAATGCTTTAAATGTCTTTTTAAGCCAGTTGAATTCCAGTTTTTGAGTTATGGACATGTCCTGTTTGGGAACGCTTTTTTGAGTTTATTAGATAAAATAAAAAAGAAACGATGCGTGTCTAATGTTATTTTAATCGGTAAATGAGATAAAACGAATTTTCACCTCCATTATTTTGACCCCTATCTATTAAACAATACAGACATGTATTAAAATTGAATTTTTGATAAAATCGTAGATCGAGTGCACATTCGACGCAGCAAAATTGCATTTTTCATAAGAATCAATATCAAAACAACATATATGTGAATTTGGCTAGAAAGCATTATGAAAACTGCGAAACAAGCAGTTCCTTAAGAATTCTTATATCAAGTTTCACTACCTCCTATCTTGTAAAAGTTTTGCTCTCTGTTTGTTTTTTTTTTTTAATCCGTTCAGTTTTTAGTTTTTAATTATTTTCCAAATCTGAAATGAGTTAATTTCCACCTCATTTGAAAGAAATGAACTAGGATATAAGGTTATTGGCGAAAAATTCTAAAACATTTCGTAAAATGCTAAAGCCATTTTAGTAATTTATTAAGTTAAAAATCAGTTAACTTTTTGACCAAGTAACTTACTCAAACGGAGCTCATCCAAAACTTTACTGTGGAAAAGGTCACATCATTTTCTAGCTTATTTTATCCAAATGAAGACAAAATAATCTTATTTCAGGGAAGTCATTCCGTAATTTTGAAAACGATAATCGAATCGATGATAATCGTTTTACAGTTTGAGAATCTTTAAAGCTATTTTAAGTCAATTCTGATTCAATATTTCCTAAATAGTTTATATAAATAAAAGTTTTCGTATCCTTAGAAGTCGTGTTAGTCTAGTCTATAGTTGCATCCAAAAACGAATAAATGCTCCAAAAACGAGACCTATTTAGCTATCGTTTATTTATTGACGATTATTGAGAAAATAAAAAAAACAATGTGAATTTTGGGAATCGAACCTCGGACACTCTCCATTAAACTTAAATCGCCATTAAAAAAGGGAATTTTAAAATTAAAAACCAATTTCGTTTAATTCAGTCTCTTTTAAGGATTTTTTTGAAGTTTGACATCATTAACTAATTGAGCATTAAATTTAAAAGTAGTTTTAGTTAAAACACCAAATTCGACCTTTTAAGAGGGATTTTTAGAGCTAATGGAGGTTTTAAACAGAATTTCTATTTATTCACTCTCCATTAGTGTCAAATGTCATTTCATTTATTTTTTTTATTTGAATTATTATTTTATTTGAAAAATGGGGCATTTCACGTGAAACCAGCAGCGAAAAATGTCGTGGGTCGTCAAATTTGTTCATATTTGGTATATGTATTCCTCAATCGATTTAAAAAATACATCTGGGAGGATTTTGAATTTTAAGCCCTGATAGCGGAGTTATGGGCTTCTTAAGTTTTGAAAAACTCTTTGAAGAGTTTATTTGAAAAATTTATATAAATTAAACGAAGGGGTAGCAAAATTATTTTAATGATGGATTATATGCAAAATTAGACGTGCTTTTCAAATATGAAACCTAAACCGGAAATAGATTTATTTTTTCGACAGAAAACCGGAAGTTGGCACTTCAAATCCAAATTTAAGAAACTTCGACCATTTTGATATTTTTTTAAATAGTCTTAAAATAAAGCTTATACAATTTAAAAACTACAAGCCAAATTTCAGAGTGGGATCTCAAGATACATAGGTTTTAGTGACGGGTCTTCGTGCATGTAAGACCGGAAGTACCCAGTTTTCTCTGCTCTGACCCAGCAGTTTGTACCACCCCCAAATTTTTTTTGCCCATTCGATAGAGCATTGGCTGAATATCATTATCCAGATTTTTCGCACTCGCGAAATTCACCTTTCAGCCGCCATTTCGGATTTTAGTTTTTGTTGAATATCTCGATTTCTATTTATCCTACATAAAAGTTGTGTATACAAGAAACGTAGGAAATTTCGCGTCTTTTATGTTAAGAGAACTTTTTCGATATTCTTAATATTAAAAAAGTTGCAAGCCAAAAAAGAAAAAAAAAACGAAAAAAATGACAATTTTAAAGTAGTTTTTAAATTGTATAAGCTTTATTTTAAGACTATTTAAAAAAATATCAAAATGGTCGAAGTTTCTTAAATTTGGATTTGAAGTGCCAACTTCCGGTTTTCTGTCGAAAAAATAAATCTATTTCCGGTTTAGGTTTCATATTTGAAAAGCACGTCTAATTTTGCATATAATCCATCATTAAAATAATTTTGAAACCCCTTCGTTTAATTTATATAAATTTTTCAAATAAACTCTTCCCAGAGTTTTTCAAAACTTAAGAAGCCCATAACTCCGCTTTCAGGGCTTAAAATTCAAAATCCTCCCAGATGTATTTTTTAAATCGATTGAGGAATACATATACCAAATATGAACAAATTTGACGACCCACGACATTTTTCGCTGCTGGTTTCACGTGAAATGCCCCAAATGTCAAATGAGCTAAAGAATTATTAAAAAAACATCACAATTATGAAAAAAGTCCAGGCTACAATTTTTTGTAGGTATACACACATGCATTTGTACCATAAAAAAGAACAAAATTCAAAGAAATTAATGCATTTCTTGTCTACTTCGCACAGATAATACTAGATCTACTAGATTATATTCTCCACTTCAAAACTAATCATTTTTGAGATGCTGCATAATACATACATAACATACATAACATTGCAATTGAAGCCATGAGAAGAAGAGATATAAAGCTTACTTCTAAACCAATGACACGAGATGAATGCCGATAACACTTAAATTTAAGTTGTTATATTGACACCGATGGAAAAACTTAAAAATTTCACTTAACTCCTTCTTCTTCTCATGGTTTCAATTGTAGGTTGTAGCATTCTTTGGTTACCACTGGTATATCGTTAATCTCTTGCATTTTCTGGCGTTTTCAGCTGCAAAATACTTACGGGTCATAGTTTTTTGGTTTTTCTTCCAATTCAAATCTATTTGATTTGACAAAATTGTAGCTTTTGACAGATTCACAGGTCAACACGAAATTTGTGCTTGGGTTGTGACTATAAAATTATGATAGCTATATTGATACTCACCTGGAAAACATTTTTCTTTTTTTTTTATTTGCTTTTGAAGTCAGCAGAGCAATTTCCAGTATTCAAGAAAATCTGTCTTTTACAAAAATTGTCGGATGTAATTTTGGCAAAAACTCGAGAATGTCTTAACCGATTTGGCTGATTTTTGTTTTGTTTTCTTCATTTTAATGCTGTTTTCATATTCATATTAAGGAAAATAGAAAAAAAAGAAAATTAAGAAGAAAAAAGAAAAATTAAATCGAAATTTTCGTTTTGTTCGAATTTTTATCAAATGGGAGCTTGAGGCATTATTTGATACCTTCTATTTTCAATATTTATGATAGAAGTAATTCATTCTGATGGTATTTTTAATCTACAAAAATAACTGTATCCAAACTGTAGCCAAACTAGTTCATATTGAAATTCTTTATTTATTGAAACATTAAATTAATTTGTTTGCTTAGTATTTTTATTATTTTGTTGCATATACAGGGTGTCTAGAAAGTAATGGATCAAACGAAACTTAAGATCTCTCAGAATTTGGTAACTTGTTCAGCCTAAATCCTTACGGTTTTCGATTAAATATGCAGTTCTTGTGAAATTTCCCTACTTTGCATCAGTATTTCGCTTCCTCTGCCCATAATTGATTTTTGTTTTTTACAGTTCTTTCAATAAAACATTGCTTAACAATAAGAAACAATTAATTAATAAAAATATTTCTTATTTCATACGCCATTTTTCTGCAAATTAATTAACAGTTCCGAGTTTCGTAAAAACTCAATTTCTTGCTTTTATTTCAGAGCAACAAGACTAAAAAAATTTGTATTGTGTAACTCTGGTTTATTATTTTTAAAACTTATCCCGGTATTGCAGTTTTTAAAAAAGTATTAAAGTTTCCAAAGTTGAAGTTAAATAAAAAAATATTACAGTTTGAACTCAAAAAACAGGGTTTTTCAGAGCAAAAAAAACCTTGTATTCATCAAAACTTTTTTGTTATAATCGAATAAAGTGCTTTAGCAAAAATGTAGATCTTTCAATTATCTACATTTTATACCCTAACAGTTTTTTTGTACAATGCATGGTTCTTGAACTATAGCTCATAAGACTCGAGTTAGACTCACATGGTATGAAAATTGTATTTTTGTTCCATACACTACAAAAGCAAATCTTAGGAGGGGAAAGGGTGATTATCTATTGTTTTGGTTTACAATGAACCCAAAAAGTGCAAACTAAACCCAAGCACAAAAAATATTTTTATTTTTGTCGACCTGTATTATTTTTCAAACAAAATAAAAAATCCCTAGGATATTCTAACAGAGTTTTAAATTTAAAGTTTCCATTAAAAGTAAGGACTTTAACTAAAGAAGAGTGAATTAAATGAATTTTTAATGATGTATACTTAAAGGCGACAATAGTTAAACGAGGCCGTTAACTAAAGCGATAAATTTCAAAATTTAATGGAGGCTCAATAAATTGGCCCTAAGAGGCACCCAACTAACAATTTTACTTCCACAAGGGTCTAACGAAGCTGTTTCGATTTTAGAAATATTGCTTGTATACGACCATAGAGAAGCCCATCTGGCCCACCCGAGAAGCTTGATAGGCTTTAGAAGAGTCATATGCAAGTTGATTGGAGAGACTCATAACATGTCTTTAATGCCTTATAGAAACAGCCAACATTTGAAATTTGAAAACGTGTATTATTGTTGCAGGCTTTTATTTTTATTTAGAAGCTCTGAGCAAACTTGTCGAAGGATTGTGAAAGTCTAAACGAGGTACATCCCAAATAGAATAAAGAAAAAAAAAATTTTTTTTTTTCATTTTTATTTTATTTTTTTTTTGTGTACCTATTACATTTATTTTTTCATTTTGTTCTTTGTTTTCCATCCAGACAAGTTTTGCTTCTGAAATTAAATTTCCAAAGACAATTATATTGAGAAAAAAACTTCTTACTTACTTGACGCATTTGCTGGATTTGAACCTCGTACATCCTAATTGATAGCTTGGTACCTTACCCATCGAGCTACTCAGGTATATAATAAAAGAGTTTCAAATTTGGAGTAGCTGAAACCAGAGCTTCCTAAGGGCTTCGACTTTACTTCCTGATTAGTTGCACTATCTTAAAGAATATGGTGACCATTTGTGTTTTTTTTTTCAAAGTTATTATTTTTGGTTAATTTCTGTTTTTTTCTAA
Organism: Episyrphus balteatus; assembly: GCF_945859705.1. Lineage (NCBI taxonomy): Eukaryota > Metazoa > Arthropoda > Insecta > Diptera > Syrphidae > Episyrphus > Episyrphus balteatus. Next base: position 55,540,835 of record NC_079135.1, on the reverse strand, counting down.
TCCTGTAAAAAATTATTTAATAAAGACTTAATATTATATTCTGATTGTCAAACCATATCATTATTGAGAAGATGAAAGAGAATAACTTTTTACTCAAGAACAATTTTTCTGGAGCAGAAAAAAATATCTGAAAAATTCGGTTTTTTAGACTTTAGAGGTTTCACCCGGATGCCGTCAACCCACATTTTTCCGAAGCAGAAAAAAAAAATTACATTTTTTGTGCTTTTGGCTTTTTCTTAAAAATTAGAGAATTAACTTTGTTTTGAACTTAGATAAAAATCGAAAATGTCTATCACTCTTTTATATTTAAATAAGTGGAGAAGATTAAAATCTTGTTTTCCTTTCTTCTCTACTTACTTGAATATGAACTCCAAATTTGTCAGTAAACCATTTTTAATATCACTATTTTAAACCAATTACCGATATGAAAAGATTCACTTTTTTATTTATTTCTTTATAACAATTAATGAATAAAAAAACCAAAAATGGTCACCATAATGCCACTTATCCAAATATTTCTTATTCTCATGAGTTTGCCTGACAGTTTAAAAAATTTAGCTTGTACTCACTTTCACAGGGCTTCTAGAAATAAAATTAGTTCGCTTAGGCAAACTTATAAAATTAAATGCTTTTTACAATCTTTTGCTTGTACTTAAAGGACCTCTACAAATATAAATAAATACCCCCTAACTTCGCTAAGGCAAACATATAAAACTAAAAGCTTTTCGCGCATGCGCCTGAAATTGAACTTCTTTTTTTCTCATACAGAGATACAAAACATACATTTATGTAAGTCGTTATATTTGAAAGTGATATAAAACATACTTTGTAATATTTTCAATCAAAAACAATGATTCAACAATTTTTTAATTCAAATATTAGAATGCAAAAAGAAGTCAGTTATTGGCTTTTATTTCTTGTGCTTCTACAATGGAATTTCATGTGGGCATATTGAAATTTAAACGAAATGTTTACATTAATGCTAGTAGAAATTTTTAGATTCCACTTGCACTAGGTTTCTAGGAAGCGGTTAACGAAAGTTAAGCCTCGGAAGTTTGAATTTTCGATTCACAAACTAAATACAAGCCCTGTAGAGATATTAGCTGCAAGAAATTAAAGATCCTAACCTCGTGGAAGTAAAATTGTTAGTTGGGCAACTACTAAATCACCTAGACTAATACGACTTCTAAGGATACGAAAACTTTTATTTATATAAACTATTTAGGAAATATTGAATCAGAATTGACTTAAAATAGCTTTAAAGATTCTCAAACTGTAAAACGATTATCATCGATTCGATTATCGTTTTCAAAATTACGGAATGACCCCCCAGAATTTGCTTGGGAAAATATCTCATTAGCCCTATTAATTATCTTATTAGTCTTACATTATATATTTTATACATATTATATTGTATAACAATTATTAACAAATGTATAGCTAAAAATAAAATTTTTGTAAACATATCTAATCAAACTCATACAGAGCATTGAAAAATGCATCAATAGATAAATATATATGTATCTATTTGTTTATTTAAGTAAAAGTTAAATTAGTTTAATAAAGTTAAAATATTTACATATTAAATTTTTCAGGTTTCTTATTTTTTAATTTATTTTCTTTTTTATTAGTACCTATCTACTATTATGAATAAAACAGAAAGATATAGTACCCCAGGTGGCAATTCAGATTTTCTGGAAAATCCAGCCTCTTCGGAGGTCGGCTCTAAGGATTCTGGGGAGAGCCAATTATTCCAATTCGAACTCTTGATAAATCCGTTTTCAAGAAAACCCATGATAACTCGATCACCACCACCAAAATCGAGTGCATCCGGGCAAAAGAGTCCGCCCAAGCCTCCAGAGCGTGCAGAAGAAGACTCAGAGAAAGTAGAAAGTCTTGTAAAAGACAATAAAGATATCGTCAAAGGCTCGACGAAACATTGCAACTCTATCAAGAGTTGAAAGAAGAAATAAAATTTCTAAGAAATGAAAATGAAGCCTTAAAGAAAGCACAGCAAGAAATCGATCTTCTTCGCAAAGAAAACGATATTTTGAGAAAAGCTAAAACAGATATAGAATCAAAAGAAACTCCACAGCAAGTGGATATTGACCAAGAAGGAAAAACAACAAAAAGATAAAGAATCAGTCGTGGTACAACGTGGCCTCCCACTATTTATACTCACGTTTGATAAAACAGAAAAAATAGAGGAAATCTACAAAATTAAAACAATACTTAATCTCGTTGTTAAGATCGAACCTCTAAGAAACCGTACAAAGCAAGTACCTCATTGTAAACCATGTCAAGGTTTCAACCACACGCAAACCTATTGCAAAAAAAAGAACCTAGGTGAGTGAAATGCGCGGGAAAACATTTAACTGTAGACTGTATCGGAAATAGCAAAAGTCCAATGAAGTGCATTAACTGCAATGGAAGTTACCCGGCAAGCTATAGAGGCTGTGAAGTAGCGAAAGAGCTACAGAAACGCCGAGAAAAAACTCACGTACAAAGAAAACCAACGAAGCAAACAGAAACCCCAATTTCTAAGACACCTAAAAGGGCAAATACATTAAGACCCAGTACCGGCAAAGAGAATGCAACGCCATCAACATCGAAGACGTCTCCAGAGAAAAGTAGTGTAAACTCATACGCCGAAGTGGCAGCTACACCCATAATAAATAATCCTGAACCTGACGCAATTTCTCACTGCCAGGCTTTAATTTTGTCAAAATTTGAGGATCAGGTCAAACTTAACAATGGAATATGTGATAGGCTAGCTAAACTTGAAGATTTTATTCGACCCCAACGCTTTACAAGAAAACATGATTAAAAACCTTAGATTATTACGTGGATTGCCAATGGATTATGGCAGAGACTTGGAGAGCTAAAAATGGTTATACGGGAACAAGATATTGACATTTGTTTGATATTAGAAACCCATGTAAAAAAAGAATACAATTTCAATATCAACGGTTTTCTTGATTACCACGCAATTCACCCGTCGAACAAAGCAAGAGGCGGAGCATCATTATATATACAAGATTGTATTAAACACTCGATATGTCTTAAGCTTGAATCGATGCAACTTATAAGTGTGCAAGTTGAAACTAAGCATGATGTACTTAATATCTCATATACATGCTGCCCTCCGCGGTACAAAATTGATAAAAATGAATTTTCAAACTTGCTAAAATTACTTACCCCAACTTTTATTATCGGCGGCGACTTAAATGCAAAGCATACGTTTTGGGATGGTAGATGCATATCTCAAAAAGACCGAGCGTTATACGAAGTCGGTATAAAGAATAATTGCGACTTCCATTCTACTGGAAAACCAACTTATTGGCCGGCAGATACCTCGAAAATACCTGACCTGATTGATTTCTTTATAGTCAGGGGAATACCGTCAAATCGAATTAAATTTACGAAATGCTTGGATCTTTTCTCCGACCAATCTCCCGTTATTCTCACTATGAGCGAAAGTCTTGTTAAAGTTGAAAAACCACCTAGGCTAATAAACGGTAAAACTAACTGGGAAGGCTTTAAGAAAGATATTGAGGATAATGTTTAATTAAGGGTATCACTACAAACACCTCTTGAGTTTGAGAAAGCGGTAGATAATTTTGTGCATATTGTCCAAAAAGCCGCATAGAACAATACCCCTTACCAAAGAGAAATTTCAGGGTACAAAGACGCTAAATATCTCCAAGAGATAAAAGACATACAAAAGCGAAAAGCGCGCAAAAAATGGCAACAAACTCGTGCTCCTCAACACAAGGCTAATCTAAATCATCAGATTTAAAGAACCTCGAAGCTAAAAATTAGCTAAAAATTACCTAGAAAATTTTACGGCAGGTAAAGAATCTAACTATGTACTCTCGATGGAAAGCGATAAAAGCCACGAAAAAACCAAAGCTTCCAGCACCTCCGATAATGAAAGACCACAATGAATGGGCAAGAAGCGACAAAGAGAAAGCTAACGTTTTTGCTGATTACCTTAAGGAAACATTCAAACCATTCAATGGGCAAGCATTGAATGACAGTATAAATATGAATATAACGTCAAGTGAAAGCTTCATCACAAGAAATGTTACGCTCGCCGAATTAAACAAAGAAATTAAAAAGCTAAAGTCAAAAAAAGCACCAGGATACGACTTAATTACTGCAGAAATTCTTAAAATGCTCCCACGGAAAGGTTTAATAAACCTGCTTTATATAATGAATGCCACTTTAAGATTAGAATATATTCCAAATCAATGGGAAGTCGCCGAAGTAAAAATGGTATTGAAACCTGGCAAACCATCACACGAAAAGAAATCATACAGACCCATTTCACTGCTTCCTGTAGTATCGAAGGTTTTTTGAGAGAATATTTTTGCAGCGTCTTCAGCCAATAATAGAAGAAAAAGGTCTTATACCTGAACACCAATTCGGTTTTAGAAGCAAGCACTCGACGATTGATCAAGTGCATAGAATCACTGATGTCATTAAGAAAGCTCTTGAAGGAAAGAAAATTTGCTCAGCGGTCTTTTTAGATATGTCTCAAGCTTTTGATAAAGTATGGTACGAGGGTCTCAAATTCAATTTAAGACAAGTCCTACCTGAAGGACTCTTTACCATTCTTAGAGAATATCTAGAGAACAGAATTTTCCGCGTTAGGCACGGAAATGATTACTCAGACTTTAGGGAAATAGTGGCTGGGGTACCACAAAGTAGTGTTTTAGGTCCCATTTTGTACCTTCTATTCACTCGCGATATACCTCAAACACAAAACACAATTGCAGCTACTTTTGCTGGTGATACCGCAATACTTGCAGTAGGCAAAACAATTAACGAATCGACAAGTAAATTGCAAAATGCTCTTAATAATGTTAATGAATGGACACAAACATGGCGAATAGCGCTTAATGAATTTAAAAGTCAGTCCACGTGGACTTTACGTATAAGAAAATAAATAGACTACCAGTTTTTATTAATACTACTCAGACTCAGGTCCCGTTTGCAAATGAGGCAAAATATCTCAGGATGACTCTCGACGCGAAATTAAAATGGAAACCGCATGTTTAAAATAAATGTGATCAGTTGAATATAAAATTGAGAAATGTACTGGTTGCTCGGACAACATTCTAGACTTAGTATTGAAAACAAATTATTAGTTTACAAGCAAGTACTTAAGCCTGTCTGGTGTCTGGACATATGGACATATTCAACTCTGCGGTTGTACCCGCGATACAAATTTACATAGATTACAATCTTTAAAAAAAAAATTACTAAGATCATTTGTAAATGCGCCGTAGTACAGTGCGGTTCACTTGGTTAGACGCACCAATTTTTGTTTACATAAATTTCATTTTTTTTTTTTGTGTTTTTGCAAGAATAACCAAAAAAATTTTATTTATTTGAATGGTTATTTAGTTCTAAATAGAAAAACAAAAAGGAATAGTGGGTGAGTGTAAGTTAACGGTACTTTTTAATCCTTCTTATCTCTGATGTAAGAAAAAGGGCAGTTTTTTTTGGTTCACATGATTAGACGCACACCTTAAATTAGTTAGTTGGGCGAGATCTATTGCGCTGATTTGATTAAATTTGGAAGATTAAGCATCAAGAAGTTATTTTTCAGTGATTTTCATTCAAAATCTGTTAAAAAAAAGTTCTGAGTGCGAAAGAATAAGGGAAAAATAAAGCGTTGGACTAGAAAGGTTTTTCCATAAGCACCATTGCCAAAAGAATAGGATAAAGTGACCATTTCGAGAGGAATTATTTTAAAAATAGTGCCTCCTATGAAAACACTCCAAGGGAGGAACAATAGAAGCTTTAACACCTCAGGAAAAAAGAAAATTTATGAAAAAAGTGTCGAAAACAGCTCTATCCCCGAGCAAAATTAAAGAAAAAGCTGGGATAACGGCAAGAACATCAACTTTTCGGTGAACTTTTTTGAATGCTGAACATCTTACATTAAAATAAAACTTAAAAACGAAAATTGGTGCGTCTAACCATGTGAACCGCACTGTATATAAGAAACTAAGATCTTCACAGGGATCTTGGAATCCCCACGGTTCGCGAAGAAATAAAAACTTAAAGCATAGAAAACGGTTAGTCGAACATACTAATAGAACAATACTAGAAATTCTCGACGAGACAAACTTAGTACGACGTTTGCGAATTTAATTCCCTTATTTCATAACATCGGCATTGATTAATATAAATTTAAATGTTTTTAGATTTAATTTGTTTAATTTCCTATAAAATACTTATTTTTTGATAACAAAATTTGAACCATTATTTTAATGATTGAATTTAAAAAAAAAATGTTATTTAGCTATTTCGAAATATCATCAGTAGGAACTTTCACCGGAAAGTTACCTACAACACGTAACTTAACTTCGAGAAAGATAAATTGCTAGATAAGTTCCATCTGAACTTAGTTGCAATCGGGAGGAGGAGGTGGTATTAGTGGTTAAGAGTCCCACATATCTATGAGCACGCGTTTTCCGGTCCTCATAGAATCTTTTGAAGATTTCAACACCTACTCACGGACAAAAAAAAATTGGTATCTACCACTAAAATATTTCCACAGCAAAAAGGACTGCATCAATATATGTAAAAGACATCTATTATTTTAGTCCTGTTTCGACAACGGTAAATGTCTAAATGAAATTAGCCAAATGCACAGCACACATAATAAGGTAATATATTTCGAACGTTGTCAAAATTTGTTTGTCAAAAATAGGCACCAATCTGTCAGGTCGGCCTTTAATTTTTATATTTCAATCGCAGTAAACAGGAAATTTGTTTTTGTTTTAATGTCATTTGAAAATATTAAAAATTGAAAAATAACAAATTTTCTTCGTGTTTCATCGCAGAAAATAGTAAATAATTGTTTAAAAATTAGTGGTGTGCGTGGTTGATCGGTTTTTGTGCTTTTTTTTGTCGGTATTTTAAACAATTAAGAATTCGGTAGCTGACATTGGTCGCCAAAGTGTCATGTTTTGACAATCTGGCGACCAATGTCAGTTCGGAATATATTACCTTTTTATGTGTACTGTGAGCCAAATGAGCTTCGAAATGAGATGATTTCCCATGAAAATTTCAAATTTGGAATGAGATAATTACCTCGAAATGAACAAGGACATTAAGAGCGGAATTCATAGTCGTTTCTCAATTTAAGATTTTTCTCAACTTGAGCACTGCACTGATTTGAGAAATTATTTTTCTCAATCAAACTCACAATGAAGTTTGAGTAATTTACGTAAACTGTCATATAAAAATATATTTTTTTTTAATAATTCGGTATCGATTTGATTTTGTGTTTGACGCGATTTAACGATATTTAACATTAAAGGTAAAATGTGATAGCGAATATTTAAAAAAAAAATTATTTTAGATGACAGTTTACTCAAATTATTCAAATTTCATTGTGAGTTTGATTGAGAAATATGTATATTTACTCAAGTCAATGCTCAAGTTGAGAAAAATCTAATCTTGAGTAACGACTATGAATTCCGCTCGAAGTCCCGAATCCAGGGCGAACGCAGAAAAAAATTTCGGGTAAGGTTTCAAAAAATTAACTAACCACTTTGTTGTATTTTTTATCAGCCCTGTTGTGAGTTTCCAGTGGACAATTTTTCCCCCGAAATATTTTTGTACGTCCGGAATTTAAAAAGCTTTTGCAAGTAGCATCGGAGTGAAACTAACATTTTCCGCTTAACCGGTTTTTGTTTCTCACTAAAGTTTAAGTGAGCTGCTTACCTCGCATTTTAAATAAAAAAAAGTTCAAAATACAAGGAGTTTTCAGGACGCGAACAACTTGTCTCCCTCAACTCACAATGGAGGAAAAGTTAAATTTAATTTTTCCGGGTTGAATTTTGTTCACGTGAAACTCACAATAGGGCTGAATATGTTTTTCGGGGAACATATCGTGGGCACAAAGCCAAAACCACGAATCTTCAAAATTGTACGTTTGAGAAAAACTTCTTCAAAGTTTTGGAAACTCATGCAATCTTATGGAAACTCGTGCAACGGAAATTGATAGTTTAGGCTTCAAGGCAAAAGTTGGATGAAATATTTGGCGGAAAGTCAACCATGGCAAATAGCCACACTGTCCATTTGGGACGGCATATAAGATCGAGGATTGAGGAGGAACAACCTTCAACCTCCTCTGCATCCCGCTGCTGCTGTAGAGAACAGGGAGAAAGACCTCGAAACCTTAGAAGAATATTACGGAAATATGAAGAACTCGAAGACTCCGACTGCCCAATTGAAAACACTTCTCCCCCAATGAGCCAAATGGCTGATACTTCAGCAAGATCTGAAGTCCAAGCAGAAATAAGATCCTCTAGAGCTCCTAAGAGGAAATCAGCTAGAGAAAAATATTATGAGGAGAAAATTAAAAGGGAAGCTGAGCAAGCTGAGCAGTCCTAAAGGGCTGAGTTTTTTCAATCCATTCGAGATAAGTGGAAGCCGAAGTTAGGAGAATTCGTCTTCAAATGATGGAAAACATAAGAAACACTCTAATAGAATGCATTCAGTTATAAAAATAAGTTCGCAATGGGTCGCTGGAGGAATTGAAACAATTTGTGACTCCTCAACGCTTGACAGATTTATAGACCGAGAGCCCACAGCAAATTTTGGGAGTGGAGATATACCTTACCTAAATGTGAGTATGCAGTTTTATAGCCTTATGCATTCTAATAACGAATTCAAAAGTCTGGCAGCTTTAAATTGCAGCCTTATATGGTTTTCGGGAGATTAAATATCGCGAGTTTTCCAATTAATGAGAGTCGGCCAAAATTACACAACTATTACGAAAACACATTTTATGTAATTGTAAAAGATTTATTACCTTCAAATAATGTTTTGATGTAGTACATAAGTAATTAAATAAAACTTCACGTCTATTTGAATCTTCAGACTTTGTTATTGTGTTATCGGCGACGGAATCTGCAGGAACAATAACAACTTCCTCCAAACCTTCTTCAATTTCCATTGGCAGGTCATCATAAGTGATGCAAATGTTATGTAGAACACAAGCACTCACTATTCGAAATTGCAGTTAAATTAGTTTTTTCAGTAAATCTAGCCAGCCTTCGGAATCAGCCTTTCAGTAATCCAAAAGTATTTTCAACGGCCATTCTTGTTGAAGAATGTAGGAAATTGAACCGCTTTTGTGCACCGGACAAATTCCCGGCATCCTTTAACGGTGGCACCAACCAACTTTTTACCGGGTAGGCAGAATCACCTAAAATGAATGCTTCATTGGGAAACAGCGTCTGATATTCTGTTTGTACTCGTAAATATAAATCTGACCTTCGAAGGACCCGACTGTCATGGAGGGAGCCTGGTTCACCACAAGTTATATCTGTAAAGCGTTTGTTAGCGTCAACAACTGCCTGCAAAACTAAACTATAGTTCTGATTCCTGTCGAAATAGCACTCCTTGTCGACAGTTGGAGCTTTAATAGATATATGGGTGCAATCTTTTGCTCCGATTACGCCAGGTATACCTTTTTTATATTGAAATTTCCTTTGCACATCATCTGCAAATGCATCTTCAGGCCATTTAACTTATGTGCCATATATAAACATATATAGACTTTCTGCAGCCGATTCTCTTCCTACCACCTCCGGAAGCTTCAACCGAAAATTCAGATTGTGAATATCTTGCTGCAATAAAAAAGGAAAATATATTTTTTTATATTCCATCAAAAAACTTGCTGTATATCCTCCTGGACCCCTGAAGTGCGTTCTTTTATTCGCCGATGTTAACTATTGTTAACAAGAGTTAACTTTCATCGTTCCTAAATGAGAAAAAAGTTACGAAATGTAACATCGTGACGTCACAACATCGTTCCTTAATCCAATGCTGAAGTGTCAAATAGTTACATTTTGTAGCTTTTTCCAACTGAGCTTCTGGACTTGAGTTTCAATGTTAATCTGTCAAACACAACTAAATGTGGAAGAGAGGGGAAGATGTGAGAAGAGAATTTTTTGTTTGTTTTCATATTTGAAATTATTTAATGCATATTTTTGTTTCAATTTGCTTAGAATTCAATTTAAAAGAATTATTTCAGTACCAAATTAATTCCTTCTTGTTTATTCATTCATAAAATTGATCTCAAAAAATTTTGTTTTGACAGATCAACAAAATGTAACATTAGTCGTTCCTAAATCAAAGCTGAAATTTTCTAACAAAATATAACAAAAACAAATACAACGATTTTTTGACACAACAACCAAAGTTAACTTTATTTAATAAAAGAACGAGCCACTGGTATCACCAGTGATACTTCTTTTCATTATTTTAAATACCCTGAGTTTGAGGCGTATGGGAGGTGGTTGTATTAGTATATTTTCTTTGAAGTATATATGTAGATTCTTTCTTAACTTTCTTAAGAGAGAGTAAACCGAATCGAAGTGTCTATATCTGCTGTGCTATTTTGCTTGAAAAATTGAATGAAAACTAAGGGAATAATTTGAAGTTTCTGTTGTAAACGACTGACTTAAGGGCTGATTGTTATTTAATCATTCAAAGTGCTGCAATAGTTGAAAATTTCATCGAAAATTAAACATTTTTGTTTTGAAAAAAAAAAACTCACAAACATTTTGCGGGACTTCAAAAAAAAAAAAACACAGTTTATCCCAACTGGAACAAGGAGAGATTCTCCCTGCTTGGGACAGCACGGCTCTGGTGAGTTTTCTCCTTCTTCACTCTTCACCACAAAACACATCACAATATCATCAATATTTAAGAATATTTTATATTTAAATTAAATTTTAACAAACAAATACATAATAACATAGTCATTTTAGAATTGTTTTTTTATCAAAAATAATCACTAAGAAAGCAATAAAAAAAAAACAATCAATAAGAAAAACAACACACAAACGAGATCAAAAGCGTGATCATTACAAGACGTCTGTCATCAGTCGGTTTTCTTACGATCAAGAATTTTGAATTGTTAGAAGTGACGCAACACGTAACGTAAGCAAATCAGCAATGGGTGACACAGAAAAAAAGCTAGATGATATATTAAACACACTAGGAATTCTAAAAACCGATCTAACAAACCGCAAATACAAAATGAAACTCAGAATCTTAACGAGAAATTAGACAAAATATCAGAAAACCAGCGCAATATTGAAGAAAACCAAAATTATTTAGAAGGAAAAATTAAATTCATTGAAAAAACCTTAAAAAGAAAAAATGTTGTGATTTACAATATGAAAGAAATAGAGACAGATAGCAAATCCCTACAAAAATACGTTCTAGAATTCTTCAATAATATCTTAGAAATCATCAAAACAAATATATTTGAATTAGACTTCGTAAGACGTATTGGGAAAAAAATGTGAAAAAACGAGACCAATCTTAGTCGGATTTACATCTCAAATAAAAAAAGATGAAATTATGAGAAATAAATTCAAGCTTAAACACTACAATGAAGCAATAATTTACATTAAAGACGATATGATGAAAGAAGACATGAATATAACAATTAGACAAAATGAAATAACAAAGAAATCAAAAACTATACACAAACAAACTCAAAAACTCCAAGTAACCAAAACCCAATCAATGAAAAGAACACATGAAAACGAACAACAAACATCAGACTATAAACCCTCTTCATCAGGATCAAAAAAAACTTAAACAAGACAACGAACAATCAAACATCTACTCCTTTTTTAAACCGAACTCTAGAGAGAAAGAAATAAATACACCTAAGACGAATGATAAATAGCAAGTAAAGAATTACAATTTGACCGTGCATTCAATTGACAAAACTAAGGACACTTCAAAACTTCAAAACTAACAACTTCCTCAAGCCTGTTGGCCACCGTGAGGAATGTAGGCTCAAACCCCCCAAAAATAACACGAATATCAAATCAATCGACAAAAACTACTAATACAACTAATCATAACGAAAATTTCATTAACATATGCACATTTAATACAAGAACCTTATCAACAGAAGAACGACAACAAGAATTAAAATTAGCACTATGTGACATTAAATGGGACTTAATTGGTTTATCAGAAACAAGATTATTTGGTCAGAAAATCGTAGAATTTGACAACGAGATTTTTTGCTATATAGGAGAAACTAAAGGTTTATATGGCGTCGGCTTTATAATAAAGAAACATTTAAAAAAAGACATAATAAGCATACGATTGTTCAACGAGAGGATATGTTCTATTACTCTTAAAGTTAAAAACACAAAACTGACTGTTATACAAGTTTACGCTCCTACAGAGAAAGCCTCTGATGAAGAACTTGAAACTTTTTATGATAAACTAGACTCTGCTTACCAAGAGACCAAATCGGAATTGATGTATATTATAGGAGACTTTAATGCCAAAATTGAAAAAAAAGAAGATGACGAAAATAAAATAATTGGTAAATTTGGATATGGACAGCAAAACAAAAGAGGCGAACGGCTCTTGTCATGGCTGTATGAAACGAATATGAGCTTTTGAAATTCGTTCTTCAAGAAACATGAAAAGAATAAATGGACATGGAGATCACCAGATGGAAGAACAAAAAATGAAATTGATCTTATATTGACCAACAAAATATCAACATTAGCAGATGACTCAGTAATTAATAATTTTAAATTTGACAGCGATCACAGATAAGTAAGAGCCAAACTAAAAATAGACCATCAAACATTAAGAAGAAACAAACAAACAAACGCTTAGTATGAAAAGAAATAAAGAGAATGAACGAATACAGAATTATAATGATTTACTCTCCGACAAAATAATAGAACATATTGATTTAGACAACATCAGCAACAACATTCAGACAATATACAATACACTGGAACATATTATAAAGTCAACTGCCAAAAGCACGATAATGAACGCCACATCCTGTAAAATTGACAAAATCTCACCTGACACAAAACAACTCATCGATTTAAGAGAAACCTTAAGAAATAAAACAAATCTTACAGAATTGGATAAACAAGAACTCAAAAATCTTAGGAAAACTATTAAGACAAAATCTAGTGAAGACATTCAAAACTATAACGAAACAACAATTGAACATATACTTCAAAACACTAAATCCATTAAAAAGACGAAAACATTTTTGAACAAAGAAAAAGAATGGATCATTTCCATGAATAACAAGACGAAAACGATAACAAAAAGAAAAGATATAAATGAAATAGCGACATCCTTTTTCGAATCATTATTTAACTCAAGCATTGAACCAAACGATCAACTCAACCTAAATTTTTCTCCGGATAATAATTCAACACCTACTTTATTTCATTTTACCGAAGCTGACATCGAAATATCTATTGACAACATGAAAAATGAAAAAGCCCAGGAAATGACGGAATTGAAGCCGAAATGCTTAAATATGGCAAACTTGCTCTTACACCAATATTGACGAAATTATTTAACGAAATTTTAAAAACACAACAAATTCCAAAGCAATGGCAAGAAAGCACCATCATTCTACTGCATAAAAAAGGAAACAAAACTGATATTTCAAACTATCGACCCATCAGCATAATATCGACAATGTATAAGCTTTTCTCAAAGACTCTTCATAAGATAACGAAACAATCTCTCAATGACAATCAACCTCGGGAACAAGCTGGTTTTAGAGAAGGATACTCGACTTCAGACCATCTGTAAACAATTAACCAACTAATAGAAAAATATAACGAATATAAAAAACCACTCTATTTGCTTTTTATTGAGATACCAAAGCTTTTGACACAGTGGAACACAACAGTATTTGGACCGCACTTAGTAACCAACAAATTCATCCCGACTTTATAAAGACAATGAAAAGTATCTATCAAAACAACAAAGCGAAGATAAAGACCGATAAAATTGGAAGGTACTTCAATGTGAAGAGAGGAGTTCGACAAGGAGATCCACTCTCCCCACCACTGTTTTCTGCAGTACTTGAAGACGTTTTTCAACAACTAAGATGGGACAAAAAATATGGACTTGATATATGGGGACAAAAACTTAACAACTTAAGATTTGCAGACGATGTCGTTCTTCTTTCAGATTCACCAGACGATATACAATCAATGGTAAATGAAATTTCAATTACATGTAAATTCTATGGACTATCCCTTAATTTGACGAAAACAAAAGTCATGACAAATCATATAAAAAAAGATATAAGATAATTTTTGAAAACAAAATAGAATATGTGGACGATTTTATCTATCTTGGCCAAGTCAAGTCATTCTCTAATCAGGAGGAAAAGGAAATAAACCGAAGAGTAGAAAACAGTTGGAAGCAGTATTGGAACGCTAAACAAATACTTGATTCGAAACTTAGTGACGACATGAAAAAATATATATTGGACTCTACAATCCTACCAACAATGACATATGGATTAGAAACACTAGGATTAACAACAAATTTACATGAAAAACTAAGAATCTGTCAGACAAAAATTGAACGAAAGTTGCTGAACATCAGACTAGTACAAAGAATAAAAAATGAAGATATTAGAAAAATAACAAAAATAACTGACGTAATTCAAAGAACAAAACGATTAAAATGGAGCTGGGCCGGACATATATCGAGAATAGAAGATCAAAGATGGACAAAGTTGGTAACTAAGTGGATACCCTCAGACGAAAAACGACCTAAAGGACGACCAAGAAAGAGATGGGCTGACGATCTAAGACAATTCAATCAAAATTGGTATAATGATGCAAAGAGCAGAGAAATTTGGGCATCTATGGGAGAGGCTTATGCCGGATAAACGACCTTTCATTGATAAAAAAAAAAAATAACTATTAGAATACATATTAACTTTAAACTACTTAACTAAAATAATCAGTACTAAATTCTTTGTTAACTATTTTTTATTTCATTTTATTCATATTTATATTTGTATATTAACTATCGATGTAATTGTTAAACTGTAAAATTTAGTGGCGAATAAAGCTTTTAATAATAATAATAATAATAATAATAATAATAATAATAATAATAATAATAATAATAATAATAATAATAATAATAATAATAATAATAATAATAATAATAATAATAATAATAATAATAATAATAATAATAATAATAATAATAATAATAATAATAATAATAATAATAATAATAATAATAATAATAATAATAATAATAATAATAATAATAATAATAATAATAATAATAATAATAATAATAATAATAATAATAATAATAATAATAATAATAATAATAATAATAATAATAATAATAATAATAATAATAATAATAATAATAATAATAATAATAATAATAATAATAATAATAATAATAATAATAATAATAATAATAATAATAATAATAATAATAATAATAATAATAATAATAATAATAATAATAATAATAATAATAATAATAATAATAATAATAATAATAATAATAATAATAATAATAATAATAATAATAATAATAATAATAATAATAATAATAATAATAATAATAATAATAATAATAATAATAATAATAATAATAATAATAATAATAATAATAATAATAATAATAATAATAATAATAATAATAATAATAATAATAATAATAATAATAATAATAATAATAATAATAATAATAATAATAATAATAATAATAATAATAATAATAATAATAATAATAATAATAATAATAATAATAATAATAATAATAATAATAATAATAATAATAATAATAATAATAATAATAATAATAATAATAATAATAATAATAATAATAATAATAATAATAATTGAAATTGAAATTGATTGAAAAGTGTGTTTGTTTGAGCGAATAATAAAAGTAAATTGATTTGAAATAAAGTGTGTTCTTATTTGAACGGAAAGATAAGTGGAAGTTAAAATAAACGAAATAAGTTTTATTGTGAACCCGGAATAAAACATTACAATATAAAATAAGGACGGTTATTTAATAAGTATATTATGGTGAATCTCATGATGGTCAATGTCAGTTATATAGTTGGTATTATGCTTCGAGGCTGCATTACAAACGTTCTTTTTCAATGTTGGTAAGGTAAGGTAATGCATTTTACGTGTTTTAAGCACGTATAAAACTGACAGACTTGTTTAGGCTCCAATTTGTAAAAAAGTGGGCAAAACGGCGGAACTTAACATTGAAATTAGTGCATCTTCTGTTGCAAGTCATTATTTCGGTGTCGATCGTGTACTGTGAAAGAGTATCAAGAGTAACAAGTATGTAGTTAGCCAGTAAGGCTATAACTCATCGGTAGCTTAGTGATAGTAGTGTCGGACCGGAGAGCTGAAGGAACGGCGTTAGATTCCCAGCTGGGCCAACATTTATTTGGAGGTTTTTTTTTTTTAAACCAATAAATTGCAAATAAAATTCGCTTGACTGAAAGCGTTTGCAATCGGGTTTATAGCGGGGACATCGAAAGGTGCCCCAGCTACAGAAGTGTGAAATTTCCCTAATCCAGCGGAACTTAAGTCAAAAAATAAAGTTAAGCTGCTCAGTACGAATTGGTGTACATTAATTCCATACATAACAGTTTATTCATTTCAGGTAGTGAAAGCTTGATATTTCCATTTTGTTTTGTACAGTAAGCTGTCAAAGTCAAACATTGTGCGAATAAAAAAATGAAAGGCATTTTACAGCCGAGTAGCTGAGTTGCGCAGTTTTTACAAATGTGTCTTAGGAACAGTAAAATTATTATGTATTTTGTATCTTTGATGTTAATACTACATGCTCTAGTAAGATCATTGATTTTATTTTTTATATAATTACTTTTATTAAATTCATTTTTGCAAGGGTATAAAAAAACGTCTTTCAAAATTTTGAGATAACGGTTTTTAAGTAAGCCCGTGTTTACCCGCTCTAATTTTTTCATATTTCGATTCTGTGTAATTTATATAATTAGAATCAAGAGTTATTTTTTGCAACTTTTTGCAAACTTTTGCAATATTTTATTTTTTTTGTTCGATTCTTGGGTGAAAAACCTATTGTCAATGTTTTCATAAATCGTAAATCACATTTTTATGAATAGCAAATTACTTTTTAAGATTCTTCATAATAATAAAAGACGAAAATATTAAATAAAATTTTTCGATATCTCGCTTCGTTTTCGAGATATAAATAGTTTTGAGAAACAACTTCCAAAATCGTTTGCTCGATACGAGCGACTTTACGAGGAAACAAACATCATGACGTTGGAAAAGTATCTGCTGCAATCTGCAAAGAAACTTGTCGGAAGCATCGCCAACCACCCCAATCAGCTGATGAGAAGCATGAGAACCCAACAACGACATCCCGAACCCAGATACCTTAGTGCTTTGGATATTCTGGATGAGCACATAATCCCAACCGACAACGAGGAAGTAGTTTACTTTTACGCCGATACGCAATCGGCCTACTACCGCGGCTAAATGCCATACCACCCAACCCACCATAATCAATACCACAACTGGACAACCGGGACGGAACACCCCGAGGATAACCTAGTCAGCAGACTTGTAAAATTAAGCCTATTCATGTACTATATTTATATATATTTTATCTTTTATCCATTTATTTATTTAATATCAATTAGAGTTTACAATCTCAAATAGACTAACGAAATTTTTAAATTATACATATGTAGAATCATTATAAAATTAAAGCTACACAAAAAAATAAAATTATTTATTAACATTATTTAATTAGTTAAAAAATACAAGTTTAACATATTTTTGAATGAGTTTCTACTCAAATGGAAATTAAAATCTATATTATTTGACACATTATTAATCTCCCTAACACTGCGAGTCATAGGTTCATTAAACGCATAATTTACTCTATGAACGTTTTCGCGGAATAAGGTTCGAATTCTTAGTTCTCTAGAAGGAGCGTAAAGATCTATCAGCGATAACAAATAAGGACAATCAATATGATATGATAAAATATCACTGACAAAATTTATACCAAACATCTTACGGTGGTTTTCTTATGTCTGTATACCAATAAGCTGACATCTAACGTTATACGAAGGCATTTCAATGTTCCAGCCTAGTTTGTGTACTACAAACCTTGTACATTTTTTTTGGACATTTTCTATTCTTGTAATATGAACATTGTAATGAGAATTCCACACTACGCAGCAATATTCCAGGACCGATCTAACATACGAAACATAAAGGGCTTTTAGAGTGTATGGGTCCCTAAGACCAAACGAATTACGAAAAATAAAATCCAACATAGAGTTGGCTTTGTTCACCATGCATTCTGTGTGATGTACAAAGTTTAGCTTGTAATCAAAAATTACTCCAAGGTCTTTTTTAATAGAAACTCTTTCAAGGACATGATTATGCATATTGTAATCGTAAACGATAGGTAACAAACGACGAGTAAACGAAAAACATTGACATTTGGATATGTTTAGGGCTATTGTTAGGCCCCATATGTGCCAACAAATTATATATCAATCAATGTATCTTATTAGAAATAAGTTAAGCTTAAGTCAATTGTATATAGTACGTTCAATAAAACAAAATTGAATTGAATTGAATCGTTTGCTCAATGTCGGTTCTTCCTCATCTATTGTAGTACATTATGTACTCGTATACCACATAGCGGACATATAATAAGATAATATATTTGAAAATGAATGAAGCACCTGTAGAAATACATATTTAACATAATTATACTGGTTTTCATAGCAAAAATAAAGTGTACTTGGAACCATGAATTAAGTTCCGCTAGATTGGCAAAATTTCACACTGTGCAACGGCAACAACAGCCGATATGGGTTGGCAAAATAAGAGGAGGCAGCGGGCGATCTTCCAACCGCCGAACTTAGTGAAGCGTCGCTCCGAAAACCCTTCAGCTGAGCTGCCATCTGAAGAGGAGGAGACGCGTCTCCTCCTCTTCAGCTGGCTAAACTAAACTTGCCAAACTTGATAAACTTGCTAAACTTTGCTAAACTTGTTGTGGATGTTCGCGCCGTCTAGACGGCGCGAACATCCACAGCAAGCCTGAAAGCAGAAGTAGCACCCATTGTCAAGAAGGCAAAGCAGGAGACGCGCCGAGCCAACAACAACAACTACTGGCTAAGAAAGTAGAGTTGCAAAATCAGCAACAACAACAAAACCAACATCCAATACAGCAAGCTAAACAACAGCAACAGCGGCAATGACAACAACAATTGCCAGCAGATTCAAAACAACAACAACAGCTGCCTGCACAAGTGCCAGAGCAGCAAAATCAAAAATCGCCGGCACAGGTGCAGCAGAAACAAAATGTACAGCCACAGCAGCAACAGCAAAAAACACAACAGCAACAACAACAGCAAGCACCAAATGCTACCAGGCCCAGTGGAAGTAAGCAGCAGGAGCGGACTCATCAGCACCAGGCCCAGGAGCACCAGCAGCAGAGAGGACAACAGCAGCAGCCACAGACAAACAAACAAAAAAAAGAGAATGTGCCACCCATTAATGTTTTTAAAATGGAGCTTGAAGACACCATAAAATTATGTAAGTCGGCCATAGGCGAAAACTTTTTTACTAAACGTTCGAGTAGTAATAGACATGCTATCCACTGCAATACAGTGGAGAATCATAAGAAAATTCGAATATTGTTAAAATAAGCCACCACTGAGTACTTCAGTTTTACCCCTAAGTTGGAGAAAATCCAAACGATCCTCCTAAAGGGCATAGATTCCTGCACGGAACCCCAGGCTCTCTATGATGAGCTCTGCCGCAAAGCGAGTCCTGATCTCGAGATCATTAGCGTCAAGCCATTCCAAACGGCTTTGCCCAGACGGGAGAAAAGGAAAGGTTGTCACTTGGGATAAATTAAAAAGGCGCGGTGACATGCTTTAATGGGTGCGATGCCAAAGGTTCGGCCATGCCGCAGCCAACTGCGAAATGCAGTCTCGCTGTGTAAAGTGTGGAGAGAACCACAATAAGGGGGAGTGCAAACTCGGAGAGGAACGGGTCGAAGATAAGGCCCAGCTAAAATGCGCAGTCTGCGGAAGCGTCGGGCAGCCTGCTAATTATCGGGGCTGTCCCAAGTTTCAGGCTGTCGTAGAAAAACGTCCAGAAGGGCGTGCTCCTAACGTCAACCCAAGCATCTCTTTCGCCCAAATGGCGCAAAGAGCAATGCCGAAGACGACTCAAAAGCCACTAAAGGTTGCCCAACAGGCCTCCATGCCTAAAGCACCGGCGCACTGTTGTCCAAAATGACTTATCTCGTTGCAAAAATCATAACTTTTGAACGGATTGAGGTAGCGGTACAGTTTTTTTTTTAATTTGAAGGAAATTTCCAGGGCTGTTACACCAATGAATTTCAAGAAAATTGTTTTACAGGGTGTTTAGGAATCATCGGCCGAAAACCGATTTTCTTAAAAAAAAAATATTTAAATTAAAATTGGTATGCCATTTTGTAGAAATCACTAATTCACATCTAAAAAAAGTTCAGATTACACTTTTCCATGATATTACGATTATAGAGAATGCCAAAAAAGTTGGTCCCGGAAGTCCGTCTGTCTTTCTGTCTGTATAAGGATCTACATCCTAAACGGATGGACCGATTGACTTCAAATTTGGTATGTAGCATTTTTTGGAGACCCTCCAGAGGTGTTTTTGGAATTAATTTTTTTGGGCCAAAAATAACGGTACTTGTCATACACCAATTTCAGTAAAGCTGTAATTGCTCAAAAACGGCTCCAACGATTTTGTTTAAAAAATTCAAATGTAAGTTTGAAAACAAGGTCTATCTTCTAATGAAAAAAATTTTTTTGGAAAATCATTATTAACGGTACCTGCCATAGAACGGTTTTTTTTAAATCCGATATTCTCCGAAACGGCTTATTCGATTTCAACGAAACTTTTTTTGAAGAAGCACTTATATAACTCAAATATAAGCCAAAAATAAAATTTCAAAAAAAATAATTTTTGGATTTTTAAAAAAATTTTGAAATTTTTTTTTGAAAAATAAAATTTTCGAAAACGGGACATTGTATTTTTTTGAAATTTTGTTTTTAGATGTGGATTAGTGATTTCTACAAAATGGCATACCAATTTTAATTTAAACATTTTTTTTAAAGAAAATCTGTTCCTTCTGCCTTCATTTTTTTTCAAAATACAAAATCTCGGCAGTGCGCAAGCATGCGCAGCTAAATATTTTTATTTTGAATCAACAATTGATTGGTACACATACCCTATTCGGCTTAATGAATGGAACCGAATGGATTTTTTACGGTACCTGCCATAAAACCGTTTTTTTTTCAAATCCGATATTCTCCAAAACGGCTTATTCGATTTCAACGAAACTTTTTGTGAAGAAGCACTTATATAACTCAAATATAAGCCAAAAATAAAATTTCAAAAAAAATAATTTTTGGATTTTTAAAAAAATTTTGAAATTTTTTTTTGAAAAATAAAATTTTCGAAAACGTGACGTTGTATTTTTTTGAAATTTTGTTTTTAAATGTGGATTAGTGATTTCTACAAAATGGCATACCAATTTTAATTTAAACTTTTTTTTTAAAGAAAATCTGTTTTTGGCCGATGATTCCGAAACACCCTGTGAAATAATTTTATTGAAATTCATTGGTATAACAGCCCTAGAAATGTCCTTCAAATAAAAAAAAAAATTGTACCGCTAACTCAATCCGTTCAAAAGTTATGATTTTTGCAACGAGATAAGTCATTTTGGACAACCGTGCGGCGGCAGAATCAGAGGTTTTTACCTTGTTACTGAGCATTCAAGCTCAGTTAACAGTGCTTCAAAGCCAGATAAGGGAGCAGACAGTGAGGGTAGATCATATCTACTCTCAACTGCCTAGCTTAACGCAACCTAGGTCGTAATGGGCGCACTGTCAGACAGGCGCCTTAGGATCCTAGCTGTGAATGTAAATTCACTGATTAGGGTCGAACGTAGAGCTAACCTTTTCCAATTGTTGAAAGATCTAAGTCCCGATGTGTTTATGGCTAGCGAAACTAAGCTAAACCAGAAACATAAACTGACAAATATGAATTACAATATCGTAAGAAAAGACCGGCCCGACTCCATTCAAGGGGGCGGTGTTGCAATCTTCATACGTAAAAGCATTAGTTATAAGGTAATATACAATAGTGAAGTGCGAAAGTTTCGATCGCTTGAGGTGTGCATTGTATGCATCCCTCTCCAAGCCGGTGTATGCAGTCGCAGCTTATGCGGCAGAAGCACCTCAACCAGCTGAATTAACGGCAGAACTCGAAAAACTTTTTCAAGTCCTACGAATGAATTTGGAGGAAAACTATATCCTCATGGCCGGTGATCTGAACGCCAAACACCAAGATTGGAAAAATCAAATACAGAATCAGCGAGGTAATCATCTGTATAATTGGATGAGTCAAAACAATATTGAATATAGGGTTGATCTGCTGGCTACTGAAAGGCCATCGTTTCCAAAAAGCGGCTCTTTTCTGGATTTATTGCTTTTAGACTCAAGACTAACAATAACAGACTCTGTGGGCCAACACCCAAGAAACTGCCTTCATACAATTGAGTACGACAGCGACCACTGCGAACTCGCCGCCGCAATACAGCTACCGAACGAGCTTGTGGAATTGGAGGAGTATGTACCGGAGCACTCTTACAACTACGGTAAGATGCGCTGGCCACGCTTCACCAACGCCTTAGCATGAGAACTGCGTTCAAATAACATAGCCCCTCCAAATGATAGAAATCTGTCGAATAGTGAGATTGATGGTTATCTCCAACAGAAGGACGATACCATCCTACAAACGATGAACAGAACGATACCTAAATACAAAGAACGTGACCAAAATAACGTTTACCGAAACGCGACTATTGACGCACTCCACAGACAAAAAAGCGGACTATTGACAAGACTTACACGTTTATATCGGCGATTTACCGACCCACACGATCTGGAGATTAGAACACTGAAGTCGTCGATCAACAACATCAACCAGTTGATCAAAGAAAATTATAGGTTGTCTATTAATTTGTATTGGGACAAAAAAATTCGGGCCGTTAATTCTAGCGACCCGAGTATGTTTCCGCAGATTAATAAGATTTTTAGACGAAATGATCAAAACGAGCTTCCGTGTCTTAAACTCCACAGAACTGTGGAAAACAGAGACGTACTTCTGACCGCAGGCATATATCCAGGGGAAGCCATCTTGGACGACGACCTCTTTATAATCGAAGATCCGCAACAGAAAGTGGTGAAGGTAGAGCTCAAGCTCATCTGCGATTCATTAAAGAAAAAGAAATCAGCAGGAGTCGACGGTATATCCAATATTGTACTACGACATCTACCGCAAGAAGCTATTGACATTTATTTACTGTTTAACAACGCTCTGAATAATGCATATTATATAAAGCGTTGGAAAACAGCAGTGGTACATCCTCTACCGAAAAAGGGAAAGGACAACTCCAATCCGGCAAATCTCCGGTCGATAAGTCTCCTTCCAAGTATCAGCAATGTATTTGAAAAAGTTATCAATAGGGCTCTGTCTCAGTGAGCTGAGGACAATAATATCATACCGGATAACCAATTGGGGTTTAAGGCAGGACATGACATTATTCATGCCGCGTCTAAACTTGTATCTGATATTCAGTGGAACAAATCTAAAAAACTGTGCACGGGTGCCTGTCTTGTTGATTTGGAAAAAGCTTTCGACACCGTTTGGTTAGAAGGTCTCTATCTTAAATTAACAAGACTTGGTATAAGTAAACCACTTTTATTGCTTTATGACGTGCTCAATCGTAGAACGTTTGTTGTCAAAAATGGCAATGTAACTTCTACTGGAGTTTTTAATATTAAAAATGGTCTTCAACAGGGAGCGGTGAACTCACCGATTCTCTTTAGTATTTACACTAGCTATCTGATAGGAAGTCTAACTCAGGCAATTGCGTATGCCGACGATCTAATTGCGTACAGAACAGCTCCAAAAGTTAAAGTCATCAGAATGACTGGGAGTTGAAAATTAACTTCCAGAAATCAGAAACGATTCTATTTAGGACTTCTTTGGCTAGGGCTTCAGGGGATACGCGAAGGAACTGGCGGAAGCTGGCGATCGCTGGACCACACGGACATCCACTGCCGAGTAAAAGTGTAGTAAAGTACCTCGGTATCTGGCTAGATCAATATCTATATTTCAATAGACATATGGATGCTGCTCTGGCCAGGGCTAGGGGAGCTTTTGCCCCGACGAAACGGCTGTTTTATAGCAGTCGGCTTGACACCAGGGTTAAGGTGACTTGCTACATGGCCCTCATCCGGCCGATGATTGTCTATAGATGCCCTGTGTGGTTCAACGTTGCTCCATCTCAAATGGAAAAGTTTTAGGTGTTTGAGAGGCAGTGTCTTAGACGTTGCCTTGGTCTGCACAGAACACCCAAATCTGATTACACGCATTACTATTCCAATGAGGTTTTATACAATAGGGCCAACATAAATAGAATTGATAACTTTATGCTGAAGCTTGTTCGTGGCCACGTTTCAAGAGCGATGGCCTCTTCAAATAGCTACATTTTTGGGGCTTACTACCCTAACGACGAATACTTCAAGAGTGTGTGTTTAAGCGGCTATATTCCGCCTGAGGCATTCCTCTATTTAGATAGTCGGGGGCTTGTACAGGATAGATTGGCAGTTCCGCTAATCTACCACGTCGGGCGAAGAACCGTTAACAGGCGACTGTTATACAAAATACAAAAAAAAAAAATTCAAAATCGCTTGCTGTGGCTGTTCTAGTTTTTAAGTAGTTTAAGTAGCTTTAAGTAGTTTACGTAGTTTTAATTAGTTTTTAAGTTTTAAAATAAACAAAAAAAATTATCAGAATCCAAGTTTTTTTTATAAATTATTTCTTGGAAAAAATAAAACCTTGAAATACTATTTGAATTAAATTAGTTTTAAGGCCGAAAGGCACTAGTATTAAGAAAAATGAAGTATAACTTAGAGTGCCCGTATAGTAGGGTGTCCATCTTGGACCTTTCTAAAAAGAGAACATTTTATTCTGAAACCTTAAAAAAGAGCACTTGGAAGAAAAAAAAAGAGAACAAAAAAGAGCACTTGATTAAAAAAAAAACAAACAACTTACATAAACTAAATACATTTATTTTTCTAACTAGGTAGAGGTACCTACTTATAAGTATGGAATGTTGGAAACATGATCAGCTGATCAAACAGGACTTCCTTGTAAAACGATAAAAAATTAACTATTCTCTCAGTTAATTTAATCTTGGTGCATGATGGTTGGTTACCATCACCATAGAAATAAATTTTGAAATCTTAACTTCACAAAAGTCGACCACAATATTTGGTTTTTTTAAAAACTTATCATAAGCCCAAATCTCGGATCCACAAAATGTTATGATGAGTAAGATAGAAGTGGGTACTACCTTCTAACAATATATTTGTGACGACATTACTAACTGATTTTTTACAATCGGTTTAAAAAAGTCGACTTCACATCGCAGAAGTAAATTTTTGACAAAAGGTAGGGTAGAGTTGCCTATTTGCGGCCGTCTCCAGTTACCGGCCACCTTTCGGAAAATCGTTATAACTAGTGATTTCAAAGGGGTTTATTCCAATTTTTTACTCGTATGCTGTTCTAACATATAAGAGAACAGCATAAGAGCAAAATTTTGGAATAAACCCTACGAAATCCCTAGTTATAACGATTTTCCGAAAGGTGGCCGGTAACTAGAGACGGCCGCAAATAGGCAACTCTACCCTACAAACAACAAAAATTAAACTTGTTGGAAAGTAAATAAATTAATTAAAATAAAGAAAAATGTAGTTAAAGGAAAAAAGAGAACCGTTATATTTTGGAAAAACTACGTAGGCAAATAAAAAAAGAGACTAAAAGAGGATATTTGGAAAAAAGAGAACAAAAAAAGAATTTTATGAAAAAAGAGAGTGTAAAAAAGATCAAAGTTGAAAAAGAGAACATGTTCTCTTTAAAAGAGATGTTCTGGAAACCCTACCGTATAGGGACAGCATGTTAGTTGTAGTTGTAAGTAATTGATAAGTAGGCTAGTTTTTATGAATTTTTGTCTAGCTTTAAGATAGTTTTAGGTTGAAGAATAATAAAAATGAATTTAAAATTGAAAAAAAAAATTGACGCGCCGTGTTAAAGTGTATCAAGTCCTGGAATTCCGGTTGACTACCAAACCCCCAAATATTTTTTTTTTAATCATTTAATTTTTTTTCTCGTCGGTTCGAATCCCAAGGAAGGCCTTAATATTTTTTTTTGTTACCTAATTTAATTGTTTTTTGTGTTTTTAATTTAATTTTTAATTTTTTTTTAATTTAGGTAATTTTCAAATTGAATTTATTTTTTTTAATTTTTTTCTTCTTTAGTAGCTTTATAATGGTTTGTTCAGCTAAAAATTGTCCTGAGGGTCCTTCTTCGTCCCTTTTTGCATGTTTTGGACTGGACCATGTGGTAATCTTTACCATGCAAAGTGCATTGACTCAACTAATACTAATGCATATATAGAAAAGATAGTAAATTCTAAGTTCGCTTATTGGTACTGCACAGATTGTCGTAAACTTTCTCTTTCTCAACTGGCTTTTAAAATGTCTTCCTTTAAAACTGACATTACAAAGCTCTCTAAAGGATTCCAAGAACTGCTTAATGCTGTTAACATTGCAGTATTCAATCTAAACTCGTTTTCTCTCACCAATGAAATGATAGACAGCTCGACTTCTACTGAAGATCTAGTCCCCGTACCTCAAATTATCAATATTTAAACTATTGAAGAAGATCTTCTTGCTCAATCTGGATCAGGCAGAACTACTGAACATGTGCCTAAGGGACATAACAACTAAAATAAAAGATCTTGAGATACCTCTCTTGATGTTAAAAATTCCCCTAAACGAACTAATATTAGTAATATTATTTCCGATCAACCTGTTCACATAACTACTCTTCCGCCGGTATCTGTTACGAACATAGAATCTCCCGTCATTAACAATAGTATTTCAGATACTAAGCCTATCAAAGCAGTTTCTAAACCAAGATCCATTTTTAACAGTCGCTTAGACCCTGAAACACTCCCACAAGATATTATTTCTTAATTAGTAGCTAAAAACTGCATTCCTTCCCATTCCACAATTAAATGTTCAAAAATAAGTAAGCCTGGTAGTTTTATTGCATCTTTCAAAATTAAAACGAATCCGAAATACTTTGATTCTATCTGTGATGTTAACATCTGGCCATCAGAAACATTAGTAAAAGAATTTAATAATAATAGCAATAAAAAACAATCCCATTCAGCCAAAATTCCATCGGCAAAAAACTCAAACGGCTCACCCTCTTTTACCAAAACGTAAGAGGTAAAGGATTAAGAGGATTAAAAAAACCTACTTCCAAAATAATCAAAAAATGGTCAAGTGCTCAAAATATATGCTAATTTTAGCTAACATACAAAATTCTATCCAAATTCTTAGATCAAATGTATTTTCGAGAGGATTTTGTTTCGGAGCTTAAATTAAGTTAAATTTTTGACAATACATTTTTTTAGAAAAAAATTTTCAGCTGTCAAACATTTACCCTGCTCTCAAATTGTTTGCAGAAGGATTAATGTATTTTTTTAATTTATATTCAAAAACTGAAAATAAAGAAAGAAAATTGGGAAAGTAATGTCGACTTTTCACGCGTCGATCTTAGCCGCACGGTAGCTTACAATAAAATCAGGATTTTGTTTAGTAAGTGTTTCGCAATGATCTGATCTGGTTCACGAGAAAAATAAAAAACAGCTTTTATTGATGATGAAAAAAAATTTTAAGTGAATGTAAACGCAAAAATAAAATTCACAGGTCAACGCTTGGTGGAAGTTTGTAAATTGTTAATATTTATAAATGTTTTATACACCATTAATTCTTTTGTTTTGCAACTAAGAAAGTATTTAGCCAATTCAAAAATGTATCCCGATTCTCACAGCTAAATAAAGCCCAAGATAAATTCTTTATTCAACAGACATAGATACAAATGTCAAAAACTTATCCTCGGCTAAAAATTTAACCAAATTCACACACGGCCTAAAACTAAGACTTGAAAAATATGTCCCGTTTTCGAAAAATTGATATTTAAAAAATATATGTAGGTATATAATATTTTTCTTAATGAATGTTATCTTCCGCGTTGGTTACAGGTCGTATTTTGATTTTACTTTTATTACCAGAATATTGGATATCAGTGATATTGCATTTCGTCAGAATAACATTAACAAAATCATGGATACTCTGCTTTCAAATTCTTTTCCAATAAATATAATAAAAACATTATTGAACCAATATTTTAATCCATTGGTTCAACCAAATTTAGTTCCAAATACAACACAGTTTTCGTACAGAGGTTGTTTGTATATTTCTAATCTTTCGAATCGACTTCAAGATGCTCTTATTAGAAACAAAGATAATGTTCGTTTAGCTTTTAAATCAGTAAATGATTTAGGAAATTCACTTTTTCAAATTTAAAAGATGAATTTTCTAAAAATGATAAATCAAATATCGTATATAAAATAAAATGTTTAGGTGATGGAACGAACAATTGCCCATCAGCTTATGTAGGTACATCCATGCAAAAATTGAAAAACCGTATAGCCGGTCATAGATCAGATATAAATAACGGACATTCACAAAAAACTGCTCTATCTTTACAATATATAGATGAGGGACATAGACCAGATTATAACAATGTAGATATTTTACAAACAGAAAAGCATTATAGTAAAAGAATGGTATTAGAAATGCTACATATTTTAGATACAGAGAATACTGTTAATAGGAGAACAGATTTTGAATGGCTTAGCAGTATTTATAGTCAGTTTGTTAGAAGAAATTTCAAAGTTGAATTTTAAAGTCAACTTAAATTCTTAAAGTTAAATTTGATAAGAAAAATTTTTTAAATTTTTTATCAAATAAAAAAGTTTTTATATGTAGAACTGTAATGAAATTTCAATGATTATAAACGTCTTTTTCAAGACATTTTTTATTGAATTTTAAAATATGTAAACAACACCGAAAACAAACTATAAGAAATCAAGCCAGAACTATAAGAAAGCCATTAGGATAAAGATAAGTATAAAATTTTATATATATATGCAATTTTTAGAACATTTTTTCTTAGAGTCCTGAGAAAGATTGTAAGCACAATCGAAACGTCGACAGAAAAGAAAAAGTAAAATCAAAATACGACCTGTAATCAACGAAGAAGATAACATTTTTTAAATAAAGAAAGGTAACGTAATAAGGAAAAATATATATTTTTCTTAATCCAATAAATTAATTTTTTTATATTCAATTTTTAATTAATACAATCAAAGCTTTTTTTTAAATCTGTTGAAATTATTGAGGTTGTCATTTTAAACCAATTTAGAAGTTAATAACAGTTCTACACTGTGTGAATTTTGAACCTAGTTAAAGTAAACAGAAACCACTTCTATTTAACTGTTTTTCGGAATGATTTTTCGTTGAAGGCCATCATTTTCAAATGTATTTATTTTTTCAAAATTGAATCAACGTTGACCATACTACATTTTACATTGCGTTTGCAGTTGAAAGTTTTTATCATAATCGCAGCGACCGGTTATTGAGAAAATTACCTATATTTTTTACAAAAATTCTTACGTGGAAGGTACCTTAATTTATGGTTCAACTGTACTAAAAGTACGAAAATAATTCGGAAATGTTTTTCTTCCACTTTCGTGTTTTGAGTAGAACTCGCCTGGTGCCCTTCACTGAAAAAAACTTTGAAGTTTCAATTACATCGATGTTTCCAAGAGCGATGTTTTCAGCATCATTATTTTTTTGCGGAAACATCAAACCATAAATTGTAGGTATGTTTAGGATGAAATAAATTTCCTCCACACAGTTTTGTTACAAAGAAAAGCGTATATCTTCTTAAACCAAAATATCAAATTAAGTTATTGCGATTATGTAGTTATGATAGAGCGTTCGTGAATTGAGATACATGTAATAGTTATTATATCATGGATAATTATATGATTTTTCAGGTTTTAAAAGTTTTCATTAAAAAAATGTGTAAGGAAACAAAACATTTTTTTCATTACCTTATTATATGTACAACTAAAAACGACTTCTTGCTAATATGCCCATGCATATCTAGTCATAACAATAAAGAAACCCTTCTTATGGTTTAAAAGCTCGTTTCCACCTTTTTGCCCTATAATTTTGTTTTTCATCTGATTTTTTTTTTTTTTTTTGGGGGGGGGGGGGGGTCATGACCCCCACGACCCCCCTCCCCCCCTAGATCCGCCAGTGAACATTTTACTTGTTGGAGATTTTAACTTGCCACACATTGATTGGATTATTTCCGAAGATGAGTCCTGTCAAGAAGCTTCTCTGACCTCTTCACAAACTGAACTTGCTTTTCTAGATAAAATTATTACTGCGGACTTACAGCAAACAAGCTGTATTAAAAACTCAAAAAATCGAATTCTCGATTTGGTCTTTTCTTCTGACGCTATTTGAACTCTTGTCCTTGAGTCCAGTTCAGGAATCACTAATATAGATCACTACCATCCCCCTTTGTATATTTTCCTTGACTTAAGCAATCATATTATTGAAAACAGTAATGCGTTCGATTGCTCGTATACACCTGACTTCAGAAAAGCTAATTTTCAGTTGCTGTGTGAAGATTTAAATAATTCTGGTATTATCAACGTATACTAATATTAATGAAGCAGTTATAAGTCTTTATAGCATCCTTAACAACAGCGTTAAAAACACTATCCCTCTCAAAATTTCTAAACAAAGTAATTTCAGCCATGCATGGTACACTAAAGAACTGCGAACACTTAGGAATAAAAGAAACAGAGCATCCTAAATCGTTTTGGAAATTTTTCAACACGAAGAAAAACTCGGATGGCTATCCTGCAAATTTCATCCATGAAAACTTATTGTTGCAAACACCATCTGATATTTGCAATGCCTTCGCTAAAAATTTTCGCAACTTTTTGTTGATACACCTTTTGACCTTTTGATGTTGATAAAGATTATTTTAAATGTCTTCATACCTATGCCCAAACGAGTTGTAACAATATTCCTGTGCAGCATGACACAGTTTTAGATCTTCTTTCATCGCTAAAAGATGATCATTCATCTGGTCCAGATGGAATTCCCCCAATTCTTTTAAAAAAGTGTAGGAATCAATTCAGGGAAATTTCCTTGTCTATGGAAGAAATCATTTCTTAATCCAGTTTTTTAAAAAGGTGATAAGACATTGATAACCAAGTATAGACCTATTTCAAAACTATCTTGCATTCCCAAGGTCTTTGAACAAGTTGTTTGTGTGAGTATCGCTTTTTTCAGTAAAAATCTTATATGTGAGCAACAGCACGGGTTTGTAATAAAAAGATCGACTGTTACAAACCTGCTCACCTTTCTTCATAAATGTTCAAATGCATTAGAGCAGGATAGGGAAGTAGACTGCGTATACACAGATTTTTCAAAGGCATTTGATCAGCTTAGTCATAATGTCATCATTTTTAAACTTAAGGCTTTTGGGTTTCCGCCATTTTTCATAGCCTGGGTAGAATCATACCTTATTAAGAGGTCCTATCAGGTAAAATTTAGAAACTATTTTTCAGACTCTTTTACTGCTCACTCAGGTGTTTCTCAAGGAAACCACCTGGGCCCTTTTCTATTCATTCTCGCTATAAATGATGTAACATCATGCATGCGTTCTAGTGAAATTCTAATATTTGCTAAGGACATGAAGATATTCAAAATAATTAAATCTAACGATGATCACGTTCTTTTACAGAACGATATTAATAGTTTTAGTGTTTGGTGTGAACAAAAATGGTCTAACACTTAACCCAGTTAAATGCCAGACAATTACTTTTTCCAGGAAACGATTTCCGAGTGTTTTTGATTATTGCATTTTGCAACAGCAACTTTGTCGGGTTGACCGTTTCAGGGACTTGGGTGTTCACTTTAGCTCAAATTTAGAATTCACTGAACAAATCAATTACATTATAAATAAAGCGACCTCTATGCTCGGTTTTATAAAACGTTGGGCAAAGGAATTTAATGACCCCTATGTTACACTTTCCTTATATAATTGTTACGTTCGACCCCATCTTGAATATGCTTCGCAAGTTTGGACTCCGTTTTATGAAATTCATAAAAGCCGTATTGAATCAATTCAACATAATTTCATAAGATTCGCTCTAAAGGGACTTCCTTGGTCTGATCCTTATAACCTACCTCCATATGAACAAAGGATCCAACTTCTTCAGATTCAAACTCTATATCAAAGACGAGTTAATAATGACCTTATATTTCTCCATCAACTTCTTAATGGACACATTGATGCTCCAACCTTGTTAGCCTGTATCGGGATTAATTAATCGGAGGGTCTCACCACCTTCGAAGATTTGAACTTTTACACGTTGACTTTCATAGAACAAACTATGGCATACATGAACCTCTTAATCGTATGTGTAAACTTTTTAACTTAAACACATCTTATATCGACTTTAATATAAGTAAGGTGGGATGAAAACCAGTTTTCGGACCAGTGCACCACTATCGTAATTGTTTTCCAATGTCTGTATTAATTTTATAATGTAATATATTGTAACGATGAATTACTGAACTACTTTTAAGATAAAAGTCTGAACACACTACCTACTACTGCAAAGGTAGAAATGTGAACGGACCTTTAATAATCAAGAAACTACCTACCCTCTGAACACATAACAAAATATCCAACTAGACTGGAAGTATGAAGCGCCCCCTCTTGGAAAGAAAGTTTCGAGAAGCAAAGACGAGAACCTTCGAAGACATTCTCGAATCTCGAAATTCCGGTATAAAAGGGCAGCGTAAACACCGACCGGAGACAGACAACCGGGATTGAACACCCTGAGAACGATAAAGTCAGCCGACTTTTAATTTAAATTTTTTTGACATGTACTTTATTATTTATAAATTGTAACCCTAAGACACTGTATAACGTTAGGCCCCCTATGTGCCAACAAATGTAAAATTATCATAAGTTTATCATATTAGATATAAGTCAAAATTGTATATATATATTGTTCAATAAACCAAACTTAACTTAAACCGACCGGAGACAGTTTAATCTTGAAAGTGAAAGAGTACAGTACAAAGTGAAATAAAGTGTTGCGAATTGTTAGTAGTAAATAAAGTGATTTAAAAGTGTGTTTGTTTGAGAAAATAATAAAAGTAAATTGAGTTGAAATAAAGTGTGTTCTTATTTGAACGGAAATATAAGTGTAAATTAAATAAGTTTTATTGTGAACCCGGAATAAAACGTTACATTGGTGTCAGAAAAGTGGAATAAAACTTATTTATTTGTGCGAATCAGATAATTTCGCGAATAAAATAAAAAGGGCGCGTGGGTTTTAACAATAAACAAAGTGTAAAACATTTTAAAATAAGTAAAAGTGCTCGCGTTTTGAAAAGTTAAAATGGGTAAAACACTAAGCCCTGATTTTTCAATCGTCAGTTAGACAATCAGAGGAATAAATGTCAATATAAAAAAAACTTTTATTCCTAGGAATAAGCTCTAACTGAGGTTTATCTGACTATTGAAAAATTGGCCCTAAATCAGTTAAGTTTGACTGAGCTGAAGGCGGAATTAACTAAGCTAGGTCTTCCTACTGCTGGATCGAAAAATGATCTCATTATTCGTCTACAGGATTATTTAACCCAGAAAAACGAAGATTTGGATACATTTCAATTCGAAGTTGAAATGATAGAAGAACGAGTAAGTACTAATTCCGATGTGTCATCCATGATGGCTGTTCTCCTTGCAAAATTTGAAGAACAGAAAGATCAAATAGAACAACAACGTAAAGAACAAAAGGATGAACAGAAGAATCTTCTCGAACAAATTGAGACACAACGCAAAGAACAGAGAGAACAAATGGAACAACAACGCACAGAGCAAAAGAATGAACAGAAGAATCTTCTCGAAATCCAAAAGAACCTTCTAGATGAACAGAAAAACCTCATCGAAGGTAAGCTTGATGCTATCGAGAACAAGTTCGTTGCTCTTGATGCTTCCATCAAAGGTGTTGAAAAACAATCTCAAGAAAAGTTCGAGAAAGTTGAAGAAAAACTCGAGAAAGTAGAAATAAAATTCGATGACAAATTGAAAGGAATGGAAGTTAAAATGCAAAGTTTTACTGAGGAACTTGACAGGGTTCGAAAAATTAAGGTGCGAGAAAGTTCTGGTGAGTATTTAAAGAAGAAAGAAATGCATCCACCAACCTTTGATGGACAAAGTTCTTGGTCGATCTACAAGAAACAGTTTGAGGCAGCTGCCACAACAAATGGCTGGAATGACGAAGACAAATGTATAGCGCTGACTCTTGCTCTTAGAGGTCCTGCTGCTGAGTTGTTACAAACTTTACCACCAGAAAAGAATGGTAACTTTAACGCTCTTGTCCAGGTCATTGAAAAACGCTTTGGAGATGGCCATATGCAGGAAGTCTTCCGCGTCCAACTCAATACAAGAGTCCAGAAAAGAGGAGAAACTCTGCAACAACTCCAAGCAGATATTGAAAGGTTAGCTCATCTGGCATATCCGACAGCAGGAGACGACATTATCAATCAGTTTGCTACAGAAGCCTTTGTACGTGCTGTATCTGATATAAATCTTCAGCGAGCAATTCGAACAGCTGGAAAACGTTCCCTTCCTGAAGCATTAGCGTTTGCACTTACTATGGAAGCAGCAGAACAGGCTTCTCAAGGTGTTCATCGGGTAAGAGAAGTTGCAGTGGAGGGATGCTCTTGTCAAAAACTCGCATTCCAAAGAAACCAGCGAGACGGAGCTGCTCGATGCTGGAACTGTAAAAAGACAGGACATCTCCAGCGGCAGTGCAGATTGCCACCAAGAAGAACTGCTTGCGAACACTGTGGAAACAGGAATATTGCCCAACAACAGGTAAGCGATACAACTAACACTCATGCTCATCTTGATTCCCATTCGGGAAACGAGTAAGAACCACCTTCGAGGGGCAGAAGCTGGTTTCTGGTATCGATGGCCCCAGAACCACAATTCAAGTCTCACAGACTAAACGAGACAACAAAAGTCTGACAGTGGAGGCGACCATAAACAACAAACAACACGTGGCTACAATTGACACCGGTGCCACCGCCTCTATTGTACGAAGAGACTTGGTGAAGATGACATGGCTACATAACACCAACAGCTACCGTCTGAAGACCGCCACAGGAGAAGCAGCAAGGGTGTACGGTGAAGTTCGTCTTACGATCCGTATGGCAGAACTAGAGTTTTCGCATATGTTTTTGGTGGCAGATATATGTGACGAGTGCATCATTGGAATCGACTTCATGAAGGACCATGGAATCATTTTGGATATAGGTAATCAAGTCCTGAAATACAGAAATGTGGAGATCCCAATGATCTATGGCAACGAAAATTCAACAACAATTAGAACTGTCATCAAAGAAGACATGTGCCTGCCTCCTTCTTCAGAAGTTTTTGTGTGGACGAAACTAAAGGGGAATATTGGAAGCCATCGATACCTCATGGTTGAGCCAGAAGTTGAGCAAAGGTCCCAAAACGTCATCATCGGGAAGACTCTTGTGGCACCAAAGAACAACATGGTACCTGTACGGATACTTAACATCAAACCGTACCCAATCAAGCTTAAGAATCTGTGAATCTGTGGCCGCAATAACTAAGATCAACGAGGTGGACACACAGATGACTATGAACTCGGAGAAACTAAAGACTCAAATTCTTAAATCAGACAACTTGAGTCAACATCAGCTTAATGTTGCGGGAAGGCTTCTTCACGAATATTCTGATATCTTCTCTTCACCCAGCGGGCAGTACGGCCGAACACAACTGGTGCAGCATCGAATCGATACAGGAGATGCTAGACCGATTCGTCAACCAGCAAGACGTCTCCCCTTGGCCAAACAAGGTGAAGTTGAAGAAATGATATCGACAATGAAGAAAGATGGGCTGATCGAAAATTCCAAAAGCCCTTGGGCATCACCGGTAGTTCTCGTCAAAAAGAAAGATGGAAGCACTCGATTTTGTGTCGACTACCGCAGGCTGAATGATGTGACGAAGAAAGACAGCTACCCACTGCCAAGAATCAGCGATACTCTAGATGCAATGGAAGGAGACTTGAAGAGTGGCTACTGGCAGGTAGAAATCCATCCAGAAGATCGGGAAAAGACGGCTTTCTATACAGGAAATGGTCTGTGGCAGTTTAATGTCATGCCGTTTGGGCTATGTAATGCCCCAGCTACTTTTGAGCGCTTGATGGAGTGCGTTTTGAATGGATTAACCTGGAAATCTTGCCTAGTCTATTTGGATGATGTCATCGTTTACGGAAAAACATTTAATGACCATTGTGAAAACCTAAAGGCTGTATTCCAGAGGCTACGAGAAGCACATCTTAAGTTGAATCCAAAGAAATGTGCACTTTTCAAGACCGAGGTTAAATATTTGGGGCATATCATCTCATCCCAAGGAGTGAAGACTGATCCTGAAAAAGTTGACACTGTGAAGAACTGGCCAACCCCTCAGAACAAGCATCAACTTCGGAGTTTCCTCGGTCTGGCAACGTACTATCGACGATTTGTGAAGGATTTTGCGAGAATCGCCAAAAGCTTGCACCAACTTACGGAGAAGGGTAAACCCTTTAAATGGTCAGGTGAGTGTGAGAAAAGCTTTCAGGAACTGAAGCTGCGGTTATGTGAAGCTCCTGTGCTGGCCTATCCGACTCCAGGCAAACAATTCATCATTGATGCAGATGCAAGTAATGTTGGAGTTGGTGCTGTTTTATCGCAAGTTCATGACGGAGAAGAAAAGGTCGTTGCCTATTTCAGCAAGGTACTCTCGAAACAAGAAAGAAACTATTGCGTGACCAGAAGGGAACTTCTAGCTCTAGTATTGGCAACAAAGCACTTCCATAAGTACATCTATGGACAGAAGTTCCTTCTTCGCACAGATCATGGTGCACTAAATTGACTTTTGAACTTCAAAAATCCAGAGGGTCAAGTAGCAAGATGGATCGAGATACTTCAGACGTATCAATGTCAGATTCAACATCGAAGAGGAAAGCTGCATTCAAATGCAGACGCATTATCTCGGCGCCCGTGCAAGCAAGACTGCAAGCATTGCACACGACTAGAAGAAAAGGAAGTTGTCGCTGTTAGAAGAACGAGAGCTGATCCCATTTGCGGCTGGAGTAATGAAGAACTCAGAATGGCCCAACAGAAAGATTCGGACATCGAACCCATCCTTGCATGGAAGGAACATCAAGAGAAACCAGAATGGGCCGACATCTCCGACCGAAGCCCCACTCTAAAAGCATATTGGGCACAATGGGACTCACTTCATGTGCAAGAAGGGCTACTCAGGCGTAAATGGGAATCCGCAGATGGTAAATCCTATGTAATGCAGCTAGTCGTACCTCAGTCAAAGGTAAATGATGTTCTCCGAGAGATGCACGGTGGAATTTCTGGAGGCCATTTAGGCATCAACAAGACGCTGGAAAAGCTACGACAGCAATTCTATTGGTTACGTATGAGAGAAGACGTTGAAAAGTGGTGCCGAAAATGTGATACTTGTGCCGCTAGCAAAGGACCAGCTAGAAAAATCCAAAGCAAGATGCAGCAGTACAATGTGGGTGCACCTTTTGAGAGAATTGCAATAGACGTAGCAGGTCCTTTTCCCGAAACCAACAACGGAAATCGATACATCCTTGTAGTGATGGACTACTTCAGCAAATGGCCTGAGGCATTTGCCATTCCAAACCAGGAAACCAAAACAGTTGTGGATAAGATTGTCTTTCATTGGGTGAGCAGGTTCGGAGTACCCATGGAACTTCATTCCGACCAAGGAAGGAACTTCGAATCTAAGATCTTTCAAGAGGTTTGCTCACTCCTTGGCATCAAGAAGACGCGAACAACACCGCTTCATCCACAATCTGATGGGATGGTTGAGCGATTGAACAGGACACTTAAGGAACACCTGTCAAAAGTAGTCAATGATAATCAACGAGACTGGGACCGACATATTCCATTATTCTTGATGGCTTATAGAAGTGCAACACATAGGTTAGGTTAGGTAGAAATGGCTGTCAGGAAAACAACTGACACACTTAGACCATTTATTGGTCCGTTGTGATACCATGATTTTGTGAGGAAATTCCTCACTAATTAAACCAGTTGGAGCTTTTAATAAAGCGGTGAAGGTTGAAGATGTCAGTATTGATTAGCTCACTGGTATCTTCTAAGAAATATTTTTCCAGGTATTTTTTACGTCTACTGGAAAGGGCAGGACATGAGCAGAGAAGATGTTGGATTGTTTCTTCTTCTTCCTCATCAAGGCAACTTCTACAGAAGTCGTTAGAGATTACGCCAAGTCTTATGGCGTGTCTACCTATGAGACAGTGTCCTGTTAAGACACCTATTACAGAGCTGATATGCAATCTGCTTAGAGACAACAAATTTTTTGAACGTTTTGGATCTAGCCTAGGCCAGATCTGCTTGGTCGTTTGGCAAGTTATAATGTTTGACCATCGTATGTTTGTTGCCTCTATAGCTTCTTGCTTCAGCATGAGTTTGCACGTTGCGATTGGTATACCAATATTTGCCTTATTGGGTAAAATTGGTATTAGAGTTCCATTTCTGGCGAGTTCGTCTGCTTCACAGTTTCCCAGAATATCTCTGTGACCCGGCACCCAGAAAAGGTGAATGTTAAACTGTTCTGACATCTCCATGAGAGATGATCGACAGTCGCGGGCAGTAACGGAGTTTGTGGAAACCGAAGCTAACGATTTAAGGGCGGCCTGGCTATCAGAGAAGATGCGGATATCCGATGTAGATATCACGTTTTCTTTGAGCCAAGTCAGTACTTCTTTAATCGCCATTATTTCCGCTTGGAACACGCTGCAGTGATTAGGGAGACGGAAGGAGAGACTAACATTAAGTCTATCGGAGTAAACCCCGCCACCCACTCCGTCATTGGTTTTAGAACCATCTGTATAGAAATGAATTGAATCATCTCTTAGAAACTCGGCATTGTCCCATTCTGATCTATTTGGGATGGTGACTTCATAATTATTGCCGAAAACCAATTGTGGGGTGGTGTAGTCGGAGTGACTGTGGATTGATCCGAATGAATTCAGAATATTTGTGTGGCCAATAGAGTTATTGGTCCATTGAGAGATGGCTTGGAGTCGAATAGCAGTGCTCGCGGCCACCTGCTTGCTGAATATATCTATGGGTGGAAGATTGAGTAATATATCAAGAGCGGCGGAAGGTGTCGAACGGAGAGCTCCGCTGATGCACATGCAGGCTGAACTTTGGACTTTGCTTAACTTGTCTCGATATGTTACTTTTTCCAGAGCAGTCCACCAAACTGCTACCCCGTAAGTGAGAATAGGTCTGATGACTGCAGTGTATAGCCAATGAGTTATTTTAGGAGATAGTCCCCATTTATTCCCTATAGCTTTTTTGCAAGAAAAGAGTGCCACTGTGGCTTTTCTTATTCTTTCTTGTATGTTGGTTTTCCAGTTTAATTTGCTATCCAAAATAAGACCCAGGTATTTGGCTTCGCTGGCAAAATTAAGTGGAACACCATTAATAGAGGGGGGGTCTAGTTGTGGAATTTTATATTTCTTTGTAAAGAGGACAAGTTCTGTTTTTTGAGGATTTACCCCCAATCCACAGTTTGTTGCCCATTTTAGTAGCTTATTTAGAGCAGTTTGCATTAGTTCTATTATAGTATGGAGATGTTTTCCTGATATGGCAATGGCGACGTCGTCAGCGTATGCAATCACTTTGAATCCATCTACTTCTAGACCGACTAGTAGTTCATTAACCACTAAGTTCCACAGGAGTGGGGAGAGTACCCCTCCTTGTGGTGTACCTCTACTAACAGATCTTCTTGCTGAGAAATCTCCTAGAGTTGAGTTAATAATTCTGCTTTTCAGCATAAGGTCTATTAGCTCGCTCAGTGAGCTATCTACTTTAAGGTTCTTCAGTGCATTTGTGATTGCTATGTTGCTGACGTTGTTGAACGCGCCTTCAATATCAAGAAATGCAACTAAGGTGAACTCTTTATGATGGAGGGAATATTCAATAGTTCGCACTACAGTATGTAGTGCTGTTTCAACCGATTTCCCTTTACAATAAGCGTGTTGTGCTGTAGATATAAGATTGGGATCTATGACATTACGCAAGTGGATATCAATCATTCGTTCTAAGGTTTTAAGAAGGAATGATGATAGGCTGATAGGTCGGAGGTCTTTCGGATTGACATGAGAGAATTTGCCTGCTTTGGGTATGAATACAACTTTAACTTCTCTCCATAGGGCAGGGATGTGTTTCAATTTTACACATCCATTCAGAATTATCTCTAAGATGGGAATTAGAATATCTGAAGCCATTTGAAGTTCGGCTGGTATTATACCATCCGGTCCAGCGGATTTGTATGGTTTGAAGGCGTTGATGGCCCACTTTAGCTTCTCTCTTGTAATCAGACCAAGATTGTTTTTTGAATTTGTGTCTGGCCCTGATGGGTCGACTCTGTTTATAATGTTTGAGCTACTTGGAAAATGAGTATCTAGTAGCAAATTGAGTGATTCTTCACAGGAGTTGGTCCAGGCCCCGTTATTTGTTTTCAAGGCACTGGGCATTAAAGGGTTTGTTGAGAGAATTTTTCTTAATCTAGAGGCTTCTGAAGAGTCTTCTATTTTTTCACAGAAATTTCTCCAAGAAGATGTTTTACATTTTCTTAGCTGTTTTTTGTAGACTTTCAGGGATTCTTTGTATAGGTCCCAGTCTGAAACATCTCTAGTGGATTTGGCGAGATTGAAGAGTTTTCTACAAGCTTTTCTGTGCGGTTCTAGCCCTGAGTTCCACCAGTGTGGCTTCTGCTTTCCTCTTACTTGTATGAGTGGGCAGGAGTTATTCATTGATAGGTTAAGGGCAGAAGTGAGATCATTGACTTTGTTGTCGAGATCGATTGTATTTGAGGGATAACTTAGAAGTTCAGGTTTAAGTAAGCTTGTCAGAGTTTCCCTGTATTTTTGCCAGTTAGTTTTGCGATAGTTTCGGAATGCTAACTGTTTAGTAGTCACATCGTTAAGACTAAATTGGATGTATCTATGATCAGAGAACGAGTGTTCTTCAGATACTTTCCAATTTAAGATCCTTTGATGAATCGAATCGGAGACAAGAGTAATGTCTAGTACTTCTTGTCGGTTTCTGGTAACGAATGTTGGTTCATTGCCAGTATTACTTACTATCAGGTTAGTACTCAAAATAAAATCAAAAAGTGACTCACCTCTATCATTTATGTCGGTACTTCCCCAGACCGTGTGATGGGCGTTTGCATCGCAACCAATTATGAGACGGATCTTTTGCCTTTCAGCATCGGCTACAAGTCTCCGTAGTTTTTCGCCAGGGAGAGGGCCGAGTTGGTCATGGCCGAGATATGCCGACGCAATCCAGAGTGTTCCTTGGTCAGTTTGCAGTCTGACCGCGGTTACATCTCGATCGCTGTAATTAGGGAGTAAATATACATTAGTATTACTTCTTGCTAATATGCATGATCTGGGGTCACCTTTGTCCGATGCATATAGCAAGTTGTACCCAGGAGTCCTGAGTCCCTGAACCATGGACTTGCAGATCCATGGTTCCTGGACCAGCACCACGTCTTCCCCATTCTTGTGGATTCGGAGAAGAAGGGAGGCCGAAGCCTGCTTGGAGTGGTGAAGGTTAATCTGAACTAACTGGAGCATGAATGCTACTGTTAGTCAGATCAGCCCCCACCACCGTAAGGTCGAGGTCTTCGGATTCTGACTCAGAAGATGAACGTAGGAGTTCATCTTCACTGAGTAGAATCTTGTTGAGATATTCCTCTGTTTCCATCTCAACATCGGAGTTATCTGGTATTGGAGCCATTATGGCTGGCGTTTTAGAGCCCGAGGGGACCTCCTCAGTTGGGGAGATTACCGGCGTATCAACCTCCATTGATGGAGATGGAGGATTGATATTTAAGGCAATGTCTTCTTCTAAGGAGGGAACCTCAGGTGCCGGAAGTGATGGAGGTGCAGCTTTTGCACTCTCCTCATCTTTTTTATAGATCTTTAAGGTTGTAGAAGTCCATCCAAACCTTATCTGACTTTGGTTCGCGGCTAGGGGAGTCAACGACTCCTTATTGATGACAATTATTGCCGATCTATAAGGGCCCGTTGGCTCCTCCAGCTTTGCGACTTTCCAGTCGTGAGTGGGTAGGGATGGATTTCCAAACTGGATCATTTTGAGCACAGTATCTTTGCAGGCTAGCTCAGCTGGGATACTGATGCGAGCTCTAGGTCTGCAAGGAATGTCTTCCTTTGCCACAACCTCTAGCTTGGCATCAGGCCATAGCCCCTCTAGTCTGCTGATAGCAAGCTTATATAGATCGCATGATCTCTTGTCACCGAATGCGACGAGCTTGACGCGGCCTTGGTGCCATCCCGCGTCCTCAACAACTGCAGGCTCACCCGGGTTCTCCATCATGAGAGTCCAGTAGGAGATCTGCAGTTTGTTTGAGACCATCGTCCAACGGTCAAAAGAGATCATGCCATCGACATTACTTCTATCGATAACTGCAAGGATAGACTTGTCCTTAAGAACGTCACTAAAGGACAGGTCTTTCCTAGTGTGAGTGCTGGAATTATGCACTTTTTGTCTTTTAGATTCCGAGACGGAATCCTCAACAGACCTTTGTCGCTTTGACGTTAAGTCGCTGCTGGTCAATCTTTTGCTGAGAATAGCTTTTGCCCATTCTAACTTGCTGGATTGCTCTGGGGACCGTTCGGCTATTGGTATCAACCTTAGTGCTCTATAGATCCCCTTTGCGTTCCTTATGTCATTACGGGACGCTCTTTTGCTTTCCTCTCCAGCGGAGGTGGAACTATGAGAGACAGCTACACTGCCGCTGGGGATTTGAGCACTTTTAGGGTCAGGAAGAGGTCTGCCTTGACTAGAGGTGAGACTGTAAGAGACAGACGTTTTACTGGTCAAGACATCCCCTTCCGGACCCACAGAGTTAACTATTCCTGAGTTTGGAGTAGCAATTCTGTTACTGTGTTCCTCGGCGGAAGCATGACTGTAAGAGACAGCCTTACTTCCGTCAGGGAGTGGAGTAACCAACGT
This sequence comes from Episyrphus balteatus, assembly GCF_945859705.1. Classification (NCBI taxonomy): domain Eukaryota; kingdom Metazoa; phylum Arthropoda; class Insecta; order Diptera; family Syrphidae; genus Episyrphus; species Episyrphus balteatus. The sequence goes on along the minus strand of NC_079135.1, from coordinate 55,497,694 downwards.
GTTCTGAAGGGGTTTGCTTTGACTGAGTGTGGATTCGTAAGAGACGGTCCGTTTTTCAGTCATAGCATCCCCTTCAGGGCCCGTAGAATTATCTACATTAGTGCTTGGGGTGTCAGTAGTACTGTAAGAGACAGCCGTACTTCCACTAGTGGGAGCTACCAAGGTAGCAGGGTTTGTATTGGTGGTTGTTCGCCGGCTTCCAGTTTTGCACTTTGCAGTCTTTCTGGAGGCTGAGGTCGACTCACCTTTATTTTTCTTTTTGTCAGCGTTTTTCTTTATTTCCGCCGAGCTAACTTTTGTCACTGGCGACTTAGCCTCTTTCGAGGCCAAGCCCTCGCCGGCAGTCGCGACACCTGCCGACACTTGAACGTATATCCCCGTTCGATTTTTTATATCTTCGTTAGCTTTTTCCATGTTTTTGTTTTCAAGTTTTCTAACATTGAGGTTATTTTTGAGTTATGTTTGTGGTGAGATCCTGCAACTGGATTGCTGGAGGATCTCACGATAAGCACCCCCACCACGACAAGGTCAACTCATAGGGGGTGAAGTGCAACACATAGTTCTACTGGACATACACCATCGGAAGTCCTATTTGGCTCAACAATACGCCTGCCAAGTGAAATAAAATTTGGAAGTGTTCCAAACGAGCCACATGAAATGGATGAGTACGTAGATAACCTGAAAGGAACACTCACTGACATTCACCAACGGACAAGGACAAATATAAAAGCGTCTAGTGACAGGATGAAAACAAGAACGGACAAGGACAAATATAAAAGCGTCTAGTGACAGGATGAAAACAAGATATGACGCACGAGCGACAGCAACAGGGTTTCAAGAAGGAGAACTTGTGTGGTTTTACAATCCCCACCGACAAAAGGGACTATCACCGAAGCTACAACAAAACTGGGAAGGCCCTTACACAGTAATGACCAGAATTAACGATGTGGTTTACCGTGTACAAAGAGGGGTAAGAGGCAAACTAAAGGTAGTTAATTGTGACCGTTTACATCGTTATAATGGTGAAAGAAGCAATGGAGTTGTTCGGGACGAACAATCCTAAGAGGGGGGCAATGTAACGATGAATTACTGAACTACTTTTAAGATAAAAGTCTGAACACACTATCTACTACTGCAAAGGTAGAAATGTGAACGGACCTTTAATAATCAAGAAACTACCTACCCTCTGAACACATAACAAAATATCCAACTAGACTGGAAGTATGAAGCGCCCCCTCTTGGAAAGAAAGTTTCGAGAAGCAAAGACGAGAACCTTCGAAGACATTCTCGAATCTCGAAATTCCGGTATAAAAGGGCAGCGTAAACACCGACCGGAGACAGTTTAATCTTGAAAGTGAAAGAGTACAGTACAAAGTGAAATAAAGTGTTGCGAATTGTTAGTTGTAAATAAAGTGATTTAACAGTGTGTTTGTTTGAGAAAATAATAAAAGTAAATTGAGTTGAAATAAAGTGTGTTCTTATTTGAACGGAAATATAAGTGTAAATTAAATAAGTTTTATTGTGAACCCGGAATAAAACATTACAATATGTTAGTTGTTAGTTTTGTATCGTAGTATATATTTTTGTGCATGTTTTATTTACTAACCACTAACACATGCACTTATGATGAGCCTCTGATTGTAGATCGTAGCTTGCTCTAAGCTCACTACATCGGAAATTTCTGAAGTGTAAAAAAAAAAAAAAAAGACGTTGAAAAACGTTTATCACCAGTGATAAAGTTACAGAACTGACTTCAGCAAAGCATTTGACAAACTAAGCCACAATATACTTTTAAAAAAACTGCAAAATATGGGTCTTAACGACAGATTTGTTTTATGGGTATCTTCATATCTAAAAGATAGGTTATATAGTGTTGTTTTTAAGAGTGAACGTTCTAAATGTTTTACTGTTAACTCTGGTGTACCTCAGGGTAGCCATCTTGGCCCGTTATTATTTGTACTATTTATTAATGATCTTCCGTCTGTCCTAGTAAATTCTTTGTCTCTTATATATGCTGATGATGTAAAAAATTTTCGTACAGTCAACTCTGCAAATGACTGTGATCTTTTACAAAGAGACCTTCAACGTTTTTGGGAATGGTGCAATATTAATGGTTTAGTTTTAAATATTGACAAGTGTAAAACAATGTGTTTTACACGCAAAAAAAATGTGATTGTCTATAATTATGCGATTAATCTATCACCACTAACTAATTTGTCTAGTTTCACTGACCTTGGGATAGTATTGGACTCAAAATTAACTTTTACTGACCATTTTGACTACATTATTAAAAAAGCTAACATGACTCTTGGTTTTATCAAAAGATTTGCTCGGGAATTTCGTGACCCTTACGTTTTAAAAACTCTTTATGTCTCATTCGTAAGATCCATTTTAGAATATGGTTGCGTTATATGGGCGCCATATTATGCGGTTCATATAAATAGATTGGAGTCCGTTCAAAGAAGATTTATGAGATTTTGCTTAAGATTTCTACCATGGTCAAATCGAATTAACTTGCCACCTTACGCTCAACGTATTAATCTAATAAATCTTCCATTTCTTACCAGTCACAGAGCGTATCTACAATTTTGTTTTATTGTCGGGATAATAAATGGATCGATTTCAGCTCCATCGATCCTCTGTCGATTAAATTTCATTGCTAGTCAGTATAGCTTGAGAAGGCAGTTGCCAATTTCTAACATTTTCAGTAGATCAAACTACGGTGCTAATAGCCCTTTAAATCTTTTAATCAATATTTACAATAAAAATTCAAATATAAATAACTCCAGCATTGAAAATATAAAATCACTTAACTTTAAAAAAATATTCTTTATTCAAAATAACCCATAATGTACATTATATGTAAGTTTTTCTTTTAGTTTTGTAATAATATAATACCTATATATGTAATTTTAATTTTAAGAAAATGTACTTATGTATATCGTTAGTATTTAACGAAATAAACTTTAACTTATCGAGACAGTAAAAAAAAAAAAACAAGGACCCTGAGCTCAAAAACTCAGCACCGTCCAAGTCAGGGGGAGGGTAATCCTCCTCAAAAGAAATCTTAAACCGGCGGCACCAAAAAGAAAGGGACACCTCAGGAACGGAGTAATCGCGCACTTTAAGTGAGATTGTCAGGGACGATCTTCAAGTGGCGATTGTAGATGAGCTCTCCACTGACAGCAAAGGTCTGATGTCAGTGTGGAACTCCATCGAGGCCAAACTCTCTGAGATGGTCTTCCTCTACACCCTATCTGCGAATGAGGGTCCCTACCCCAGTTTCGACTCTAGTGAGATGCTCAGGGGATACAGGGTAATTAAGTGCGACGATGGGTTTTCTAGGGATTTCCACTGAAGCACTCTAAATGCGCTTCAGATAACCTGAGAGTTTTCCTAAGGGAGGAAAACTTAGATGTGGGCATCATACAAGAGACCTGGAATAATGGCCTCCGAGTGAGGGGCCTTCAAGACAGACAATATGACCTTTTTTACAAGCCCGTCAGTTCGAGCCAAGGTAAGCCAAGAACATGTATTTTAGCTAAAAAAAAAACTTAAAAGCTTTTTGTGTCCCAATCTTAGCACTTCTGAGTTGGCCGTTGTCAAATTAGAGGGTTCGAATACTGAAGGATTACTTTTGGCATCTGCGTACATGGCACACGACCAGCAGTCACCGCCGGAGGAGGTACGTAGGCTGACAACTCAAGCCAGTACAATGAAGACAAGCCTACTCATCGGGTGTGACGCAAATGCACGTCATATTCTGTGGGGTAGTTCTGAGATCAATGAACGAGGAGTCTTTATTTGATTATATCATTGAAAATAACCTTACTCTTTGCAATAGAGGTACATACTACTCCAACCTTCACGTTTCCAAGTTCAGGAAACTATGAAGGATGGGAGGATGTACTAGACATCACTATTACAAATAGCCACTCCAATTTGCAGATTGAAAATTGGAGAGTATCCCCTTTAAAATCTTTTTCAGACCATAGTTGGATTCTCTTCCAACTTAATTTTGAAACCAAAACCCCACCCCCCTATAGAAATCCCAAAAGAATTGACTGGAAGAATTTCGGTCAAGTTTTTACTGCAAAGCTACGCAGTATACCCAATGTGAGTACTGAGTACCGATACGGTTGAAGATCTTGAATCAAAGGTAATAAACTTTGAGCGAGCAATGATCACTGCCTCTAAAAACTCTTGTCCGGTAAGACATGGTAGCAAAACATTTCCTCCTTGGTGGAACGAAGACTTGTCTAATCTGAGGAAAATGACTAGAACAATCTTCAACATCTGCCATAAACACAAATTCTATGAACCCTATAGAGATTGCTTTAGAGTCTACAAGCGTAGCATAGCATCAGCAAAAAGGAAAGCTGGGAGGAATACTGTCATTCCATAGAAGATATTAAGGATTCTGCCAGGCTTAGTAAGGTTTTATCCAAGGAACACACCAATCCCTCGTTTCTTTAAAAGCCTGACGGATTCTGGATAATATCTCCAGCTGAATCCTTGGAATTATTAATGACCACTCATTTTCCGGGGTGCGTGGATAGCACCTCTGAAATGAACATAAATCCCACCTTGCTGTCAGTTACGACAGAGCAAGTAAACTCCTTGATAACGAGAGAAAATAAAGCTTGGGCTATTAACACTTTCTCTCCGTATAAATCCCCAGACCCTGCCTATTATGCTGCAAAATCGGCAAGAGATAGCAGTTCCATGGCTTGAAAAAATCTTTAAAGGCTGCATTCTTCTTAACCATGTGCCCAAGTCTTGGAGACAAGTTAGCGTGGTTTTCATACCCAAAGTGGGCAAAAGAGTACATGAATCCGCGAAGGATTTCCGGCCAATAAGTTTAATATCTTTCTTACTTAAAACCTTAGAGCGAATCTCAGAAACTCATATTAGAGACATTTTTAAAAGATGTCCCTTAGCATTGTTCGCAGCACGCTTATATGAGGGGCAAATCTACGGAAACAGCCCTCCATGAAGTCGTTCGAACGATTGAGAACTCGATCCACCTTAAAGAATATACCCTAGCTATCTTCTTAGATGTAAAGGGAGCTTTTAACAATGTCCTAAGCGAATCTATTCTCGATAGTCTAAGAGCCCAGAGCAGATTTTGGGAGTTTTTGGATAACCGAAAATTGGTCATATGTATGTGTAGGTAATAGCGTCCTGATGAAGAATTCGAAAGTCTGGCAGGTTTATTTGACGGCATTCTATGGTTTATGGGGAGTTGAAAAATGCATTTTTTCCGATTTTTGTGTCGAGTATATAACCACTTTAATTCATATAGAGCCGATAGAGGGCGATACTTTGATTGCAAAAAGTTCGGTCCCAGACGTTTTATTCGCGGCATTACCCCCGCCAGACGTCCTTGAAGAGTCGCGAAATGGCGATTTTCATACAAAAGTCAAAATATTATTTTTTGCAAGATATATAACCGTCTGGTGGTACCAATTAAAAAATCACAACGAACCCCTGATAGAAAATAAATTAGTGCCAGACGTTTTAACCACGGCATTACCCCCGCCAGACGTCCTTGAAGAGTCGCGAAATGGCGATTTTCATACAAAAGTCAGAATATTATTTTTTGCAAGATATATAACCGTCTGGTGGTACCAATTAAAAAATCACAACGAACCTCTGATAGAAAATAAATTAGTGCCAGACGTTTTAACCACGGCATTACCCCCGCCAGACGTCCTTGAAGAGTCGCGAAATGGCGATTTTCATACAAAAGTCAAAATATTATTTTTTGCAAGATATATAACCGTCTGGTGGTACCTATTAAAAAATCACCACTAACCCCTGATAGAAAATAAATTAGTGCCAGACGTTTTAACCACGGCATTTCCCCCACCAGACGTCCTTGAAGAGTCCTGAAATAGCGATTTTCATACAAAAGTCAGAATATTATTTTTTGCAAGATATATAACCGTCTGGTGGTACCAATTAAAAAATCACAACGAACCTCTGATAGAAAATAAATTAGTGCCAGACGTTTTAACCACGGCATTACCCCCGCCAGACGTCCTTGAAAAGTCCCTAAATAACGACTTGTATGAAAATCGCTATTTCGCGACTCTTAAAAGACGTCTGGCGGGGGTAATGCCGTGGTTAAAACGTCTGGCACTAATTTATTTTCTATCAGGGGTTCGTTGTGATTTTTTAATAGGTACCACCAGACGGTTATATATCTTGCAAAAAAATAATATTCTGACTTTTGTATGAAAATCGCCATTTCGCGACTCTTAAAAGACGTCTGGTGGGGGTAATGCCGTGGTTAAAACGTCTGGCACTAATTTATTTTCTATCAGGGGTTCGTTGTGATTTTTTAATAGGTACCACCAGACGGTTATATATCTTGCAAAAAATAATATTCTGACTTTTGTATGAAAATCGCTATTTCAGGACTCTTCAAGGACGTCTGGTGGGGGTAATGCCGGGGTTAAAACGTCTGGCACTAATTTATTTTCTATCAGAGGTTCGTTGTGATTTTTTAATTGGTACCACCAGACGGTTATATATCTTGCAAAAAATAATATTCTGACTTTTGTATGAAAATCGCTATTTCAGGACTCTTCAAGGACGTCTGGTGGGGGAAATGCCGTGGTTAAAACGTCTGGCACTAATTTATTTTCTATCAGGGGTTAGTGGTGATTTTTTAATAGGTACCACCAGACGGTTATATATCTTGCAAAAAATAATATTTTGACTTTTGTATGAAAATCGCCATTTCGCGACTCTTCAAGGACGTCTGGCGGGGGTAATGCCGTGGTTAAAACGTCTGGCACTAATTTATTTTCTATCAGGGGTTCGTTGTGATTTTTTAATAGGTACCACCAGACGGTTATATATCTTGCAAAAAATAATATTCTGACTTTTGTATGAAAATCGCTATTTCAGGACTCTTCAAGGACGTCTGGCGGGGGTAATGCCGTGGTTAAAACGTCTGGCACTAATTTATTTTCTATCAGGGGTTAGTGGTGATTTTTTAATAGGTACCACCAGACGGTTATATATCTTGCAAAAAATAATATTTTGACTTTTGTATGAAAATCGCCATTTCGCGACTCTTCAAGGACGTCTGGCGGGGGTAATGCCGTGGTTAAAACGTCTGGCACTAATTTATTATCTATCAGGGGGTAGTGGTGATTTTTTAATAGGTACCACCAGACGGTTATATATCTTGCAAAAAATAATATTCTGACTTTTGTATGAAAATCGCCATTTCGCGACTCTTCAAGGACGTCTGGCGGGGGTAATGCCGCGAATAAAACGTCTGGGACCGAACTTTTTGCAATCAAAGTATCGCCCTCTATCGGCTCTATATGAATTAAAGTGGTTATATACTCGACACAAAAATCGGAAAAAATGCATTTTTCAACTCCCCATAAACCATAGAATGCCGTCAAATAAACCTGCCAGACTTTCGAATTCTTCATCAGGACGCTATTACCTACACATACATATGACCAATTTTCGGTTATCCAAAAACTCCCAAAATCTGCTCTGGGCTCTCGGTCTACTAGGCCCTAGTGACTTTTGAAGTAGAAGACTACATCAGAAGTTGGATTATTACAATGCTAAAAGAGAGAAGAATTCAAGCAAGTTTAGGAAATTAAAACTGTTTTAAGTGCGTCAACAGGGGTACGCCTCAGGGTGGCGTTCTCTCCCCCCTTTTATGGCTCCTGGTCATGAACAATATCCTCGTGAAGCTTGAGAGAAGTGGAGTGAAGGCAGTGGCATATGCGGATGATCTGTTTTTACCTGTGATCAGCGAAATCACTGACATGGCTTTGAGAAAAGTTAGCAACTGGGGAGTTAATCAAAGTAAAACGGAACTGATGCTTTTTACAACTACATAAAACCAAAATCCTTGCCTTCCCTCTGTGGCCTGCACTGAGTTAAGCATATAACATCAACAAACTTAAGAAAATCCAGAGAACAGCAAGCGTAGGGACGACTGGAGCCCTCCGATCGGGGCTCTAAACGTTCTCTTACACCTTGTCCAAAAGCGTTTTTATTTTTTATCTTTTGAACTATTACTCCAGTCAAAGCGTCATTTGACCTTGCGCAGAGAGGCACTGTCAGTTTTTATTTCATGGATCGATAGGGGTATATTAAAAAGGCTTAAACCCAATTTCTCACCACCTGATTATTCTTTTAAGCGGAGTTATTCACAAAAATGCATTTTTTGGGATATTTTACTTCTAAGCTAATATCTTTGCTCCAGATTGTCGTAGACCAAAAAATAAACATACATTCTCTTCCTTATAATATTTTCTATCGTTGTATGTAATTTCATTGTATTTGAGTGAGTAAATACAAAATGGCAGCCATTTAAAGTCAAATTCTTGCTGTTAAAAAACACATTTTTGTCATTATTTCGAAAAAAGCTTATATCATGATTGACATTTTTCTAATTTATTTTGTAGGTGTAGCCCTATTCATGTCCTGCATTTTACAGAAAAATCAGCTCTTTATCACCAAAGATGGCCGAGCAATTGATAAATGAATGCATGCAAAACCGGTGCGAAAACACCCAAAAATATCGTTTTTTGGGAATAACTCGGCTTCAGAGTGTCCTACGACAAAAAATAAAGCTATTAATTGTTCGTTACAACATTTTCTATCGATTTGGTGCACATTATTTTTGTTGAAACAAATAAAAAATAAGTTATATTAAGACAAAGACGTTTTTTTGTTTAGCAAACTTTTGCCTTATTATTTTATAAACAGTGCAAGTATGGGCTAACAAAATAAAATACTGTTGTAGCCCTTTAAATTATCTACAATTTAAAAAAAAAAATTAGCTCTCTACGACCCACACGAGTTATTATAATTTTAAGAAAGCATCATTCCGTAAGAAAATTTAAAAAAATTTCCCTTGTTTATAAGTCGAATAATAGTTCTCAGTGAGAGGTGTTGTTTTCATTGTTTCTTGTTATAAGAGGATTTGTCTCATGTTTTTCGTTGGGCATTTGGAACTTGCAGGACATGAATAGGGCTACAAAATAAATTAGAAAAATGTCAATCATGATATAAGCTTTTTTCGAAATAATGACAAAAATGTGTTTTTTAACAGCAAGAATTTGACTTTAAATGGCTGCCATTTTGTATTTACTCACTCAAATACAATGAAATTACATATAACGATAGAAAATATTATAAGCAGGGATAGGATCTTGTGGACCTAAAAACTTAGAAAAAGGCAAAATAAAATCACCCACTGCAAAATTTGGCGGGAGCTCTAGATTTGTGTACCCATTCATTTCTCAATTTATTTGTTTAACTCTCTCGAGTCCCTTGTTTGCCAAAAAAACTGATTTGTACTTCTCAACAACATCTTTTGCGACTGCCCCTTTCCCGGCTTCCAAATCTCTCTTGATTTTGTCCAAAATCTGGAGAACTTCTCCAATCGTATTTTCTTGATTAAAAATAATTTTTTTTAATTGTTGGAGCTTTCTCGGTTCATTTTGCATTTCCAAATATAATGACTGAACTATAGGTAGATCTTTTCACTCGAATTAGTTAGTGCGGGGTAATTAGTGAATCTTTAATATAGATATATTGAGTTTGTAATATATCCAGTAGGTTTCCTATTTGTTTGTATATTTGAGTGTTTTGTGTGTAGGCATTACTTTAAAGACGCTAAAAAGATAAAAAACTTAGGAAAAGGCAACAAAAAGGCAATAACAAGAGAAAATTCAAAAAAAGGCAATAACGAAAGAAAAGGCAAAAAAAGGCAAAATAAAATACATATATTTGGCACGAGGGGGACGTGAAACGTGTTTGTTTTTAATCTATAATGTCGTACGATTAAGCAAGGAAAAAAGGCAAATTCCACAACATCCTATCCCTGATTATAAGGAAGAGAATGTATGTTTATTTTTTGGTCTACGACAATCTGGAGCAAAGATATTAGCTTAGAAGTAAAATATCCCAAAAAATGCATTTTTGTGAATAACTCCGCTAAAAAGAATGATCAGGTGGTGAGAAATTGGGTTTAAGCCTTTTTAATATACCCCTATAGATCCATGAAATAAAAACTGACAGTGCCTCTCTGCGCAAGGTGAGGCCCTTTTTTCCGACGCTTTGACTGGAGTACCTATATCGCTCCAAAAAATTAAAAACGAAACGGTATTTTGTAGCTAGGCAAGAGTCCTACAGAATATATTTTTTATACATTTTGTTACGCATATTAAAAGAAAATGGAACGTTTTTTTCTTATCCTGAAGAATTAAAAATCATGGACTTATCATGTTTTGCAAATAAATGATTCAATTTTTGTATGGAAAATTTCGTTTCGCTTCAGCTGCCACAGAACACAGGAAAATACACAATAGGCGCGTCCCACCAAATAAAAATCTGTAAGGGCTCAATGTCATTTTAAAAGAGAGCAAAATAATTTTGTGGGACAAGTTTCTCAGAGGAATTCAATTTTTTTTCAAATCCAACAATTCAACTGCAACTTCACACAATTTGCATCTTTTTTTCAAATAATTAATTGTGAAAAAAAAACTATTTTAAAATAAGTTATTTCGTAAAGCAAGCTCAAAATAATAACATTTTCTTCAAATTTTCTTTAAATTTTTCAAAAACAAACGTCAAAACAATAATACAGTAAAACCCGGATAAGTGCCTCTCGCTTAAGTGCCTAACCCGCATAAGTACCTTTGTTTTCTTAGAACCAAAATTTTAAGCATTTTTTCACATAAAATTGATCTTTTAAGTACCTTTCGCTTAACTACCTTCCCCGCTTAATTGCCTGACTTTTCAAATTTTATAATTGAATTTACTTGCAAAAAATTCTTTTAAGTACACATTTGAAACAAATTTGAACTGTAAGAAAAACTATGTTTCCTAAACCGCTTTAAGATTCTAAAATTCTACCATAGGTAGAAATTAGTTAGTTAGCTATTTTAAACATTCAAAGTAATTTTGTTTTGTGAAGATTATGTTTTTAGTAATCAAACATGTTTTTTTTATTATTAAATAAATATAGAGATAACTGCCTATGAACACTTAAGCGGGTTCTTGTAAGTACCTTACCCGCTTTAGTGCCTATCAAAATGGGGCATTTAAGGTGAGGTACTTATCCGGGTTTTACTGTAGTAATTTCGATTGGCAGTCCGGAATCATTCTGAAAGCGTTTTATTCGCACAAAACTGACAGTTTTGTATGAATAAAATTTTTTCAGAATGATTCCGGACGCTTCCGGACTGCCAATCGAAAACGCCATAAGAAAAACAAAAAATTAAAGAAAGAGAAAGAAAACTGAGAAATGAATCAACTTGTCTCACTTAAAAAGTCTCTGAGCCCACAGAGATATCACTTGGTGGAAAGCACCTTATAATTCGAAAAATAACGGTAGCTGTCACTTTTGTTCAAACTGACATTGGTCGCCAAAACATGCGCTCTGAATATTATTACCCAGAACGTAGAATAACAAACCAACCGTTGAAATATGTACGTAAAGAAAGACTTCTATTTCACTGAAAAAAAGATAGAAGCTCGGGAAAAAACTCAGTTATATACTTTCTGTATACACCACTTTTCCTCCGAATTGAAATCTTAGAGGATATAATATATGGAGTGCTTATTGCTATACCTAATCATTGTATATATATTCTTATAGTACTCTCATGAAGTAGAATTTTCTGTTTTGCGTCGCCACCTCAGGGATCGCTAGTTTATTTTATGTTTGAACCTTATGCAGAAAATTGAAGTGCAGATCTACCAAAAGATGTCGCTAAAGTATTTTCATGGATTGATAGTACTATAGAAATATATATACAATGACCTAATACATTGTAACGCCAAATGCATGGATAGGGGTCGCTGCCTTCGTTTTTCAATGAGAGTCCGGTTCCGCAGCTGTAAATAAACACGCTTGTTGATCATTGTATATATATTTCTATAGTACTATCATGAAGTCGAATTTAGTATTAGTTCACGTCGCCACTTTTTTGAGGTGGCGCTCAGTGTGTTTTAGTTCACTTCATGATAGTACTATGGAAATATATATACAATGTTGTTGATGACAGCCACCAAATGAAAATAAAATGGAGGCATGCACTATTGCACTCATCGAAAAACTCAAAGAAACTAGAGCCCTCTATAAAAGCTTCACGGAACTAACAGCACAAGCACTCCATATATTAGCTGCGTTCCTTTGGAGATATTTATCTACTGCTTAGTACTTAAAGCTGCTTGGAACTACTTTTTCAGTATAGCAAAAGTAGTTCAAAGTAGTTTTAAGTACTAAGCAGTAGATAAATATTTCCAAAGGAACGCAGCTATTATATTGTAATGTTTTATTCCGGGTTCACAATAAAACTTATTTCGTTTATTTTAACTTCCACTTATCTTTCCGTTCAAATAAGAACACACTTTATTTCAAATCAATTTACTTTTATTATTCGCTCAAACAAACACACTTTTCAATCACTTTATTTACTACTAACAATTTCCAACACTTTATTTCACTTTGTACTGTACTCTTTCACATTCAAGATTAAACTGTATCCGGTCGGTGTCCACGCTGCCCTTTTATACCTGAAATTCGGAATTCGAGAATGTCTTCGAAGGTTCTCGTCTTTGCTTCTCGAAGCTTCCTTTCCAAGAGGGGGCGCTTCATACTTCCAGTCCAGTGGGATATTTTGGGATATTCAGCAGTCGAGGGAATTTCTTTGGATGCGTTCAGAGGGTAGTTTCTTAATTACTAAAGGTCCGTTCACATTTCTACCTTTACTGTAGCAGGTAGTGTGTTCAGACTATTATCTTAAAAGTAGTTCGGTAATTCATCGTTACATTGCCCCCCTCTTAGGATTGTTCGTCCCGAACAACTCCATTGCTTCTTTCACCATTATAACGATGTAAACGGTCACAATGAACTACCTTTAATTTGCCTCTTACCCCTCTCTGTATACGGTAAACCACGTCGTTGATTCTGGTTGTTACTGTGTAAGGGCCTTCCCAGTTTTGTTGTAGCTTCGGTGATAGTCCCTTTTGTCGGTGGGGATTGTAAAACCACACAAGTTCTCCTTCTTGAAACCCTGTTGCTGTCGCTCGCGCGTCATATCTTGTTTTCATCCTGTCACTAGACGCTTTTATATTTGTCCTTGTCCGTTGGTGAATGTCAGCCAGTGTTTCTTTCAGGTTATCAACATACTCATCTATTTCCTGTGGCTCATTTGGAACACATCCGAATTTTATCTCACTTGGCAGCCGTATTGTAGAACCAAAAAGGACTTCCGATGGTGTATGTCCAGTGGAACTATGTGTTGCACTTCTATAAGCCATCAAGAATAATGGAATATGTCGATCCCAGTCTCGTTGATTATCGTTGACTACTTTTGACAGGTGTTCTTTAAGTGTCCTGTTAAATCGCTCAACCATCCCATCAGATTGTGGATGAAGCGGTGTTGTTCGCGTCTTCTTGATGCCAAGGAGTGAGCAAACCTCTTGAAAAATCTTAGATTCGAAGTTCCTTCCTTGGTCGGAATGAAGTTCCATGGGTACTCCGAACCTGCTCACCCAATGAAAGACAATCTTATCCACAACAGTTTTGGTTTCCTGGTTTGGGATGGCAAATGCCTCAGGCCACTTGCTGAAGTAATCCATCACTACGAGGATATACCGGTTTCCTTTGTTGGTTTCGGGAAAAGGACCTGCCACGTCTATTGCAATCCTCTCAAAAGGTGTGCCCACATTGTACTGATGCATCGTGCTTTGCATTTTTCTAGCTGGTCCTTTGCTAGCGGCACAAGTATCACATTTTCGGCACCACTTTTCAACGTCTTCTCTCATACGTAACCAGTAGAATTGCTGGCGTACCTTTTCCAGCGTCTTGTTGATGCCTAAATGGCCTCCAGAAGTTCCCTCGTGCATCTCTCGGAGAACATCATTAACCTTTGACTGAGGTACGATTAGTTGCATTACATAAGATTTACCATCTGCGGATTCCCACTTACGCCTGAGTAACCCTTCTTGCACATGAAGTGAGTCCCATTGTGCCCAATATGCTTTGAGATTGGGGCTTCGGTCGGAGATGTCGGCCCATTCTGGTTTCTCTTCATGTTCCTTCCATGCAAGGATGGGTTCGATGTCCGAATCTTCCTGTTGGGCCATCCTGAGTTCTTCATTACTCCAGCCGCAAATGGGATCAGCTCTCGTTCTTCTTACAGCGACAACTTCCTTTTCCTCTAGCCGTGTGCAATGCTTGCAGTCTTGCTTGCACGGGCGCCGAGATAATGCGTCTGCATTTGAATGTAGCTTTCCTCTTCGATGTTGAATCTGACATTGATACGTCTGGAGTATCTCGATCCATCTTGCTACTTGACCCTCTGGATTTTTGAAGTTCAAAAGCCAATTTAGTGCACCATGATCTGTGCGAAGAAGGAACTTCTGTCCATAGATGTACTTATGGAAGTGCTTTGTTGCCAATACCAGAGCTAGAAGTTCCCTTCTGGTCACGCAATAGTTTCTTTCTTGTTTCAAGAGTACCTTGCTGAAATAGGCAACGACCTTTTCTTCTCCGTCATGAACTTGCGATAAAACAGCACCAACTCCAACATTACTTGCATCTGCGTCAATGATGAATTGTTTGCCTGGAGTCGGATAGGCCAACACAGGAGCTTCACATAACCGTAGCTTCAGTTCCTGAAAGCTTTTCTCACACTCACCTGACCATTTAAAGGGTTTACCCTTCTCCGTAAGCTGGTGCAAGCTTTTGGCGATTCTCGCAAAATCCTTCACGAACCGTCGATAGTACGTTGCCAGACCGAGGAAACTCCGAAGTTGATGCTTGTCCTGAGGGGTTGGCCAATTCTTCACAGTGTCAACTTTTTCTGGATCAGTCATTACTCCTTGGGATGAGATGATATGCCCCAAATATTTAACCTCGGTCTTGAAAAGTGCACATTTCTTTGGATTTAACTTAAGATGTGCTTCTCGTAGCCTCTGGAATACAGCCTTTAGGTTTCACAATGGTCATCAAATGTTTTCCCGTAAACGATGACATCATCCAAATAGACTAGGCAAGATTTCCAGGTTAATCCATTTAAAACGCACTCCATTAAGCGCTCAAAAGTAGCTGGGGCATTACATAGCCCAAACGGCATGACATTGAACTGCCACAGACCATTTCCTGTGGAGAAAGCCGTCTTTTCTCGATCTTCTGGATGGATTTCTACCTGCCAGTAGCCACTCTTCAAATCCAAAGTCGAAAACCATTGTGCTCCTTCCATTGCATCTAGAGTATCGCTGATTCTTGGCAGTGGGTAGCTGTCTTTCTTCGTCACATCATTCAGCCTGCGGTAGTCGACACAAAATCGAGTGCTTCCATCCTTCTTTTTGACGAGAACTACCGGTGATGCCCAAGGGCTTTTGGAATTTTCGATCAGCCCGTCTTTCTTCATTGTCGATATCATTTCTTCAACTTCACTTTGTTTGGCCAAGGGGAGACGTCTTGCTGGTTGACGAATCGGCCTAGCGTCTCCTGTATCGATTCGATGCTGCACCAGTTGTGTTCGGCCGTATTGCCCGCTGGGTGAAGAGAAGATATCAGCATATTCATGAAGAAGCCTTCCAGCAACATTAAGCTGATGTTGACTCAAGTTGTCTGATTTGAGAATTTGAGTCTTTAGTTTCTCAGAGTTCATAGTCATCTGTGTGTCCATCTCGTTGATCTTAGTTATTGCGGACACAGATTCACATTGCCCAACAACTTCTCCTTTCTTAAGCTTGATTGGGTACGGTTTGATGTTAAGTATCCGTACAGGTACCATGTTGTTCTTTGGTGCCACAAGAGTCTTCCCGATGATGATGTTTTCGGAACTCTGCTCAACTTCTGGTTCGACCATGAGGTATCGATGGTTTCCACAGTTCCCCTTTAACTTCGTCCACACAAAAACTTCTGAAGAAGGAGGCAGGCACATGTCTTCTTTGATGACAGTTCTAATTGTTGTTGAGTTTTCGCTGCCATAGACCATTGGAATCTCTACATTTCTGTATTTCAGGACTTGATTACCGATATCCAAAATGATTCCATGCTCCTTCATAAAGTCGATTCCAATGATGCACTCGTCACATATATCTGCCACCAAAAACACATGTAAAAACTTTAGTTCTGCTATACGGATCTCAAGACGAACTTCTCCGTACACTCTTGCTGCTTCTCCTGTGGCGGTCTTCAGACGATAGCTGTTGATGTTATGTAGCCACGTCATCTTTACCAAGTCTCTTCGTACAATAGAGGCGGTGGCACCGGTGTCAATTGTAGCCACGTGTTGGTTATTGTTTATGGTTGCCTCTACTGTCAGACTTTTGTTGTCTCGTTTAGTTTGTGAGACTTGAATTGTGGTTCTGGGGCCATCGATACCAGAAACCAGCTTCTGCCCCTCGAAGTTGGTTCTTACTCGTTTCCCGAATGGGAATCAAGTTGAGGATGAGTGTTGGTTGTATCGCTTACCTGTTGTTGGGCAATATTCCTGTTTCCACAGTGCTGGCAAGCATTTCTTCTTGGTGGCAATCTGCACTGCCGCTGGAGATGTCCTGTCTTGTTACAGTTCCAGCATCGAGCAGCTCCGTCTCGCTGGTTTCTTTGGAATGCGAGTTTTTGACAAGAGCATTCCTCCACTGTAACTTCTCTTACCCGATGAACGCCTTGAGAAGCCTGTTCTGCTGCTTCCATAGTGAGTGCAAACGCTAATGCTTCAGGAAGGGAACGTTTTCCAGCTGTTCGAATTGCTCGCTGAAGATTTATATCAGATACAGCACGTACAAAGGCTTCTGTCGCAAACTGATTGATAATGTCGTCTCCTGCTGTCGGATATGCCAGATGAGCTAACCTTTCAATATCTGCTTGGAGTTGTTGCAGAGTTTCTCCTCTTTTCTGGACTCTTGTATTGAGTTGGACGCGGAAGACTTCCTGCATATGGCCATCTCCAAAGCGTTTTTCAATGACCTGGACAAGAGCGTTAAAGTTACCATTCTTTTCTGGTGGTAAAGTTTGTAACAACTCAGCAGCAGGACCTCTAAGAGCAAGAGTCAGCGCTATACATTTGTCTTCGTCATCCCAGCCATTTGTTGTGGCAGCTGCCTCAAACTGTTTCTTGTAGATCGACCAAGAACTTTGTCCATCAAAGGTTGGTGGATGCATTTCCTTCTTCTTTGAATACTCACCAGAACTTTCTCGGGCCTTAATTTTTCGAACCTTGTCCAACTCTTTAGTAATGTCTTGGAATTTCTCTTCGAACTTTGTGTCCATTGCCAACAGCTTTTCTTTGTTTTCTTCAACACGCTCGTCAAGAGCAGTGAACTTCTTCTCGAAATCACCAAGCTTTCCCTCTAAAAGATTTTTCTGTTCTTCTAGAAGATTCTTTTGCTCATCGCGATGTTCTTCTAGATGTTTCTCCATTTTTTCGAGAAGATTCTGTTGTTCACTCTTTTGCTCGGTACGTTGTTTCTCAATTTTTTCGAGAAGATTCTGTTGTTCACTCTTTTGCTCTGTTCGTTGTTGTTCCATTTGTTCTCTTTGTTCATTGCGTTGTGTCTCAATTTGTTCAAGAAGATTTTTCTGTTCATCCTTTTGTTCTTTACGTTGCTGTTCCATTTGATCTTTCTGTTCTTCAAATTTTGCAAGGAGAACAGCCATCATGGATGACATATCGGAACTAGTACTTACTCGTTCTTCTACCATTTCAACTTCGAATTGAAATGTATCCAAATCTTCGTTTTTCTGGGTTAAATAATCCTGCAGGCGAATAATGAGGTCATTTTTCGATCCAGCAGTAGGAAGACCTCGTTTAGTTAATTCCGCCTTCAGCTCAGTCAAACTTAACTGATTCAATGTCTTACCCATTTTAACTTTTCCAAATGCGAGCACTTTTACTTATTTCAAAATGTTTTACACTTTGTTTATTGTTAAAACACACGCGCACTTTTTATTTTATTCGCGAAATTATCTGATTCGCACAAATAAATAAGTTTTATTCCACTTTTCTGACACCAATGTAATGTTTTATTCCGGGTTCACAATAAAACTTATTTCGTTTATTTTAACTTCCACTTATCTTTCCGTTCAAATAAGAACACACTTTATTTCAAATCAATTTACTTTTATTATTCGCTCAAACAAACACACTTTTCAATCACTTTATTTACTACTAACAATTTCCAACACTTTATTTCACTTTGTACTGTACTCTTTCACATTCAAGATTAAACTGTATCCGGTCGGTGTCCACGCTGCCCTTTTATACCTGAAATTCGGAATTCGAGAATGTCTTCGAAGGTTCTCGTCTTTGCTTCTCGAAGCTTCCTTTCCAAGAGGGGGCGCTTCATACTTCCAGTCCAGTGGGATATTTTGGGATATTCAGCAGTCGAGGGAATTTCTTTGGATGCGTTCAGAGGGTAGTTTCTTAATTACTAAAGGTCCGTTCACATTTCTACCTTTACTGTAGCAGGTAGTGTGTTCAGACTATTATCTTAAAAGTAGTTCGGTAATTCATCGTTACAATATCCTCTAAGGCCGTGTGTGTGAATTGCGTTTGATAGTTAAATCCGTTTGATTTGACACTATTGAGGTGAACAAAATAATTTCAAAAAAAGAACTTATTGTTTAAAATTTTGTCTGCCTTTTTTCTGCCATGATACTCCTTTTTAATAAAAAAAAAAAACAAAACCATCTGCAAAAAAAATTTAACTCAAATTTAACCAGCTCCCGGAGCCCAATAAATTTTTAAGGCCGTGTGTGGATTGCGTTAAATAGTTAACACAGTGTAAAATTTTTGACACTATTGGGGTGAATAAAAAATTTTCAGCTGTATGGCTTTTTGTTTAATAATTTTCTCTGCCTCTTTTCTGCCTTGATACTTCTTTTTAATAAAAAAACACAAAACAAAACCATCTGCAAAAAAAATTTTACTAAAATTTAACCAGGTCCCAGAGCCCAATAAATTTTTAACAACTATACATTTTTTATTCACCTCAATAGTGTCAAAAATTTTACACGGTGTTAACTATTTAACGCAATTCACACACGGCCTAACAGCTGAAAATTTTTTATTCACCTCAATAGTGTCAAAAATTTTACACGATTTTAACTAAGGCCGTGTGCGAATTGCGTTAAAATGTTGGTTAAAATTTTTACCACGATTAAAATTTGACGTTTGGTTAAAAAAGGGATCAAATTTATTTTTTTGCTGTGCGAATTGGGTAAAAATGTATTAAATGGGACTTTTTTCTTAGTACTACTTTGAATAAAATTCCCTCAAGATAAAACAAAATTACCCTCAAAAATAGTTTTTCTTATTTTCAATTTACTATTTTTTTTAACAAAACCCAGTTGAAAATATATCAAGTTAAATATTCTAGTATGAAAATGTAAGAAATTCTCAATTTCACATACTTTTTTTTAAATTTATCCATAAATTCCCATTTCATTATGATCAAAAAGAAATTTAATAATTCAGTCTTCTAACACTAATTCGTAGTTCACCAGCTGCCAACAAAATAGAAATATAAAAAATAAAAAACAAACAAACAATTAGTAGATTTTCAATTTTTCAAGATGAATATTAATTTGAGGAAGTACTTTGTATTAATACTTTCAACATTTCTTAAAATATCAACGCATTATAACAAAAATAATTTCAAATCTATCTTGATCTTTCTATCTTGAGAAACGTCAAATTTTAACCACTAGTGTCAAATTTTACCCTGCTCCGCAGCTGGGTAAATTTTAACCCATTTTATTCACCATGCTAGTGTCAAATTTTAACCAAACGTCATATTTTAACCAACATTTTAACGCAATTCGCACACGGCCTAAGTAACGCAATTCACACACGGCTGTTAAAAATTTATTGGGCTCTGGGACCTGTTTAAATTTGAGTTAAATTTTTTTTGCAGATGGTTTTGTTTTGTTTTTTTTTTTATTAAAAAGGAGTTTCATGGCAGTAAAAAGGCAGAAAACATTTTAAACAATAATCCATACAACTGAAATTTTTTTTATTAACCTCAATAGTGTCAAAAATTTAAAACGAATTTAACTATTTAACGCAATTCACACACGGCCTAAGATGTAAAAATTTTTTTTCAGTTTTTTTTTCTTCGACACTGACGTTTGGCTTAAAAGCTCAATACGACGGATGAAAAAGTAGAACCCTTCAAGCAAGAAAACTGAGTTCAACAAAGAAACTCCGACCTCAGACCGCGAAAATCGGGCTTGCACTCACACACTTGCAACTTTTTGTGTATGAACACAAAAGTCGAACGAGAATCGTGGTGAAAAAGTGCGAAAGGGAAAATTGACGAAGGAAAGACAAAGGGAACAGAAAAACAAAGCGTCAACTTCATTTTATTTTTTTTCTTGCAGTGTTTGTGGCGTGTCGTGTCTCGCCTTGTTTAATATTAAATTACTATATATAATATGGGATCATTTTAAGCCAAAAAAAGAATTCATCGATAAAATATGGGTGAGTGTGCTCGCGCAGTGATTTTTTAAATAATAAATTAATCATTTTGTGTTTTTCTTAGGAAATCTTCTTCGGCAGCCTGACTTTAAAGTTGGGCTTCTTTTCTTCCCATAAAGGGGGTTCACATTGACCAACTTACCGGACAGACCGATTGTCATTTGGCCTGATGGCGCAGTTATATTTTTCGTTCACACTATCATCAGACAATTTTCATTTAAACCCATTTTCAGCTTATTTTTAATGTATCCTTTGTCTATTCTACTTTCAAATTGAAGAGAATGGATTATCACTGTCTGCCGGATAGACATGTCGTTCAATTGACTAACATGTGCGTCCGACCACCAAAAAATCAAAATTTTTTGAAAACCACGACAAACTGGACAGGCCGTCGGATGGGTTTTCACACTATCAAAACAGCATCAGATCAGACCAAGTAATAAGGGGGTTCACATTGACTTACTTACCAGACAGACCGATTGTCATTTGGCCTTATGGCCGAATTATATTTTTCGTTCACACTCATCAGACAATTTTCATCAAAACCCATTTTTTATCTTATTTAGAATGTATCTTTCGCCTATTCTGCTCTCAAATTAAAGAGAATGGATTATCACTGTCTGCCGGACAGACATGTCGTTCAATTGACTAACGTCCGACAACCAAAAAATAAAGTTTTTTTTGAAAACCATCCGGCAAACCGGACAGGCAGTCGGATGGGTATTCACATTATCAAAAGGCAGATCAGACCAGAAGATCAGATCAGTTTCAAAAGTTACAGTTAGAACTAAAGATATTAAAATTTAAAAGCAACAAAACAGGGCTTTTCAAAAAAAAGTTTTCTTATTTACCAAAATCTCTCCCCTCCAAAAATAGAAGTTTTGTTTCTCCTGAAAAAATAAACTCTTCTTTGGCAAATGGGAGAAAAAGAGCGCGATGTATGCAATGCACAAAGTTTTGTCTCTTTTGTAATGGCGGCTCGCGTTTGATTTGATTTTTCCTGCATTTTATATTTTTTAGTGAAACCATAGCCAAAGCAACAGCAAAAACAATTTTTTTTTATTGGAGAATAAAAATAAATAATTAAACACGCCACAAAAATTGATTTCCACCAGCAAAAAAGGTATGCTGATTTTAAAATTGATAATTATATAGATGTTGATTTTTCTGTCTTCTACTGGAGATGAATTCCAGACTTCAATGACTGAGTTTACCGTTCAAAAGGTTCCTCCAAGGATGAACAGACTATTGCGAATCTCCTTCGTTTAGTGATAAACAATTTCCAAAACTCCTGAGGTAGATGTAAGATTTTAGAGAAATTCAACGCCAACATTCCTCATAGTGGTCTGAAGTAAAGTGTCACACAAGACGTGCATATGTTTTGATAATATATAATTCATCTGAATAAATCTAAATCTCTAACCAAAGTTTCAACTTTAGAGTTTATTTGTAATTTCATGTGTAGTTTCAAAAGATTTAGATTTACTAGGAACAAACTACTTCTCCTACGTACAAATTTCACCACTTAATTACGTACTTCTAGATTTGAGGAGCCATGGAGTTTCAGTGGTTTTTCTGTAGGTAAAAAAGTACTAGAAAATGTACATCAGAACCACTTCCAGATGTGCTTCGCTGATGTACTTTTGAAGTACATTTGTCTGTAATTTTAATGGAGGGGAAATTTATTTCATCTTGCATGCAAGAAAGAGATAGATTCTTCACGTATTCTTATATACAGACAGGGATGCCATTCTAGCGACTTTGTCGCCAGATCTAGCGACATTTCAACTTCTTCCGCGACAAAAAATATTTTGATGTCGCTAGATTATTTCTAGCGACTTTTCTAGCGACTTTTGAAGCCAAGCATTTCTGAGATCTAAGATCTTAAAGCAGTGGACAAATATTAACTTTGTGCAATTGAAATAACTGCATGATAGTGTTAAATTTTGGGGAGAAGTTTCAAAGTACAAAGATGCAGCGGGTGTCAATACTTATCAAGAATTATTTGAGCTAGCTGGAACTGTGATGTCACTTCCCCATTCTAATGCTGAAGTTGAGCGCATTTTTAGTACGATGAACCTTGTGAAAAATAAAACCAGAAATAAATTGTCAACAAAAAATTTAAATTCTATTATTCTTATTCGAAATCAGCTTAAATTACTTAAGAAAAACTGTCATACCTATGTATGAACTACCAGAAATCGTTTTAAAAACAAATGTATTTAAAAATAATGCTGTTGAACTTCTTGCAACTGAGAATATTGCAGAAATCGATAGTGAGCTTTTTGTATGTGATTCAGAATAAATACTGGGTATTTTATTCCAAAAGATTTAAGAATTATGTAGATATCTAAATACCTACTAACAATGAGACTGAATTATTTTTTGTTTTACCTTTATTTGTTTTTTGTTACTCTAGCCCTAAGTTTGTTTGTTAAATAACTTTGAATTTTTGAAAAAAAAAAAGTTATTCAAAAATAAATTTTTGTTGAGCTTTATTTAACAATAGGGGTATTCACGATCTGGTGCAACAAGCCTAGTAAAAATGTAAAATTTTATTTTTTTACAATGGATCGTGAACGCCCCTCTTCTTATCTATAGTAAATATTGAAGCATGAATGAAATTCATGATGTTTTTTTTTCTCCACCGTTGCTTCTTCTTTTTTTTCCATTTTTTATAATTTAATTCTTTGTTTTGTTCGGGTCAATTAATTTTCACTAACTATTTTACATTAAAAGAAACTAAATTACGGGACAAGAGTAGCTACAACCTAAAAAACCTATAAACCTATAAAAAAGATAAACTGTTCATCATGGGCGACACGACGGCGAGATGCCATCTGTCAAAAAAATTTTACACCATTTTGTATTTTTATTTTGCAATAGGGTTAGGGTATTGCAAAAGTGCAAGACCATTGTAAAATTTCAATCCATATATTTTGTTGTTGTAGTGTTGTAAGATTTTACACTTTTGCACTTTTGCAATGATACAAGACCAGTTGCATCGGATCGTGAATACCCCTAATTTTTTTCTAGCGACTTCTAGCGACTTTTTGTCTCCAGAATTTCAGCCAATCTAGCGACTTTTATCGGTTGGCCTAGCGACTTTTCATTTCAGCTTGTGGCAACACTGATACAGACAGCCATATTTATAAAAGAATCTTAAAGGTTGTTTAACTTTAAACCACCTCTAAATAGCTCTTAAGTACAAAATATGTATTTATAAAGAATTAACACATTTAAGCAACGTTGCTTAACGATTGCTTAACTTAAACGCCGTTCACCACGTTTAGAGCTTGCTTAGAGCCATTAAGGCATGGCCACACCGGAAGGTACATGCGGTAGCGGTACGGGTATTTGTATGAAAAAAATTCCACATCTGAACGTTGATGTGTCAGTTTGGAATTTTTTTCATACAAATACCCGTACCGCTACCGCATGTACCCTCCGGTGTGGCCAAGCCTTTAAGAATGATTTGACCACATATGAATTATTACTAAGATCGTGAGCTCAGTATATCATGCTATTAATTTATCTAGGGTTTTGATGTGAAGACGTCATTTTGTTTTGAAATGTAATTATTCCCTTAAAGGCTTGGCCACACCGCACCGGAGGGTATGCGGTATAGCGGTAACGATTTTTGTACTAAAAAAATTCCACACCTGAACGTTGATGTGTCAGTTTGGAATTTTTTTCATACAAGTACCCTCACCGCTACCCGTACCGCTACCGCATACCCTCCAGTGTGGCCAAGCCTTAAAGGTGCTTGAATTTTAAATTGAAATTAAAGAATTGAAAAATATTAATTTTTTTTTTTTTTTTTTTTTGACGGGAGGAAATCTTCAAAAGACACTTGGCAGTATTCGACACCAAGTAGTATGGGACTCTTAACCACTAAAACCACCTCTTTATCAGGACCAATCTTGAGAGATCGACATCAGATTTTTCTTTCTTAACTTTGTAAAATCACTTTGGGGGAAGTTTAAACTTTTAATACTTTCCCATGTTTTTTTAGACCATAAGCTCATGAGGCTTGTTTCTTCTTAATCTCCGAACATGGTTTCTTGTATTCAAGACGGACACCATTTCAGAATTGGTATGACTTTGCAGTCTCTGATTATGCGATACAGCGTATTTTTTAACAACTTCTGTAACCGTTTTTATTTGTAGGTCACGATGTAGATCGCTATTTCTTATGTACCAAGGTGCATTAACTATTCCACGAAGGACTTTGTTTTGGAATTTTTGGATGATTTCGGTATTTGTTTTCTTTGTACAGCCCCATAATTGGATACCATAGGTCCAAACAGGCTTTAGTACTTGATTATACAGCATTATTTTGTTTTGGGTTGATAAATCAGAGTTGTTACCAAGTAACCAGTACATTTTTCTATATTTCAAGTTTAGTTCTTCTCTTTTCTTTTTGATGTGCTCTTTCCACTTTAGCTTTGCATCCAAAGTCATTCCAAGGTATTTGGCCGTATTGGCGTAAGGTACAGCTTGATTATTAATGAATATTGGAATATTGTTTATCTTTTTATTTGTAAAGTTTATATGTGAAGATTTTGTTTCATTGAGTTTGATACGCCATTTTTATTATTATTAATTAATATTAATAAAAAAAAAATTAAAATGGTTAGTAAAAATCAACTCCTTCTTCTGGCCTTGATCTGCGCATTTTATCAACGACCTAATCCGTGTTTTTGTTTGCAGTCAAATTTAAGAATATTTGTTTACAAATACATACTTACAAAATGTCAAAAACCACGTGATGTTTCTAAAATTTTGTAGTATTTTGTACTAGATTAGTTAATTTCCCCTCATTTTTTTTTCAGTGGAAAAGAAGTACTTCTTTTACGTACATATTTCACCGGATTTTTCTGTAGTTCTAGGTTTGCTGGGAAGTTACCAAATTCTGAGAGCCCTAAAGTTGGCCTATCAGCATATTTCGTTTGATCCATTACTTTTGGGACACCCTGTATACAGAAAGTATATAACTGAGTTTTTTCCTGAGCTCCTCTTTTTTTTTCAGTGGAAAAGAAGTACTTCTTTTACGTACATATTTCACCGGTTTTTTCTGTAGTTCTACGTTTGCTGGGGTACGAAAGTTTATACCCAGCAAACCTAGAACTACAGAAAAAACCGGTGAAATATGTACGTAAAAGAAGTACTTCTTTTCCACTGAAAAAAGATAGGAGCTCGGGAAAAGACTCAGTTATATACTTTCTGTATATAAGAATACGTGAAGAATCTATCTCTTTCTTGCATGCAAGATGAAATAAATTTCCCCTCCATTAAAAGTACAGACAAATGTACTTCAAAAGTACATCAGCGAAGCACATCTGGAAGTGGTTCTGATGTACATTTTCCAGTACTTTTTTACCTACAGAAAAACCACTGAAAGTACATGGCTCCTCAAATCTAGAAGTACGTAATTAAGTGGTGAAATTTGTACGTAAGAGAAGTAGTTTGTTCCTAGTAAATCTAAATCTTTTGAAACTACACATGAAATTTCAAATAAACTCTAAAGTTGAAGCTTAGGTTAGAGATTTAGATTTATTCAGATGAATTATATATTATCAAAACATATGCACGTCTTGTGTGACACTTTACTTCAGACCACTATGAGGAATGTTGGCGTTGAATTTCTCTAAAATCTTACATCTACCTCAGGAGTTTTAGAAATTGTTTATCACTAAACGAAGGAGATTCGCTGCAGTCTCTTCATCCTTGGAGGAACCTTTTGAACGGTAAACTCAGTCATTGAAGTCTGGAATTCATCTCCACTAGAAGACAGAAAAATCAACAACTATATAATTTATCAATTTTAAAATCAGCATACCTTTTTTGCTGGTGGAAATCAATTTTTGTGGCGTGTTTAATTATTTATTTTTATTCTCCAATAAAAAAAATTTTTTTGCTGTTGCTGTGGCTATGGTTTCACTAAAAAATATAAAATGCAGGAAAAATCAAATCAAACGCGAGCCGCCATTACAAAAGAGACAAAACTTTGTGCATTGCATACATCGCGCTCTTTTCTCCCATTTGCCAAAGAAGAGTTTATTTTTTCAGGAGAAACAAAACTTCTATTTTTGGAGGGGAGAGATTTTGGTAAATAAGGAAACACATATATTTTCAAAATAAACTTTGTTGGTGGTTGTATTCTCCCCTAAACTACTGAGGTTGGGTTCGCAGGGTAGTTTTAGGCCGTGTGTGAATTGCGTTAAATAGTTAAATCCGTGTCAAATTTTTGACACTATTGAGGTGAACAAAATAATTTCAAAAAAAGAATTTATTGTTTAAAATTTTGTCTGCCTTTTTTTTTGCCATGATACTCCTTTTTAATAAAAAAAAAACAAAACAAAACCATCTGCAAAAAAAATTAACTCAAATTTAACTAGGTCCCGGAGCCCAATAAATTTTTAACAGCTGAAAATTTTTTATTCACCTCAATAGTGTCAAAAATTTTACACGAATTTAACTATTTAACGCAATTCACACACGGCCTTAGTATAGTTTGTCGATGGGTTGGGCCCTTAAGATTTTTTTGCTCTTTTGACTTTGACATCTACGTAAAATCCCAATTCCAAAACAGCTCATTGAACCATTGAATAAGAAGTACAGGAAGGGGTGTTTATCCAAATAAGTGAAGCCGCTTTTTATTAGTGTGAGTTGTACAGATGCACATGTATTGGTAAAGGGTCGGAGTGCAGATATATTGTTCACTCAAGGGGCGCCAACGGAAATGTAAATAGTCTCGTGAGAGACTTTCGTATAAGTGTTCTTTTTTATCATAATTATATACGAATTTTAAACTGTTTCTTTTCTCAACTAAAAACAGACTGAAAATTGTTTTAAAATCATCAAGATTAGCTGAAACATTGGCGGTCAATGATTGTATCGCCTTGTCATCACCAATAAGAGTAAGTTCGCCCATGGAAAACGAGCTCAAAATTTGACAGATTATATAAAATTTTTGACAGTTTATATAAAATTTATTTTTTTTTTATTTTTTTGTGGCTTCACTCGCCAACTCTATAGGTGTGATATAGAACCCTTCCTGTACTTCTTATTCAATGCATTGAACAGATCTAAAATGTACTTGACAGTTCTTGTCACGTTTGTTTTTGTTTGGTTTTTCTCTGCCCAAAAAGCAAACCAAAAACTTTGCAAGCTAATAGCTAATTCGTGAGCATTTTACAGTTGCAGCATTTCTTTTTTTGTTCCTCTTCAAGATTGATACATATTTTGTGATTTAAGTTTAAAAGCTGTAGAATAGACCTAAAGTTCGGATAAAATCTTGAAAATAAGACAATTTCAAAATGTACGGACCACCAGAAACCGACTCAGAAGATGATTACGATGGCTTCAGTTTTGGAGATGTAAGAACACACTAAATTTTAACACCTTTCATTTCTATATTAAACTAAAATGTTGTCGAAATTTCAAGACTATCATTGAAGACCATCGACGCCAAAATCACTTTGTCTTTGAACAAAAATCAGATCACGACATAGAACAAGCGATAGAAGAAGGCGAACTTAATAAATTAACAGACATAATTGAAGAAGGAAATATTAATATCAACAATCCGCTTGGAAATGGTACGATTATGTTAGCACTCGCATGTAGAGCAGGTCAATTGGAAATAGTTAAATATCTCCTTGGACAAAAGGCTAACGTTAATAAACAAGTTGAATCTGTAACGCCTCTAATGGAAACATGCGCCTGCATAAAACAGTGTCGAGAGGTAACTGAAATAGCGAAGCTATTACTAGCTGCCGGCGCTGTTGTCAATGTGTCTGACAAATATGGAACCACTCCATTTATGCTAGCATGTCAAAACGGTCACATGGACGTGGTGCGACTTTTCATTAATGATGTTTCGTTTGATGCAGTTGATAATCAGGGTTGCACTCCAATTTTCCATGCAATTGAGAACAATCGGGCCGATATAGTGAAGTTTCTGGTAGAGTCTGGAGCTAATGCATCAGTTGCAAACAAAAAAGGTTACACACCGCGTCAAGTTGCACAGTTTCATGGTTTCTATGATATTTTAGAAATGTTGCCAAAAGAAAAAGGTCAACCTTATCAAGTTCCGACAACATTTCTATCGTACAACAGTATCTGCGATATGATTCCAAGAATATTTCTCAAAAGTGAATGTCCAGAGTATTTCCAAGACATTAATCTCATATTGATGAACATGGGAATGGAAAATATTTTGGAGTATTTTGCTAAGGAAAAAACCTCGTTGGCAGACTTTTTAACAATGAATGAAGAAAGACTGGAAGAAATTGGTATTGAATATCCTATTCATCGGTTGAAAGTACTAAAAGGTTTATTAAAGTAAGTATAACTGCTTCTTTAGTTTTGCATAGTTTCTAAATTACGTATAGTCGAGTCAAATTAGACTAAAATAAGGGGTTGAGGTTACATTAATTCCCAGCAAGCTGAAAACTGGTAGGATTGTTGGAAACACCATCATAAATTAAATCTAAAAAGTCCTCATCGATCCGAGGTCTGGAAAAAAATTTACTTGGGGTCAAAAGTCGTACAAACTGGTTTTTCACGATTTTCAGCAAAACGGTAGGTCTTATCAAAAAATTTTTAATTCAAGAATTGTAGACCAGATTATTATGTATAAAAAGTGTCATGACACCTTTTTTCATAGGTATAACGGTTCAAAAAGTTGAAGTTGAGTTGTAATCGTCATAATCAGTCCTATTCTGAAAAAGTAAACTCATATCTGAAAAGCTCCTGAAATTTCATTATTTTTTAGCTTGAATTTCGTTCTTCAATGGTTAAGAATATGGGTAAAGCAAAAAAAAAAAATGCTAAAATAGCGTTCTAGCCCACAGTGCGACGGACGGCACACAGTGGGACGACCCATAAATAAAAAAATCGAATATTATTGCGGTACTTTTGGAGATTGGTATGCCATCCCAAATATATTTAGGTTCTAACTGCATCAAAATTATTTGCATTGACCAATTAGTGCAAAAGTTATAGAGCGCCAAATATTGTCAATTTTGCTTTTTTTTCGTGCTGAAAAATCAGGTTGAATTTCTATTACTCCCAAAATTTTTTGTGTGGAAAACAATTAATTTAATAATGGATAATAACACTCATCAAGGTATTTAAACAAATATTTAATAAGAAACAAATTTTTGTTTTTGTTGTATTTTTTTTTTATTCGTGATTTTCCAAGACAAAAATTTTTTTGACTTTAAGCATTGTATATAGAAACTATAGTACTATCATGAAAGTGAATTTATTAGGTCCGCTTCCTTTAACTAGGGTGCGCTGCGGTAGCTTTATTCCAATTTTTGGAAAGTAGAATGAAGGAATAAAATACGTGTGTAAGAAAGAGAAAAATACTTTCATCTTTTAAAAAGGATAAAGAGAAAAAACCGAAATCATATGTTTGAAATTTGAATTTCGACTCAGCGTTACCGTTAAGCGACTTTAGTCGCTATTAGCGACCTTTTTGAAGCCTTAGCGACCAAGCGACGACTTTTTATTTAAAGCGACCTTTTCACTAATTTCATAATAGCGACTTTTTTTTTTCTTTCTAAAAATTTATTTCTTTTTTAATTCTGAACATTTAGAGCTTCAAATTTGTGTTTCTTTTTTCGTTCTGAACGTATTCTGAGCTTGTTCAGAGCACCATCGATGGACTCAGAATAAAATAACTGAGCAGACCGAGTTGAATGCTGAACACAAGAATTTAGCGAGTGAAATTGAAAAAAAATTTCAAAACTAATAATATAATAATCGGTCTAGTTTTTTTATTTTTAAATTTTATTTCTTGTTTCTGTAAAAGTAAATTACAAGTAAATAGACAAATGTTCAGGTGTGTTTCAAATATAATTCTGAGCGCTCAGAACAAGCTTTGTTCAGAGGCTATTCAGAGCGTGTTCAGAATGTTCTGGCTCTGTTCAGAGCTTTTTTTTGAGTTATAAAAGAAAAACGCCTACCCATAAACTCATCCATTTCCATACCCACCACCACAGTACACAAACACATAATAAGATAATATCTTCCGAACGTTGTTAAAATTTGCTTGTCAAAAATGGGCACCAATCTGTCAGGTCGGCCTTTAATTTTAATATTTCAATAGCAGTAAACAGGAAGTTTGTTTTTGTTTTAATTTATAAAATGTCATTTGAAACAATTATAAATAGAAAAATAACAAATTTTCTTTGTTTTTCTTGTCGAAAAACATTCGGTTTTTGTGCGATTTTCTACTTTTATTTAAAACAATTAAAAATAACGGTCATTGGTCGAAGATATTACGCGTATAGCCGAACAAAAAGAGGGAGTTTTCAATGGAATTTGAAAGGGAAAAAATGTGTTGGAAAGCTTGAAGGCCTTTTTTCATTTAATATTTTATTTTTGTTCAAATTAAATGTTTCAAACTTCAAATGTTACGGGCCAAGCGTAGCTTTCAACTAAATTTAAGTTCCTAAAATGAAGACTGTTTTTTTAGTTTATAATTTTGTTATTATTTTTGTTGTTAGTAAAAAATTTGTTTCAAGACAACTTGTGTTTATTTTTCTATGTAAAAACATATGAAAACGGTTTAGCGACTTTTTTTTTGTCAAATAGCGACTTTTTCGACAAAAAAGCGACTTTTTTCAATTTTTCAGATTAGCGACCTTTTTTTTCTGAAAGCGACTTTTTAAGCGACCTTTCAAAAATTTTCAACGGTAACGCTGTTTCGACTGCTTGGGAATAGGGAAGGAGAAATGTAAACAAAATATTTTTTGTTTACAACGCTTTGTTTATTTCTTGTTTCCTAGGTGATAGTAATTTGAGTATTTTTGAATCAAATAATTTATTTTTGCGAATTTGAATAGATTTTTGTTTTGGGACTTTTATTTGTTATATTCTAAGGCAATGTTGCAACATTTAACTTATCTTGTATTGCTTATTATTTTTTAAGTATAGTTTTTACTTTATACCTAGTTCAAATTGATAATATAAAAACAAGTTTTAAACTGCATCATTTTGAATTGTAAAGTAAATAAAGTTAAAAACTAAATAATAAAGGGGAGCGTCATCGAGGCACATAAAATTCAAAGGAAGGTTATTAGTTTTTGACATAACAAAATGCTAAATATTTTTTTAAAGTTTTATGATTTTTGTCAAGTTTGTATTAATTAATAAAAACCTGAAACATTGAACAAAAATCTTAAAATAAAAAAAAGTTCAAAACTACATTGTATGTGTACAATGTACATACATATTTTTAATTAAAAAAATCTACTTCTCTAGAATAATCAGTTGTAGAGCGCCCTTTAATAAGAAAGCAAAAGCTTTTGTTTTTAAGTATTAAAGTACATAATAATAGAGCATTACTCGCTTTATTATTTCATTAATGAATAAATTAGAGTTAAGTTAAATGTTGCAACATTGCGTAAGAAAATATCAAACAAAAATTCAAAAACAAAAATGTATTCAAGTTTTCAAAACAAAATATTCTATTCGACAACAATCGCCTCGGCAAAAATTATAGGTTCTGGGATGAAAAATGGAAAAACTTTTAAGTTCATCAATGAGAGAAAGTTTAATTTGGATAGCCTAGATGGTGTACATAACGGTTTTTCCATTTTTCATCCCAGAACCTATGCTTTTTGCCGAGGCGAAGGCGGGCAAGTTTATGTCTCGGCAAGACCACCGGTTTTCACCATTTACCTTCGTAGGAATGGGCTTAGTTGACCTCCATTATTTAGTGCACTCAACATACTCTCACTTCCAATTTCATTTTCTCGAAAATTTCTCTTGCTGTCAAATTCTCACGAAAAATACTTCATTTTTTGTGACTTTTGGCTCTCTCTTCGACCAAAGGCTTCCTCCCTGATCGTTTTGGTTAACTATACATGTCACCTTTGTAAATTAAATTATCAATTACACAATCGGACGTTTCTAATCCTCCAGTTTTTCCCATTTACACAAGCCCTATTCATGGTAGGCCTCGATTTTGCCCATTTCTGCCTGGATCAGGGGTTTTTCACGCCTTATTTTAAAATAACCGAAAAATTTTACTTTTGAAATGGTTATAATGGGTTTAAATTCATTTTCTAACTGTTATGCTTACTTTTGTTTATATTTCATCTCGCTAAATCTCACTTTTAGTGCAAAAATCAGATGTGTCCTTATAATTATTTCGCCCAGACCCGGAAAAAATAACTGTATTATTGTATTCTAATGAATTAAATAAAAACAAATGGTGGGAAACTATCCCCCATATACATGTCTCCTTATTCATAAAAGAAATAAAAAATAATATCCTTTACATATCTTAAGACGAATCAAATAAATTTGTCATTATAATTATTTCGCGGAGTGTATAACATTGAATTTCCAAGTAGGTTTTCCCTTCTTCAAGCAGCTTTCGTATAAGTTTCCGTTATCCGAACTGCAGTGTTTTGCTCTTCGAACTTTAAATAGATTAAAACCGAAACAAATCGTTTTTTGTTGAAAAATTGTTCAAATTATATGAGTACTTACTTTTAAAGCAAAAATAAATATTCTAAGTTATAAACCGCTTTTAAATTCTTCAAAAATAGATTTAACTACTATTATTTTGAACAGGCCAAATTAGAAAGAACAACCAAAGGTCAATGAAAAATTATTTAGCACCTTCTTTTTCATTTTAAAACTACGATACATTTATTAGTAATTGACCGTTACAAACTTTGACATCAAAGAAATTAAATTTTTAACCGTAGAAGCACCGTAAATATAAAAAATGTTATTTTGTTGCAGGCACTACTATTATTTTGAACACAGCTGTACATGCTCTTCATACGAAAACTGATCAAAAACAGCAGTGTCGCTAATAAGTAGGTAGTCTAAAGTCGACTTTGAATTTTTTGTTCCAAATCTAAGTTAAACATAGCAAAACAATGATTTACTGAAAAGAGGAAGAAGATTTCTTTCGTGATTGAAGAAATATCTTACAAACAAAGCGGACAAATAATGATAACTTAATGATCAGAAACATATCAACGTTTCTTATTATAATAATTGGTTAAAAGCGAAGGAGAAAAAAATTTGCTTCACAACCGAAACGCGAAGCGGAAACAAATTTTTACCACTTGAGAATCAATTTTCAGGTGTGAAAATAAAAATTCGCTCGAATTTTTATTTTCACACCTCAAAATTGATTCTCACGTGGTAAAAATTTTTGTCCGCTTCGCGTTTCGGTTGTGAAATTTTAGTAGAATCTCATGTGAGCAAATTTTTTTCCGATTAGCGTTTGCCGGATTATTAATACCTATACATAAATGTACATATGTGTATCTATTAAATACCAGTAGACATTAAAACTATAATAATCGGGCAGCTTTATGTCCAAATGTCAAACTTAAATAAGACCAACTTGAAAGAAAACTTATGTTCTGAACAACTGGAATTATATAAACTCATGTGAATATTTTATTTCGTTTTTTATTTAAGATTACTATGGCCAATAATTGCTTATATTGACAAGATGTAGAAATCAATTTATTTTTCAAAGATTTGGTGGGTAATAATTCCACAAAAAAATAGGTGTAAAAAATTCCCTTCTACGGTGAGAATTTATTCCACTTCAAAAAGTGTAATAGATTCCCACTTGAAGTGGAATAAATTCCCATGTGGAGCAGATTCCCGTGGAATTATTTCCCTGCACCGTGTGAGAACAGGCAAATTTGATAACGTGTGTTTGAAAATTCATCAACCTCTTGGCTTAGAGGAGTCAACAGAAGAGGTTGAAGCTCAAATAAAGGAAATTACTAAATTTTATTGCCTCAAGGTAAAGTAGAAGTGGAAGCAGTCTTCTAGAAGACTCCATCGGTTCATGAGCGCTAACGAATAATGGCAATGTGAATATAACTAAAGCTATACTTGTTTGCGTAAGAGATAACATCAGTTTAAAACAAAAAAATGCTTATTAAACCAATATTATTTAAAACATTTTACCGGTTAAAGTAAAAATGGTGGGATTAAGATCTATAAAAATGCAAAAATACTTAGAAGTTGTCAAATTAACGGTCAAAAAGTTCCCATATATCAAATTATGATCGAAATATATACCAATATTTATCAAAAAATTATGGGAGCGTATCGGAATCCCGCTTTTTAAAATCCCGTTTTTCGAAAATCCCGAAAAAAAAAGTTTCAAAATCCCGTTTACTAAAATACCGCTTTTTTAAATCCCGTTTTCTGAAATCCCGCATTTTAAAATCCCGTCAAATCCCGAAAATCCCGATTTTTTTACAAAATACATGCTGAATTCACAAATAAAAAAATCATGAGAAATAGACAAAAAATTAGTAAAACTGATTTTTTGCGTTGTAAGGCCCACAAGGTGTTGTTATCATTTTATGTTATTATTAATCTATGGGATTATCACGATTTGATTGTTCTTCTGAAACTTTAAAGTAAATATTAGTTTGTTAATTGATTTCTTTTTAGTATCACATTCCTTACTTTTTCTTATTTTTTTATATAGTATATTTTTTGTTAAAGGTTTTAATTGAATGCGTTTAGAACAATCTCTCATTTTTTAATTTAATCGGACACTGAATAAAAAGTTTTATTTCTCTATTTTGTTATTTACTTTTTTGTTTGAATATTCAAATTATAATGTTTTAATATCTATGCTATTGTTACTCCTATTTTACATAAATTTAAATTAACTAAAAAAATAAAAAGAATATCCTTAAGAAAAGTTCGCTGCTCAACTCTTTTAATTAAATAAAAATGAATTTCCTTGCTAGCACGTTTCCATTTATTTGATTTTCATGTTTAATTCATAGATTTAGGTGTAAACAGACTTCTTAATGGAACTTTGCGTAGTTTCAGTCATTTAAACACAAGATATTAGAAATGCCGATTTTTTAATACCATCGTCCCACTGTGCGGCATGACCACTTTTTATTATCTTCTCCATCCCCGTAATTTTGGTTTTGATTAAAATCTCTATTTTTTGACAAGAAACCAATGGTGCCGTGTAATAAGGTCAAGTGAAATAACGCGAAGTTTCAGAAATTGACTTTATTTAACTTTCTCAAGGTGAAATAAGACCGACTTTTCAAATTTGGCCCTATTTCGCTTTCAGAAAGTGAAATAAGCTGAATTTTTATTTTCACACCCCAAATAGATTCTGCCGTGGCCAAAATATTTTTCAGCTTCGCGTTTTGTTTGCGAAGATTAAATAGATTCTCATGTGAGCAAATTTTTTTTCCGCTTCTCTTTCCACTCATGAAAACAGGTGGGGTTGATTTGCATTTTTTTTTATTTGCGTTATAATTTATTCGCTTTCTTTGTTTGCGATATAGTTCCCTAATCTTAAGGAAATTTTTTTCTAATTTATCTCTCAAGTATTTAAAATGTATTAGCATTTAATGCGTGCACTAGGGAAAAGATACCTTCGACCGTTAGCTTCAAAAACAAGCCGGCTCCATGATAATAATTATCACTTTTCTAAAATTAATCTTTTGTTTTTTAGTTTCCATCTAAATCAGTGGACAAAACGATCGATCGCCAGAGTACAAAAGGGACGTCCAGATAAGTATGAACTTCGTTAGGCTCGTTAACTCTCAAAATTGTCCTTAATATAGTCCTATTCATTTCAGTTTTTATGAAATACTTGTTTTGTCAGCAAATCATCTTCAAAATCTTGTTATCATAAATTCGTCTTTGAAATACGTCAAATACAACTCGCAGTGTGGTCATTTTGGACCTATAAGCACCGACATCGTTCAAAGTCTTCGAAAAAATCTTCAAAATTACAGAGCTGTCATGAAGGATCTTAACCAGACAACATCATACGTAAGCCACTTTAATTATTTCAAAGTTCAGTTTTTTAACGTCTAAATAATTTAAGCTCCAATCATTCAGTCCAGCGTTCCCACCACTATATATTGACTATGATGACTATTTGGCTGAAAAGAAGAAAAACACTACCAGAAAAATACTTAAATACACATTCTTTGTTGCTGTTTCGGTTGTTATTTGTCTAAAAATGCAAAAAATCTTTTGATATTATAAATAGTTCTGTACATTGTGAAATCATTCCCCGAAAACATATAATGTAGTATAGATGTTGATTAATTTTATTATAAAAGTTTAATATTCTGTTGCTTGAATTCATTTAAGTTACTTTTATATTCGTGTAAAAATCACTGAATATTATAAAAAAAGAGTAGTCCAACTACACATTAAAACTGAATTTATTTTATTAGTCTGCATCTGCAGTGTTTTTTTTTTTTTCATAGTTACACTGCAGCTAATCTGAATAGGTTGAACTTTTAATTCATCTTACTTTTAGCCTCTCTTCGTATATATTGCAATGACACATATTTTTTATGTATGTAATGAAAGAACATCTTTATGTGCTTAGTTAAGGATAAAAAAAATTGTCTACGGCCTACCGTTGCTCTCACTTTAGAGACCAAATGTATTCATAAAACCAAGCATATTTTCTGGCTCATATGAATAGGTTCAAAGGCAAAAATGTTAATTAAAGATGAGTTGTATGGGTCAGTTGGACTCAAAATTGTGTCTGTCAATAAATCTAATTATTGTGTTTAATCTGTAAGGACGAAAACGGCTCGGGAAAATCTTTAAGCGCGGAAAAAACGTGGTAAATAGAAGAAATTTGGGAACAATGCATCGTAAAAAAAAACAATCAAAAGGTATAGAAACAACATTGAAAGTCGATGTTACTCGGCCACAACCTGGGCCGATAGATGTGCAATGATCAGAACAGCATAATTTCGTGCTAAAAATAAAGCTAAAAACCGGTATAAAATGTAGTTTGGCGACGAAAAAACGGGTTATCAGAAGTGATAAGCATTTGAGAAGAACAAAACTTCACGAAAACTACCACTTTAAAAACCACGAAAAGAAATTATAGAGATCGGTGTGTGGGACAGATATAAAGAATTACCTATCTCAAATCTATCTACATTCCGAAGATTTTTGAACAAGTTGTATCATTTTTTAGCCAGTACATAGTTTGTGAACAACAACATAGTTTTATGAGAAAAAGACAAACTATTAATAATGTTCTTACGTTTCTACATAAATGTTCAGATGCTTTACCCCTTGTAGCCCCATGTGACATATCTGTTACAAACCAAAAAAGGTCCCACAAAAGATATACCAACTATATTTTTTTTTGCTTTTGAAGCTTATAAGTTAAAACATAATTTTTAAATATAGCTTTATCGAAATAGTACACCATATTTCTACACCAATAGTTTTTAAATTGCAGTTAATATTGAAAGTTCGGCTTTTTTTTTAAATAAGCAAATTTGTGTAAAAACTACGAAATTCAGAAAAAAATATTTTTCCTGCATAAAGCTAAGTATACAGTTCTTCATCTAAAAAAACCAAATGCATTTCTTACGGGAGAGATTATTTTAGATTTTTCGAAAAAAAAAATTTTTTTCAACTCACCACAGCTGTAAACCAAAATCGAAAAAAATTTATACTCACCACGTTTTTTTTCGAAAAACAATGTGCATAGTGCATTGTCATCTGTTCACCAAAGAAATTTTTTTTTCACCACTTATTTTTTTCTTTATCGAAAAGAACTGTATACTAGGCTTATGGCGTTTTTATTGGCAATCTGGAAGCAAAAAAAAGCAATCTGAATGCGTTCAATTGGGCAAAACTGACAGTTCTGAATGATCCTGAACTTTGCAGACAATTTGTCTGCTGAGGTTTGGACAGCCACCAAAGTCGTTAAATAAAAATCTAGGGGCGATATTTTTTAGTTTTTTTTTTATTTGTCTTAACAAGAAAGTTATGGCCAAAAAACACAAAACCCACCAAAAAATTAATTTAAAAATTTTTGGACTTTCGTCACCACTGTAATAATGGACACATTTTTATAAAATAAACGCCATTCGTTTCGTTAAATAAAAATCTAGGGGCGATATTTTTTAGTTTTTTTTTTATTTGTCTTAGCAAAAAAGTTATCGCCAAAAAACGAAAAAAAACACCAAAAAATTTATTTAAAAATTTTTGGACTTTCGTCACCACTGTAATAATGGACACATTTTTATAAAATAAACGCCATTCGCTTCGTTAAATAAAAATCTAGGGGCGATATTTTTTAGTTTTTTTTTATTTGTCTTAACAAGAAAGTTATGGCCAAAAAACACAAAACCCACCAAAAAATTAATTTAAAAATGTTTGGACTTTCGTCACCACTGTAATAATGGACACATTTTTATAAAATAAACGCCAGTCGCTTCATTAAATAAAAATCTAGGGGCGATATTTTTTAGTTTTTTTTTTTATTTGTCTTAGCAAAAAAGTTATGGCCAAAAAACGAAAAAAACACCAAAAAATTTATTTAAAAATTTTTGGACTTTCGTCACCACTGTAATAATAGACCCATTTTCATAAAATAAACGCCATTCGCTTAGTTAAATAAAAATCTAGGGGCGATATTTTTTAGTTTTTTTTTATTTGTCTTAACAAGAAAGTTATGGCCAAAAAACACAAAACCCACCAAAAAATCAATTTAAACATTTTTGGACTTTCGTCACCACTGTAATAATGGACACATTTTTATAAAATAAACGCCATTCGCTTCGTTAAAAAAAAATCTAGGGGCGATATTTTTTAGTTTTTTTTTATTTGTCTTAGCAAAAAAGTTATGGCCAAAAAACGAAAAAAACACCAAAAAATTAATTTAAAAATGTTTGGACTTTCGTCACCACTGTAATAATGGACACATTTTTATAAAATAAACGCCACTCGCTTCGTTAAATAAAAATCTAGGGGCGATATTTTTTAGTTTGTTTTTATTTGTCTTAACAAAAAAGTTATGGCCAAAAAAACGCAAAAAACACCAAAAAATTAATTTAAAAATTTTTGGACTTTCGTCACCACTGTAATAATGGACCCATTTTCATAAAATAAACGCCATTCGCTTCGTTAAATAAAAATCTAGGGGCGATATTTTTTAGTTTTTTTTTATTTGTCTTAGCAAAAAAGTTATGGCCAAAAAAACGAAAAAAACACCAAAAAATTTATTTAAAAATTTTTGGACTTTCGTCACCACTGTAATAATGGACACATTTTTATAAAATAAACGCCATTCGCTTCGTTAAATAAAAATCTAGGGGCGATATTTTTTAGTTTTTTTTTATTTGTCTTAACAAGAAAGTTATGGCCAAAAAACACAAAACCCACCAAAAAATTAATTTAAAAATGTTTGGACTTTCGTCACCACTGTAATAATGGACACATTTTTATAAAATAAACGCCAGTCGCTTCATTAAATAAAAATCTAGGGGCGATATTTTTTAGTTTTTTTTTTTATTTGTCTTAGCAAAAAAGTTATGGCCAAAAAACGAAAAAAACACCAAAAAATTTATTTAAAAATTTTTGGACTTTCGTCACCACTGTTTTGTGTTTTTTGGCCATAACTTTTTTGTTAAGACAAATAAAAAAAAACTAAAAAATATCGCCCCTAGATTTTTATTTAACGAAGCGAATGGCGTTTATTTTATAAAAATGTGTCCATTATTAGAGTGGTGACGAAAGTCCAAAAATTTTTAAATTAATTTTTTGGTGGGTTTTGTGTTTTTTGGCCATAACTTTCTTGTTAAGACAAATAAAAAAAAACTAAAAAATATCGCCCCTAGATTTTTATTTAACTAAGCGAATGGCGTTTATTTTATGAAAATGGGTCTATTATTACAGTGGTGACGAAAGTCCAAAAATTTTTAAATAAATTTTTTGGTGTTTTTTTCGTTTTTTGGCCATAACTTTTTTGCTAAGACAAATAAAAAAAAACTAAAAAATATCTCCCCTAGATTTTTCTTTAACGAAGCGAATGGCGTTTATTTTATAAAAATGTGTCCATTATTACAGTGGTGACGAAAGTCAAAACATTTTTAAATTAATTTTTTGGTGTTTTTTGCGTTTTTTTGGCCATAACTTTTTTGTTAAGACAAATAAAAAAAAAATAAAAAATATCGCCCCTAGATTTTTATTTAACGAAGCGAATGCCGTTTAATTTTTTCAAATCAGACCAGTTTTGCGACTTTGGTGGCTGCCCAAACCTCAGCAGACAAATTGTCTGCAAAGTTCAGGATCATCAGTTCTGATGCTGAAAAAAAGAGAATTTCTCTGCTGGTTTTAAAAACAGAATCAGAAGCAGAATCACTCACACATTCATAGATTTAAATTTCAGCAGTACAAAATGTTTGCAGCACAAATACAAATTAAATTTGGCGCGAATACACATATATGTGAAACATGTTAAACGCAAACAATACATTCACACCAAACTTCAGATTCTTCCGAATAAAAAAAAACTGTTCAATTGGGATTCCGAATCGAAGAACAATTCCGGATTGCCAATTAAAAACGCCATTAAACTAACGTGGTTTTATTTTTGGATTTTAGAAAAGTGCCTTAAAATAAATATTAGACAGTTTTTGTTTGAATTTTTGCACTTATACAGGGTGTCCCAAAAGTAATGGATCAAACGAAATATGATGATAAGCCAACTTTAGGGCTCTCAGAATTTTGTAATTTGTTTATTCCAAATCCTTACGGTTTTCGATTTAATGCAGTTTTTATGAAATTTCGAAAAATCCCGACTTTGCAACAGTATTTTGCTTCCTCTGCTCATAATTGATTTTTGTTTTTTACAATTCTTTCACTAAAACATTGCTTAATAATAAGAAATAATTAACTAATCAAAATATTTTCTATTTCATACGCCATTTTGCTGCAAATTAATTAACAGTTCCATATTTTATAAAAACTCAATTTCATTCTTTTATTTCAGAGCAACAGCCTGAAAAAAATTTGTATCGTGTGGCACTGGTTTGTTATTTTGAAAACTTGCCGTGTTATAGCAGTTTTCAAAAATGTATTAAAAATTCCAAAGTTGCAAATAGAACGAAAGATATTAAAATTTGAATGCAAAAAAACAGACGTTTTCAGAGCAAAATAACAAACAAAAATCGAGTCTTTTGTTCAAAAAGAAATAAACAAACAACACTCGAGAAACTGTGTTTATTTTTCTTTGTTATTTTTCTCTGAAAAGCCCTGTTTTGTTGCTTTTAAATTGTAATATCTTCAGTTCTCACTTCAACTTTGGAAACTTTTATACATTTTTGAAAACTGCAATAACACGAAAAGTTTTCAAGATAATAAACCAGTGCTACGCCATACAAATTTTTTTCAGGCTATTGCTCTGAAATAAAAGAAAGAAATTGAGTTTTTATAAAACATGGAACTGTTAATTAATTTGCAGCAAAATGGCGTATGAAATAACAAATATTTTGATTAATTAATTATTTCTTATTATTAGGCAATGTTTTAGTGAAAGAATTGTGAAAAACAAAAATCAATTATGAGTGGAAGAAGCAAAATACTGTTGCAAAGTCGGGATTTTTCGAAATTTCACAAAAACTGCATTAAATCGAAAACCGTAAGGATTTGGGATGAACAAGTTACCAAATTCTGAGATCCCTAAAGTTGGCCTATCATCATATTTGGTTTGATCCATTACTTTTGGGACACCCTGTATAAAAAAAATAAATTATTTAAACTTATATTTTTACTCCGAAAATTTCGAAATAACTAAGTAAATAATGAAGATATTGAATTTCAAAAAAAATACGTGTTTTATTATATATATTTGCGATCTTGGGTTACAAGGGGTTAAGAAGAAGGAAATGAAGTTGTCACGGACTTTAAAAGCTCTTGGTTTTCCGCCATTTCATTGGATAGAATCATACTTGGAGAATAGATCATATCAGGGGGCCTATTACATAATACGAAACGAACGGCAAAACAACGATAGCCACGACAAACGATAGTCGCGACAAAGAGCGAATATGAATGATAATGAATTAATTTTTTTTTCAAGCGCAACTAACTTCACTCCTAATTGTGACTGTCAAAATTGGCTATATAAACAAACAAAAAAAAAGTAAATTAAATTTCTAATCTTTGGTAAAACTGTTTTTTTTTTTTCTGATTGTATTTTCTATTACCACACCATACATACCATAAAAAAGATAATTTTTCTTATGTTTAAAAAGAACATACGCGATACGCTTTTCCAGCCATCGATGTTTTTTTTTTTCGGAGGTCCCCTTGCATTGAGA
This sequence comes from Episyrphus balteatus, assembly GCF_945859705.1. Taxonomy (NCBI): domain Eukaryota; kingdom Metazoa; phylum Arthropoda; class Insecta; order Diptera; family Syrphidae; genus Episyrphus; species Episyrphus balteatus. Next base: position 55,455,054 of record NC_079135.1, on the reverse strand, counting down.
GTGTCTGCCGAATCCAAAGTATTTTGGATATAGTCTTGGCTTGGGTGTTGGGCAAATAATTCTTAGCAAGGCAAGGGATTGTTTTCCATACATTTGATAACAACATCCATTTGTTGGCGGCCTATATAATGTATAAAATATTTGATTATTTTCATTCTTCATTTCCAAATATAATGTATTCACATTTTTTAGCCGAACAGGAATATAACTGGCAGACACGAAATATTTTTTAAACGACGAATAAAAAATGTATTTATTTACATCTTCTCTTCCAATTAGTTTTTTATTTTAATTATTTCAAGAGGAATATCACTAGTAGACACAAAATATTTTCCCCAACAAAACCAAAACGAAAGCCAAACGACAGCAAAATGTCAGTTGTATTGAAAAAACGAGTATCGTTCAGCCTTAGGCTAGGCGCACACATGCGATTTTAGTCGCGCGATTATTCAGTCGCAAAAATGGATCACAAGGATTTCAATGACTGTGAACACACATGCTTCTCGCGATTAAAAATTTGAAAATTGTGTCTACAGTCATTGAAATTCTTGTCATCTAATTTGCGACTGAATAATCACGCGATCGAAATCGCATGTGTGCGCCTAGCCTTAAACGATTTTCGTTTTACGCAGTCGCGTGTCATCGTTTTTATACGATAATCGTTATACGGAGTCGCTTTTCAACTATAACGAGCCGATTTAAACGATAATCGTTTTACGTAATAGGCCCCCAGCACCAGGGGCGGATCCAGGATTTTTTTCTGGGGGGGGCACAAGGGACGGGTTGGCAAAAAAAACAGCAATAACAGTTAGAAATAAAGTGAAGTATCATACGACTGACTAACAAGCAGAAAATTTTAACGACCCACAGTGGTCTAAAACCTGGCCAAAAATATTAGGCACATTTCCCACATCAAATAGGTACCAAATGACCAAAAAGTTATTCGGAAGGAAAAATTTTCATTTTCTTGTTACAGTAAAAGCCACTTAAGTGCTAACCCTCTTACTCCTGGATTAGCCGGAAGAAAAAAAATATAAAAAATCAGAAAATGCACGTACAATTCTTTATTTAATTTTTTGACTTAAGTTGTTTCACCAAATAGTTTTTGAGAAATTAAGTTTTAAAGATGAAATTTTGAAAAAAAAATGTTTACGTTTTTTAATTGATTTTGTATAAAATTTTGCAATATTATGGACATAATTATACCATTAGTTAATGACCTAGTAGTTTTTAGTCAAATACTAAAGACTTCATTCTAATAAATATTAAAGTTCCTAAGAATAACAAAAAAAACTGAATCATACTTTTTTGCCGGGAAACCCAGTTTTGTTTTTTTTTTATTTGCATTAACCTTTTGTAACCCAAGGTCGTAAATTTAAAAATTAATAAGTCAATCGATTGGCCTTTATCTTTAATAAAACACGTATTTTTTTAAAATTCAATAAAGTCATTATTTACTTAGTTATTTCGATATTTTGGGAGTAAAAAAAAAGTTTAAATAATTTATTTTTATATAAAAATGCAAAAATTCAAGCAAAAAACTATCTAATATTAATTTTTAGGCACTTTCCTAAAATCCAAAAATAAAACCCCGTGGGGTTTACTAACAAAAACTATTTTTTTTTCTGAATTTCGTAGTTTTTACACAAATTTGCTTATTTTCAAAAAAAGCCCAACTTTCAACATTAAGGCCCAATTTATTCACTCTCCATTATATTTAAAGGCTCCATTAAAAATTATAAAACTGTCAAATCGCATACACATTTTAAAATTTCCCTTTTTTAATGGAGACTTTAAATTTAATGGAGTGTGAATAAATTGGGCCTAAGGGCCAATTTATTGAGCCTCCATTAAATTTTGAAATTTATCGTTTTAGTTAACAGCGTTGTTAACTATTGACGCCTTTAAGTATACATCATTAAAAAATTCATTTAATTCACTCTACTTTAGTTAAAGTCTTTACTTTTAATGGAAACTTTAAATTTAAAACTCCATTAAAAATATCCTAGGGATTTTTTAGTTTTTGAAAAATAAAACTGTCAAAAGCAGAAATTTGTCAAATCAAATTTTTTTTAATTTGAAGATATGAAGGAATAAATACCTACTGAATTTGGAGAAGGAAAGAATTATTTACGCAAGATTTCATATTTTAACAACTGTCAAAAGCAATGATTTTGTCAAATTGAATTTGAAGATTTTAATTATAAACAATATGAAAAAACATAAAAACTAAGGCGCGTAATTATTTTGTAGCTGAAAACGCAAGACGAAATCCCACAGATGAGAGTTGCGATATACAAAAGTGTTCTGAAATGTTTAGAGATGATTATATTATAATGCAGCACCTCAACCCGGATTTGTTTTACTAGTAGTTTTTTTTTTTTAAGTGGAGAAGATAAATCTAGTAGATCTAGTTCTATGTATGTATATGTGCCTTTCTGAGCTAAGAAATGCATTTTCTTTGAATCTTGTGTCTATTAAAAATCTAAAATGAAGTGTTGTCTCTCCCCTCTTAATAAAAATTAAAGAATTCCTGGTGAGTTGCAGTCATTTTATATATGCATAACTTATTTATGGAATAAATACATTTACATATGTATGTACGTACAAAAAAATTCGCTCCTGGACTTTATTCATAATTGTTTTTATGTTTTAATAATTCTTTAGCTCATTTGACGTTTTTCAAATAAATTAATAAAATTAAACAATAAAGAAATGACATTTGACTCTAATGGAGAGTGAATAAAAAGAAATCCTGTTTAAAACCTCAATTTGCTCTAAAAATCCCTCTTAAAAGGTCGAATTTGGCATTTTAACTAAAAGGGCTTTAAAATTTAATGCTCAATTAATTAATGATGTGAAACTTCAAAAAAATCCTTAAAAGAGACTGAATTAAACGAATTTTGTTTTTTAATTTAACATTCCCATTTTTAATGGAGATTTAAGTTTAATGGAGAGTCAATAAATTGGGCCTAACTGTCAATTAAAAACTATTGGTTAGAAAAAACTATTTATTAGAAATTTGAAGTACTATTTCGATAAAGCAATACTTAAAGATTATAATATTAGAAGCTTCAAAAGAAAAAAAAATAGTTTGTAGAGCTTTTATGCAATCTTTTTCGGTTTGTTACAGAAATGTCACATGGGGCTACAAGGGGTTAAATTGTTTTATACCTCAAGAATGTTGTGTTCAAATTGTAGGTCTCTTGGAGCCAAATTGACCAAGTTATGAGTATTTTAATACTTCCCTTAGGAACGTTTTAGTCTTTTAGTCCAGAGTTCAAAACTTTAAATCGTTATCCCCACAACTAATGTTTTCAACGCCGGTGCTCCTCATAACTTCAAAACTACTGCACCGATTCTTTTGAAATTTGGAACACTATTTTTTTTACATATTTTTAGAGGTATGGAGAAATTTTCTCAATAAAATAATATTTATAAAAATCTATAAGTAAGGGTCGCTTTTGAGGAGTTTTTTTTCAAGGGGTCTTTATTTTCGGGGTGCAAACTTGGGCAAACTTCTGAAATGCAAGTTTGTTCTACATATCCAGCAGTTCTATAATATATAGTTTATGCAATTTTGTGACGTGTTCCGCTATTTTAAAAACACTAATGTTAAAAAAAAAAACAACGAAAAAAGTGCAAATTTTTTGACCCCTCTGTATGAAAAAATAGAGTTGCATATACAATTATTTTTTTTATATCATTCAGGGCCAATTTTTCAATAGTCAGTTAAACAGTCAGTTAGTACTTATTCCTAAGGATAGAGAAAAAATCAATTTATCAACAGGCAGATATATAGCTTATTCCTAAGAATAAATCTATCTGCTTCTTCCAGAGACGAATAAAATTATTCTAAGGAATAATCTCAATAAAAATATTGTGTCAGTTGTCAAAGCTGTTTTGAAAGAATTTTGAAAAAAATACAGTGGAAAACAAGAAAACAAAAACAATCGTGTATAAAAATGACGTTTAATTTTAAATATTTTTGAATTTGACAATTTTTTTTTGTTATTCTGTAGAATAAATTATTCTTGATTGAAAAATTCAATGTTTTTATCTGATTGTTTATGAGCCTAATAACTTTATTCGTCGAACAGTTAACTGACTGTTTATTAGAAGATTGAAAAATTGGCTCTCAATGTCATTCGATGTCCATATCAAAATTTTTCACCAAAATCACTTTGAAAATTCACTTTTTTTTAAATCGAAAAAAAAATTCGTGTGTACCCAACAAATAGCCGTTTATTTATTTGTGAGGTGGAGCTATTCATGGGAAAGGGATGCAACAATCAACAAAATTCGCATTTTCAGCCAGAAATAGACAAGAGTTTCACTCAAGTTCTTTCTGTTATTATTCATATATTTTTAAAACTCTTATAGTTTAATTTCCTTTAAGTATGAACTTTAAGTTCTGGGGGGGGCACGTGCCCCCGTGCCCCCCCCCCTGGATCCGCCTATGCCCAGCACAAACAAATATAATTGTTAATATGTAATTAGCCTTTTGCCTGGTCAAGGTATCATAAATTGTTGGGTTTTCTGAACAGCTTTTTTATTTATTATTGTTTCCTATATATGAATTCTAATCTATCATGCATTTTTAAAAGAAAACTGCCCTCTAAGACAAAAACGGACGAGAAAAATGGAACACCCTTTAAAAATTAATATTAGAGCAATCAATTAACCCTTTCGAACCCAAGCTATGAAAATCAATATTAAAAAATGTTTTTTTTCGGTATTATCGGGTCAAAAATATCAAAACTAAGAAATATGAATAGCAAAAAGTTATTTTCCAAAATAATAAATAGCAAAACTAAAGTGTTATTCTCATGTTACATGTAAGTAATATGCACTGCCTATGACCACCAAAAAAAGTCGGAGAACTGAGAAAATAACTTTTTATAAAACTATAATGTGTGCTACTTCTTCTAAGCAAAAAAACAAAACACTTTCTGCATTAACATTTTTTATATCTTTTTTTCAAAATTATGACCATATAGAAAAATTTTTTTTTGGCAAAAAAAAAATATGCGAATTTCAGTCCCTTTTTCGATAAAAAAAAAATTAAAGGTATGATATTTGACTAACCTTTTGTAATAATCCAGTAACTAGGCATTATTATCTTTCAATTAAGCCATGGAAACCTTAAAAAACCGTTTAATTTAATATTTTTTACGAATTTTTAAAAAAATGTTACATGAGAGTAACGCTGGGTCCGAAAGGGTTAAGATATCAACATTATTTATACGCAGTTGCGAAGGATAATATTTCTCCTAAAAATAATTATCTAAATGAAATTTAATATTAACAGAAATTTTATTATGTATCAACATGAGTCAAGGTAAGTACCGAAGAAAGCTTTTTCCTAAATCATCGCTAAGTGGTATTGACTTTGCAGATCAATCTTTAATGACTTTAATGAATTCAATCAAAAGATTGCATTCATTGACTTACATTTGCATGAATACAAAAGACTGCCAAGGAATGCGAATGAATACGAAAGACTGCCAAGGAATGCAAAGACTGCCAAGGAATGGAAAGATTGCAAAAAGAATGCAAAGACTGCATGCAGTCCCAAAAGACTGCAATCAATTGATTGGGAAAAAAAAGAAGATTGCAATCATTTCATGGAAAATGATTGGTGATTGCAAAATTTCAAATTTTGAAGTCTAAGTCTCAAGTGTAAGTCAATGAATGCAATCTTTTGTTGGAATTGTGTAACTGAATGTCAAAGACTGCATTCACAAAAGATTGCATTCTTTTACAAGCCTGTTGCAGATAGAGCCTTACTTTTGACCAGTTTATTTTTTACCCAAGTATCAACTGACGAAATAATAGCCTGAAATTATAAAAATGAAAGTATTGTAAAAGAAAAATAATTTTAATCTAAACTTGACACCGGTTATAAATAAATAAAAACATCAATTAAAACTCAATTTTTAATCAAATTTTATACATTTATTTCAAATTATATTGTAATATAGTTCTTATGACTAATAATTATTGGAAAATACATTAATTCGACAATAGCTTTTTGATATATTACTTTTTTTCTGGTTTCTTAAATTGTATTGAATATTTTTATAAAATGAATTCACTACTTATGAATAATTTGCTTCACCAATATTTTTGTCTTAAAAACGATTTGTTGATATTTTGAATTAAAATATTTAAAAAATACGTTTTACCATTTTTCAATGTAATTATCTAATTGAGAAAAAAATGCATGGTATATAATTATGTTTATTTTCTTTTTTCGAATAAATAGTTAGTTTTTCGTAAATTTTGTTGGTTTGGTGTTAATAATTAAGTCGATTTTTGTTTTAAAGTTTTTTATAAACAAAATGTTTCAGCATATTTCATGTTTAATAGTATATTTTTTCTTCTTTCGATAATTCCCTTCCATGAACTTACCAATATAATAGGTATGTACATTTGTACATACCTATGAAATGAGGCGTTTTTTAAATATGGCTTCTGTGGACTAGACAATTTAAATAAACCATACAAAAATATTTAACTCTTGAGACTTAAAGTCTTTGTAGATAATAGTAGAGATAATCCGACACGCGAAGACAGCTTTTCTTTTCTATAAAATATTGTAAATATTTTTCAAGAATTTAAACCGAGTTGTGCGAAACTCTAGCTCACATTTTCGTTTCCAACTTTACATTTCTTACCTCTCAAATTGTTTGGGCTATTTCCATTCAGTCCTATTCTATTCACGTCATAAATCATATATTTAGTTCGCATTATAAAAAAATACCCTTAGGGTTTTAGAAAGAAGATGGCTCATGATTCTTTTCTCCAAGCTTATATGAGGTGGTCGCATGCCTAGTCGATGGAGAAAAAGTTACCTTCTTCCAATCTTAAAAGAAAGAGCGATACGCGAAGCTGTGATAATTACCGTTCGGTTAAGCTGACGTCACACACCATGAAGATAGTAGGGCAAGCTTTGGGTTACTGGTAAACTGCGAAAAGTAACACTGGTCGGCAACTTTTTGTGTGCTGAGTAGGAAGTCAAAAATTCACTGGCACGTCACGTTTTTGAAAAACTTGAATATTAACAGGTCAAAAACGCGTTTTTTGGGTACATTTAATGTGGAATTACATCACCGTTAAGTGATATTTTTGCAAAACTACCTATGCAATCTCATACGCCATATTAAAACGTACTTAAGGTATTTATTTTTTTTTTCACAATTATGTTTTTTCTCGAAGATTTTTTTCAATATCTTTGAGAAAAAACATATGATAAATATCTCAAAATCTTGGTTGTTTTTTTTCAAAGTATTGAATGGTTTTTTGAACCAAAAATATATATATATTTTTGCTAAACATCAAAAAGAACTTAATTGAAAATTTGTTTTTGGGAGTTTATAGCGAAAATGGTGATGAGTGTAGCTCAAAAACTAGAGGCGATAGAATAAATCTGAAATAGTTTTGAATTCAGCACACAAAAGTCAATTAATATCACCTAACAAAGTTCTTGCTCCCGACTTTTTTTTTTAGTTTTTTGCCAACCAGTGTTATAAGGCTGTCTGATTACCAGTGCGGGTTCGTCGCGGGTAACACAGATGCAATCCTAAGTATGAGGATCATTTTGGAAAAACATTGGGTTTCCTTTTAGGATATGCATATCGTATTGTTTTGATTTTGAAAAAGCATTTGATCGACACCACAAGAAATGATATGGGTACGAGGAGTTCCAGAAACTTATGTGCGGATAATTATGGATATATTTGATGGAGTAGTTACTAAAGTAAGATGTGCAGCTGGAGTCACTGAAGAATTCGCATAAGCTGGCCATTTGCATAAGCTGGCTAATTGCTGATCCACACAAGCCAAGTGTGAAAAGTTTAAAAATCTGGGGTCTTGGATGAAAAGTGAAGCTACTTGTGATGAAGATATCAATCATCGCGTAAGCCAAGGATGGATGAAGTGGCGGTAAAATTCTACTGAAAGGAAGGCTCTAAACCGCGGCTGGGCGTCCAGCACTCACATACCATATTCACAATTTTGAACAATGTATAGAAAGTATGAGAGTAAGTTAAAAAGCTTGATCGAACTAGAAGTTCGAAAACCCGAGGAAGCCTACTTGTTAAAAATACCATATCTCAAAAAATTGAACACGACCGACTCATTTGGTAATTCCATGTTCAAATTCGGAGTTCGTGAGAACCCCGGTAAAAATGCAATAAAGTTTAAATACAAAGTAAGAAGAAAGGTAGGTCTAAAAACACCAGAATTCACTTGGTCTAAAAAATAGAACAATACAAAACCAGCAGGTTTGTCGCCGATTTCTAAGATCAACCCGGTGAACCCCACAGGAGGATCACTAGTATGAAGCATATACATACATGGGAGAGTTACAATCCCCTTGCCATTGAGATTATAGCAGCGCCGAATAAAAATGGAAAGAAGGTAACTGATTGAAAAAATCGTTTTTTTTTTTTTAATTGAGAAGTAATAATAACTTGAATAGTGGAATACTGATGCTACGACTTGAATTAAATCTGCCTCTTTTGGTAAGGGAATAATAGTTGGTAAATAAGGAAAGAACATTCTCCCTCCCACTGAATATTAGAATAAGTCTGAATTCGAATAAAAATTTTGTTAGGAGAAAAGTAGACGTCCATCTAAACAAAAGTGCCCCACAATATCGTTTAGTAATTTTGAATCTGTTGTACAATTTTAATTAATTTTTAATACTGGATCGATAATCATTGAACAATATTATAGTTTTATGAATTGTGTTTTGCATTTTAGACTAGTTTTAAATTTCTGGTATCGCAATTTAATTACATATTATTTTTTTTTTATTTTTTTTTATTTTTATTCGTAGGTAATAAGAAAATTTCAAAATGACTAGTAATTTATGTCTACAATATATTACGTTTTAAAAACTTAAAATAAATCTGACTAGATGGATGTACGAGAATGTGTATGTTTAAATACTCATATCAGTCATTTATAATGCAAAATAGTTCTGTTACAGAATAAGTTACAATAATTAAAAAGAAATAAATACAATTTCATCAAATACACATACAATACAATTAATATTTATCTAAACTCAAATTAATCTATCTCAGGTTTGAAAAAAAGTGTTTTTTTTTTCATATCCTTATGTTTATTATAAAAAATAAAATACAATATAATATAAAAAAAAAATATATATATTTTGTAAAACCTTTTTTTTAAATAAATATTGTTAAAAAATATATATAAATCATTTCATTCGAAAATTTATAATTATACATTCTATAAACCGTGGAAAAGAAAAAGAAAACTACAAACCATCATTGGTTCAGGTACTTACATATTTACATAAATTATTAAAATGTTGACACAAAAACTCATGAAATGAAACCCAATTAATAAAATCAAGATCTTAATATTCACTATAACATTGCAGCTGTGTCGTTATTTCGTTTTGTGTGAGTTCTTTAAGAGATGCATTTGTCCTGCCTCCTACCCATTGGGTTTTACTGCTCCATCAGAATTGTGTCTTCTGACTTTACATTACCACCAGTTATTGCTTCCATGGCTTTCGACAAAAGTGTAGCATCTTTAAGACTTACCACTTGAAGTACTTGTGGCTCAGTACCGGGTGCTCCTTGTATCATCATTTGATGCATACCTGGGGAAACTGTTATCGTTTCCATGTGGTCACCATTCTCTACCTAAAATTTGAAATAAAAAAGGTTTGTTGATATTTGTTTTCTAGTTTTGGTAGCAAATATTTTCACATCATCTGAATATTTCTTTTACACGGATACCTGTTCGTGTGCAGTAACGACAAAATAAAAATCAAAAATTAATTCTGAAAATAAAAGATTTTATAAAGTGAAAATATGGAAATCAAAACAAAAATTATAAAAACAAAAACAAATGAAGAAGAAAAACGTCAACAAAATAATAAAAACATATTCTTCTAACAATGAACACATTCGAACAAATATACATGGTGTCCCAAAAGTCAACGTTGAAACGTAAACGGTAGATAGGGTAGGTGGTGACTGGTGACAGCTATCAGAAAAATAATAAAAAAAATCGCAGCCATATATTTTGTGAGTTATGGGCATTCGAAAAAAAGTCGAAAAAATGGTCACCCTGTGACGGTTTTTCATGTGCCGTGACTACAAATCTTAATTTTTCTTATTTTATTCTTTTGTTACAGAACCTTGAATAAACCTGCTATCAAATGCATTCAAAAAATTTTTAAAGAAAATATTACTTTTTTACCCAACGAAGTACTAAAAAATATTACATGACTCTAATTCAATGAGCCGTAGTGTAAAAAAAATGCACTACGATGTTTCGGCAAGTTGCCTTAAAAGTTGGTGTGTTCAATTTTCTTTTCAAAATGGTAAAACATTGTTGGAAATATTTCATAAATAACCGAGATAAAATTTTTTTTCTTAAGAAATCCGATTTTTTTTTAGGTAATTTTTCCATATTATTTAAGTTTTTGTATTCTGTAAGGTTAAAAGAATCCACAGCAACTGGGATCTATCCTGCAATTCTTGGGTCACTAGATGACCATCAGGCCACCTAACTTTTAAAAATCAGTATGATAAACTGCAACTAAAGCTAAAGTGTGATAAAAACTTAAAAAATTATTTAAGTTGTTTCAACTACTAAATATTATAATCTTTGAACAACAACAACATCTTGAATTTGCTACCTCCAAGTGTTTATGGCTAGAGTTACAGTACTGTTTCACGGATGCCAATCCGATCATCAGACTCCTTAATTCCATTTGTGTTTGGTGCTTAGTCTAGTAATTTTTCATTTAATTTGAAAAACTTTTTCCGTCACACTTGAGTATTGAAGCTAGACCAAGCGAGTTCAGAGGCCAGTACACTACGCACTGCGCCACCTCACCACATGATTTAGCTTCACCCAATTGTAGTTTTATCAGTTTATCACTTTAAATGAAAAGACTTAGCATTTTTACTAGCTCCTTCAAGTATGATTATATTGATATTCGGCTCTTTCATGTTTTTCTCCATACTCTTAGGCATATCAACAATTTGTTGTATATACGAAAGGAGGAAAGTAATTAGAAAGATATTATTACATTAATTTTAAATTATTACTTTTTTTAAGAAAATCTTTTAAAATCAAGCATATTTATTGAGTTGGAATATTTTTAGTCGGGCTTTTTATGATGAAAATTCATATTAAAATGAAATGAAGTTCACCTTAAATTTAACAGAATGTAAGCGGATTCCACTAATTTTAAGAGGAATTCGTATTGTTTTTAGAGGGTGGGATTTAAAGTGGACATCATCTTATTTTCACGTGCCTTTTTATCTTCGTGCAACAGGATTTTTTTTTAACATTGTGAAGAGTAACATGTTTTAACAAAAAACATTAAAAAGTTATTTTCTTGTATAAAAAAAATAAGAATATTTTTGATCTCTGGCGATTTCGGTTTTTGTTGCCATAGTATGAAATGATGAAAGCTTTCATTTGAGATGTATTTCATTTTTGTTTTGTTATATTTATATTTCTTCGCTTTACGGGGTGGTTTTTAGGGATTTTAATGCAAATTCACAACTTTAGTAGAATCTGACGTCTTGCTGAAAAGCGCAATTGTGAATGTACCTACTTCCATTTTCATTCCCATATGAGGCGTTCAGAATTATAATGGGTCAAGTCCACTTCTCTTTAGGTTGGATGTTTTAAGGTCTTAAAAATTAAGGTTTCGTTTTATGTCAAATAAAATAAAAGAAAGACATTTTGGAGATATAGAGCTATCGATCTGTGAAACTTTAGTTTCTGAGAAAAAGCTTCTCAAAGTTCAGAATAATGCACAAACTTAAAATGGACTTGACCCATTATTGTTCTGAACGCCTCATATTTTGTTTCCACATTGTTTATTTATTTTGTTAATTATTACTAAAATAAAAACTAAAGAATTTAACTTGAAGTCTGATAAATTTAATACAGAGTAGTATTTCTTTTTTATTTTTTGTTTATGTTATCATATATCTAAGTTAATTTGAAGCTGAAAAAAAATGATGAAAAAAATAAAAAAAAAAAAATGGTACAAAATACATTATTATGAGTTTTTATGAACAATTTTTGGCTCCAAGACTTCTAAAATTCGGCTCCTTGCCTCTAAAATTCTCTGGCAACACTGAACACAGGTAGATAGAGTTTTTTTTTGAGTTTTTTTGCTTTTATATTTTTTATTATTTATTTTCTAAGTTCACATTAGTGCCGCAATATTAATTTTTAAAGTTCTGAACGAATTTGTAATATTCATTTTTTGAGCATTCTTCCTTGTTGCCGAGTACTTGCTTGTATTTAATGTCGAATTCCTTTCAATTGAAAAATCGAATTTGCGGCGATCTCGAAGCGAATTTTTTCTGAAAATCATGTTCCATAGAAAAAAAATTCGCCTCAAACGAAGCAGAATTCGAATTTTTTTTAATCCCTCTTTTTTGAGAGATTTACACGGATTTGCACACACACTTGTAACATTTGACATTTCTCAAACGTCAAGCTGAAAGTTTTCTTCGTGTTGTTTGTTAATTTGAGAACACCAACTTCAAATAAAGAGTAAATTTTAATTGAATATCGTATTTTTATTGCGGAAAAATATGAAATAAATAAAAAAAAAACAATGTGCGATCAAAATATATTTTTTCCTGGCATATTTCTTGTGAAAAAGTAAAATTACTATGACTTTTCTTCTCGTAATTGTCGTCAGAAAATTTTTTCTCTGTAAAACCACAGCATACGACCAAAATAATAACCTTCTACTTCATCTTCACTCAGATCTTAATAATAACTGCAATTTCCCTTTGATTCTGATTAAAATAAATCTATATTACCGAAGAAAATAAACAAAATTATTGATCAAAGGAATCTCTGGTTTTATTTTGCAGAAATTGTTTTGGTTTCAGCTTGACGTTCGTGTAAAAATTGTTGTCATTTGTCAAATGACACACATACAATCGCAAAAAGAATTCGGTCTGTTTTCATGTTAATTTTTAACACCAAAAATTCGAATTTTTTGAGGCGATTCAAAAAATTGAAAGGAATTCGACATAAGAGATTGCAACCAACATTTTTTTATGTACAAGATTCTCTACTAAAATTTACTGTACATTTGTGTCACTATCTGCGCTTTTCACCATTTTAAATTTGTTTGGCCAAGAAATAAAGTGTAGCAATTTCGTCTGTAAAAAAGGGTTGCCATATAGAAGTTTCAATCTTAAAAGTCGCAATTCTATTTTGACATTTTGGGTTGGTGACGTTTTCTCCAAGACATAATCCCCAAACTAAAATCTCCAGCAACGGCCAGCTAATAACTATTGTTATAAAACACAACAAACTCTTTCGTCTATGAATTCACTTGACAAACTGAAAGTGCATTTTTTGTTCGAAACACAATCTTAATCATGTCATAACTCTAAAAGATAACACTGGTGAACAAAATTGAACTTTTTTTTGCCACAAGAACCAAGAAATACTTTTCTAGAGGTTTTTGATGTGCTGAACTCGAATCTGAAGTCAGAAAAATTTTATTGGCCTCCTCATTTTGGCTGTATTCGAGATTCAGTTTTTATGTGGGGTAGTTCATTATAAACAAATTTGTACCGGTGATTATAAGAACAGATATTCTTCTTTCAAAAACTGTTAAAATTTTCCCGATATCTCTTTAATTGCTTGAGATATCTGAAGTTTCAGTTAGTAAGCCTAAGAGAAACTAAATTTAATCTAAAGTTTAAGTCCCTGGTCATAAAATGTTTGACACAAGAACCAAAATATACTTTTCTAGAGGTTTTTAGGTTTGCTAAACTCGAATCCACAATCAGAAAAATTCTATAAGCTTCCGTTCTTGAAACATAACCGTTATAAAAAAATGTTCTTTTTGCATTTTATAACGGTAATATTTCAAGAACGGAGGCCAATAGAAATTTTCTGGTTGCGGATTCGGGTTCAGCAACCCAAAAACCTTTAGAAAAGTATATTTTGGTTCTGGGCGAAAAAAGTTTAATTTGGTTGGCCAGTGCTGTTTCTGAGTCAAAGACCAATCCTTAAATTTTAAATATCTCGGGCAGTAAAAGAGATATAGGAAAGATTAAAACATTTTTTGGAAGAATAAAATCAGTTCTTATAGGCACCGTTACAAATTTTTACTTGCGATATAGGTACTATATATCAAGTTATGCATTCGTACAAAAAAAAAGTTGAGATAGCATTTTTCCATGACATTACGATGGTAGAGAATGCCAAAAAAGTGGGACCCGGAAGTCCGTCTGTCTGTCAGTCTGTCTGTATAAGGAGCTACAGCCTGAACGGGTCCATCCGATTGACTTCAAACTTGGTATGTAGCATTTTTTGGAGGCTCTCCAGAGGGGTTTTTGGAATTAATTTTTTTGGTCCAAAAATAACGGTAGGTACCTGTCATACAAAAATTTCGGAAAAGTTTAATTTCACGAAAACGGCTCCAACGATTTTATTAAAAAATTTAAATGTTAGTTTTTAAACGAGGTCTATCTTTTGAAGAAAAAACATTTTTTTTAAAATCATTATTAACGGTACCTGCCATAGGACCGCTTTTTTCAAATCTGATTTTCTGCAAAATATATTTTTAAAAAAATTTTGAAATTTTTTTTTTTTTGAAAAATCAAATTTTCGAAAACGGGACATTGAATTTTTTTGAAATTTTGTTTAGATGTTGATTAGTGATTTCTACAAAATGGCATACCAATTTTATTTTAAAACTTTTTTTTCAAAAAATTATTTATAAAAAATTAGTTTTTTAAAAAACGGCTCTAACGATTTTGAAATTTTTTTTTTCTAAAAATGCACCTTAATATATCAAATAAAATTGCGTACTTGTTTTGTGGGGCGATTTGATTTCAGATATTGTTTTATTTTTTTGAAAAATTAATTTTAATTTTTTTTTTATGTTTTTATTTTTTTTTTTTTTTATATACCTACATTTCCCAAGTTTCTATATAAAAAGTCTTAAAAACTTAAGCAACTTGAACTCTAAGATCAAGTTCGTGCGACCCAGTCGTGCATTTGAATTCATAAGGAATTACCCCACATAAAAACATAACTTCGAAAACAGCCAAAATTACGTTTTTCGGCATTTTCTTACGGTAATATTTCAAAAACGGAGGCCAATAAAAATTTTCTGACTTCAGATTCGAGTTCAGCATATCAAAAACATATAGAAAAGTATATTTTGGTGCTTGTGGCATTCCATTTTCTCAAAAACTAGAAGGCATAGAAGCATATAATTTTCAGAATTTGATTATAAATTAATTGAGGTAGTTTATTTCATTGATTTATTTCATATTTAAATTTACAGTCTTGGTTAAAATAGTATTTAATGTGTTTTTTTTTTTACTTTTTTTCCCTAATTTTGACTTTGAAGTTTATTATTTCGAGAACAATTAATTGCAATAATTTGATTTAAAAATTAGAATCTAGTGTACAATTCTTGCTTTTGAAAATGGTATCATTCATAAATGTAAGTGTTGCCGTTGTTTTTTAATAATTTTTTTTGGATTTAATGTGATATTTTAGAAAATTGCCTATCCTGACTAAACGGGGGGAGATGGACCCCCCCTCCCATAGTAAAAAATTATTGTATTAAACTCCTCTACAAAATACCGTTATCAATTCTTGTCGCCTTAAAACTTTTGATTTTTATTTTAAATTATCCCGATTAGAAATACAAAAATATGAATAACTTTTGAAAAGGAGCAGCTATGATTTCAATTCCAACGGATTTTGCACGTATAATCATCAACGAATACAACCCAACTTGCAGTTTTTGTCGACATTTTGGTGCAACCTATCGATGCTTCCTGCCCACCGTGCGGTGTGCTGAACTCGAATCCGAAGTCAGAAAAAACTAATCAGCTCCCGTTTTTAAAATATTACCGTTAGAAAATACAAAAAAACGTTTTTTGAATACTTCGAACCTTATTCTTTTATATAAGGAAAATTGTTTTAGCATATTTAGTAACGGTTTCTAAAAGAACTATTTTTCATCTTTCAAAACCTGTTTAAATCTTTTCAATATCTTTTTTATTGCCCGAGATATCTAAAAATGAAGTAAGTGGGTTTAGCTTCATATATAATAAAGGAGATAATGGCGTTAGAAAATTTCTATGGTAGATATAAAATGCCAAACAACTGAGGATATCTCTGGCTGTAAAAAAGATATCCGAAAGATTTAAACAGGTCTTGAGAGATGGAAAATAGTTTTTATAGAAACCGTTACTAAATATTCTCAAACAATTTTCCTTACTATAAAAAAAATAAGGTCCGAAGTACAGCATTTTCTAACGGTAATATTTCAAAAACGGGAGCTGATTAATTTTTTTTGACTTCGGATTCGAGTTCAGCACACCGAAAACCTTTAAAAAAATATATTTTTGTTCCGGCAAATCGTAAACATGCATCAATGTGAACGAATCTGCTTGTAATATTCATATAAATGCGAGTTACCCTCGATGCATGTAAACTGTTGCTAGATTTTGGTCTATTATGTAAATCAAACCAAAATTACTTCGATTAAGAAAATAATTTACTATTTTATTGAAAGAAAAATTTTTTTTTTACAAGAAAAAAAATAAAATTATAAAAAGTGATAAACCAAATTAATAATACAAAATAATAAAAATAATATTTTTTATTACAAACAAAAAAGGTATAATATGTATATATTTTTTACTAAATAACTACTCAAAACAATAAATAGAATATTTTTAACTACAAACACTACACAAAAGTATATTTTAAATTCAATTCAAAGAAAAATAAATTATTTTTTTTTTAATAAAAATAAAAATAAATGAACATTTTAACTTTTCTACTAACGAACTTAAAAAGAGTTAAAATTAAATTTACATGCCAAAACTGACATTTTGCACAGGTAAATATTTCATATTTGGTACATTGCACTATAGTTACTATAGTTATTTTTTTTTGGTTTTTGCTTATTTTTTTGTTAATGGCGTAATTTGCGTATTTTGGCATAGTTTCCTTTTTTTAAATTATATTGTGCTTACTTTTAATACTAATTAATTTAACGAATTTATTATTTTGTTAATAATATAATAGCAACAATACTGTAGTAAAAAGTTCGAAATGATAGCTTGGAAGGCGATTTAAATTTTAAGAAACAATTGTTATTTCTAGTCAGGAGTTAGTGCCTATTAGCGGATACGCAGGATTTTGCTCACAGTGGTCGACTGAATTCGCGGTAAATTCGTTTTCGCATTTTTTGCGATTAGTGAATTCGACGAATAAACTACATACATCATCGATTATTTTTTTTACTGAACTACAGGTATCATCCCGCTGTCATTTTATTGATATTATAATGTTAAAACTTTGTCATTTTGAATTCTAGAAAAAGCCTAGTGCCGTTTTTATTGGTTTCACTCAATCCTGCAGTCATTCTAAAATCCAATAAAACAGTTTGAAAAATAAAAACAAATAAAAACAATAAATATTTTGAAAAAAAGAAAAATCTGATAAAATAATTTTTCAATTTTCTCAAAAACTAGAAGACATAGAAACATATAGTTTTCACTGTTCGATAAGGAATCAATTGAGGCAGTTTTCTGTGTGAGTAATTTTTTTTTATTAAAATTCACAGTCTGGACAAAAATAGTATAAAATGAGTTTTAAAATTTTTTTTCACCTTTTTTTTAACTTTGAAATCGATTATTTCAAAAACTATTGGTTATAATATATTGATTTAAAAATTAAAATTAAATGTACAATTTTGCCTTTCGGAAATGGTATAATTTATTACTGTAAGTGTTGTCGTTGTTTTTTAATAATTTTTTTTAGAAAACTGCCCCCCCCCCCCCTACCTAAACGGGGGGAGATTGACCCCCCCTCCCAAAGAAAAAAATTTTTGTATTGAACTCCTCTACAAAAACCCATTATCAAATCCTGGCGCCCAAGTTATCCTACTACGTGCCAAAACAACATTTTTGTTCCATACTTAAAAGTTCGAATTTCTGTATCTGGGTTGAAATCGTAAAATTTTTTTTTCTAAGCCGATTTTAAAAAATAAATATTATTTTAGAATACATTTTTAAAACAGCATGTTGTTGTGAAAATATATACTTTAATTTGATGTAGAAGTTAGGTAAATGACGAAAAAAATGGAATTTTTGAACTTTGACAGCTTATAAATTATAGGTGGTTTAACCGAGTTACATGTTTTATACATTGTTGAAAATGTTTATTTATCTCCTATCAGAAACTGTAAAAAAATCGAAAATGGGTAAAAATTTGACGAAGCTAGATTTTTTTTCAATGGGTGAAGGTCAAAAAAACCGTTTTTTGCCCTTAACTCCAGATTTTGGGGGTGTTGGGGACTTTTTAAATACCGTTTCGTAATCAGTGCGACTAGCTCTACAAAACGTGATAGGTCTCCGCCCGCGTATATTTTAAAACCTCATTTTTGTAACACCGTGTTATTATCATACTGTTGAATTTTCAGTTTCCTATCTTTTATAAAAGGGGGTGCTGATCGTTATTGAAAAATTGTTTCTTGAGTCAGTACAAAGATTTTCAATTTTTTGCTTATTAATTATTATGAGTTATTGCTCACATTTTTTCGAAAAAAATTTAATATCTATGTTTTAAAAAGACAATAAAGACTTAAATAAAATATAAACTTTTCAAAAAATCTGAAAAAAATCAAGATTGCGTACAATACCTAAATATTGAACTGTTATCAGCACCCTCTTGCACTGAAGATAGCGACACAACTGTGTTGTTTTATATAAAGTGGAACAAACTTAGCGGATGGCTCGACTGAAAATCGAAAAAAATCTTTTTTGGACCACACTAGTGATTATGGAACCAAAAAAATGTTTTTCATTGCAACAGTTCATCATTCTCTGAAGCCAAAACATTTGGTTCAAGTTAGTATACTCGTTACCTTCTGTAAGATATAGGATTTTAAATACGGTTTGCTGGTCTTTAATGGTGAGATTTATCGTTACCAACGAAAAAATATTTTTTATCGAGGCATCCATTAAAGTCACTACACAAATCAACTATGATGTCGTTAACCATTGAATACCATTGCGTAGCAAAGTAAAATATAATAAATTACTGGCGCGACTAACAGATAACCAAGGTAAACGGTATAGTTTTTGCCACATGCAACTCAACTTTTTTATCAATTCGTCTTGTAAATAAACCAAACAAAATTGATTCAAAATTAGCATTATCACTCTTAAAACAAGATATTTCTGGTTTAGTTAAATTAGATATAATTTTGAGTCGGATGAAACAATAATTATTAATTATCAACTTAAGTCCACACCTAAATTGATTTCATGTTCTCGTTGTCTTAGTTCATAGCATTTCTGGGTTTATCGATTTCGAATTTGGAAGCCACACTAGTTCCTAAAATTTCACCTTTGAATTGCCAGAATTCTCGTGAATAATATGAAAGTATTTTTCTTTATCCATCTTAAGAGGGATATAGAAAAAGAACTCGGTAATTTTTTTCTAGATCAAATTACCAGTATATTACGTTCCTGGAACCCGAAATACAAAGTCTTTATGCTGTTCTTTAAATTTTTTTTTGAAGACTTATTTGAGGTTTATTTAAAACTGGAAACGCGTTAAAACAAATAAACCGATTGAGCTGAAACTTACACCACTTCTTTTCTAAGTATCATCTTTTAAATGAATTAAAAACATTTTTAATTTAAGTATTTAATGTGAAAATTATTGATAAATAATGATTTTTACTTGCTCTATAGGGCAAGTATTGGTTTCGTGTAGAAAAAAAATTTGAGGTTTTAATCAAAACCTACATTGCGATGATGGAGAAGATCAAAAAAGTGGTTTTCGTCATGCCGTCCGTCGGTCTGTGCGTCCATCTGTACATCGAGCTAGGGCTTAAACGGATGGATGGATTTGCTTGAAACTTGGTACAGATGATTTTTATGTAATTCCTTAGACCCGTTTTTTGTTTATTTTTTTAATATCTCCAATTTAACGCATATCTCCCATATAACGTTTTCGAGGTATTTCAAATTTCTCGGCTCTAACGATTTCGTTTAAATTTGGTGTGCGCAGTACTCTTATTAATTCTAACAAAACTGCGTTTTTATTTTTTCTCAAAAAATGCCGAGAGCGGAAATATGGCGTTGCCATTTTTCAAAAATTGACATGTTTTTTAAGTTCATATATTTCATCAAAGCATAAGTCAATTTTATTCAAAATTTACAGACATCATAGGTATTGAAGTGTAAAATGTAAAAAAAATTTAAAAAAAAAGTTTTTCAAAAATATTTTAAAAATTGAATTTTTTTAACTTTCGATTTTTTTTTTGTTTTTATTTTTTTTTTCTCCACAAAATCTTAAATTTCCAAAAGATATTTAAGATAAAGATACTTTGAACTACAAGAGCAAGTACGTGCGACCCAGTCGTGCATTTTATTTTTTTTCGAAAAACTTGCACGAGATTTAAAATTTTTTTTTCTGATCAGTTTTCTCCAAACTATCGACTAGTTGTTAGTACAATCAACGTAATCTTTCTTTCCCGACTGTTTAAGATCAAAATTACGAACAAAACCGAAATTCTATGTTTTCCCACAGAGTTTCAAATTACCAATTTGAATTTAAAAAAGATTCATGGACAATGCGTTTTTGTTTCCTGCAATTATGCTATGAAATTTTATAAATCTATATCGCAAAAAAAAAAGTCAAAGACAATTTTACATGTTATCACATGTATATGTATTAAATCACCTTCCGTTACTATCACTTTTGCTGCTATTTCCTTTCTTGACTAGAATTATAACTAATCCCTATGCTAATTTTTATAACCTTCATTTTATATATATAATAATAATTATTTAAATATGCATATTTTTTTCCGTTTAGGTTTTCTTTTATCACTTTTCTATTTTCTCTATTTTTATTTCTGTTGTTTTTTCTAGATCGATTTCATCAACTAACTGTAATTCAGGTTTATGTACTTGCTTAGTATAAGATTTGTTTAAAATTTGCTTTCGTCTTTTCGAAATTTTATTGGTATTTATCGGTTTAACCGATAAGTTTTTATTGTTCTCGCAAATAATGTTATTGTTTTTATTCTTATTGATACTGCTTCGATTACTACTATTACAATTGATAATAATGCTATTATTATTCGTGGTTATTCGATTATCTCCTCCGACAGTATTGTTGCTATTACTTATAAACACTTTTGTTACAGAATGCTGCGATTGTTGTTGGTGGGCCTGGTGACTAGAGTTACTTAAACTAGAAGGACTATTAAATGTTTGGCAACGTGGAGGTGCTACTGTAGACGCTATTGTCTGCGCAATTGTATGAACTATTCGTCCACCTACATGAGTTGGTGGCATGTGTGGCGTAGCAACCCCATTCGAATTACCAGGGGCTGACAGAATTGAATAATATTGTAAATTATTATTTTGACTGTTAGAATCTACCTGCATTGGTGTGATACACACTGTGCCATCACTATTCGTGTGCAATTGTTGAATGTTTGCAATCATGGATTGGTACATCGATGCAGAAACTGGAACGGTGATCATATTGCTTACGGAAACTGGATAGCCTTAAAAATATAATGAAAAAATACCATGTTTAAAAAAATATTGTATGAACGTTCTTGAATATCTTACCTTGACCATCATCGGCTGTGATATAGATCTGACCGTCTTGTCCAACTTGTGCTTCAGTCAAATCCACAGTCATATTTTCATGACCATTGACGTCTGATAGGCTTTGAACCGTTTGAATTGTCGCACCACCTTCACCTTGATGAAGCTATATAAGAAAATAGTTAAGGAATTTATATTATTTAAAAGTTTTATAATGTATACCGTTGCTACTCCTTGAACTTGAGCTGTTGTGCCATCAGGAAGCGTTATTATCGGATTGTTGGGATCTACTTGAATCAAAGAAACTGTTCCATCTGCATTTTGTATTGTAGATAGTACCGTTTGAGTGTACTGTAAAACAAAACCGTTATGGTTATACTTGATTTTTTTTCTATCAAACCAAAAATAAAATCTATACAATAATTAAAAAAGGATTGGAAGAAAATGCAAATAAAAATTATCACACAAGAAAATCATAACAAAAAGAAAATAATAATTGTTTGATTCGTAGTGGAACCACTTTCGGTTCAGACTTTGAACAAAGTTTCAGACTTTATGGCAATTGGCATAGTACTGAAGAAATTTGAAAGTCATAATCGCAATAGAGTTGAATAATCCAACCGAGTAAATGAAATCATATACGGTCAACTTCAATAAAAATTTGGTCCAAATACGATAGAAATTGTATAAATGATTCCTTTGATAGCTGGCAATATAGTTGAGGTCATTGCACTTACAACACTGCCTTGTATAATACGAGATTAGATTACATGTTTAAACGAGAACCACTTCGTCAAATTCATCTTTCGGTTTAGATTTCAATCATATACAATAGCTATATTCAAGCAACCTAAACAAACCTTCTAAAAGAAGATTAAACCAAATGTTAACATGATATTTTTGGTTGAATTGAACCCAGTCAGATCTATTATACCAAAAATGGCAGAATTAAAAATTGCTTCAGCAAATCAGCAAACAAAAAAATTTAAAAAAAAGCGGAAAACAAAATATAATTAATTAAACTTATAAGACAAATTATAAACAAACAAAATAAACCAAGTTTCAGAAAAAAAAAAAACTAAAAGAAAAACAATATCAAACAACGAATAACGAATAACGTTAGTACGAACATCACAGTCACTCAATGTCATCGGGTCGAGGCAAACCTGCGTGCCTCCTATTGTAGTCTGATGTGCAGATGATGAATTTGAGTTCCCTGTATTTGTGTGAATTTCAATTTTTGTTGCTCCTTGATTCGATTGGTTATTATTTGATTGAACCACAGATTGTGTATTTTGTATAATTGTCCCGTTATTATTAATTTTCAAGACTCCAATTTGCTGCAAATGATGTTTAAGTTTAATTAAGTGTAACTAGTTATTATAATTTTGTATATTAATTAAAATGTTAAACTTAAGGTTTTCCATAAATCTATAAAAATAAATAAAAACAAATAAATATTCGAACATAATGCTTTACAGAAACATAACGATCTATTCGAGGTCAGTAAGATGAATCAATAATTTAAAACAATGGATTTTCTAAGGCGAAACAAAAACCCTTTACAATCAAATTACTTTTTACAATTATTGATCTGTTTAACTTTAAAGAATCAAATGATTGCATAAATACTGCATTTTTAGTTTAACATCAATAAAATTAATTATTTTTCGTAGAAAAAAGGCTTACAATAACCCGGGGCTAAAGTTTTTGGTAATGTTTTTTTTTAAATATTTAAGAAAAATATTCATCAATGTTAAGTTTTTATACAAGAAAATAAAGAAGACACTCACGTTGTTATTGGATGATGTAACAGTGGATACAGTTGATGTTCCCTGATCACTTGTATGTTGTCTGACAATTTGTGTCACCTTATCGTCTTCATCCGCAAATGTTGGCAAAAGATCTTCCCGTCCATGGTATTTATAACAGTTAATGACAATTTTACGCAAAGCATGTGTCCAACTTATCTAATAATTAAGAAACCAAAAAGTTATTACTTTACGACTCTAGTTTTATTATTTAATTACCTTTTGTTTCTCTTCTTCTGTTCGTGCATCCATTCTAACATTTGCCCATGGCAACTCTTTTGGCCACCAAGGTGGGCGAGTCGATTCTCTTCCCCAACCGGGCTTACCCCTGCCTGTAGAATATTTAAGCATTAGAGGAATAAACGCTCGCAGTTGTGCTTGAGTCATTTTTTCAACTGGAGTCGGTATGCCGTCAATAATTAGTGGAGGAAGCTCAAAGAGTGTTGGATCTTCTGTGGGTGGTGGTGGAGCTTGTTGTGCAAGTGCTGTTTCCAATTCTTCCATGACAATATTTTTTAAGTTCCGTACAACATCTTCGAGTGGTTTCGCACCGAATACTTTGTAACTTGTATTTGGTTTTCCAGGTGTTGCTACAAGTACCACAGCTTGTTTGCCAACACGACCAGTAAATTCATATATAATGCCACGCAGTTTACGCAGCAAACGATTTTGTTGGCGTTTCCTTACCGATGGATTAGTTTCAAACGAATGTGGTCGTTTGCGTTTTTTCGATGATGCGATTGCAGCGGCAGCAGCTACTCCCACCGGTCCAGCGGCGGCCAACTGTGTTGCTACCTCATCTTGTATGCTCATATGCACCATATCGGAATCATCGTATACACTAACACCGTCACTGCTTATAACGTCATCGTCATCATCATCTGATGCAATACTTAATTGTTCGTCATCGATCATTTCAATTTTGTACGTTGTGTTGTTCATTGTTGTGGAGGAGTGGGTTGTGGTACCCGTAGATACGGTGGTGACATTCATTTTGGTTATTATTATTTTTTTTTAACTTATGCTTAAATTCTAAATGTTAATTAAATAACAGTGTGGAAAATCCACTTGTTCTTTGGTATAAATATATTGCCTCAGAGTGCGTTTTTGGTCTTTTGTTGTTTTGTATTATATGGCGTTAGGAATTTTACTAGATAAACCAGTTAAAAAGTCTGTAAAATAAAAAAATATACATACATAAAAAATTTAGTTTATTAAAAAGGCGGTAGAATATCAGCAGGAAAAAGCAGATGATACTGAAAGGTGTTCATGTTTCGTAAAGTTCACTTATTCTGATTATTATTTTTTGTTAATATAGGTAACTATAATGCTTAAAGTGATATTACTATAACTCAAAATATAATTTATTAAATAAAAAGAAAATAATTTTTAAAATGTTTGTTTTTTATTTGTAAGTTTAAAAAAAATAATTTCACAACTTTTATGTTTTTGTTTTTATGCGACGCGTTTCGGACTTCTGTTTTTATGCGCACGATGATAGACAGAAGTCCTAAAACGGGCGAAATGCCCGATGATGGGCAGAAGTCCAAAACGCGTCGCATAAAAAGAAAAACATAAAAGTTGTGAAAATTATTATTTTAAAAAACTTACAAATAAAAAACATATAATTTAAGAATTAGTTTCTTTTTATTAAATAAATTATATTTTGAGACCATCATAACTTGGAGACCAAAAAACCCATAAAATTCTATTTACTATAACTGCATAAAAATTCGAAAAAAGAAAGATTTTTAGCTATCCACTTAACATCTTTAACATCTCAATATTATCAACGGGTATTTATCAAATAAGGCAATTTTTTTTAAGGAAACATTTTTCTTCTGAAGAGAATATGGTAAAAATTGGTCCAAATATACATCACGAGTGAAAACTATGTCGTTATCCACTTATGTATGAGCCCATCTGCCAATGCCATATTAAAAAAAATATTGGTGTCAAAGGAAAGGCATTTTCTTATTGAGGAAGAATATGTACAAATTTTAATTCTTTTTTGAAAATTGGGAAGGTCATGGCCAGAAACCTTTATTTTAAAATCCTTCACTAATTCCGAGAATAAAAACTAATCAACACTTTTTGTGGTGTAACGTATATTTTAAGCTTAGCGTTCTAGCAAAATATTAAAATGTCTTCAACGGTGTTGTTCTGAACAGTGAGTTTATTTTCTGATCTAGTTTGCTGTTCACTAACGCTGTCTTGAACAGTTTAGAACAGGATTTTTTGTTCTTGTTTTTGAGTCAGAACAGGTTAGAAGAGATTCGTGAGAACTTTCAATTATGTTAGTTGTTTTTTTTTTCTGTTCTAACGTTTCTCATCTAATCTATCTAATTCCTTGCAGAACAGAACTTTTAATTGTTTAAAATGACTTGTTAAACAATCACCTTTTTGCCCGGAAATAGACACAGAAAAGAAATTAAATTTATTGGTAATTCTACGATTTGAAATCTTAAGTGAGTTGATTTCGTAAAGTTGTTAAAGCAACAATTTTTTTATTTATATTACTCTTCTCAGAATGGGTCATGGGATGCATTGACAAAATATTGAGAAAGGGATTTATGGAGACGAGTGCAGACGAGTGGTACTGGTAGATTTCATTGGTCGAATTTGTATAAAATTCGTGGAAGCAGAGCTAGATATTAAAAACCACAATATTTCATCATTTTAACTCTTTCAGTCACACTTTTAAGTGAAAGATAAGATTTACAATTTTTGTTTATGATTATATTTGTTATGGTTATTTGATTAGAA
The DNA here is from genome assembly GCF_945859705.1 of Episyrphus balteatus. Taxonomy (NCBI): domain Eukaryota; kingdom Metazoa; phylum Arthropoda; class Insecta; order Diptera; family Syrphidae; genus Episyrphus; species Episyrphus balteatus. The sequence continues at coordinate 55,428,815 of NC_079135.1, read as the reverse complement.
AAATACATATAATTTTCTTAAAACGGTTATTTTTTTCAAGATATAATGATAGTTACAACCTATGAAAAATAATAAAAATTTTTGAAAGGGTGGTTTCATTTCGAAGAAAAAACTCTGTTAATTAGTTTAGATCTCTTATTTGTATTTTTCTCTAAGGAGTCAAGTGATTTTTTATTGTTATTAATTTGAAAGTTAATTAATTTCAACGAAGAAAATTTTGAAACAAAACAAGTCTTTTCTGTTATTTTTTTTCCACCAATATAAACAAAAATAAAGGCTTGGCCACACCGGAGGGTACATGCGGTAGCGGTACGGGTATTTGTATGAACAAAATTCCACATCTGAACGTTGATGTTTCAGTTTGGAATTTTTTTCATACAAATACTAGTACCGCTACCGCATGTACCCTCCGGTGTGGCCAAGCCTTAAGTTCCGAAAAAATTATTTGTTTCAGTATTGGTTTTATTGTATTTTATGTAGCTTTCTACTCTCCTTTTTTTCTCTTACTCCATAATAAGTGGACAATCCGTTGGATATATGGTTACATTAAGCCTTCTCTGGATTTATAGTTACATAAAGCAGCAATTTGTTCTTCAGTTTTAAGAAATTTAAATTATTAAAGTAAAGCTAGGATTACACGGTCAACTCAACCAAATGGGCAAGCGCGTTGGATCTCGGTTTGACATTTATAACTCTAAATCTTTTTGTTTTGATAGACGTTTTTTTTTTTGTCAAAGCTATCCGAAGTAGGATTTCCCAAACATCAACACTTTATCTTGGTGCATGCACTTCGTCAAAATTCTATCAGCAGCTTGGTGTAGCTTTTATTCCTATCGGCAGCTGCGTGTTGCTTTGTAAAGCATGTAAACGTCAACTGCGGATACGGATAGCAATGCCAAAAAACACAGTTGATTTATTACCAGAAGTACGTTCTTTAATGCGCCGATATTAATTGTTGCTAACAAAAGTTAGCTATTATGAAAAAAAAAGTTTAAAAAAAATTTAACATTATGACGTCACAACATCGTACCTGAATGCAATGTTAAACTATCAAATAGTTATGTAACTTTTTTCAACTCAACTTCTGGACTTGATTTTCAATGTTAATTTGTCAAACACAACTAAAAAGGGAAATTGAAATTGTTTAAAGCATATATTTTTGTTTCATTTGGCTTAAAATTCAATTTGAAAGAATTATTTCAATACAAAAATTATTTTTCCTTGTTTATTTAATCTAAAAATTCATCTCAAATAATTTTATTTTTGACAGATCAACAAAATCCAACACTAGCCGTTCCTTTATGGAAGTTAACGTATCCTAACTAAAACAAAAACAACGATTTTTGACACAACAACCTAAGTTAATTTTATTTCATAAAAGAACGGGCCACAGCTTGTCGAAAAATTGCAACTTTAAAAACCCATTAAACTAATTTTGATAGAAATAACTTTTTATTATTTATTATAATTTATTTATGCACTTCAAGCAATATTATGAAAAATAAATAAGCAGATAAGCACACATTTTAATTTAAAATCAATTAAGTAACAAAATAACCCTTCATTTTCCATTTAATTTTTATCAAAGAAATCTTCACACCACTATTGTAATAAAATATGCTCTTTATCTATTCAAAAATCGCAATATTTTTCCATATTCAAACGCCTCATGAATTGACCAATAAAATTTGACAATTTCACACATGTAATTGAATAAGTTATTTTACTTAAGGTTTTTGTTTTTTTTTTCTACTCAAACTTCTTTTTCTCGAAACTAGGGTTTTTTATCGTTTAGATCACTCTTAATTGGGGTGATTAAATATGCTTTTGAGTTTCTTGTCGTCTTGAAGAATTTATTTTCATTTTGCACAACGATATAACATAATTTTCCTTATTAAATAAATTATTGATGAAACCATAATGTAGTACAATAAATTACCAAAAAATATTTTAACGTAATATACACACACGGTCGCGCCGACGCAATGAACCCTACTGCCTTACATAATACAGAACTCAAACCAACCCCACTGAGAAACCAATATAAGAAAATCAAGTTATACAGAGTTAGGGTGGATATTATCATCCCTTTTCAAACAGTTACGCATGCACAATGCACTTCACCCTCTATAACTACTAGTCATCCGGTTTTTTCTTCAACGGAAACAACCCTTGTTAATAAAAAAAAACAACCTAAAATACACGTATATGACAAAATACAAAGCCAGGGAAAGATAAAATTTACATTTCAAAATCTATGAAAAGGAAGTTAAAAGGTCATTTACACTACCTATTCTGATATCCAGTCATAACAGACGAACACATTGCCCCCGTGTCACATGTTTGAGTAGAGGCATATATTTTTTTTGTGCGATATTTTAAAACCATTCCCATTCGAGGAATAATCTAACGCATAAGGAAAAATTACAGGCATAACCATTTGTTTTAAAAAGATTTTTGGAATATAATTGTAAGATTCTATTGTTTTTTATTTTTATTCCATCTTATATATATAATTCTCCTGTGCGTTTGTTTGTGAGCCTACTCCTTCTAAACGACTGGACAGATTTTTCTGAAATTTGGTGGGTGTGATAAGGTCCATCAGAGACAGGTTTTGTTTCATAATTGGACCCGGTAGGTGGCGCTGTTGTCGAGTTGTAGGAAAATTGCATATTCTGAACGAACGACTGGACAGATTTTTGTGAAATTTTGTGTATGTGATAAAGTCCATCCGAGACAGGATTGTTTTATAATTGGACCCGGTAGGTGGCGCTGTTGTCGAATTTTAGGAAAATTGCATATTTTGAACGAAAGACTGGGCAGATTTTTATGAAATGTTGTGTATGTGATAAAGTCTATCCGAGACGGGTTTTGTTTCAAAATTGGACCCGGTAGGTGGCGCTGTTGTCGAGTTTTAGGATAATTTCATATTTTGAACGAACGACTGAACAGATTTTTGTGAAATTTTGTTTATGTGATAAGGTCCGTCCGAGACAGTTTTTTTTTATAATTGGACCCGGTAGGTGGCGCTGTTGTCGAATTTTAGGAAAATTGCATATTTTGAACGAAAGACTGGGCAGATTTTTATGAAATGTTGTGTATGTGATAAAGTCTATCCGAGACGGGTTTTGTTTCAAAATTGGACCCGGTAGGTGGCGCTGTTGTCGAGTTTTAGGATAATTTCATATTTTGAACGAACGACTGAACAGATTTTTGTGAAATTTTGTTTAGTGATAAGGTCCGTCCGAGACAGGTTTTTTTATAATTGGACCCGGTAGGTGGCGCTGTTGTCGAGTTAGGAAAATTTCATATTTTGAACAGACTGGGGGCCAATTTGGTTCTGTGAAAACGTGAATCGAAAAAAAAAACTTTTTCATTTTAGCTTTCAAACACTCTTTTCACTTTTTCGATTCATTTGAAACGAAAAACGATTCTCATCCTATGATATCACAAATAATTTAGTGAAAAAAATATATATTTATATGAATATTTTTGATGTTTGTTTTCATTTTTTCACAGAACGAGAATAAAATGAGTGAACAAGTGAAAAGCTTTTCGTTTCACTTATTCACAGAACCAGAATTGGCCCCCTGGAGAGATTTTTCTGAAATTTAGTGGATGTGATAAGGTCCATCCGAGACAGGTTTTGTTTCATAATTGGACCCGGTAGGTGGCGCTGATGTCGAGTTATAGAAAAATTTCATATTTTGAACGAACGACTGAACAGATTTTTTGTGAAATTTTGTTTATGTGATAAGGTCCGTCCGAGACAGTTTTTTTTTATAATTGGACCCGGTAGGTGGCGCTGTTGTCGAGTTTTAGAAAAATTGCATATTTTGACCAGACTGGAGAGATTTTTGTGAAATTTTGTGTGTGTGGTATGGACCCAGTAGGTGTCGCTGTTGTCAAGTTATAGTTAAATTCCATATTTGAAGTCCGAATGACAGTAGATATAGATTTTTATGAAATTTTGTGTGTGTGTGTGTGTGTGTGTGTGTGTGTGTGTGTGTGTGTGATAAGGTTCGTTCGAGACAGGTTTTGTTTTATAGTTGGACCTGGTATGTTGTCAAGTTATAAGCAAATTCAATATTTGGGGTTCAAAATCGCTCATATTCAAGGGTAATAAAAACAAACATGAATTAACTCTTTAAAATGTTAGTCCCGCAAAGAAAATTGTTTACCATCAGTATATCTCAATTAAATTTATGACTGCATCTTAAAATTTGTTTAAGTTGTTTCAACTACCATTAATACAATTTCCTTTTTTTTTTAATCTCTTTCCATTTTTAATCGTTTTTTTTTAAGATTTTATCCTATTGCTATTGTTTCGGCTACTGGCTCCAACATTACTCACACGGTAACGGTTTAGAAACGAACAAATACAAACTTCAATGAAACCAAAATATGTAAGAGAGAGAATACTATTTTTAAAGTGGATTAAAAATGAGCGTAGAAAGTGGATGCTACATTCCGCAAATAAAAATTTTGGAAGTTAAAACGAAAGTCAACAAAACAAAAACAATGGTTGTTTGTATAGTCGGTTTACGGACGATAATTTTACGTGATAACGTCATAAGAAAACAGGTTGTTTAAACAAAAAAAAAAGTAAAAAGATCGTTCTTGGTGTTGGAATTCCAGGCCTCTGGTGCAAAACACAAATCATTAACAGTTTCACAAAAGAAAGGGAGAATGAGTCATATTTTTCTATAATGGCAGGCGGGATTCATCGATTTAGGCACTTTTTGCAAAAAAAAAAATAAGAAGTGAAACCAGAGCCAGTTTTTGTATATTTGTGAATTATATAACCTTTATTGGTTGAATAAATTCCGATAAAAATTTGTAATAGCTGTCAAACAAATGATTTGCTTTGTTTAATATTTTAAACAGTTTTACATATGTATGTACCTATGTGTAATGGGAAAAGGTTAACACATTACAAAATCAAAAATTGGAAATAAAACTTGGAAAAGGGGGAACGAAGTCCGCCGGGTCAACTAGTTAGATTATAAAATGTATTTTCATCTTTGAAGCACTTGTTTGAAAAGAGGTGGATTTAATAAATTTTGTGTATATAGATGAAGATAGAAAAAAACCCGAGTAGTCTAGCCTAGTTAAAGATTTTTTTCAATATAACCAAAATATTAAGTTTTTCTTATGAAACGTGTTTTTTGTTGGTTTATATTAGCCCTGTTCCTTTGGGAGGTGGTAAAGTACTACTAGTAGTTTACTAGCGATTTTCAATGGAACGCACTTTCAACCAATTCGATACAAATCGTATCTACTCGGGAAGAAGAGCATGAGAACATGATAGTACTAGATTAACCAAAACATCTACTAGTAGTAAACTACCACCTCCAATGGATCAGGGCTATTACTGATATTATTGGACAGAAAAACAACCTAAAGAGCAAAACGTTCTAAGGTTTGTACACAAAATTAAAATGGATACTTGGAGGAAGGAACACATCGTCCTTATCCAAGAACTGAGGATTCCTGGGCAGGGCTACCTTTGGGCCTCTAAAGAGGCGTTTTTCCTCTTTTTTCACCCAATCCACTTTCCCTACACTTTTTAAAAATTGTCAAAAAATCCCTCTTTTTGATATTTTGTTTCCTCTTTTTACTCTTTTTTAAAATTATGTACGTTATGTACATGTTTAAAAAATCAAGGAAAATGTGACCTATCAATTATAACGACTCAATTGTAAGAAAAGTATACGTTACTGTTGCTTAGCGCTGATTTGATTTTTATAAACTTATTTTTGATAAATTTTGGGTTCTTTTTTGAAGAAAATATGCACAGGCAATGTCTTATAAAATTCATTTTTTTTTTAAATTGTATGAACATAATACAATTATAATTTTAAGAAATTGTGTTAAAAGGTTTGTCTTGCGGTTTGGAAAAGGCGCAAATGAGGTATTTCGTGTGACTGTCGTACTTAACTTATTCTATTTTCACATTTTTTTATTGGGGCCTCTTTTTTTATCAAAATCCTCTTTTTTTGCCGCTTTTTGAAAATCTACGAAGCTAGCCCTGCTGCTGGGTACTATATACTTCTGGAACTTGTTAGCAAATGAGCTTTTGAGATATTTTGAGGCGGAGAGTTACAGAGTGATTGCATATTCGGATGACATTGCTATTGTCGTATCAAGAAAGCATCCGAGCACCCTAAAAGATCTCTTACAACATGGACCGATCAATGAGGACTATATGTTTATCCTCAAAGCCTCTTCACAATGGATCAACAATAATATTGGTCACTCTATTATTCTGAACTCATTCGGACCAATCCTAAGTAAAATAGACTACATCACCCTACAACCGCAATTTGATAAAAAAAAACTTTCAGATAACCATCCCTTCTAGATCAGTCTGGGAGCACACGGCATGGAGATGATAATTGACAGTTAAATAAGTACCTGAACGTACACTATGATCATTTTTGTTTGTCTTTTTAATTTATTAGCAGGGAACGGATTTTCCTAACTTTGCCTTTTTTCTGCGTTATCGTAAGAAAGTATAGACTTTATACAAACACGATTCATGTCCTCCCGATTAATTTTGCCTTTATTTTGTTAGGGCCTTTTTGCCTTTTTTATCCGTTAGTGTCTTTTTTTTCTATTTTTTGGCAATTTTTTGTATTGACCACTCAAAATAGGAGATCAGATTTGGTCCCAGAGACCACTAAGCATAAGTTATGAGCAGTACGTAGTAAATTGAAAAAGAATTCTTCAGAAGCTTCCCAAAAAATAGTATCAGAATGAGTTCAGAGGTAAAATCTTTAAAAAGTGTTTTTTTTTTAAACAAAGTTTATTTTCGCTATTTGAGATAATAATATTATAATAAATATTATTTATTTAAAATGCAGTTAACAAAATATTTAAAGTGCTCTTCTTGGTTTTGTTAGTTTAGTGTGAATGGAACCCCATCTTGTTGGTAATATGATGTACTTAGTTAAATTAATGAAATATAATGGATTAAAAAAACGTGTTTAGGTTGTTCTAAATCCACTTTGTTGCATTGAGGAATGAGATCAAGTCTTTGATCTTTGATTCTGAGATTTTAGTTATGTCATTAAAAAATACACTCCTCTGATAATTTCTTTTCTGGGTCTAAGGATCAAATCATTTGTTTTGGATTTACTATAGGTGGACCAGACTCAGGAACGGCCGATTATTCCCTGGCCAGTTTATCCGCCTTTTCGTCAACTTCAAGACCACTGTATCCTATGATCCAGATAAGAGTGATAGTGAGGCTTTTACTCAACATTGAGAATTCGTTTCTGCACTGTTGAACCAATTTGGATGATGTCATAGCTAAAGAAATTGCTTTTATAGCTGACTGACGATTTGTTAGTATAGCTATGTGTTGGTTTTGATTCAAATTTATCCCAAGTATTTTGCAAGCTTCCTTGATTGCTAGCAATTTTGCTTCCTTGATTGCTTGCAATTGTGCTTGGAACACACTTGCAAAATTTGGTTGTCGAAATAATTTTGAAATATTTGCTTCATGATTCATGGCACCAACCACAAAGTTCATTTTCGTAAAAATGAAAGGGTCGAAATCGAAACCTCTCGTCACAATGCCCTTTTCCCAGTCTGTTCTCGACGGGAAGTTGACCTAACAAAGTAGGATTGCAGTACTCCGTGGGTATCATAAATATTTCGATGGTACTAAGTTTGTTGTGTCGTTGTGACCAAAAGTTTTTGCCTTCTAACACTCGGTTTTTTTTTTTAGCCTTTAAACCTTATATTTAATATGAAGGTCTAAAAAAAACATTCATGTATTAAGATTTTACTTGGTGGAGATTTTCAAAAGTATCATAAATTGTATAAGTTTTCTGGTAAACTTGTGGATGATTTTTTTGTTTATTATTATTTTCTTCATAATATAATTTAATAAAGCACTATCGGCCCTATTCTGCTATGCAATTCAAGTGAAACTCTAAAATAAGAAGCGTTTAAATGGGGATTAAAATTTAGCAATCCTTGCAACAGACGGAAACAACGCTTTGCTTTCGAAAGTTATAGGTTTTTTAAATCCAGTTTGACATGATAAATGAAGGGAACTTTCGGTTCACGTGAATCGAATAGCAAAATAGGACTGTATGTTTGCCACACATTTCTAAAAAAAAAATTATTTCAATATCAAAAATTATAATGGGTAAGAAAAAATGAACAGCCTTTAAAAATTAATAATAATAAAGGCCTTTATCAATTTTCTACTATTAATATTATTAAAAAATTTTTTATTAACATGACTAAATGTATACCCAAATCCCTGTTCCATTGAAGGTGGTAGTTTACTCGTAAGTAGAAATCTAATACACATTCCTATCTCCTGGAGAAGAAGATCATGGTGTTAATTGCAGTACTAGATCTACTCATGAGTAAACTAACACCTCCAATGGAACGGGGCTAAAGTAAGTGTTATCTTAAAACATCGCTAAGTGGTATCAACTTTGCAGATTAAAAATTAATCATTAAAAATATATTGTTTTCTGAAATTGAAATTAATTAGAAAATCCAAATATCTATATTAATGCAAAGGAATGATTTATTACCATTTTCTTCTTCATCCTCCTCTTCAAATTTATAATTTTTTAATGCCATGTCTTTAGTTTGGAAGAAAAAAAAAATGATTCAAATATTTGAATTTGAAATTTCACACAAACACAAAAAAAAAAATTAGAATTGAGTGGAAGTGATTTGATTTGATTTCAGAATGAGTGAATTCTTGAGTTAAACCAATAGGCTATTGATTATGTCGAAAAAAACAGGGTAATAAGGAACTAAGACGTTCACGGGTTTTTATTGCAGGAATCGTTCAATGGGTTATAAAAGAAGATAAAACCGCGGAGTGCTATTAAATGAGAGGGTGGAAACTGAAGATAGGGGTGCTAAAGCCCCCTTTTTGGTTTTTGCAATATACCTCGTAAACCAAGCAAAATTTTGATATATTGTATGTACAACTTTTTGTAGAGAATTAAATTTCCAATTGGAATAATGTTTTTTTAAAATTGAAAAAAAAAATTTCCATACCAAAATAGTCGAAACAATCATAAAAAAAATATCAAAAAAATCGATTTTTTGAGTTTTTTGCTTTTTTAGTTGTACATTTTTTTTGGGTTGAGATAGACATAAACATTGCTCCAAAGAAAAAAAGAAGATTAAATTTCCTTCAAAATGCTGTACTCACTAAACTTTTTTATTGAAAATTAACCGAAGTATGGCCATTTGAATCTATCTTTTTTTCGCATTTTTAGTTTTACTCAAGTAAAACAGAAACATTTGAGGGGAAAGTACGATAACTTAAGCACCAAGAACTGATAACGAGATTTTGTAGAGGGGTTAAATACAATCATTGTTTAATATGGGAGGGGGGTCAATGTCCCCCCGTTTTGGCGGGAGCTGCAATTTTCTAAAAAAAATACTTAAAATTAAAAAAAATATTAAAAAACAACGGCAACACTTACAGTTCTGCTTGATACTTTTTTCAAAAGCTAGAATTATAAACTTAATATTAATTTTAAAATGAAGTTATTTTAATCAATTGTTTTTTAAATAAACGAGTGATTCCGATAAAGAAAGTATTTTGTCTATTTTTCAATTTTCTCAAAAAGTAGAAGGCATAGGAACATTATGATTTTTATGATTTGATAAGAAATCAATTGAGGCAGTTTACTTTGTCGATGAATTTCGTATAGAAGTCCACAGCCTTTGTGAAAATTGTTCTCAATGTGCTTTTTAAACTTTTTTTCACAAGTTTTGACTTTGAAATCGGGTATTTCAAAAACAATTGATTAAAATAACTTCATTTTAAAATAAATATTAAGTTTATAATTCTAGCTTTTGAAAAAAGTATCAATCAAAACTGTAAGTGTTGCCGTTGTTTTTTAATAATTTTTTTTATTTTAAGATTTTTTTTTAGAAAACTGCCCCTCCCGCCGAAACGGGGGGAGATAGACCCCCCCTCCCATAGTAAACAATGATTGTATTTAACCCTTCTACAAAATCTCATTATCAGTTCTTGGTGCTATCGTACTTTCCCCTCAAATGTTTCTTTTTTACTTGAGTAAAACTAAAAATGCGAAAAAAAGATAGATTCAAATGGCCATACTTCGGTTAATTTTCAATAAAAAAATTTAGTGAGTACAGCATTTTGAAGGAAATTTAATTTTCTTTTTTTCTTTGGAGCAATGTTTATGTCTATCTCAACCCAAAAAAAATGTACAACTAAAAAAGCAAAAAAACTCAAAAAATCAATTTTTTTGATATTTTTTTTATGACTGTTTCGACTATTTTGGTATGGAAATTTTTTTTTTTTTCAATTTTTAAAAAAACATTATTCCAATTGGAAATTTAATTCTCTACAAAAAGTTGTACATACAATATATCAAAATTTTGCTTGGTTTACGAGGTATATTGCAAAAACCAAAAAGGGGGCTTTTGCACCCCTATCTTCAGTTTCCACCCTCTCACTTAATAGCACTCCGCGGTTTTATCTTCTTTTATAACCCATTGAACGATTCCTGCAATAAAAACCCGTGAACGTCTTAGTTCCTTTCTAAACTACATAATCAATAGCCTACAATCGAAAACGACAATAGAATATAGAATATACCCAAGAATCACTCACCCCTAAATTTTCTTTATCTTATTACAGGACACCCTGTATATACAATACCTACAATTTATCACTGGAAAGAGATCAATTCTCTGGCTTGTACATTTTCTCTTTACATTATTATTATATGGACCAGTGCTGGAGGATTGTGGGAAAAAGTCCTGTCTGTGCAAAAATTAACTTTAAAAGGGAAAATGGGAAACCTGCCTGGTTTTATGAGAATTTCTACTTAAACCCAAAAACATAATTTTTTTCAAAGTTTTAATAAGTTTTTGAAAAATAAAAGTGTAAACACATAATTCTTATGTAACTGCTTTAAATGAAATGAAAAGAGGTCTCCTCTTGAGAAATATTTACATCATGAACTAAGTTTTGATATCCTAATATTAATATGGCCCTAAACGTAACAAAAAGAATAAATTGTAAAAACTTAACTTCTAAGGCAATATTTTGAACGACGATCGCTTCCGTCATTCTTTAATGAAACCTATTAACAAAAGCTTCTTGCAGTTCATGTTGAAGAGTTTTTGACTATAATTTTTAATTTAAGATATACATGTGCTGATACTTGTTATATACACTCAGTCACAAAAGTAAGTATACACCCCTAACTTTGTTTAACCAAGACCGCTAAAAAAAGACTATAACACATTTTTGAAAAAAATTTAAATGTGGTTTTATTTCATTAATCATTGCCTACATATTTACAAAAAAAAATTGTCAAATAATCAATACTAAATGAAAAAGTGACAAAAAACTAAACACCGTACAAAATTTCGCATTACAAAAGTAAGTATACAGAGAAGAAAAAACTATGAAAATCGATGTTAAAAGTATAAATACCTAAATTTTTTTGGGAATTAATATATTTTAGGCTACCCCCTAGACTTGACGAGGTCAAACTCACTTAAAGGCATTGATTTTACTAGATTTTTTGCAAAATTTGGGCCGAATCTTATCCACTCTTCCTATAAGACTCATTTCAGCTAATCCTTTGAATGCTTCCTTACTTTTCTCACCAAATGGTCTGACAGATGCTAAATAATTTCCAAATCGAGTGACTGGGGGACGTTTGGATCTGGTTTTGAAAATTGTTGATCAAAAATTCACTCAAAAAGACCGAGTTTTGCTTAGGGTCCTTACCTTTATTGAAGATAATCAATCCATCTTAGCCTAATTATTCGACACTCTGGTGCAGGTTTGTCTATAAAATATCTAAAAAAGAATACCCATCCATTGTTTCCTCAAGGAGATCAAGTAACCCACACCAAAAGCTATAAGCAAAAACCCCCATACCATAAACGAATCACTGCCGTTTTTACCAGATTGATAGTACTATAGAAATATATATACAAAGATATTTGTTTTCGAGTCAATCCAAGATTCAAACCAAATCAAAAACTAGACTAAAACGGCAAGTAGATGGCACTCAAACAAAATACAAGCAATTTGTTCTTCTCTACTCTACTAAATAGGTTGGTAAAGTGCATTGGTGAAGGCACAATTAAAACCAAAATTCAATGAATGTAAAAATATTAATAATTAAACTTTGTTTTTAGACTATTTATAGATACCTATATAATGTTAAAAGAAATCTAAACAAAACATAAAAATAGATTCAAACTAGAAACAAGAACATTCTCCTTTTAATTGAAAATTTTTTTTAGAAGATATGCAAACGCTGGGGTACATGCAATATGAGAAAAAAATTCTTTGTACCCCAAACTTCGACTAGAACTATAAATAAATGCAATTCCTGATAACAATACAGAGAACTTATAGACCTAACAAACAAAAGGAAAAAAAATTCCAGGTGAAAGGAATCAAAGGCCCATTCGAAGATACTGAATGTTCCTCCAATTGGAAAAGCAGTACATTTTTTTTTTTTTTCATTAAAGCAATTAAATGCAATTGGGATTGGGAACTCGGACATCGAGTTGTTATCTAATAATGGAAAATATATTGGCTACATCGGAAGAGGTTTTATGAGGACACGAGAAATTGTAGTGCAAGGCTGCCAATTGATTGCATGGAAAAAGAAATTACAAATTAGCATTTACTGTTAGATTGGTTTGAAACTTTTTTACACAGAACAAAAATAATTATTTTTTTGAGAGCAAGCCCAGTTGGGATTTTCTGTCACGACTGCGTACGCACCTGCGTGTGATTTTTGATGATTTTCACTGAATAACACTTTTAACAACAACATTACACATTTCTATTTAGTAAATTGAGGATAAATGACCGCGGTTTTGGGGAATTTCGACATTTTAAAGAATTTTCTTTAAGCACGACTTCAAATACGCCACACTTGCCTTAGGGATAAAATGCATTGGAACATTGTACTAGTGTTGGATAAAGACGCACACATTTAATGTAGGTGATTGTAAACAACCTATCTGTATATAGTTGACACATTCAAATAATGCATTAGTGTGATGTAAAATGTGTTGATGAGGTTGAGAAATTTTCAAAGATGGACGGCATTTGTGGATTTTTGTACGCTTTTTTGTATGCAGGGTCGAAAATCCACCCCCTAAATGTGGATCGATAATTGAGAGGTTGACATTTTGGGCTGCACTCTAGTACATTTAAATAAATTTGAGAAAATGGAGGAGGCTGTGTTCGTAGAGTACAATACAAAAAGCTATACAGCGGCTGTCGAAAAAATACTTAATAGCCTCGTTACACTAGCTGCTTTCCTTTGGAAATATTTATCTACTGCTAAAGCCTGGTACGCAGTTCGAGCTAAATTTTAGAGCAGCTGAAATTCCCAAACAAGTTATCAATGATTTGTATGGGATTCATTTTAGCTCGGCTAAAATTTTTCTATGATTGTATGGGAACTAAAATTTATCTCGGACTGCGTACCAGGCTTAATAAGTGCCTAAAAGCAGAAACACAGTCACGCTTTGCCACATAGAGGAAGGAATACCTAGAGACGCGACTTCGGTTGGTTTTTCTCTTCCACCCTACAAGCTGCAATGAGAGGAAAAACTCCACAGTGCTTATATGTGGTAGTTTTCCCGTGCATTTTAAATAGCACCAACACATTCAACTGTGGAGTTGAGCTCAAAACAATTAAAAACAATTTAAGTGCTCAGTAGGAAATAAATTCATAAAAAAATAATATAATAAATTCAAAACACGAACCTTTTTTTTTTATTTCTGTACATATTTATTGAAAGGTGGGTGTCTGGAGTGAGCTATTTGAGCTATTCAAGTTCATGTACAAACCAAAATCATGTTTAAATTCAAAATTTGTGAGGACATCTACTGGTGAAAGGAAGGTATTAAACGAATTGTACTTTTCACACGTATTCACAGATAGGAAAACAAGAGAAAAATAAGAGAGATTATCTGAAATTAAATTTGCGGGTGTTTTAGGTAAGGGGGGTACGAGTCGGCTCTCTAGGTATTCCTTCCTCTATGCTTTGCCAGACTCTTCTGTCACTTTGAATTTGAACAGCTGATTGAAACATAAAACCTGCTGTCAAATAAAAAAACACAGTGACTCACAAAATTATTGGGCCAAATTTTTATCTTGATTTAAATGTGGGAAAATGAAGAAAGATATTACTAGCCGTTTTTTATTATCCCACTTGATCCATATAGATCATTTATTAACACGTATTACATCAACTTTATGAGATCTTGCTTTTCATCAGGATCACGATTCGTGATCCTGATGAAAAGCAAGATCACGATTCGTGATCCTGATGAAAAGCAAGATCTCATGTAGTTTTTGTAATACGTGTTAAGGCTTGGCCACACCGAAGGGTACGCGGTAGCGGTACGGGTAGCGGCAACGATATTTGTATTAAAAAAATTCCACACCCGAACGTTGATGTGTCAGTTTGGAATTTTTTCCATACAAGTACCCGTACCGTTACCCGTACCTCTACCGCGTACCCTCCGGTGTGGCCAAGCCTTTAATTAATGATCTATATGGATAAAGTATCGTGCGGCTAAAAAAGTCCCCATTACACAGATTTCGTATGGTTGAACTTTTGGCAGTTGTCAAAATCGACGACAAAGCTTAGTTTAGTTTAGTTTATTTGGCATACTGGAGCCATTTAAGTAAATTAGTTATACAATATTTTACAATTATATTTTTAACATTATTCTGAATAAATAGATTATACAAGGATTTGTTAATTATACAAATGATAGAAATAAGAATTCAAATTACAAATTGAAATTGGTATGTTAAAGTTATTTTGTTCAAATCAGTTATATTAAAGAAGTACAGGACACTTGGACAATACTCGAAATGGGGTTTTATTATTACGTTATAGACTTTTATTACACCGTTTCTTGATAAGCTATTTCTTATTTTTCGTAGCACTCCTAACTTTTTTGATACTTTTTTGCATAGGTAATCTGTATGTTCATTCCACTTTCCAATTCACATTTTCTAGGAACAAACGTCAAAAAGAGGAAAATCCTCACCCCTCTTGCCTACAACCTGACTGGTTAGGCGATTGAAAAATCACCGTGTAGCCCGGCACTATAGCTTGTGATTAACTTCACAGTAAAGCCTTTTTTTGTATGAATTTCATATAGAAATTACTATAAGTTATGTACATATTTTACCTTATGTCATTTTCTATTGACGAATCTCAGAATGAGATTTGTGAATCTAACAGCTGAAAGCGGGGGTGAAGAGTGGAAATAGTGGAAAAATCTCAGATTCCATGATCTATTTGCGTCTTGATATTCAAAAAAATTACAAAAAAATGAATCTGAGATTCAAGAACCTGAATCTGGATTTTAAGTAAGATTCACGCATACAAACACACGCACTTTCACACACACTCCTCTGTTTGACATTTGTCTGAACATTTGTTGTTGTTTTATTTTTTTTTATACGCACAGATTTCGTACACAATTACAAAATTTTGGTGGGGGCAGCACCCCCATTTATTCGGCTTAATTCAAGCTACAAAAAACTTAATCTAACTTAAAAACTAACTTATAGCTAACTTAGAGGGTGATCGGGACAGTTAAGAAGGTGGTGTTTAAGAAGAGATGTGCTGATGTTGAAATCAAAATAGTCAAGGTTGGTGTTTATACTCCGCAACATTCGAGTGAGGGGTTCGTTGGATCCATAGGATGTACGGTGGGAGGACAAATAAAAAAGGCGAGGATTTCTCAGATTTCGGGGGTTAGTATTGAAAAAGATGGAATTATAGAGAGTTTGACAGTCAACAGATCCGGTGAGAAGTCGGTGAATAAATAGAATATCGTTTATTTTTCTTCGTTCTTCTAAAGTTTTCAGGTTGATTAGTTGGAGACGATTTTGATAGGGAGGGAGGATAAAGGGATCGTCCCACGGTAGGTGACGAAGAGCGAAGCGAAGAAAGCGACGTTGGATGCTTTCGATTCTGGCTGTGTGGACATGGTGATATGGTGACCAGACTTGGGGGCGTATTCAAGGATGGGTCTAACGTAAGTTATATAAAGGGAGCGAGTCACATAAGGGTTAGAGAATTCTTTGGACCATCGTTTAACAAAACCGAGGGCTGAGTTGGCTTTGTGTATCATGTTATCGATGTGCATTAGAAAATTGAGTTCTCGGTCACATATGAGACCAAGATCTCGAATCGTTTCAACAATGGGAATGTGCGCTTACGTGTGAAGGTCATTGAGTGGCATTTGGTTACATTTAATTCGAGACAATTTTTAAGACACCAAACTGAGAAGCTGTCAAGGTCTGATTGAATAAGTTTTGAATCATTTACCGATGATATTGTTTTAAAAAACTTAGTATCGTCAGCATACAACGAGATATGGGAGTGCTTTATGATCATATCGATGTCATTAATGGCAAGAATAAAGAGGAGGGGGCCTAAATGACTTCCTTGGGGGACCCCCGAAGTAGCGAGAAAGGGGGTAGAGTAAGCATTTCTGAAACGCACTCTATAAGAACGGTTTTGGAGGTAGGAAGATATCCATTTCAAAAATATAGGTTCGAAACCAAGTGCAGTAAGTTTGAAAAGTATTAGGCTGTGGGAAATTTTGTCAAAGGCCTTGCTGAAATCGGTGGAGATAACATCGACCTCTAACCCAGCCTCAAGTGCTGAAAGGTTAAAAGATACGAATTCAATGAGGTTACTGGTAGTGGACTTACCCTTGAGAAACCCATGTTGTCTAGGGGATATAAGTGACTTACAGCGGAAGCTTATGAGTTCGTTTAGGATGCATTCAAAAACTTTGGGTATATGGGAAAGTTTAGCAATGGGCGGTAGTTTTTAACGTCATTTTTTGCACATTTTTTGTGAATTGGAGTTATAAAAGATGATTTCCATACCTGGGGGAATTCTCCTTGAGATAAAGATAACTTAAATATTTGATAAAGCGGGAAAGAGAGAGTATGAGAACATTTTTTAAGAAGAATGGCAGGGAGTTTATCTGGTCCTTCAGAGTATTCATCATCAAGTTCATTCAATTTATCTTCGATGAGATTTATTTCGATGAAATCTGGGAAAAATGGCCCGAATGAAAAATTTGGCAATTATACAAAACTAGATTTCATATTCTATTTGCAGTGGAAAGTCTTAAATTTTTACACAAAAATCTCAAAAGTCAATAGAAAAAGACATTACTATAATGCTAAAAATACAGATTTTTAAAGTACATTGAACTTCTCTATGGAAGGTTTAGTTACAGATTGGATCAAATAAAGTCAATTTCATTTTTATTGATGACATTTTCCTGAATAGAATTGTATCCATTTATCTTACAAAAATTAAAAAAAAGGTATTTTTGTAATTATTGAAAAACTTAACTGCGTAACACGTACTTAATCCTCAAAGCCATTTAGGAGTAAGTACGTATGAGCCTGTTATGTTTTTTAATAATTATATAATTTCTGGAAGGTACAAACATACAATTTTATTAAGGAAAATATCATCAATAAAAATGAAATTGACTTTATTTCCAATTTATTGCTAATTCTTCATGAATTAATTAGTTTGAATGACATTAATGCATACCTATTTTATTCTCACACAAGAAAACAATTTGCCATCCGTAACTACGGAGAAAATAACAACGCATGTTCAATACGTTAGGTAAATTTTACTTAAAATCTAGCGCTTTTTACTTTAATTACCTTACTAGTCATATGGAGTATAAAATACTAGATTAATTTTTCTCCGTGTACTAGGCTTTAGTAAGGTTGTTGGGCATGGAAAAAGGAGAACGTTATACAGTTTGACCCTTTATAAGAATGTACTCAAAAAGGTCTATAAGAAGCTTAAGCGAAGCTTTACCGAAGCTCTACCGAAACTTTGAGATTTGACAGATGGCTTCAAAAGAGCTTGTATAGCTCTTTAATACATGTCTTATCGAAATTAAAAAAAAAAAACAACAACAAAAACAAAAAATGGTTTTGATTTGATTTTAAATCATGAATTTTATCTATTAATCTGAGATCATATATAATACCTATTCCATTAGTTTTTGGGATATCTATTAATAATAATTTTAAAATTATATAATTTTTGTACCACACCCAGGAAATCGAACTTCGTATCTGCTTGTTGGTAGTCCACCGCACTCTACCCACTCGGCCATCCTAGTATATTTATTAGCCTCGTTAAATTGGAGGTGGTAGTTTACTCATGAGTAGATCTAGTACTAGAACTAACACATCAGCCCTGTTCCATTGGAGGTGGTAGTTTACTCATGAGTAGAGATCTAGTACTACAATGAACACATGATCTTCTACTCGACGAGATAGGAATGTGTATTTGTTGTTGTTGATATTTCTACTCACGAGTAAACTACCACCCCCAATGAAACAGGGCTATCATCTTCTACTCGAGGAGATAGGAATGTGTAGTTGTTGTACTAGATTTCAACTCACGAGTAAACTACCACCCCCAATGGAACAGGGCTATTAATGAAATCAAAAACTTTATCAGTTGAAATAACAAAAAAATGTCCGAGCTAAATTAATTAAAAAGTGTCCGAGCTAGATTATTCAATAGGTGTGTTTTTTATTACAACCGGTCTTAACTGGACAAAAAAAAAACGCAGTCTGGGCTAAGCAATTTACATGTTAAATACAACAACACCTTAGCCCCTTGGGCTTAGTTGTTTAGCCCGGAGATTTCTCTGGGATTAACTTTTTGAACAGTTTTAAATCTGTGCTACCAAACTAATTTTTTTATAAATTGTTTAGAATTTGTTTAAAAACGTGAAAATTTATTTATTTATTTGAAATTTATTTGGCTTATGGCCATTAAGGTCTAAGAGAAATTTACATTTTTTTTTTTAAAGTTACATTCAAATTTTTATCAGTAATTTAAGTAAAATAAAAAGCATTTAACATTAAATATTTGATTTTGCATAAATGATTACTTGATTTTTAAATTGATCTAATTTGTTTATATTTCTTATATTCAATGGAAGATTATTATATGCTTGTAGTCCCATATAGATTAAACTGGATTGTGCTCTTGTCGTTCTCGTTCGAATGATGTTGAATTCTTCAATGTTTCGCAAACTATATTGTATGTTTCTATTTGTAGGTATTATTGATTTAAGATATTCAGGACACATATTGTGTTTTATTTTGAAAACAAACACCATTGCCATCATGAAAAGTCTTTGATTTATATCTAACCAATTTAATGATTGAAGCATTGCAGTTGAAGGAATAACGATCACATTTTAATATAACACGCATGGCTTTGTTTTGAAGTTTTTGAATTCTCATTTTTTGTGTTATGTTACATGTAAAGAGGAGACTTGCACAGTATTCAAAATGAGGTTTTACAGTCACATTAAAAACTTTTATTGCACTATCATTTGATATATTTCTTAGGGTTCTTCTAAGAACTCCTAATTTTTGAGATACTTTATTGCATATTAAGTCTATTATGTTCATTAAAAGATAATTTATTATCTAGCACAACACCAAGATATTTGAAAGATGATATTTGATTGTTGATTTGAATTGGAGAATTTAATTTTTTTTTTTTTTTTTTTTTAAGAAACCACCAAACTATCCGGACGTGTTTCAAATTCGCTCCGGCAATTAATTCGATTTAATTAAACCTCACCTGTTTTCTGATTACGCTGCAATTTTTGCATTTAATTCTGTTTTCCGATTTCCTACCCACTCTTTCTTTTGACCCATTAACTTCACCGCGTACCACAAACTGTGTCACCAAAATTCTGCAATTCGGTAATTGTATTCTGTGCAACCCAAAAACCTGAACAGTGAAAAAAATAAAACGATGTCGTCCAATCTGTGGTCAAATTGATGTCAATGCCGAATTGATCAAATGTAGCGGTTTGTGCGGTAATTCTTTTCACCCCTTGTGTGCCGGCCTTACAAAAAGAGCATGCACATACCTAAATGATTTCAAAAAGAAATTAGTTTTTTATTGTGATGAATGCAAAACAATCTCCCTATCGGACATAATGCTAGCAATCAAATGCTTGAGTGACTCCTTGCGAAGTGACAATTCTGATTGCCTTAAAAAAATATCTAATCAAGCAATGAAGTTTGACTTATTGATTAAATGCATCGAAGAATATCAATCGGAAACACAACAAACTATTTCTGCCCTATCGAACAAAATGACAAGTTTAAATAAACAGCTTGATGCACTCAAGAAACAAAATGCCACATTTAATGATACGATCAGTGAACTTGATACTTCTTTCCAATCCTCCCAAGATAAAACTCTTTCCGCGGTAAAGAATATAACCATTGAGAAACCAATACAATTGTTACGCGACGATCTGAATCGAACAGCGAATAGCATAGTTACCGCTAGATCCTGTCAAACCCATCCCCCTGCCAATCATCTCTCACTGATCGAAGATGCTGTTAAATACATCGCGGGTCTTGCCGTTGAACTTACAACGACAAGGGAAAGCGTAAATGAATTAATAGCTGCTGTGAGAACTTCAATCAAATTAAATGTTCCTGCATCCGATTATTCAACGAAGCAATATCTCTCTCTTCATGATGTCCCATCTGACGATATACCCTCCACATCATCTAATTTATCACTCCACGATGAGTTTCTTCAACTCCAACATCAAGGTTCTTCTTCTCTTACAGCGCTTGCCCCCTCTCCCATCCTTGTTGCCCCCTCTCCCATCCTTACTCCACCTGCCCGCAATGCAACTCAAAATAAAGCTTTATCAGATATAATCACTAACAACAATTCCTCACCTAAACACCTTGGATGTAGTCCTGAAGATCAAGCACCAATTGAAAGTCCGGCTATCTCTTCTGTTGTTCAGCGCTTTGGCGAAACTTGGACTCTAACTGATTGGAACAAACGGATTCAAAAAATTGAAAATTGCAACGAAAAACTTTGCACCTTATTCGTAACAACATCCTCCCGTGCAGTCAATATTAAATATATCCATAAAGTATTTAATAATTTGAAAATTCCAATAGCTAACTTCGTTATACTAAATAAATCGAGTCCAATCAAACTGAAGCTGACTATCCCATCCAAATATGATTGGCTAGTCACTAACTTCGACGGGACTCCATTACTCTTAGGAAAACTTACTATTAAGAAATGGGTTGTAAAAAATAAAATCATCCAAAACAACTGGAGCTTTAAAACTAATCTTTTCCCAAATTTCTCCCACTCTTCTATACCCAAATTTTCACCTTCTCAATCAATCCCAATGAAAAATAAGGATTTGCATACTCCTCGAGAACCCCACACTGAAAAACCCTACAGCTCCAAGCAAAAAAGAGTCTCCTTCCATATCCCAGATTCACAACACGCACCCACCCCTCAAACAGCTTTATCTAAACCACTGTATCCCAATTTCATACATTCACATACTCTTAATCCTGCTCCTCTCCTCACATCATCATCTCCTCCGCCTTGTCTTCCTTCTACATCTAAAGCCTCTTCTTCAAAAAATTTGCCCCCTACAGCATCTCTATCTACCAACTTACTACCTTCTTTTTCAAAAAATCTACCCCCTGCAGCTTCTCCCGCTAGCAACTTACAACCCTCTGCCACTTCATCCGACTCAACATCTTTTCTAGATCCTCTCTTCCCCCCAGTTGCCAAACTTACAAAACATCTCATTGACCAAAATGATGATGGCCCTTATGTTCTCTCTCGCTTACGTGACCAACGAATATATTCAAATATTCGACTATATCTTGCATACCTTCACAATAAAGAAGACAGTGTAATCGTTAACGGCGTTACAAGGACAAACTTAATAGTTTCCATCAGCCAAGAAGGTCTCCCTACAAATCCAGTTGATCTCAAAAAAATCTTTGTACACTTTCATGAAACATTAAATCTTACCTCTTCCGATGTTGATAACGATCTTTCTGCCTATGCGTCGTATGTCAATTCAAATAGAATATCTCACCTCCAAAGAAGTAGGGCTGACCATAGTAAATTTTTTCGTTCCTAGCTCAACTTTAACGTCTCCCCACATACAAAATCCTCAACCTATCCCTATCACATTTTACTACCAAAATGTGAGAGGTCTTCGGTCTAAAACTCAAAGTTTATTAAAGCAATCACATGCTCTCCCTTTCGATATCTACGCTCTCACCGAAACCAACCTTTTACCTAGCATTAATAACCAAGAGCTATTCCCTTCTTATTTTAATGTGTACCGCGATGATCTTAACCGACTTTCAACTGATCCCCCTTGCCGAGGCGTTTTACTTGCTGTTAAAAACACATTTGACTCATCCCTTATATCATTCTCTTCATCACCGAACATTGATTATTTATCAATTAAGATAAAACTTCCCCGCAAAGCACTTTATATAATTTGCTGCTACATTTCGCCTGCGCAACCCATTGAGTCATATGACATAGCTATTGACGCTGTTGATCAACTAATAACACAAGCTGACTCTCAAGACGATATCCTTGTTTTCGGAGATTTTAATCTTCCCCACTTAAAATGGAAAGCGTCTGAAGATCAATCGCATTTTACTGCCTCTAACCCTTCCACTGCAAAAGAATGCCTTTTCATTGATCGACTGACTGACTCTAGCCTTTTCCAGGTTAGTAGTATTTGCAATTATATGGATAGACAACTCGACCTTATTTTCTCAACAGACCCTATCAATTCCAGTGTATCACTTTGTACACTTCCTCTTTCAATCATTGACAATTACCACCCACCTCTCTTTCTCTCTATGTTTCAGGAGTTTCCTATACAGAACTTAAACATTTCAACTCGTTCGTTCGACTTTCATAAAGCAAAATTCCAAGAAATAAACGAATATCTTAGTAGAGTCCCTTTTAACTTTGCAAAACAATCTGTAAACGATACCACTGCTACATTGTACGAGGAAATTTATAATGCAATTTCTCTCTTTGTTCCAATTACACAACGTAAAAACTCATTTTCATCTCCTCCTTGGTATAATCAGAGATTACGTTCTCTGCGAAATAAGAGAAATAAGTTGTGGGACACTTTTCTTCGTACTCGATCAAGTGCGGATTATTCTAACTATCTCGGAACTTATCTCGCTTTTACTGAACTCTACAACTCCCTTTACACACGGTACCTTATTGAAACCCAAGCCAACCTCATTAATGACCCTAAGACATTCTATCAGTTCGTCAACTACAAGAAAAAGTCTGATGGATATCCAACATCTCTTTCCCTTAACAACGAAACTTCAAGCGATGCTCAACACATCTCAAACTTGTTTGCCACATTTTTCAAACAATCTTTCACAGACGATTCTTTTAAACCAGGTGAAGCTTATTTTAAATATTTGCAAAATTTTTCATTCGGGCCATTTCTCCCAGATTTCATCGAAATAAATCTCATCGAAGATAAACTGAATCAACTTGATGATGAATACTCTTAAGGACCAGATAAACTCCCTGCCATTCTTCTTAAAAAATGTTCTCATACTCTCTCTTTCCCGCTTTATCAAATATTTAAGTTATCTTTATCTCAAGGAGAATTCCCCCAGGTATGGAAATCATCTTTTATAACTCCAATTCACAAAAAATGTGCAAAAAATGACGTTAAGAACTACCGCCCCATTGCTAAACTTTCCCATATACCCAAAATTTTTGAATGCATCCTAAACGAACTCATAAGCTTCCGCTGTAAGTCACTTATATCCCCTATACAACATGGGTTTCTTAAGGGTAAGTCCACTACCACTAACCTCATTGAATTCGTATCTTTTACCCTTTCAGCACTTGAGGCTGGGTTAGAGGTCGATGTTGTCTCCACCGATTTCAGCAAGGCCTTTGACAAAATTTCCCACAGCCTAATACTTTTCAAACTTACTGCACTTGGTTTCGAACCTATATTTTTGAAATGGATATCTTCCTACCTCCAAAACCGTTCTTATAGAGTGCGTTTCAGAAATGCTTACTCTACCCCCTTTCTCGCCACTTCGGGGGTCCCCCAAGGAAGTCATTTAGGCCCCCTCCTCTTTATTCTTGCCATTAATGACATCGATATGATCATAAAGCACTCCCATATCTCGTTGTATGCTGACGATACTAAGTTTTTTAAAACAATATCATCGGTAAATGATTCAAAACTTATTCAATCAGACCTTGACAGCTTCTCAGTTTGGTGTCTTAAAAATTGTCTCGAATTAAATGTAACTAAATGCCAATCAATGACCTTCACACGTACGCGCATAAAATCTCCTCCCCGTTACTACCTACTCCACAATGAACACATTCCCATTGTTGAAACGATTCGAGATCTTGGTCTCATATGTGACCGAGAACTCAATTTTCTAATGCACATCGATAACATGATACACAAAGCCAACTCAGCCCTCGGTTTTGTTAAACGATGGTCCAAAGAATTCTCTAACCCTTATGTGACTCGCTCCCTTTATATAACTTACGTTAGACCCATCCTTGAATACGCCTCTCAAGTCTGGTCACCATATCACCATGTCCACACAGCCAGGATCGAAAGCATTCAACGTCGCTTTCTTTGCTTCGCTCTTCGTCACCTACCGTGGGACGATCCCTTTATCCTCCCTCCCTATCAAAATCGTCTCCAACTAATCAACCTGAAAACTTTAGAAGAACGAAGAAAAATAAACGATATTCTATTTATTCACCGACTTCTCACCGGATCTGTTGACTGTCAAACTCTCTATAATTCCATCTTTTTCAATACTAACCCCCGAAATCTGAGAAATCCTCGCCTTTTTTATTTGTCCTCCCACCGTACATCCTATGGATCCAACGAACCCCTCACTCGAATGTTGCAGAGTATAAACACCAACCTTGACTATTTTGATTTCAACATCAGCACGTCTCTTCTTAAACACCGCCTTCTTAACTGTCCCGATCACCCTCTAAGTTAGCTATAAGCATTGAATAATTATATATAGAAGTGACACCGATAGTTTCTAGCGCCACAGAATTTTATTTTTTTCGGCAATTAGATGTACTAAAAAATCCCCAGAGAGAATGGAGCTTGTCCTAGAAAATTATGTTTCCAAAAATTTGTTTTTAAAAAAGGAAATTTCACTAATACAAACCTAAGGAAACTAATATCAAATAAAAATAAATTGTATCCACACGTCGACATCCTATAATAGAAAAAAAAATAAGGAAATTTAATTACTCACACATAAAACATAAAACAAATATCAAACAAAAATAAATCGTATCGACACATCAACATCCTATAAATGAAAAAAGAAAATAAGGAAATTTTACTCATACATACAAAATTACACAAATATCAAACAAAAATATTGAAAAGTTAGTTGACATTATAAAAATGTATCCATAGTAACTCAAAACTAAAAACAAGAATTTTTGTATTAACGACGAGAATTTCAACAAAATTAAATATTATTGTTGTATATCCTAGGCACGTTATAGCTTATAGGGCATGAAAGTTACCCTAATTTCAATAGTCCTAATAGCGTAGGTGACAAGGTGATTGCTTTTTACTTTTGCTCTCTGAGTTCGTATCCCCACAGAGATTGCTATTTTTTTATATTATATTTTTTTGGCAATATTATGAAATGCGTAACAATCAGCGCCGTTTTTTGCTGAATCGAAACTTAAGCATTTAATTACAACATAAATCCTTATGTCACAGTTTACGCCGAAGAAAAAGTAGAGCATACAAGTTTATGTTCAAAATAAATTATTTAAGGTTCGTTTCAGCAAATGGCCCTTAAAGAAAAAAAGAAAAGCGTTAAGAAAAACTCAACGTAATATTGAGAGGTAAGAGTTCAAACCAATAAGTCGATTTCGTTCAAACTTTTTGTTTAGGTATTTTTGATTTCAAGTAGGGGAAATTGAAATTTTTTGACGAAGATGGAAGTTTGCGCCAAAGAATTCTGAATAAGAAGTTTTATTCACCAAAACTTATCATTAGTAAATTTTATTTTCTACGTGCCTTACCAATAATCAAATTTAAGGCTGACTTAAATATTTATCTGAATTATACATATTTAACCCTACCAATAAACAATTTAATACTTAGGTACAAGGCTAACGCTCATAGTTGAGTTTCATAACCATAAAATTTAACCGAGCTTTTAACCTGAGTTGTTTTATACACTAGCCCAAAAAGTTAAAGGAACAAAGCAAAATTCGTGATAGCTCCAAAACAAGTACCTATTCGATTTGATTTCTTCTACTTAGATAGATTTTTAGAAAAAAAAAATTTCAAAATTCAAAAATAAAATTGGTATGCAATTTCGTAGAAATTACTAATCAACATTCAACTAAAATGTAAAAAAAAAATTAATGTCCCGTTTTCGAAAATCTGATTTTTCAAAAAAGTGTTCAATTTAATTTTTCTTTACCTAATCCAAAAACTATTATTTTTCCAAAGTTGAAATTGAATTGGTAGTTTGGCAGAAAATCAGATTTGAAAAAAAAAAGGTTCTACGGTAGGTTAATAATAATTTTTAAAAATTTCCATGATTGCCCAAAAACTATTATATAATTTTTTTTAAACAAAATCACTGGTACCGTTTTCGAGAAAATTAAACATTTCCGAAATTGGTAAAGGTATGACATGTATCGTTATTTTTGTTAAAAAAAAATTAGTTCTAAAAACCCCTCTGGAGAGTCTCCAAAAAATGTATTCATACCAAGTTTGATGTTAATCGGTTGATCCGTTTAGCTGTAGATAGACAGACTGACAGATTAACCAAAAAATCTACTACTAGTAGACTACCACCTCCGATGGAACAGGGCTATAGTTATGCCATGTCTGATTGTTATCTCAACTTTTTGTTTTGTACAAATGCATAACTTGACTATATAGTATCATGACAAAATAAAAAGCATGTAAGAGCTACATTCTTTTAGTTTTAGGATATTAGAACCAAATATTTTATTTCAAATGGTAAAATAGGAAAATCATTGGAACTATCCAAAAACCACATTTTCTTACATTTGCGATCAAAATAGTTTTTTTTTCAAATAAACTCAAATTTTTGTGAGTTTATTTGAACATTTTATTAATAAATAACGTTTAAATTTTAGATAAAAAATTAAAAATAAAGAAAAGTATCCAAAAAAGGTACGAAAAGATTTTCTTCAAAATATAACATTTTATAAAAACTTTAAATTTTCATTTACAACCGCAAATTTGAACAAAGCCGTATATCCAAAGTTCTTGTTCTCACACATAAATCATTTTAAGCAAATAATCGAGGTAGTTTCGTATTGCATTAAAATACTTTGAAATATGTATTAAAATACTTTAAAATAATGTGTAATATGGCCATATTGTATGAACTTGATCCTTACCTAATCTTGCATTATACGGTTTAAGAAAATAGTAAGTATATGCCACAGTGCATGTGATAGGTAGGTAGCATATGAACTACAACTTTAGCCTAGATGTTTTTACAAAAAGCACCCTAATCAAAATTAAATAAACTCCTCTATAATAAAAGAAAATCTTCTTGTCGTTAATAAAAACAGAAAAACAAAATCCTTTCAAATATACAAAAGCATCAAACATTCAAAAATAAATGTTTGATTCAAAATATTACAAAAATTAAAAATAAATTCAATTTGAATATTACAGAAACAAAAATAAACAAACACACTACTAACACAAAACAAAACTAATACAAATACAACAAATATAAATAATATTGTAGTTGTGGTTACTTAGTAACCAAAAGTCCTTTTCAGGAATTTTTCGGCCATCGAATACACAATCCTAAAACGATTGTGGCGCCACTCCTGTAACGATTGTGGCTCCACCCCTCAAACAAAGCGGATTTTTTTTCCGGTGTCACTTCTATATATAATTATTCAATGCTAATATATCACAGCCATATTCACTTATTATTGTTTGAAGGCAAGAAAAGTTGTTTAATAGACCCTCAATGTTAGAGAAGTAGCACTTAATATTATCTAGTTGCTAGTATCTAACACGTTCTTCTACCATTTTTATTTTTCTTAAAAAAACTGGACAAAATGTTGTCTGATGCTGCATGTCGTGTGTCAACTTGTTCATCAGAATTTTCATTAAAAGTAACACAGTTAGTACACTTGTATACATCATTGGTGCAGTCTTTAACATCATGATTTCCCGCGCATTTCATACATGTTTTTTGTTTGTTCAATATTTTGAAATGTGGTTGTATCCACAACAGTTATAACATTTAAGCACTCTTATATATTGATAAACACGACATCTATCCCATCCAATATTTAATTTTCCCATATTTAAAATATTAGAGCTGGTAACACTATTTAACTCAATTATTGCATAATATTTTTTTGTTTTCTGCGAGAAATATATCTTGACACATTTCATTTCACTATCATCAATATGGTTTTGACATTTAATGGCTTCAACCCTTCAAGCAAACAGGTCCGACCTCGGTCCGAATCCGCTCCGCCTGAGGCGGAGCTGAGTCCGACTTCGGATCAGAAACTGGTCCGAAGGCGGCTCAAATTAGTATGGAAATTATAATCACCGCGAAGTCGATTGCATATGTATTGGTGTGGTGAAAATCTCCATTCCGAGAAAACGGAGCCGAAGGCGGACCTGAGCCGGAGCAGCGAAAACCTACCAGAAAGAGGAATAAGAAAGGGGTGACATTTCGCATTTGCGACCAAAAAAAGAACAAGATTTATTTTTTTTTCACTGAAACTGTTTTATTTTTTATTTTATTTTGGCAAACGAGATTTTCACAATAAATACAATATAAAATACAATACATTTTTTTCATTTTATTTCATTTGATGCTGCTGCTGTTGTTGGTGTTTTTTTAGATACCCAATCGCATGTTTCACCTTCTAGATTTTTCTTCATCATTAGAGATTACATCTACAACACAAGAAGAAACAACATTTTAACCCAAACACTTTGAGCGATATATAAAACATACCTTTTTTGTTTTCCATATTGTTTATAATTTAATAAAATTGTTTATAATTAATAAACTAACATTATACAAACAACGACACGAGACACGACGCGACCAAACACTTCAACAAAAAAAATAACAAAATGACGCTTTGGCTCTTGTTGGCCTTGTCTTTCTTTTCCTTTTCTCATTTTTCACCACGATTCTCGTTCGACTTTGTGTTCATACACAAAAAGTTGCAAGTGTGTGAGTGCAAGCCCGATTTTCGCGGTCTGAGGTCGGAGTTTCTTTGTTGAACTCAGTTTTCTTGCTTGAAGGGAAGCAAGAAAACTGAGTTCAACAAAGAAACTCCGACCTCAGACCGCGAAAATCGGGCTTGCACTCACACACTTGCAACTTTTTGTGTATGAACACAAAGTCGAACGAGAATCGTGGTGAAAAATGAGAAAAGGAAAAGAAAGACAAGGCCAACAAGAGCCAAAGCGTCATTTTGTTATTTTTTTTGTTGAAGTGTTTGGTCGCGTCGTGTCTCGTGTCGTTGTTTGTATAATGTTAGTTTATTAATTATAAACAATTTTATTAAATTATAAACAATATGGAAAACAAAAAAGGTATGTTTTATATATCGCTCAAAGTGTTTGGGTTAAAATGTTGTTTCTTCTTGTGTTGTAGATGTAATCTCTAATGATGAAGAAAAATCTAGAAGGTGAAACATGCGATTGGGTATCTAAAAAAACACCAACAACAGCAGCAGCATCAAATGAAATAAAATGAAAAAAATGTATTGTATTTTATATTGTATTTATTGTGAAAATCTCGTTTGCCAAAATAAAATAAAAAATAAAACAGTTTCAGTGAAAAAAAAATAAATCTTGTTCTTTTTTTGGTCGCAAATGCGAAATGTCACCCCTTTCTTATTCCTCTTTCTGGTAGGTTTTCGCTGCTCCGGCTCAGGTCCGCCTTCGGCTCCGTTTTCTCGGAATGGAGATTTTCACCACACCAATACATATGCAATCGACTTCGCGGTGATTATAATTTCCATACTAATTTGAGCCGCCTTCGGACCAGTTTCTGATCCGAAGTCGGACTCAGCTCCGCCTCAGGCGGAGCGGATTCGGACCGAGGTCGGACCTGTTTGCTTGAAGGGAATTAATTGATCTTCACTAACTGTCTCACTCATTCCCACTATATTTATGCATGGATTGCGATGCTCTTGCACTCTTGTGTCATAATCACTCATTTTTGTTTTGATTTCTGATTCAATTACTTTGACTGATTGTTTATCACATTTTATTAAAATACCGCCACCTTCAACATTTTTCATTTCATCAATTTTTAATTTCATATTAGTTGGATTAATTATGTTTTTATATCGACTCTAGTTTTTTCATTGTTTTGGTCACATTTTGGTTTAATTATAATAGTTTCAGTTTTTTCTTTTAAAGCTTGAGCATAAGAATGTTTTGAATGTGTGGAACATTGACTTAATATATATGGACTGCTAGAAGCATATTCAGGTTGGTTCCACTTGTTTCTTGGCGATACTAGCGCCCTAAAAAAAAGCGGAGAAGAATTGCAACATTTTTGACGAAGTGCGAAAGGAACAAATATAGAAAAACAGAGAAAGCACTACCTTTTAACGACAGATGTCATTCACTAAAAGTTTCCTCTTTTCGCCGTCTAAGGTTATACCGCTAGTAGAGCTAGAAAGATGTGGAATCATTTTTTTTCAATTTTTGTATGGAAAAGTCAAACGACTAGCAGTCCATATATAGTAGGTCAATGGTGTGGAAGATGTTGCTTTCTCGTTTTTTATTTCCGCGACACTCTTTTTTAGTTCATCATTATTTTTTGCTAATTCTTCAATTTGTTTACTTAGTGCACATAAGATATTAGGACAATCAGAACACATACATTTTATTCTCGCATTGGCTTTCAGTAAATTATAGTCAAATTTACTCAATTCAGCACATTTAATATGGAATATTTTTCCACACATTCCACTACATATAACAAAATCTTCATTACGGCTTATTCTTTTGTTACAGTCTTTACCATAAACAAAAAATACCAAGACTGGAAACTTTCGTACGTCTTTCCCCCCAAAACCCTTTTGTGAACAGTGTTGTCTGTGAATATATGTGAAAGCCACCACGTTGGTAAATGACGTTAACACGCACACATTTATAGATTCACGACATTCACCACACATCCAACACGAACACAACGATAGGTTCACGACATTCACCACACCTCGCAGCTTGTAGGCAAACGTCAGTTGACCGCCGAGTTTCCAGTCTTGGTATTTTTTGTTTATGGTCTTTACCACTACAGTCTTCCATTTTCACACAGATCAAATAAGAAAAAAAAAATTAAACAAAGCGTTAGAATGCAAAAATGTTAACTTTTTATTTCGATTTTTTTTACTGATTTTCAAATGAATTTTAATATTTCAAAAAGTGCTGACGATGGAGAGTACACTTTTTTATCAGTTTAATAGTGTTTTATGAATTTATTTGAACTATTAATTGAAATAAATATAAAATTCAGAAGAGCAAAAATTTGAATGTTCCGTTCGATATAACGATACATCCGTAAAAAAAAAAAAAAAAAAAAAAATGACGTTTGGAAGGACAAAATGTATTTAACTAGTTTTGCTAGCATACATTTTTATATCTGTTTGTAAAACATACATGAAAAATACAAGAAAAAGACGAAAGCGAAAAATATGACAATTCTAAATTTTTGTTGTGTCTGCTGTTTTCGGAACATTCAATATACAGTGCTGCCAAGATTTCAGGTTAAGCCCCGAGGCGTTTTTTTTTGTCCAGTTAAAGGCTTGACCACGCCGGAGGGTACATGCGGTAGCGGTACAGGTAATTGTATGAAAAAAATTCCACATCTGAACGTTGATGTGTCAGTTTGGAATTTTTTTCATACAAATACCCGTACCGCTACCGCATGTACCCTTCGGTGTGGCCAAGCCTTAAGACCGGTGGTAATAAAAAACACACCTAATATCAAAACCAAAAATCCAATACAACTTGTTAATTTCGGTAAAACTTCTATAAATTCATTAAACAAGCCTATCCGAAAAACTAGTTCTTTTCGGTTAAATTTTTTAACAGTATTTAAACAACTTATTAGAAGTTGTTAAAGAAGTTCGAACTTCTATAAGAGCCAGTTGTACAAATATTTAATCCGTGGATCAGCAACTTTTATCTTGTGAAATCTGTAGTAAAGATGAGTTTTAACACTGGTTCAAGGTCCATATATGTAAAAATAGCCACATTCATGCTTGAACCGAAGTTGACCCGCAGCTAATCCGCCGAAATCGGCGGGTTAAATTCCTGAACCAAGGCTGACCAACGTTTGTACAACTGGCACTAAGCAATTAAATTCTGAAGCAAGATCAATACAAGATGTTTAAAAAGTAGAACCTGCGAGATTTCAATTTAAAGAAGCTGTTGTGTTAGTTGGGTATTTAAATAGTCAGACGGAGGAAATTGGGTATGCCGAATACCAAATATGAAAATCATAAAAAGATTTTTTGACAGATTAGATTTTTGTATGGAAATTCATAACAGAATAGCAGAATGAAAGATCTCTCCGAATATGCCCAATTATTTCCCAGTGTTGAGTGCAGATGTACCCTTAAATAAAAAAATTAAAAAAACTGTTTGTATTTTGTTCCTTCTGTGAACGCGTATCAGAAAAATATATTATACCTTTCTCTATTTATATTCTCCTTGACTCTTTCTTACCAATGCATTAAATCATGAATGTAGCTGTTGCTCTTGCTCCTCTTGCTTGTTTTCACAGTTATATTCATTTGTTCTTATCTTCCCACACCGACAGTAAAAAGTTGCTGAGTGCACAGCTTGCATTTTCCAATTTCCTTCACCTTCATAATTTTGATTCCTGTGCAAAGTGTGTATTTGGATTCAAAGAAACTTAAAAACAAGAAGTTCAATTAGAAACCTTTATTAAAAAAAAATTTGTTGCTAGCTTCTTGACGAAAATATCTCAAAAATTAAAATGCCACCCAAGAAAAAGACAAATGGTTTCATGGTTTTCACATTTGAATGGAAGGAAAAATACGGAAGACACATGAGCCTTTCTCAAGCAACGACAGAAGCAGGCAAAATCTGGGCTGTAATTTATTTGTTTGTTTTCCTAGCAAAAAATGTTTTGTTAATTAAGCGCTTATTTGCAGACTATGACACCACAAGAACGTGGCCCATACAATGAGAAATCGAAGAACGACAGAATATCGGCCAAGAATGCAAATGACAAATTAACTTGCACTGGAGTCCCACTCCAGCAGATCGAAAAGGCAAAGCTAGAGGAAGAACAGAATATACGATCAATGAAGAAAAACATTGACAAAATTGTTCGCGATAGTTTGAAAAGAAATGGTAAGTGCTTTTGTAGGTTTCTTTTTTTTTTTTACATAAAGTGGTCCTGATAACTCTAATTTTATTTTAAAGCTTTTCCAATTTTTACCTTGATAAATATTTAGGTTGCAGGGAACTTTTTTCTGTATACTATAATTAGCATGGTCATGGGTTACCTACTCGATTTCTTTTGTTTTTTTTTTAATTTCAATGAGAATAAATGAATTCTGTTTAAAAGGTGTGAGCTTTTGTAGTAATATAGTCTGAGGAATATTTTCTACCCGAATTCCACTCATGGGTATTGCATACGTCACAGTTTATGTTAGGTGCATATTGTATGTAAAATAAGAATGGAAAGGGGAAACCTACTTACAGTGCGTGATGGGAAAGAAACAAAATGTACAAAAATATATAGGAACAAAATATTTATATATATTTATATAGGTTGAAAGGGCATCAATCGTAGATAACATGAATTTTTTTTTTTTCTAAAAACCATCCCCGGAAGTTGCTGTGACAATTCTTAATTTTAAATCATGCAAAACTATTTTCAGGAAAGTCAGATTATTGTCTTGGTTTTAGTTCTCTAAGACCAATCATCGAAAAATACCTTAAGAACATGAATCATAAGCTCAGATTGTTTTTTAAATGACCCTGTTTGCTTGTTTGCAAAATGAACATGATAGAATAAGATCCCACAGCAAATATCTAAGTGGATCTTGATAATAACATAAGAAAATCCATCTTGTGGCAACAATTTTAAATGCTATCCTTAAGGGGGGGTGGCACCACTACATAAACGGCTCAACGTTTATAAATTGGTAGATAACTTTTGGATTTGTAAAGATAATTGATAATAAACAAGGCCTTATAATTTCTAAATTTAAGCAATTGTAATTTAGAGAGTATAAAAGCGATAATTTTTGTCGTTGTTTTAGTACGACCTATTTGTTTTGAGTTTGTTTCTCAGTCAGACTAAAAATTTTATTTTTTAAATTCTATTTTGGATTGAGATTGAATCAAACTACGGAGTAGAGCTATTTTAAAGAACTAAAACATTGTTTTTTATCGAAAAAAATTAATCGGAACTGATGCTATTTTTCTAAAATTATCAATTCTTTATCTAGCAATTTATAAAATTTTATAAACGTTGAGATGTTTATGTGGTGGTCCTACGTCCTACGTCTGTGAATGAATAAATTTTATTGAGGCTAAAATAACAAAAAAATAAAGTATTTTTTTTTTTACAAAAATTCTTAAACTTAACAAAATTACCGACTTATGATTGGTCTGGTATAATATTTAGTACAATATTCAGGAGATAACATGGAAAGATATAATGTTCCAAATAACATACAACAGAAATTAGTAAGACAAAGTGTTTGCTCAAAATTAACACATAAATATTTTAAATTTGTGCTTAAAACTAGGGAAGTAGGGAACAAACCAAAATAAAATTACAAAGGAATTATATTATTTTACAGTTAATTTTTTTTGTTACAGTTAAAGTATGTAGTTTTAGTTAAAGATTTGTTTTTACTTAATGTTGTACAAAAAAAAAAAAAAAACAAAACAAAATTAAAAAAGAATAATATTATTTTACAGTAAATTTTTTGTTACAAATAAAGAAATGTTGTTTTAGTTAAAGATTTGTTTTTACTTAACGTTGTACAATAAAAATACTTAAAATGCAGTTAAAAAAAATTGTCAAGAATAGCAGTTATAGTTGTTGTTTTAGTACGACCTATTTGTTTTGAGTTTGTTTCTCAGTCAGACTAAAATTAAATTTAAATTCTATTTTGGATTTAGATTGAATCAAACTACGGAGTAAAGCTATTTTGAAGAACTAAAACTTTGTTTTTTATCGAAAAAAAAAAAATTAATCGGAACTGATGCTATTTTTCTTGACCTTGCAATGTTTGAACAGGTGCAACTAATGCAAATATCAATATAATTCATCAAAATAAAAAGTATTAAGAAGGTCAACTCAAATATTACGATCTTGATTTTTTTCAAAAAAATTATCAATTATCTTTACAAATGCGAAAGTTATCTAGCAATTTATAAAATTTTATCAACGTTGAGCTGTTTAAATGGTGGTCCCACCCCCTCTTAATAGAAAAGGTCCACATTCTCGTTCTGTGAATAAAAACATTCAAATTCTTTAGTATCAACTCAAACTACTTTATTTATTTTATTTTTTTTTTTTTCAATTCGTTTAATAACAACGTGACAAAAAAATTACTTATAAAGTCTGACAAGAATTGTCTGAGTCTTTGGCCAAGCATTTACGTCAGGATTTCCTCAGTTGCTATTCTTGAGCTTAAGTTAAAGAAACGCTTACGTTTTCTTAACGTATAGAGTAGCTGAAGTGGCCAAACGCAAGAGCAAAATGTTCACTTGAGAAATTTTTTACTTGATTGACGACTCTGAATTTCGCTCTTAGACCCTTATGGATCCATTTTGATACCACAAAAGACTAGCAAGTTCATACTGTGGGTGCATTTTGTTTTGAATTTATTTGGCCCTAGCGAAGTATCCTTTGGAGCGGAAAATTCTCCGATTTCATACGAATTATGCTTCGAGGTGTGAATCCGACAGGTAAATACTCTCCGATTCGTACGAAATCCTCTCCGACAAATACCTCCCTAGGGACGATTGAGTTTGGTTTATACATTTGATTTTGTTTTCACTTCATTATTTAAATATTCATTTCCAAATGTCGACGTGAAAACAATATTATTTAGATATTAAGAAAGTTTTAGACGTTTGTTTTCATTTTTTCACAGAACAAAAATCTGTTTTAAGGTGAAAGGGTGAAATATCGTCGGCACAACGCCAAACCTCGAATCTGCATTTTTGGACACTTTCACTTGCGTTATCGGTCCCTCTATTCACTGTGTGGATCCCAATCCTCCATCTGTTGCCTAGAAGCCTTAACTATCAATTTCCGTTGGACGAGTTTCCATAAGATTGCATTAGTTTCCAAAACTTTGAAGCCGTTTTTCTCAAAACTAAAATTTTGCAGATTCGTGGTTTTGGCCTTGTGTCTACGATATTTTCGATTAACTTTTTTCACAGAACTTGTTTTGAAATTCTGTATTGTTACTTTTAAAGTACAAAAAATTTTCGGGCTTATCTGAAGACGTAGGCTAAAAAAATAAATGAGAATAAATCAAAGACAATGCGCTAACTTTAAATATGCAATAAATCAAAATCGAAAATTTTGTAGCTAGGGCCTTTACGAGATTATGAGCAGTTATCGGTTACCTTCTTTGGACAGAAAATGGCTCGTTTCTTTGCTAATTTTTTTTTTGTGTCTCCTATTACAATACCATGGTGATGGACGGCCTTAATACAGCTGATTCAAAATGTTATCTGCAATAATCTTATGAAATCTAAATGTATTGCTGTAAACTACAATTGCAGAACTGGCGGATCAAAAGTACTACTTTATAATGGTAAACTATTTTACGAAGACCCTGCAAGGCGGCGTATATCTACCAGCTGAGGTTTCCGTTTGCCAATTTTCACTTAAGGATGGTATTTGCCGCAAGTTTCATTCATTTGTTAACCCGGGTAAGTCTTAAAAAGTAGATCTCGAACTTGTGAATAATTTAATTATAATATTTCAATCCATTTAGGTGTTACTATTTATGGGCACAGTTATGAAGCACAACAACATTCTGACACTACTCATCAATTGCCATTGCCACCAAATGCAATGGGGGAGCAACAATTAGGAAAGCTTTATAATTTAATTTTACATTTTATAAGACCAGATGATGGTGGAGAATATCCACCTGTTTTTACTAATGTGGAAAGCATGCAGATTGTTGAGTCTGCAATGAATTTTATAAAGGCCGATGCTGGAGCAAATAATGTGGATTTAAAGATTTATTCCATTCAGTATCTTTTTTTTACACTCAAAGAGGCAACATGTGAAGTTGGAGAAGTCGAAAAGCCGGCTTCAATTTTTGTAACAGATGCATATTTTGATCGTGATATTTTTGAATACATGGTTGGCATTGCTTGTGATGTAAGTATTATACAAATTTATATTGTGTCTTGATTGTGTATTGCTAGTATTTTGAGTTTTCTTTACATCAGATTTAGAAGTATTATGTATTATAGACCATTAAACATAATTTAGGCTTTATACGGTTGAATTTTGAAAAACATGACCCCTATGTAAGATCGCAAACAAAAAACTAAAGGACCACAAAAAATTCATGATTTTTGAAAGTCAGTTTCTCAATTATGAAAAAAAGCTTGAATAAGCTACATTCTTTTCGTTTTAAGATTAGTGGCACATTCATTAGAAATATTACATCATTAGAAATATAGCAAAACCAAAATTTTCAAAATTTTTTCTTATTTTCCTTCATAAAGAAGTGGAAAATTTTTTTTCGGTTGAAATGATTTAGGCCTGTAAAAGTAATAATCACTTCATCATAAAAAAAATGGTTCCTGGATGTTTCTAATTATTGTGCGATTATGCCACAAAAAATTATTTTTTTTAGAAAAGCTTAAATTTTTTTTTCGTAAAGTAAGGATGCCATCAGATAGTTCTCAGTAAATACTACAGAACCTCATCATTAGTTTTATTTTTAACAGTGGGCATGTGCCGTTTTTCCTTTGCACCCTTCACATTATACCGTCTATGTTTTTGAAATATAGCTGTGCAGTTAATGCTCGATTCTACACAAATACCAAATTCAGCTTTATTCCATAGCTCAGCTCAAATGTTTTCGGTGAAGAGATTTTTTCAATTAAATTTAGCAAACTTTTCTCCATTTGAAATAAATAGGCGGCAGAATTCAGGTTCATGTGTTGCAATCTCTTCGAAAAATTTACTGGCCTCCGTTTTTGAAATATTACCTCACAAATTTGCATCAAAACTATTTCTGGTGCAAACGTGGTAGTTTTTTTTTCCATACAAAAAGTTGTGATGAAAAAGCAAAGCTCTTACTTAACTGAAGATAAAAACATAAAAAAGAAAATTGTGTTTGTTGTGGACTATTTAAAATAAATTAAGATTAAATTTCATAACAAGCCAAGCCATCAAAATTGTATTAAATGTTTAAGCTTCTTTTCAGCAAACAGCTCGCAGTATTCAAGAGATTCAATGTATTTAATAGTGATGTGTATTTTATATTGATTTATTGTGCTCGAGCATCTACTGTTAAGTTCTTCTGGCTGCATCAAACTCCTTTTCTTCTTTAGAAAAAAGGTATTTGAATGCACTTAAAATTACTTGGCAGTAGATACTGGAGCCCAAAAGAACACAGCTATTATAGTTTAAAAAATGTTTGTTGTTTTAAAATCTTCAAAATATGTAATTCTTAATTTTCGTTTTACTTTTCAAATAGTTTCACGAAAAAAATGACAAAAGTAACTATTGCACACTATCGTGTGTTACTCGTTGGTGCTACATGTTTTCCGAGTATATGGCGCCGGACTTAGCCATTAAGTGTATTCCTGGTCGCCATCTTCCATCAAACACAAGGATAGAATCATCCGTAGCAGCATTTAGCGACACCGAATCGTTTGTTTCAATGGGCAGTGAATCGACTTATGCTACAAAAGCTTTGTCTGAACATAGGACCTACTATGACGATCAAAAGTCAACTGTTTCTAGTCGCGGTGCCAAGTTCAATAATTATGATTTCCCCGATTTGACAGGACGGCCCCGCAAAAAACCACAATCACAACAACAACTTCATGACTATAGCTCCTACATGGATAAAGGTGATGATTCAGTGGTGAATCACTGGGCAGACCGGTCACGGCGAGTACCACCTCAGCCTGACAAATCCGAATTTAAAATTGATGTCTCAGAAAATAAGAGTAGATTTACGGATCTGAACGATACGGACACAGAAAGCACAATAAGTTTAGGCAGAGGGCGTATAAAAACTAGCTTCGGAAGAGGTAATAATAGCGATGCTTTATCAAATATCTAACATTTTCTCACTGTATGTTTTATTTTAGGAAACTCATTTTCCAAATAAGATATTAAATCAAAAACCGAAGTCAAAAACCTAAATGTTGTGACATAATCTCCTGGAGTTTCTTTTTTTTTTTACTATTTCGTACAACATTTCAAATGAATTATTTTTCTTTTAAATAAAAGTAAGATCTATACAAATTTCTCTCTCACATAATGGAGTTGTTTAGCAAATGTTTTAAAATCAAGTACAAGTTGATGATAAAATACGGAGAATGTGATAGACTTTTTGGGCCAAAGTTCAAAACTTATGTTCATCAAAACAGTGCTTATTTTCCCTTAAAATTAAAATGTGTGTTATGTATGTTTGAACTTACAATAAAATAAATTTAAAACTATTTATTCTTTTTTATTTATATCGGATAGGCTCTAAGTGCGCGTATAAAACGAAATTCAATTAAAAATTTTACAATATAATCCAATATATATTTTCTTCGTTATTAAAAATTTTACTTAATTGATTTTCGATTTCAAAAACCGGTGGTCAAAGTTTCCTTATTTTTAAAATCAAAGAAAAGTTTTTTTTTTTTTATAAAAATGTTCAGAGTTTTAGTGTAAAAATCGAAAAACCTAGTTCAAAAATAAATTTTTTTTTCTTATTGGAAATTGTAAAAAGAGCTATTTTTTTTATTAAAGGTCGTTTCAAATCAAAAGTCCCATGGAAAATTGAGCAAAAATTAAAAAAACTCATTCGCTCACTGGAAGGAAGCATTTGTGAGGCAGCTGAACTTTTTCTAAAATTACGATAAAATAAAGAAGAACAGTTCTTGATATCCCTATTTTAATTAATTCATCCGTCTGTGAGATTCACTGGGCTAGCCTCAGAAAGCGGAGGCAAGTCTCCCGGGCTTGCATCACTCCATATCCTCGGGCAATACAAAAAAAACATACAATTATTCAATTATTTATCATTTGAAGGCAGTTGGGATAACTTTACCGAAGATATTGTTATAGGACTAGGTGAAGATGGACCAGAAATGTCCAGTTTATATGATAGCAATTCATAACTTAAAATTCTATTCCCACCTTTTCATTTGTATAATTGGGCAATAAATATCTTATTTTTATTTTTCAATTATTTTGGAGTCATCACCATAGAAATCATTAATAAACAAATTCAGATTTTTCGTTTGTTTATTTTTTTCTCTAGCATTTCTTTCATTCAAACAAGCATGATTTGTTGTTATTTTTGAGTTGATTTGTCGCAATGAGCCAATAAAATTGAGTTTTTTGTTTATTTGTTCTCAATTTTATTGGAAGGGAGAAAATAAACTCAGAGTCAGGACTTTTGAGAAAACAATAAACAAACGAAAATTATGAATTTGTTTATTAATGATGTCTATGGTGATGACTCCAATATAATTGAAATAAATAAATAAAAAGAAGTTTTTTACTGCTCAACTATAAAAATAAAAAGATATGAATATAATTTTAAAGTATGAATTACTATCATATCACTAAACTGGCTATTCTGATGCATCTTCACCTAGTCCTATAATAATATCTTCGGTAAAGTTATACCAACTGCCTTCAAATGATAAATAATCAAATAATTGTTTGCTTTTTACTTGCTCTATAGGGCAAGTATTGGTTTCGTGTAGAAAAAAAAAATCGAGGTTTTAATCAAAACCAACATTACGATGATGGAGAAGATCAAAAAAGTGGTTTTCGTCATGCCGTCCGTCGGTCTGTGCGTGTGTGCGTCTGTGCGTCTGTACGTCTGTGCGTCTGTGCGTCCATCTGTACATCGAGCTAGGGCCTAAACGGGTGGATGGATTTGCTTGAAACTTGGTACAGATGATTTTTACGTAATTCCCTAGGTCCGTTTTTTTTATTTTTTTAATATCTCCAATTTAACGCATATCTCCCATATAACGTTTTCGAGGTATTTCAAATTTCTCGAAAACGGCTCTAACGATTTCGTTTAAATTTGGTGTGCGCAGTACTCTTATTGATTCCAACAAAACTGCGTTTTTAGTTTTTCTCAAAAAATGCCAAGAGCGGAAATATGGCGTTGCCGTTTTTCAAAAATTGACATGTTTTTTAAGTCCATATATTTCATCAAAGCATAAGTCAATTTTTTTCAAAATTTACAGACATCATAGGTATTGAAGTGTAAAATGTAAAAAAAAAATTAAAAAAAAAGTTTTTCAAAAAATTTTTAAAAAATTGAATTTTTTTAACTTTCGATTTTTTTTTTGTTTTTATTTTTTTTTTTCTTCACAAAATCTTAAATTTCCAATAGATATTTAAGATAAAGATGCTTTGAACTACAAGAGCAAGTACGTGCGACCCAGTCGTGCATTTTATTTGTATTGCCCCCGGATATGGAACGATGCACGCCCGGGAGACTTGCCTCCGCTTTTTGAGGTTAACCAGCGAATCTCACAGACCGACCAATTAATTAAACAAGCGTTATCAACAACTGTTCTTTATATTTTTATCGTAATTTCAAAAAAAAAGTTCAGCTGAGTTATAAATGCTTGCTTCCAGTGAGCAAATGAGATTTTTTTATTTTTGCTAAATTTTCGATGGGACTTTTGGTTTGAAAAGACCTATGTATACAATTATGATCGGTCTAATTTTCCATATTGTAATATTTGAAGATTTTCGAAAATCCATTTTCAACTCAATTTGTTTTATTTTGAGTTGAGTTACAAAATTTTCCATGAAATTTAACTGACAAAGCTCAACTCAACAAAACTCTTTGACCAATTCTGAACCATTTACTATAGGCCGTTTCAAATCAAAAGTCTTGACTCTGAGTTTATTTTCTCCCTTCCAATAAAATTGAGAACAAAAAACTCAATTTTATTAACTCATTGCGACAAATCAACTCAAAAATGACAACAAATCATGCTTGTTTGAATGAAATAAATGCTAGAGAAAAAAATAAAAAACGAAAAATCTGAATTTGTTTATTAATGATTTCTATGGTGACGACTCCAAAATAATTGAAAAATAAAAATAAGATATTTACTGCCCAATTATACAAATGAAAAGATGTGAAAAAGAATTTTAAGTTATGAATTGCTATCATATAAACTGGAGCCATCTGGTCCATCTTCACCCAGTCCTATAATAATATCTTCGGCAAAGTTATCCCAACTGCATTCAAATGATAAATAATTGTATGTTTTTTTGTATTGCCCGCGGATATGAAGTGATGCAAGCCCGGGAGACTTGCCTCCGCTTTCTGAGGCTAACCCAGTGAATCTCACAGACGGATCAATTAATTAAAATAGGGATATCAAGAACTGTTCTTCGTTATTTTATCGTAACTTTAGAAAAGGCTCAGCTGCCTCATAAATGCTTCCTTCCAGTAAGCGAATGAGTTTTTTTAATTTTTGCTCAATTTTCCATGGGACTTTTGATTTGAAACGACCTATAAGAGAATCAGCTGCCAGTTATATTGCCTATTTGATTTTCAGCGAGCTGAAAACTTTTTTCTGTTGCAAGTGTTAGCAAATAAAATTATTTTGACGTTTAAAAATGTATTCGTATTCAATAAATAAATTAGGGAAGTCATTTTTTTTTTTACTAGTTAACTCAAATTTAAATAATTTCAATTTTTGTTTTATTGAACATACTATATACAATTGACTTAAGCTTAACTTATTTCTAATAAGATACATTGATTGATATAAAATTTGTTGGCACATATGGGGCCTAACCTTATACAATGGATAAAAGATAAAATAGAAATAAATATAGTACATGAATAGGCTTAATTATTCCTTATTTCGTGACCTTTTTGAAAGTAAAGTAAATTTTACTGTTTCGTGGGCTATAGGTCTTGCTTGTATTTTCTAATGGTTAAAGTTCGTACCAGTCGACGTTTCGGGTATGGATATACCCTTCTTCAGGACTCTATTTAATTAATATAAATAAAAAATCTTAAATATATAAAACCAAACTAAAATATCTATACTTACAATATTAAAAACTTTTAACCTCTTAAGGTTTCCCAAAAAGTGGTTTGTCAAAAACTGCTTAGCTTTTTTTATATCAGTGATATTTCAAAAAATTCAATAATAGAATATCTTGAAAAAGACGTTTCACATTATTGAAATTTCAAAACAATCAAATTAAAAATTTCTATTTGATGAAATTCAAAAATTTGATAAGAAAAACAAAAACAAATCCTAACAAAAAATTCAAGTTAAAAACGTAGATAAAATCTAATCTAACATATTTCTTTGGACAAACTGACTATAAATATTGCTAAGTCCCTCACAATCTGATCTCCTATTAACAGTATTATCTGTATCTAAAATATGTAACATTTCTAGCAACATTCTTTTACTATAGTGTTTCTCTGTTTGTAAAATGTCTACGTTATTAAAATCTGGCCTATGTCCTTCATCTATACAATGTAAAGCTAAAGCTGTTTTTTGAGAATGCCCACTATGTACATATATCTGATCTATGTCCGGCAATTCTATTCTTAAGTTTCTGCATTGATGTACCTACATAAACTGAAGGACAGTGGCTTGTTCCATCACCTAAGCATTTTATTTTATATACAATGTTTGATTTTTCGTTTTTGGAGAATTCACCTTTTAAATTTGAAAATAAAGAAGTTCTTAATGTATTTGCTGATTTGAATGCTAAACGAACGTTATCTTTATTCCTTATAGGTGCATTTAACATTCTATTCGAAAGATTTGGAATAAATAGAACACTTTTGTACGAAAACTGTAACATTAGTTACTAAATTTGTCTGAACGAAGGGATTAAAATGTTGATTCAATAACGTTTTTATTATATTTAAAGGAAATGAATTCGAAATTAATGTGTCCATAATTATTTTAATGTTCTTTTGACGAAAGACAATGTCACTGATATCCAATACTCTTTTGATAAAATTTTTTGCTGTGTTTATAATTACTTGG
The DNA here is from genome assembly GCF_945859705.1 of Episyrphus balteatus. Taxonomy (NCBI): domain Eukaryota; kingdom Metazoa; phylum Arthropoda; class Insecta; order Diptera; family Syrphidae; genus Episyrphus; species Episyrphus balteatus. The sequence continues at coordinate 55,384,555 of NC_079135.1, read as the reverse complement.
TTAGGCTGTTTGGAATTGTAATTTATAAGTCGACCTGACGATGTTGGTTTTTTATACCAATCAAATATAAGTTGATTATTTTTTCTTATTACCATTACGTCAAGATATGGAAGTTCTCCATTATTTTCATACTCAACTGTAAACTGAATTTTCGGATGAAAAGAATTTAAAGCAGTTAGAGTAGAATTAACATGACTAGATTTTAGGATTATAAAAATGTCATCGACATATTTTGTTATTATTTTTGGCTTATATTGAATATTATCAAAAACCTCATCTAATAAAGCTTCCATAACAATATCTGCTAATATTGGTGAAGCAGGACTTCCCATTGGAACTCCTTGTTTCTGCTGATAAAAATGTTTATCAAATTCCAAATAATTGTTATCAATCACACAAAAACGTAAAATTTCCAAGAATTTTATTTTTGGAATTCTGGTGTGATCTTTGATTGTATCCCAACTTTTTTCAACTAATTCTAGTACTAATGGAATGGGAATATTTGTAAATAATGAAACTACATCAAAAGATACAAGAATATCATCTTGTTCTAAAATAATTGGAGAAACTGTTGAAATAAACGATGAAGCATTTTTAACATTATATTTTGAATTTAGAGTTATGTTATTTAAAATTTTAACAATGCATTTAGATTTTTATTTATATTAATTAAATAGAGTCCTGAAGAAGGGTATATCCATACCCGAAACGTCGACTGGTACGAACTTTAACCATTAGAAAATACAAGCAAGACCTATAGCCCACGAAACAGTAAAATTTACTTGAATAGGCTTAATTTTACAAGTCTGCTGACTAGGTTATCCTCGGGGTGTTCCGTCCCGGTTGTCCAGGGGCCCTATTTTGTAAAACGATTATTGTTAAAACTACTTCGTTTTCGTTGAAATGCGACCACGTTTTACGATAATCGTTTTACTTCAACGATACTCGTTAATCTTTACGGCTGCCATTTACCTATCGTTTAACTTTCGTTTTCGTTCAGCTGTAACAATTTTATTGCGTTTGCTGGTAGAATTCATGTGAGTCAAAAAAAAATATTTTTTTCGGTCTAGTTTGGCCAAACGACTTTCTCGTTTTACAAAATCGCTCTTTGTCGTGACTATCGTTTACTTCAGTATCGTTGACTTGCCGCTCGTTTTACGTAAAAGACCCCCAGTTGTGGTATTGATTATGGTGGGTTGGGTGGTATGGCATTTAGCCGCGGTAGTAGGACGACTGCGTATCGGCGTAAAAGTAAACTACTTCCTCGTTGTCGGTTGGGATTATGTGCTCATCCAGAATATCCAAAGCACTAAGGTATCTGGGTTCGGGATGTCGTTGTTGGGTTCTCATGCTTCTCATCAGCTGATTGGGGTGGTTGGCGATGCTTCCGACAAGTTTCTTTGCAGATTGTAGCAGATACTTTTCCAACGTCATGATGTTTGCTTCCTCGTAGAGTCGCTCGTTGCTGTAGTATTTTTGTCGCTGTCTCAAATTTAAATAATTAGGACATGATTATGGCAATTCATATTATTTTTAGGTGCTTTTTCTGATTTGAAGAAAACGCATTAGCCCTTTTTACAGATGCCAACATGTTAACGGGTTCAATTGTTCCTCTCCGATTTAAAAGTTCAAGTGATATAATGCTGGAAGAACCCACGTCCTTCGTCATCATGTTGACGATTTGTAATCGTAGCCAAAAAAAACTTCGACAATCATGAAGAACCAATAAATGTAAATGATGAGCACAATTGAATCGTAAGTTGTAAGAACAGAATAAGTCCATTTTGCAAAATTGTTGGGAAAACGTAAAAAAATTAATAACTTCTATATTTTACTGTTTTCAGATGTTTGATCTTCAGATAAAAAAAAGATTAAGTGGATTTGAGTCGAACGAGATAAAAATTTTATTTCTATCGGTTTCTGGTAGACAGGTATAACGGTTTAAAAACGGACTTATTCTGTTCTTACAACTACCGTTTGAAATTTCACCTAAAAGCCAAATTTTGAATGAAATAAACGTATAATTTATTTAAACCAAATTCGGCTTATTGTGGCTTGATGACGAAGGTCAACGCTTCCTATTCCTAAATTGTAGTTTGTGATCATTTTCGGCAGCTCTACATTTATTTTTGCTTGCGTTAAACGCCCTGAAAATAACTACTTCTGTGATTCTAACAGTATTCAACTTATTTCTATAATAGTCAAACTAAGAAGTGAAATGCTCCATTAAATTATATTCCACATAGAACTTGAAGGTAGTCTTTTGTCGTTTTCAATTGGTAATCCGCAAGAGCTCTCCGATCCCAAACGTCAAAAAATAGCCAAACGCAGTTCTTTTTAGTTTTATTTTAAGTTTCATATCTTTGTATGAGTTTTTTTTTCACAATCTCCCTTAGTAAAAAATTAATTGCACCAATATCACCTTCATCACTTGAAGCTGATTTAAGAGGGTAAAGGGCCAACTTATAGAATTCATCGCATCCGTTACGTCGACAGATTTAACTGACAGCTCGATAAAATACACACGTTCTTATGAGAACCGACCCATAAAACGCATCCTTCGAGTCCGTCATGTTCTAATAAGAACCTATGTATTTTATCGGGCTGTCAGTTGAAAACTTTAAAGTGTAAATATTAAGGTAAGTTTTTGTTGAAATTTGAATAAGTATTCGTTCATTCAAATTATTTCGGTTGGCTCCCTGTGAAATAAAAATGTAAACATTTTTTAGTATCATTTTTCTCGTTTATTCTGAATCATAGAGACATTTTTGTCAATTTAATAAAAGTAAGTGATTTGGAACAAACAAAATAAATACAAGAAAAATACAGCAAACATTCATAACTTAATAATAATAAATAAATAAACATGGTAAAGTAATTGGAATTTGAACCGACAAGCTATCTAGTGTTGAAAGATCACATGAAGACAAGGATAATTTAGTATTCTAATTGGAAGGTTCATTGCCCTCTCGAAGTGCTCAAACTTATTTAATTTTATTACGGAACTTTTTAAAAAGGAAGATTTTTAAAGTTTAAGTATGGAATTTTTGTTTGGAAATTCAATAACGAACTCAATTGTTAAACTCAACTTTGTATCACAAAATTAAAGTTATGGATACTTTTCATACAAAAAGGAAATAAATTATTGATGGGTTAAGTATTTTACCATACAGAAACTGAATTGAATCAATAGATGCAAAAAATCGGCTCATCCAACATTTTTAAAGTATAGGTTTTTTAGGTGTACAGTCAACTTCGCTTTACTGCACTCCGCTTTACTGAAAAAATCAGTTAACTGAAACAAGAAATTTAATACGGAGCCTTTTCCAATACTTTCCTTGCAAAGTACGTCAGCTCCGCATAACTGAATTTCATGAGTCTGGATACTTTCAAGTTCTTTAAAACTTTTAATTTATTTATTTGTTTTTGTTGTTGAAAATACATACATGTTGAACATACATAGTTTCAGTTATCCGAAGTTCGTTTAACTGAAAGCTCCGCTTAAGTGAAACAAATTTTCTGCAATTTTAGTGTTCCAGTTAAGCGAAGTCGACTGTACATACATTCAAAGACATTGAAAAAGTTAAAAAATATAAGAAAACAAAGGAAATTTCTAGCTCGATTTCGAATTGGTATTGATTCCAATCTCTTTGTCTTATTGCACTCAAATCTTTCACCTGTTAGAGTTTGGCGATTAGGTACCTTCATACTCCAAAAAGTTTGTCAATATGTATTTTATCACAAAAAGCTTAAACTGAGTTATTCGTTCTTCTTCTGATTTCACACCCATTTGTTTTGTTAAAGCAAGTACCATATTCTTTTTCTAATAAAATAATTCGTAAGTTGTATAAAATAAAATCATTCTTTACCTTAGGACTCAAAAAAAAATTAATGAGAATCAAATAAATTATGCTTAATGTATAATTGAAAAACTATAATAATATTCGAATGTAATTACTAACTAACTAGCACAATTGCAATATCGTTCATAATAAATCTACAAACCGTAACTATTCCATAGGTCAGATTCAACACAAGTTAGATATTGGACAAAGTAGCTGTTTTATAAACCCCTATTGGTTCGTTAGCTGATAAAACTTTGTATTATTGTTTTATTTTTTATTAATAATAATACAAATCTGGTGATTCAGCAACCTACACAGTTATTTGTTTGAAGTCACTTTTTTTTTTATCTAACTGGAGTTGAACCTGATCATTGATAAGCCTCTTCTCTTATTAAATTTTAAGTAAATGTACATTATATATATTTTCTTTGACTAAATAATAAGATGGACATAATATGTATGTTATGCTAGATATATACTTTTATAAAAACAGTCAGGAATTTTTTGAAAATGTATTTTTTCTAACTTATCGTGAATGTTCAATTCGCCTTAGCCAATTCACGGAAGTCGCTTGTAGTTTGTTTTTGGCGGTAGCCATCATTTAGCTTGAGACTCTCGGCTTGCAGTTGCGTCTCTTTAGAACAAGTACTTTGATCCTTGGTTGATTTATACCTTGAAAGAACTTCCATTGATGTTTTTTTGAATGTTTCCATCATTTTCTTGTGGACTATTTCCATTAACTCTGGGATATCGTCTTTAGTTAGACCTTTCGTCGGAATTGGTGGCAAAGTGGAGATAATTATATGACCAGCGTTAAGTATTTTCTTTTTATCATTAAGGAATGTACAATAGGAACTAAACACGACCGGCATTATTGGAATTTGTTCATCAACGGCCATGTGAAAAGCTCCTTTTTTGAATGAATGTATTTCGCCGGTATTGCGACGTGTTCCTTCAGGAAAAACCCATAGTTTGATGTTTTGCTTTTTAATTTTACGATTAACTTCGTTTAATGTTTCTCGTGCTTTCTCTGATCGTACGCGGTCGATAAAAACCAAACCGGCAAGCCAAGCGGCTAACCCAAAAGGCCATGCGTAAAATAGCTCTCTCTTTGCCACTACAGTACATTTGTTCATAACTGGCCAGATATCAAACATTCCTGTGTAAAAAAAACACTTTTAATCATTTCAATGTGTTTATAAAAACAAATTACCTAGCACATCTAATGAGCTTTGATGGTTAGCTACAATGATACATGCTTGATCCTTCTCTAATATCTCCTTTCCTCGCAGTTCCCATTTTAAACCGATTAGATTTGAGATTTTGTGGCAAAATGCACTGGCCCATCTGAAATCAAAAAAATGGTAATTAAACTCAGATTTTTGAAAAAAAAAAAAAATATTGAACAAATTTTAACATGTCCTTTTTAAAACTTTTTCGTAATATAAAATGCATTTATTTTTCAAATTTTTCTGGCCACATTTATTATGATTTTAAATTATAAAAGGAAATCTCAATAGTATTACAGTTTATTGAAAAATTAAAAAGTATTTCATTTTTGAAGAACTTTTTTTAATAGAAGTTTTGAAAAAAAAATTTAACTAATTTTTATAAATATTTGAAATTTCATAAAATTGGAATGAAGTTTTGGGATAGATAGATTCAATTCAATTTCAATTTCAAGATAGATGGCACTCTTTTTATGTTGGAATTGGAATGAATACGACAAAACAATTTGTTCACTAAAAATCCTTTTTCTTTCTTTTTTAGGAAATTATATATTAGTGGAGTAACTAAAGCTCATAAAATGGCAATATTAGGGAACCCGGCCGAACAGCTCTGATAAATACTTTAAAGTCTATATAGATTAAAAATTGCCGGTGTTGCTGTTTTGATTTTTTAATTTTAATTGAAGATTTTCGTGAACAAAAAATTTGTTTTCAAAAATTTTGCTTAAATTTCATAAATTTACTAATGCTAGAAAATTGTCTAGGCAATTAAAGGAAAACAACTTTATTGGAGTAAGGACAATCTTCCATCGTTTAGGCGATAAATGCAATTTTCTCACAATTTGACTTCAAACACAAAAAAAAAAAATATTTGAACACAACGGCAACACCTACAATATTTTAATAAACATTTTTAAAAAGCTAGAAGCTTACTCATATTTTTAAAATTAGAACTAAGTAAATTGAGGAAAGGGTTTAAAAAAAAATGGTAATTAAACTCAGATTTTTGAAAAAAAAATTATTGAAAAAATTTTAACATGTCCTTTTTAAAACTTTTTCGTAATATAAAATGCATTTATTTTTCAAATTTTTCTGGCCACATTTATTATGATTTTAAATTATAAATATAAATATAAAATTATAAATAGTATTACAGTTTATTGAAAAATTAAAAAGTATTTCATTTTCGAAGAACTTTTTTTAATAGAAGTTTTATTGTTGAAAGTTAAATAGCAAAAGCTTAAAGAAAATCAATTATTTAAATGCAAAAATTCAGTTTTTATCAAAAATATCCCATGAAATTATAGTAATTTTATTTTAAACTGTAACAAATATTACCTTTTCCTCTTCGGAATTCAACTGATAATATTTATGGCCAACAAATTTTTTTTAAACAAATTCATATTTTATTACGAAAAATATTGTAGGTGTTGCCGTTGTGTTGAAAATATTTTTTTTTGTGTTTGAAGTCAGTATAACATAAATTTTTATTTTTTATTGCAATAACCAAAATTTGAAAATTATTGCATGAGCTATTGCATTATGAGCTGGACGACCAACAAAAAATTTAATATCTCTATAAAAGTTAGTATTTAGTTAAAAATAAAATGCACGACTGGGTCGCACGAACTTGCTCTTAGAGTTAAAGTTGCTTAAATTTTTAAGACTTTTTATATAGAAATTTGGAAAAAAAATAAATATAGTTTAAAAAAAAAATAAAATAAAATCTGAAATCAAAATGCCCTCCAAAGTAAGTATGCAGTTTTGATTGATATATTAAGATGAATTTTTAGAAAAAAATTTTAAAAATCGTTAGAGCCGTTTTTTAAAAAACTAATTTTTTATAAATAATTTTTTGGAAAAAAAGTTTTAAAATAAAATTGGTATGCCATTTTGTAGAAATTACTAATCAACATCTTACAACAAAATTTCAAAAAAATTCAATGTCCCGTTTTCGAAAATTTGATTTTTCAAAAAAAAAAATTTCAAAATTTTTTTAAAAATCCAAAAATTATTTTTTTGGAAATTTCGTTGAAATCGAATAAGCAGTTTCGGAGATAATCGGATTTGAAAAAAACGGTTCTATGGCAGGTACCGTTAATAAAGATTTTCAAACAAAAATTTTTTCATTAGAAAATAGACCTTAGCTTAAAACTACTACTTGAATTTTTTAAACAAAATCGTTGGAGCCGTTTTTGAGATATTTCAATTTTACTAAAATCGGTATATGACAGGTACCGTTATTTTTGGTCCAAAAAAATTAATTCCAAAAACTCCTCTGGAGAGTCGCCAAATAACGCTACATACCAAGTTTGACATCAATCGGTCCATCCGTTTAGGCTGTAGCTCCTTATACAGACAGACAGACAGACTGACAGACTGACAGACCGGGTGCTGGCCCAGGTATCAGTGTCGATTGTGCATTAGTGCTTCACAGTTGCCCAGTATGTGTTCTGGTGTCTCTTCATTATTGTTGCAGAATCTACAGGTGGCACTGTCTGCCAGGCCAATGTTGTTGAGGTGTTTTCTCAGCTTGCAGTGGCCTGTAAGGATCCCTGTTATTATTCTCAGGTTGTTTCTACTCAGGTTAATGCAGGTTTTAAATCTTTTTTGGTTGTAATTCCCAAGTAGTGATTTCGCCTGTCTGAGTTTAGGAGTCTCTTTCTTTCAGACTGACAGACTGACAGACTGACAGACTGACAGACAGACAGACGGACTTCAGGGACCCACTTTTTTGGCATTGTCTACCATCGTAATGTCATGGAAAAATGTTATCTCAACTTTTTTTTTTTGTACGAATGCATAACTTGATATAGTACCTATATCGCAAGTAAAAATTAAGGCTTTGTGAGGGTTTTTTTTTTAAATTTTCCAGTAGCCTTAAGATTAGAGCTATAAAATTAAATAACGGTAACACTGAAAGAGAATGATTATAATGGTTCTTCAATCTATGGAATATGTAAACATGTTTTTAATCAGAAAATTTGGGTTTAACCCCCCCGAAATTTTTTTTTCAGAAAATCAAAAGATATATAATAAACAAATACAAGTCTAATATGTGTAGCACTAAATGGATTGTTTTTGTATTTTAGTGATCTGATTTAATATATGAAAATCTCCCTTAAAGTCTCTACCAATTTTGTATCGTTAAAGAAGCTGTCGATGAAGTTTTTATAAAGGAAAACAAAAATTTGTTGGTTAATGGACCGTTTGGAAAGGGATCTTTCAAAAAAGAAGTTTTTTCCTCTTTCACCATTTCCTTAAGCACCATGTTAACACCTTAAAATGCTCTTTAAGAACCTTTCAATACCACAAGTATATGCAAGGTTTTTGTTGGCGAGACTTAACTATACTTTTTCAAAGGGTTTCGGTGTGCCGAACTCGAATCCAAAGACAGACTTATTCGATCACATCTCGTTTCTGAAATATTACCGTTAAATCTATTTAAATCTTTCTGACATATTTTCTGCTGTCCTAAATATCTTCAGTTGCTTGTTATTTGTTGTGCTCACTGACGCTGTGCTGGACTGTTCTAGGCAGAAAAGTACAGCTTTTTGCTGTTCATTGAGATTTTTTCTGTGCTGAACTTTTCTAGTTTGCTGTTCATTGACAAATCTAGAACAGGATTTTCTGTTCTTGCTTTCGAGTCAGATCAGGTTAGAACAGACTCGTGAGAAGTGTCAAAAGCAAAGCTGTCATTTTTTCTTTTTGTTTTGATTTAATTGTGCGAATTATTCTCGGGTGCTCGTGGTTTTTATAAATAAAAACAATTTTTAATTATTTTTTTCGCAGTAAAAACACAAAAAAATAGAAAAAAAAACGAAAATCGATAAACAAAAAATTCATATAATTTACAATTTGTTTTTTTTTTTTTTTTTTTATTTTGACAACTGATTTTTGAATGACTGTTCTAACTTGTTCTGACGTTTCTCAGGAAACTGTGCTGTCCTGTTCTGATTTAGAAAAATCCTCGGTGAACACAACTATTAGGTCTGTTAAATGAATCTGATCCGCACAGAAAAGTACAGAAAAGATCCAAAAAGTACAAGTTTTTGTGTTTCATGAAAAAAAGCACACCCCAACTTGTTCTATATTCTGTCATTTTATGTTCCATGAAGTTTTTCAGCACAGAAAAGTTCAAGTTTTTCTGCTCCTATTGTTGGGGTAGAGCAAGTGAGTTAAAAGTGTCAATTGTCAGCTGTTTGTTTGATTGTGATACAAATAAGAGAAAATAAGATTTTTAAAAGCGAATGTCTAACGATTTTGAAAAATAACAAAAAAAAAAAAGATAACGGGAATGTTAAAAGTCATTTATTTTAGTAAAAAATCATTTCAAGAAATTATTTTGAATTACAAATTTTGTAACTGATATAAACAACATGCCAATCTTGCTAAATACGAAGTTGAACTTTTCTGTTCTTTCTTGTTCTGACAGTATTTACAAACTTGTGCTGCTCTGTTTTGTTCTGTCCTAGATTTTTTTCATTAAACAGACCTATTGTTACCCACTTTTGTTCTATATGTTAAGCTTAAATCCTGTATATAAGCGAAAATAGTATCCATTTATTCAGAGTGCAGTACAACATGTACAACATTTCGTTATTTTTTTGTTTCAAATTACACAGGTCGACAAAAATAAAAATATTTTTTGTGCTTGGGTTTAATTTGCACTTTTTGGGTTCATGGTAAACCAAAACAATAGATAATCACCCTTTTCCCTCCTAAGATTTGCTTTTGTAGTGTTGGGAGCAAAAATACAATTTTCATATCCTGTGAGTCTAACTCGAGTCTTATGAGCTATAGTGCAAGAACCGTGCATTGTACAAAAAAACTGTTAAATTGTAGATAATTTAAAGTTCTACATTTTTGTTAGAGCACTTTTTTCGACTTAAATTATAACAAAAAAGATATGATGAATACAAGGGTTTTTTGCTGGGATAAAACCTGTTTTGTTGAGTTCAAACTGTAATATTTTTTTATCTAACTTCAACTTTGGAAAATTTTATACTTTTTTGAAAACTGCAATACCGGGACAAGTTTTAAAATTAATAAACCAGACTCACACAATACCAATTTTTTTGGTCTTGTTGCTCTGAAATAAAAGTAAGAAATTGAGTTTTTATGAAACTCGGAACTGTTAATTAATTTGAAAAAAAAAATGGCGTATGAAATAAAAAATATTTTAATTAGTTAATTGTTTCTTATCGTCAAGCAATGAATTGCAAAAACAAAAATCAATTATGGGCAGAGGAAGCAAAATACTTTTGCAAAGTAGGGATTTTTCGAAATTTCAAAAGAACTGTAGGTAAGTATTTGGGATGAACAAGTTACCAAATTCTGAGAGATCTTAAGTTAGTCTATCAGCCCATTTCGTTTAATCCATTACTTTTTAGACACTCTGTATATGCAACAAAATAATAAATAAAAAAAAATATGCAAAAAAATTAATTTAACTTTTCAATAGGTAAATAAAGAATTTCAATATGAACTAGTTTGGCTACAGTTTGGATACAGTTATTTGTGTAAGCAGTTATTTTTGTATAATAAAAATACCATCAGAGTGAATTACTTTTACCATAAATATTGAAAATAGAAGGTATCAAATAATGCCTCAAGCTCCCATTTGAAAAAAATTCGAAAAAAAACGAAAATTTCGATTTAATTTTCTTTTTTCTTCTTAAATTTCCTTTTTTTTTATTTTTCTGAATATGAATATGAAAACAACATTAAAATGAAGAAAACAAAACAAAAATCAGCCAAAACGGGTAAGACGTTCTCGAGTTTTTGCCGAAATTACGCACGACAATTTTTAGTAAAAGACAGATTTACTTGAAAACTGGAAATTGCTCTGCTGACGTCAAAAGCAAATTAAAAAAAAAAAATATTTTCCAGATGAGTATCAATATATCTATCATAATTTCATAGTCACAACCCAAGCACAAATTTCGTGTTGACCTGTGTTATAAGATTAAACAATTTCAGTTTATTGTTAAATTTCAAAGTGAAGTATAATTAGCTCATGTCAAATAACTTGGATTATTAAAAATGTTTGTTTTTAAGTATTGTCAATTTCATTTATCAATTTTCTGCTACAAAATTTCAGTGCGAGAAAAAGTCCATTTTTCAATTATTTATGTATATATAAAATTGTACGAAATAATTTTTTGTATAAAGCCTAACAATGGTTAAAATTTGTTTCTTCAAAAAAATTATAGCAACCAACTTATCACTCTTTGAAGCAATTTAAACTAGAGATGCCGCGGAATATTCGGCCATTTTTAAATTCGTTTATGGCAAGCAGAGCTATTTAAAAGCTGAAACACAATCACGCTTTGCCGTCGATTTTGACAACTGCGAAAAGTTCAACTATAGGAAATCTGTGTATCCTCACACAATGACGCTTTTCTTACGTACGCTTTTTGACAAACGTAAGGAAACGTAAGAAAGCGAGCAAAAGTTCAACCAGACTGAACTTTTGCTCGCTTTCTGACATTTAACAGACATAGTTACAGTCACCCACATTATTATTGCGCCAAATGTGAATAAAAAAAAATAAATTATTGCAAAACTATGTGTGTTTTTTAATTTCTCTATACAGATTTTGCACAAAAAAACGACATCGAGATATTTTAAATCAAAACAATTTACTTATTAAAAACAAAAAAAATTTAATGATGTTTTAGACTGAGTTTTATTGTTAAAAACAATATATTTTGATTGGTTTTGTTTTTATAACTATAGGATTAAAGAATAAACAAATTTCTATGGATTTTTTAAACACATTAATATTCTTTTTCATTTTTCCACAATTAAATCAAGATAAAGACTTGGCCCAATAATTTTGTGAGTGACTGTGTTTTTTTTTATTTGACAGCAGATTTTATGTTGCAATCAGCTGTTCAAAGTCAAAGTGACAGAAGCGCGCTTTGAGGATTTCTCAACGTAACGCAACGAAGCGACGCCCTAAAGCGTGATTGTGTTTCAGCTTTAAAGCTTTTAACTACGAATTCCTCTCCTAAAAAATACTTAAAAAGGATATATATTGGAAAGTTTTTCGCTTCGACACAGTTCTAATGACCATTTGCTTTAGTGGGATTAAGAATCGACTGCAGTTAGGTACATATTAGGTATAGTTGATACAAAGTATTGTCATTCGTAAAAAAAATTTTATTTGGTCTGAGCTAACCCCCCCCCCCCCCCCCCCGAAATGAAATCCTAGCTACGGCTATGGTTGTTCATAAGGAGGAAGATTATAAGGATTTGACCATGGCAGTCCTTTTAAGGCGAAACGAATGAAATTACGTTGTACTGATTCCAGTCTTACATTATGGGTCTCGTAAAAAGGAGTCCAGACTTGCGGGGCGTACTCAAGGTGGGGGCGTACTAAACAATTGTAGAGGGAAAGAGTCACATAAGGATCTTGAAATTCTTTTGACCAACGCTTCACAAAACCTAGCATAGAGAAGGCCTCATTCACGATGGCGTTGATATGGTCGGAAAAATCAAGATTATAAATTAACCCCTAGGTCTTTAAAGCTCTGAACACGCTGTAATGTGTGTTGGGATATTTTATATTCATACAAACTAGGAGCACGTTTTTTTGAAAAAGTCATTGTCCGACATTTAATTGGATTCAAAACTAAGCTATTCTTACTACACCATATAGAAAAATGATTAATGTCCTCTTGCAGAAGCCTCCGATCGTTAACCGATTTAAAAAAAAATATTTGCATACATTTTGCATTTATTTTTTTTTTAATGCCAAATTTTTTTATTTGCAATAAATTTTTTTTGTAATTTAAAATATTTTTATTTGCACTAAATTTTATTTTTAATGCAAATTATTTCTTGAGATACACTGTTAGGTAACCTAATTAGAAATAGAAATAACTGGCCGAAGCTAGAATTTTTGCAATTGCTGGAAGTTCAAAAAAAGTTTTTGTTTCTAGAAAATTATATTTAATTTTTTTATCACTCAGTGTATTTATCGCCTACACCGGGCTATATATTTCGATTCTATTAATATTCAAATTTCAAATCCAAACAATACATGAATGCATTTTATTAATTTCCTTATTCAGTTTGATATTTATCTATTTTTAGTCATCGAATAGATAAGTCAAGGTGTTGCATTTGAATATCGATATATAGAGATAGACTTATTATGTGCTTTTTACCGAAGTTCTTATGCAGCTTACATGAAAAAGTAGAAAAAAAAATATATTTGAAATGATAATATGAAGCAAAAGCAAAAAATATACACACAAAGACATATGGATTTCTATGATGTAATTAATTTAAAAAGTTAAAAAACAAATAATAAATGAAATATGTGCAGTGGCGTAGGAAGAATGAGGAAAACTGTATACGCTGTCCCTGTTGCATTTGGGCTTTGCTAGGTAAAATAAAAAAATAGGTAGGTACATTTTGTGGCCTTGCCAATTTCTCGCAAGAGGCAGTTGAGGCTGGGAGTCGAACCCAACCTCTGGCATCATAATCCATCGCACTAACCATAGCGCCAGAAGACAAAATCACAATAAATGTATTGAAAAGTTAATACACTTTTTATTAAAATTTAACTAACTTTAAGGTAAGTATTAATTTTAAAGGGTTTGGTTTTATGTGTTATTCAGTGTGGTAATCGTTCTACATGTATTATATACATAATACATTTTGAGGTAAATATTATTTCCGAATTTATAATTTTCTAACTTTATAATTTTCTACCTAGCTACGCCCTGTGAAAAATGTTTATACTTTTAATTTGTTCTGTGGTATTGAAATATAATACTCAAAAACGAACTTTCTATTGTACATGTTTGTTAGGTTTCGTAAGTATACTAGTACAGAAAAAAAACTTGTTCTGGGCTATAAGCCCATTTTATTCTTCACTATAATTGTCATAAAATTGTATTTGCGTTGCATATAAATCTTGTTGGTTTGAGTAGGTACTCTTTAACTCTCTGTAGGCACACCTCTTTTTTGTGACGTGATAGGCACACGGGTGCGAAATTGGTTAATACTTTTTCATGTCGCTAGAACTTTTTTCGGTCACAATATTTTATAGAAAATCAAGTATGAAATTGATGTAGAATATTCCGAGGAATTCGAATATTGTATTCACAATTCCGAAAAAAAATACACTAGCCCAAAAAATTAAGGGAACAAAAAAAAAATCGTATTTTTTTTAGTGATTTTCGATAGGCTGTATCTCAGTAAAAAATGATCGCATCATGACAAAATAAAAAGCATGTGAAAGCTCTATTCTTCTAGTTTTAGGATTAAATGTTAAAATATTTTCTTTCTAACGGTAAAATAGCTTAACTGTTGGAAATGTTCAAAAACCAACATTTTCCAATTTTTTTTCGTTTTTACTTTCTTAAGAAAGTGGGAACATTTTTTCTGATAAAATGATTATTATTTTTAGAAAGGCTATTTATTTGGCTTTAAGATTCATTTTGTTTCAAACTTCTACGATTTTTTTTGACTGCAATATCAGTCATCAAACCAAAAACCATACTTTTGAGTTTGACTATCAATATCTCAATAACGGATCACTGTACAGAACATTTAAAGACACATTTAAAAACTTCATTCAATTCTCTACAAAGAAATTAAGTTTGCTTTGTTAAACAAAATGTTTTCTTATTTTTGAGGTTAATTTAGAAAAGCTATCAAAATAGGCATTTTTACGGTTTTTTAGAAAATTTACCGCTATTTTATTTCTATGGGCGATAAGATTAAACTGAGGCTTAATTATTGAAGCCTAATATACCTGTAATTGGTATGCAAAGTTTCAGACTTATTCATCAAGCAGTTTTTTGTTGTGAGGGTTTGAACTTTTGAGATGAAATAAAACACCATATTTCTGCAGGTCTAAATGACTTACTTCTTGTAACTTTTTTATGAGCAAAATCAAATTCTTTTGAGTTTATTTGATAATTTTATTGAAAAATATCGTTTAAATTTAACATAAACCAAGGAAAAATTAAATGTTAAAAAAAAATTTAATTTTGAAAAACGAGCTTATACCATTTTTGGATACTTTTCCTAATTTTGAAAATTTTTTGTTTTTCCTTGGCTTATCTTAAATTTAAACGATATTTTTCAATAAAATTATCAAATAAACTCAAAAGAATTTGATTTTGCTCAAAAAAAAAATTAATTTTAGACAGCCTGGTTTTGTAAGTCCGAACGATTACACTGTGCAAGTCGAAATTCTTGACAGGCGCGCGAATAACTGTTTCGCCATATTTCGGACCCGAGAAATCCATTGGCATCATTAGTTTTTCGATTTATCGGTACGACTTCGAACAAAATTTTTTTTGAAAGTTTTTTCAATTATTTTGAGAATTTTCCACTGTTTTTAGTCATTTTTCAATCAAAAACATTGTTTATATTGCTAATAATTCTGCTCAAACGTTATTTGCTACCAGAAGAAAGACATTGTAAACAATTTTGAACAATTTATTTGAAAGTTTAGTGATTTTTTTTGAATAAATTTAAAAAAAAATGAAATTTTTTACATTGTTATCGTTTTTTCGCTGTTTTTGTTCTCTTTTGCACAAATACATAGCATGTTTTCCATTAAAAATTAATTTAACTGTTAATTTAGTGTTGGTTAAACTTTAACATACTATCGATAGCATCGATAACAAAAAAATATCGAGTATATCGATACTTCACAAAACTATCGATAGTTTCAATACTTCCAAATTATTATACCACAAGGCTAACGATATTATCGATAGTTTTTTTTTAAAACTATCGATACAATCGACAATGGAAACTATCGATATCTACCAAACACTATGTTAATTCGTTGTTTACATCCAATGTCAAACGAAAACTTAACTTGTAGTTCAAATTGTGTTTAATTAATTTCAAAGCTATCGATAATTTCGGTAGCCTTGAGGTAAAATAATTTGGAAGTATTGAAACTATCGATAGTTTTGTGAAGTATCGATATACTCGATATTTTTTTTGTTATCGATGATATCGATAGACTGTCGAAGTTTAACCAACACTAAATTAACAGTTAAATTAATTTTTAATGGAAAACATGCTATGTATTTGTGGAAAAGAGAACAAAAACAGCGAAAAAACGATAACAATTTAAAAAATTCCGATTTTTAAAAAAAAATTTCAAAAAAAATCACTAAACTTTCAAATAAATTGTTCAAAATTGTTTACAATGTAGCAAATAACGTTTGAGAAGAATTATTAGCAATATAAACATTGTTTTTGATTGAAAAATGACTAAAAACAGTGGAAAAATCTCAAAATAATTGAAAAAACTTTCAAAAAAAATTTTGTTCGAAGTCGTACCGATAAATCGAAAAACTAATGATGCCAATGGATTTCTCGGGTCCGAAATAGGACGAAACAGTTAATCGCGCGCCTGTCTGAAAAATTTTTTTCAAAAAACTTGCACAGTGTTATTCTTCCTAACAAGTACGGGTAATAGTCAAACAAAAAATTTTTTTTGGGTTATGAAGAAGGTATAATGTTTTATTATATACAATATTTTGGAAACCAATTGGAGGTTTTTAAATTTTGAAAATAACCATTTAATTTCCTTTTTTTAGAAAAGTTCAGGAACTTTGAATAGACGTAAAAAATTAGCGGCTCAAAATATCCTGTAAACATTTTTGTGTAAATAAAAGTTTTTTAAATTTAATTTTTGGACAGCTGTCCCATATAAGATGGGTTTATTCTAAGAAAAAATTATTTTACAGTAACGCTCTATCTGCAAAGTTGATACCACGTTACGATGATTTAAGAAAACGCTTACTTTTGTATACCTTTACTCATGTTAATGATGATTTCTCTGTTAAAATAATTGGCAGAAACAAAGTTAAGATTTTTGTTTTTAAAAAATATGTTATTCTTATTAACTCCGATAAGAAATTTTGATATCTTTTTTGGTTGCGCGGATATTAACTTTTAAAGTCTGTTCATTTTTTCTTGCCCATGATAATTTTTGACTGAGGACAATTTTCTTCGAGAAATGTGTTTTAAACATAGCGTTTTATTAATTTATTTTTATGAAGGAAGCAATAATAAACAAAAATATTATACACAAGTTTACCAAAAAACTTATATGTACATTTTATGATGCTTAGGAAAACCTGCTCCAGGAAAAATCCTAAAAAGATTTGAGGCATGTAGATATGCAGCGTTATGTTATTCTATATTGTAAAAACTTGAGTCAGTATAAATTTTTAAAGATATTCAATAAATCAAGGAACATGATTTTTCTGCGACATCCTTTTTACAAAAGTAGCGGATTTTTTGCTCTAGCAACCAAACCAAAAAAAAAAAACACTTTTTAGCAATGAACCAAACGGTACTGGCAAAAAATCAAATGCAACTGCATAAGCCAAACAAAAGGAAAATAATAACTAAAGTTATACCTCACCAGAAAAGAATTTATTTATGAAATCAAAACTTGTGTTTTATCTTAAGAAATTCTATGCTAAGCTAATTTTGTTCAAATAAATAGGAAAATGTACCTATAAATTGAAGAAAATGATTTTTGTCCAAATTTTGTTCAAAAGGCCGCACTGTGCCGTGTGCCGACAGAGGGTTAATATTACACAATTTGATAGGTCTGCAAAAAGCCGTCACCAAAATATGTTCTTAACTGTATAAATATTTCAGTTTGAAAATCACTACCTTGAAATTTGTTAAAAAGACAAGAACCCATCAGTGGTCAAGCCTCGACCACATTATGTTAATTAGTGATGACTGATGATCAACTCTCTGGATCCATAAAATCGACTAGTTGATCAATAGCACTGCTCATCTTTTTCGTTGACTCGAACGCAATCCGATTGAAATAAGTAAGTAAGTAAAGAATGTGGGGAACAAATATTTTCAGACGTTGACATAAAAAAGCAAACTGACATTTTAATGAATAAAAAAACATTACCACGCATTATTCGGAGGAAATTGGCCTCAAAATGAAACACTCTTTAAAAATTATAATTATAATATAATGATTATAATCATTAACATGAGTCAAGGTATACCAAAGTAAGGGTTTTCTTAAATCATCGTGATATCAACTTATTTCTTAGAATATACCTATCCAAAAATTACCCTTTAAATATTCCTTATCTACTAACGGGACACCCTGTATACATATATCCGATCGAAGCCCACATCATGATTATCTACAATAGTTATTCCAATTCCAATGTTTTTAGTTTCTTTGTATGTATATATATTATTGTCTTGAACTTGAATATTAGCTCTCAAATAGTTTAGCTTGAGTTCAATGACAACAACAAAGTCATAAATACTGTCATTTTATGTCGTGTAGGGTGTAGGTTAGTTATATAAATGCATACGTTACGTGTCTGTAATTAAGTCAGATTTCAAACAGAAACATTAAAGACAAAAATTATAGCATTTTCATACATATTATCTTAATAAAGAATGTTCCGATTCAATGTTTTTATTAATTAACAAATTACAAGTTGAGGGTAAGGTGAAAATGTTGGGTGGTGGGAAATGGTAAAACATATTTGAACGAAATATTTTAAAGGTTTTGTTCAAAAGATATAATTGCCTCCTACTCACACAGCTTTAAGTCCGAAATCAATCAAATAACATCCTATAACCTATACAAAAAAAAAAACAAAATACTTGTTCGCATGTAGGGTGTTTTAATTCAAGGCAAGGACTAAAACATTTTGATTGAGTGTGACTTGAAACGAAATTGATTTGAAACGAGTGTGGAAAAGTTAGTTTGTTAAATTTTTGTTCATATTTTTTCTTTAGAAATATACCTTACTAAAAATTATTGTTGGCTGGAGAATAATTAAAAATATGTATCTATAGTCCGTTTTTGCTAAAACGGCTCCGGTTCCGTTATCCGATTCAAAGGAAAAAAAATAAACAACAAAAAATAATATCGAGTTCAGGGTGTTACAGTTACAACGTTCAACCATTTGGCTTTTGCACCAGAGAAAAAGTATAAAAGTTTCCAAAGTTGAAGTAAGATCGAAAAATTTAAGTTTGAATTCAAGAAAACATGTTTACTCAGAGCAAAACAAAAAAATAAACAAAAATAGAGGCTTTAGCTCAATGCTCCAGTCAACGCGTCGGAAAAAAAGAGTCTTACCTTGCGCGCAGAGGCGCTGTCCTTGTTTATTTCGTGGATCGATAGTGGTATATTTAAAAGGCTTAAACCCTATTTATCACTACCTGATCCTTCTTTTTAGCGGAGTTATTCACTAAAATGCATTTTTTTTTTTAATATTTTGCTTCTAAGCGCATACCTTTGCCCCAGTATGTCGTAGACCAAAAAATTAACATATGTACATCGCCTTCCTTCCACGAGCGCTAAGAAATTAATTTATTAAGATTTTTAATCGAAAACCGTAAGGATTTGGGATGAACAAGTTACCAAATTCTGAAAGCTATTAAGTTGGGCTATCAGCATATTTCGTTTGATCCATTACGGATCAGCGCGCTTCAGCGGTTTAAAACGAAAACCAAATCCCAAAACCATTGCTCCTCCTTGTCTTGAAGAGTGGAGTGTTAAAAACTTTTCTTCCACATGAAAATCGTGAAAGTAGTGATAATACCCATGAGAACAATTCAAATTAAACTCTTTTTTATTAGAAAAAAACACATTTCACCAATTTAAAAAAATTTAAAAACTTGTTTCCCACGTTATGTGGAAACGTGCGATCTCCAACCGCTGTTTTTTTCAAACGGTATTTTTAAAGACTATTTTAAAGTTTTATTTTAATTTAGGATTTTCAGCACTCAAAAAAGTTCGCCAAAAAGTTGATGTTCTTGACGTTATCCCAGCTTTTTCTTTAATTTTACTCGGGGATAGAGCTGCTTTCGACGCTTTTCTTATAAATTTTTATTTTTTCCTGAGGTGTTCAAGCTTCTATTATTCCTACCTTGAAGTTTTTTTTCGTAGGAAGCACTGTTTTAAAAATAATTCCTCTCGAAATGGTCACTTAATCCTATTTTTCTGGCAATGGTGCTTATGGAAAAACCTTTGGAATTAAACGCGTCATTTTGCCCCTTTTCCCTTCAAGCAAACGAGTCCGACCTCGGTCCGAATCCGCTCCGCCTTAGGCGGCTCAAATTAGTATGGAAATTATAATCACCGCGGAGCCGATTTTATATGTATTGGTTTTTTTCACCACGATTTCTCCTTCGACTTTGTGTTCATACACAAAAAGTTGCGAGTGTGTGAGTGCAACCTCGTTTTTCTCGGTCGGGGGTCGAAGTGTCTTTTTTGAACTCAGTTTTCTTGCTTGAAGGGTTCTTTCGCGCTCAGGACTTTTTTTTACAGATTTTGAATGAAAATCACTTAAAAATTACTTCTTGATGCTTAATCTTCCAAATTTAATCAAATCAACGCAAAAGATATCGCCAAACTAACTAATTTAAGGTGTGCGTCTAATCATGTGAACAAAAAAAAATTCCTTTTTTCTTACATCAGAGACAAGAAGGAGTAAAAAGTACCGTTAATTTCCACTATTTCTTTTTACCGCCTTCCACAAAGGAGTAGGTATTCAATTCGTCTGTATTATTTTTTTGTTGTGTTTGTTACCTCATAACTTTGGACTCAGTTAACCAATTTTGATAATTCTTTTTGTATTGGAAAGCTGGTGCCGGCAGTTTGGTCCCATTTCAATTTCATCCAGTTATTGCCATAGAAACTATGAGTTTTGATCCATGGAAGTCGGTTTTGTTTTTTTGTTAAAAATGATTATTGTTTTTCTATTGAGAACTAAATAACCATTCTAATAAATACAATTTTTTGGATATTCTTGCACACACCTACAAAAAAAAATCAGATTTATGTAAACGAAAATTTGTGCGTCTAACCATGTGAACCGCACTGTATGATGTACTCAGTAATACCTACAACATGCATGTCAACATTGCGGCCCACAACGAGTAACTTTGCGGCCCTCGACATTTTTAATAATTTTGAGCTTAAAGCCTGGTACACAGATCCGAGCTAAATTTTAGGTCCCATAAAAATTATTGATAAGATGCTCAGATATATTTTAGCTCGTCTAAATTTTTTCGACAGTTTGTATGGGAGCTAGTTTAAATCATGAATACCCTTTGTATGGCATTCTTAGTTTTTTTTTTTTTTACATAAAAATTAGAATAAATGTCGAATGATATAGAAATGGAGGCATGCGATTTTTAGTGTGACTTCGAAGTAAGATCCAAATTTCTATGAAGTGGATATGACCGAATTTTATAAGTCTTTTCAGTCAGATTTAGGACAATTTAAAACTGCCATACAACCTTCGGATAATTTTATTATTAAGAGAAATAAGATCCAGCCTAACTTACACCTTGGTCTGTTGAAAAAAAATGGTAGTAAAGGAGAAATTCTACGTATCAGAAAGAAAATATTAATGTTATAATTCTTCTTATTTTATATTATATTCTTATACATTTTTTTGCGGCCCATACAAAGGAGATGGGGCGTTTTTGGGCCATGAGCGTACATTAATGAGACTAGTCTCAAATTGAAGCTGGAGCTTAGTGTATTCAATATATGAATTTTTTTTTAAATCGTAAGTCAGGGTCTTGAGATACAAGGCTCCAAAGTTCGTTCTGAAAACCCTTACCTGTCCCTTTTATTTGCAAATATCATGAGAACTATAACATGATGTTTTTGGTGTCAAATGAAAGGTTGTTTTAGTACCTTTTAAATTATACATAAAAAATATTATATAAAACAAAAGAATCGGTGAATAAATGAAGAAAAGTAAAATATTTATCAAAAAGAATAGATTTCCTTTCGAAATGAATGGAATTTATTAAAAAAAAAATGTGCTTGCAATCTACGCCTACGGGTCACGCAGGTGTAGTCATTAAATTGTTTTACACTACATTACATTTTAATCTAATAAAATTGTTTTACACTACATTACATTTTAATCTCATATGAATATAAATCTACGGACTAGACACACTGCAGCTTGGCAAACTTAGTCTATGGGCTGATACAGCACAAGACATTACTGCAACACCGAAATACTCAGTAGAGAAAGAACAAGAGAAGAACATATAACACTGAAGTACGTGGCACACAGAGGAAGACATACATAGTTGAAAATAGTCTCCTGTTATCGCACAGGTGTCTTCAGCTAAGCTGGCGATTTAGAAAAAAAACTTCTGAGCTGACCGTTGCGTTGGGCTCGACCCCACGATGCCGGCTCTGAAGTCAACTTCCTATTCCTCTGTGCCATGGCGACCCACAATGGGACGAAATGGGGTTGAGCGTCTCAAAAATGGTTTTCACGAATTTCGCAATTTCAAAAATCTAATGATGGGGTTATTATATAGAAATAGAGCTCTTTGCGATACAGTATTTTTTTTCTACATAATATTTATTCTTGGTACTTAAAACAACCTTCAAACACCGCATTTTGTTATTTTATATTTTGCTTTTTTTGAAAAGAGACATTTTGAACTCAGATATTTCGTTAGTTTTTTAATAAACTTTATTAATGTTATATATTTTTGTAAAGCTTGTAATTTCTTCTCTCCAAAACTATAGGAATTTTTTGTATTAAATGGAACAATAAATTAAAAAAAAAAAATTGAGTGTGGTGAATTTTTTTCTCATTATTTCGTTTTCAACTAGAGTTTTCTATGTTGGCTCCGGCTGCCTCCGCTGAGTTAATGACTGTTTTGTATTCTATTTTTGTTGTAGATTAAGAAACAAAAATAAAAAATTTCCCATTTTCATCCTTTTTCGTTTTACAAGCGAAATTGAATAATGAGAGAATTTATTTTTTATTTATTTTGAGCTTTAAAAATCTATTACTTTTGCAATTTTGAATTTAAAAAGTTAAAATTTGGCACAATAAAAGTTCATATTATTGGCTTTGTAAATAATTATAATTTTTTGTTAAAAATTAAAAAAAACGGTAAAATTAAGCTCACATGTATAACAGCCTTCTTGAAGAAGCTTATGGATGTATACGCACCAAATTCACTCGTTTTCATTCATTGACTTGATAGTTTTCATTTAGCAGACCAAACGGTAAACAAAATAAATGAAATCCTGATCCTAATTTCCAAAGTTATTCCGAGAAATAAAAAAATACTATAGAGCATTTTTCTTTAGTATTTTTCGTTAATGATTGCCACGAAATTTTTTAGGCCAGTCATTATGTCGGAAAAAACGGCTTAGAAATGCAAAATGAGCGAGGAAGCTAAATTTTGGATATGTTGTAGAGGATGCTTAAAAAAGCTTAACTTGAAGTTTTCGACCAAGATTTCCTATGAGCTTTTTCCGCCATTTTGAAAAAAAGGATAAAATTGGTTTTTTGACAATAACTCGGCTATCTGACGAGATGCGAAAATTTTACAAAGAGCTTTTTTGTAGCTTTTAACGAGTTCTACAATTCATGCATACACATTTTTTGTCTATCATAAACCGTTTTCGAGATATCGATTAAAAAAGTCAAAAATTTAGGACATGCCATTTGTTTTTTGACATTATCTATTTTTTGGTGATGAATATCGAAAAAATTATTAACATAAAATTTGTAGACCTTATTCAGACCTACAATTTCGTACTTTTATTTTTTTTTTTGGACAAAAATTACGACCTCCAGCTGGCCGCAAAGTCGCCAAGCAAACCGCTCGTTCGGTTGTAAAAAAAAAATTATTCATTTTTTTTTTAAATGTTTATATTATTATATCAGTAACACATACATACATACATAAATGTATGTATTTATTTAGTAAATACATAATGAGAAGAAAATGGTAATGGTTTTTTTAACCCCAGTTTTATTAACCCAAATTTTGTAAATACAGTATACCGGCTCTTTGTGTTTGCAATTTGCTTCAATCTCTATATTATTTTATTTATCAAAATTGCAAACCGCAACTCATTAAACTTTTTTGAAAAAAATCATAACTTTACATATCCAAGATTTGTATGTATGAGCATTTAGGTATGTGAAGAAGATGCCTCTTTATTAGGGGTGGGTGATTAGAAAGATATACAGAATTTTATTCACGCTTTTAGCGGTTGCGATACGACATCGTCGTTTTACAACATGGGAAAACTTAAATTTATTAACACTCTCGAGAAGCATCCGGAACTAAGGTCATCGATAGAACTATTCAAACAAAAAAAGGTCGATCCGGATGCCTTAACTTGCGCAGGAGAGCAATTCCTAATTGCCCTATATGGCGGTGATAAGCAAGAAAAATCAATAAATATTTTGCGATTCCATCGTTTCGCAAAATCAATGCATATAAATAAAACGAATCACCTAACACTACTCCCACCAACGAGCAGCGCTGTCCGCCAGCACATATTCCGAACATATCTGCAGGTGCAAACCTGGCTCGGGTTTTTTAAAGATCCTCAGGAATGGGGTTGGCGACAAACTAATCACGGACTTGAACCAATTACCAGCACAGCCGAACCCGCACCTCCTGAACTTTTAAAACTTATTTCGTGCAAATGCAAAGGGAATTGTGATGCTTCTTGTGGGTGTAGGAAAGCAGGAATTAGTTGCTCAGTTATTTGTCTGCATTGTAGTGGGCAATCATGCAATAACGTCACCAGAGTCGACATTTCGTTTGATGACGACGATGACAGAGATGATGATGACTATGCTTCGTACATATCAGCATCATTTCCAATGATTCAACCTATTTCACAAGTTGAGGAGTGTACGGACGACAAAGATCTTCAACCGGGACCATCAAAGCGACAAAAAAAATGAAAAAACGTCCACCCTTCGTTTTCTTGAGTAAAAAAAAAAAAATTCATTTAATAAATTCCCGCTGGAGTTCGTAATTTTTGTCCAAAAAAAAAAATAAAAGCACGAAATTGTAGGTCTGAATAAGGTCTACAAATTTTATGTTAATAATTTTTTCGATATTCACCACCAAAAAATAGATAATGTCAAAAAACAAATGGCATGTCCTAAATTTTTGACTTTTTTAATCGATATCTCGAAAACGGTTTATGATAGACAAAAAATGTGTATGCATGAATTGTAGAACTCGTTAAAAGCTACAAAAAAGCTCCTTGTAAAATTTTCGCATCTCGTCAGATAGCCGAGTTATTGTCAAAAAACCAATTTTATCCTTTTTTTCAAAATGGCGGAAAAAGCTCATAGGAAATCTTGGTCGAAAACTTCAAGTTAAGCTTTTTTAAGCATCCTCTACAACATATCCAAAATTTAGCTTCCTCGCTCATTTTGCATTTCCAAATGTATATAATGACTGGCCTATTTACGCAGTGTGGCAATCGTGGCTCTGTTAGATATTAGACCCCTGTTCTTATAATTTTTAGTCGGTATTGTTTTTAATAGAATACTGAAGAATTCCAATTTTTGCATTGGATGTTTGGAAATGTTCTTAAGAAAAATCAATTCCATTAATTTCCCTATTATAATTTATTTATTTTTTTAAATAAAATACATTCTTATCTGTCCATTGAATAGACTAAAACATAAACTACGCAATAACCCATCTTTTGAAACAATTAAAAACCGTTATTAATGATACCTCACAATGCTTTATTCGAAGTGTTTTTTTTTTTTTTGAATTTTGAAATAACTTAGTCTATTTGTCAACAAATGACTGATAACGATAAACAAAAGTATTCGTTTGCTAATTTTTACAGACAAATTTTTTCCTTTAATTATGCGTTTTGCTCATTCAACAAAGTAATATTATTTTTAATAAATAAAAGTTTATTGTTGTTAACAGTATAATATGTTTACTTCGATAAGTACTGAGTTATGTACCTTTAGAATAAGACTATTATGATAACAGGAATTGATTAAAACACAATTTTATGTTTTGGAACGTAAATTTTATGAAAAAGGTTATATTTGATCTTGAGAGTTTCGAAGTAAGGAACTATGGCAAACCCTGTCGGACAATTTCTTTTTGTTTTCCATTGCTTAGAAAAAAGATTAAATTATATAGTACATTTTTTGTATGAAAAAAATATTTTTTTAACTTTAATATATTTATTGTGCTTTTAAAACAAACTAACCAGAACAATACTTAAGTACATCAGTTCCTAATATATTCAAGATAATATGTTCCAAATTTCATTCAATTATTCAAAGAAACAAAGAAGTTAAAGATTTTTGAGACGATCAACCTCGTTTCGTCCCATAGTGCGACCTGCAAACTGTTTTAATTTTTAAGAACTAGACTATATACTAGAAGGTGTTTAGAAGCTTGTTTATTTGATCAAATTATGTTAGAGAGACGAAAAAACTATAAATTCTTGTGATCAACTCTGGGCTGCACTTTTGTTTACATAAATCAGATCACAAAATTCATACTAAAGTAGACTTCCGATAGATTGACTCATATCGCGATTTTAGTGTATAATATAGTTTTTGGTGCTTTTTGATAATAATAAACTGATAATTTGTTTTTTAATTAATTAAAATGGAATTAAATACAACAAACCAATGTTTTAATTGTTCTATACAATTACAACATCGTCTTCGTTCCTTTTCTATAAGTCAGCTCCCAAGTTCTTTGAAAAGTGTATTAATCAATTGGTTTTCCCCACAAGAGGTAAGTTCAAAAATAATAAATATTTAATGTATTTTCATATTAAAAATAAAGCTCTGTAATAAGTAACATATTTATGTCTTTTAAAAACTTATAATTTTCTATTAGTTTAAGATGCAAAATATAAAACATCAACAGAAATTCATAAGTTTATGTTTGAAAAATGTTAAGAACTTGCAAATAGCTTAGAGGTCATTTTGAAAAAGATCATATTTCAAAATAAATTGAAATATTTTGTGCAGCTTTATTTTTGTACATCTTTTGCATGCCTTCATACACACAGCACACTATACAATTTTCAGGTACCAGAATCAAGCTCGATATGTCTCGAATGTCACGAGATTTTACATAGGCTTAGCTTGGCAAATAACAATAACCCAATGCGTGAATTCGGGCATACTTTTGTATGTTTATGTTGTGGTTCTTCTTTAAGATCCATCAGATTTCAAAATGTTCCCCAGAATTGTCGTCAAAGAAATATACTACTGCAATGGGTTCCTTCGCATCATTTAAATAGAAAAGATAAGAAATATCCCTTATTTGTACATATATGACATTCGGAAATAACTCGAACGGAAATCTATTCTTTTTGATAAATATTTTACTTTTCTTCATTTATTCACCGATTCTTTTGTTTTATATAATATTTTTTATGTATAATTTAAAAGGTACTAAAACAACCTTCCATTTGACACCAAAAACATCATTATAACTGTTATAGTTCTCATGATATTTGCAAATAAAAGGGACATGTAAGGGTTTTCAGAACGAACTTTGGAGCCTTGTATCTCAAGACCCTGACTTAAGATTTGAAAAAAATTTCATATATTGAATATACTAAGCTCCAGCTTAATTTTGAGACTTGTCTCATTAATGTACGCTCATGGCCCAGGTGCCAGGTCCCATATAATTTTGCCCCATCTCCTTTAGATCTCGCTGTTTTGGCCCCAATTAACCACTGAGTTTGACTTGTCTGACCTACAACCTCTGCTAGGTCACTTGAAGAGTATTTGATATGATTTTTATTTTGTAACACAGTGCTACTTTTTCATTTTGTAAAATTTCCCCTCCCGTAAGCGGAGGGATATATATCACCACCTCCACCTGTAAAAAAAATTAATATAGATTAAAACCTAAAACCAAAATTTTGAAAAAATGCAATGAACCATTTTCGAAAATTTGATTTTTCAAATTAAAAAACAGCATTAAAAACACGGTTCCATGACAAGTACCGTTATTAATGATAATTGACAGGTTCAGAAACGTTAGGACTAAATATTTAGTCATGTTTCGCGTCTATGATTTGTGCCTAACTTTCCAGTCAACTTTCCAACAAAGCTGCTTAAATAGTCCCATAGATGCTCAAATCGAGCTTGGATCTGGTTTTAGGCACAGCCGTGGCTCTGATTGGTCAGATATCAGTTTGGATCTGGTTTTAGGCACAGCCATGGCTCTGATTGGTCAGATATCTTAACAAGTTAGGCGTCATTCATTAACTTTTTTTGACATTTAGAGACGATTTTCAAGTGGAAATTTTCAAAATTATTATACGTTAAAAATGGATAAACATATTTGTGTTAGTGAATATTATGGTAAAAGCTTAGAGAATATATAGTATGGACATCTAGAGATTGTTCAGATCCACTATCAATAGCTGTGTTTTCGTGATCTAGGCCTAGTAAAAATGTAAAATTTTATTTTTTAACAATAGATCGTGAACGCCCCTCTTCTTATCTATAGTAAATATTGAAGCATGAATGATGTTTTTTTTCCTCCACCGTTGCTTCTTCTTTTTTCCATTTTTTATAATTTAATTCTTTGTTTTGTTCGGGTTAATTAATTTTCACTAATTATTTTACATCAAAAGAAACTAAATTACGGGACATAAGTAGCGACAACCATTATAAACAGAATAAAAAAGACAAACTGTTTATCATGGGCGACGCGACGGTGAGCTGCCATCTGTCAAAAATAATTTTACTCCATTGTATTTTTATTTTGCAATAGGGTTAGGGTATAGCAAAAGTGCAAGACCATTGTAAAATTTCAATCCATATATTTTGCTGTTGTAGTGTTGTAAGATTTTACACTTTTGCAATGATACTAGACCAGTTGCATCGGATCGTGAATACCCCTATTGTATTTATTTACAGTTTACATACATAAAATTTAACTGAGTTTAAGTGGAATCACCTTATTTTAAGCGGATATCACCTTATTTTAACGTGGTGAAATTTAATGTTGGCATCATCTTATTTTAAGGTAAAATTTTTTTCTCCGTGTGTATATAGCGTTACAATGGCCGCTATGTATAAAAATAGTAAATACTAGCTGAAGGAAATTAATAATAAAATAACCAAACCATTGAATAATTACATGGTAATTATTCAAATGTCAAAATTAATAAATATTATAATTGATGTCTAGCAAGAAAATTAACCCTTTGAATTTTTCAAATCGGTTCATTAATGCCTGAGATATGACCAATTGTTTATAATAAAAGCTTAAAAGAGAGAGTGAGTTTTAAACAATTGGTCATATCTCAGACATTAATGAACCGATTTGAAAAATTCAAAGACTTGATTGTCTTGCTAGACATCAATTATAATATTTACTAATTTTGTTTAAAACGACACTTACCGATTTTGAGATAGTTCCTTTTGTTTATAAAATTTCAGGAGTTTGCAAAAACTAACATTGCAGCTAGATTTATCATCCCCAAAAACATATAAAAACACTCCCATATTGCGTTGATCTTAAAATCTATAATCAAAGCGGGTATAAAGTTTAAGCTGAGTAGGGGTATAGTTTTTTTCAAATTAACTCGAAAAATATGGGTCATATAGAAAAATTTATTAAGATTAAAGCTATAGAAAATAAAATTTTCTACAAGTTTTACATATGTATATAATTTTTGTCAATAATCAAAAATGGCCGAGTTATTCACTAAAACGTGTTTTACTTTTAATCCAAGTTGGCGGCTTAAGCACAAGGTCGATTTTCCCGAAAAACTGGTTTTAAGCTCTCAGTGATCCCCTTTACCGTCCTATGAAAAAAATTGCATGATCTAATTTTTTCCATTTCAAATGTTTAATTCGACTGGGCTACAAGCACTCCATATTAGGGGTACCTATTAATGCAACGTTGTAAACTCTGGGTAAAATGGTAAATATGGTGTACGAACTGTCAAACTCATATACAATTTTGATGCATTCGCCCCTGCTCTGATTTTTTTTTTATTATAAAGTGAGGTTGATAAGATATTATGGCTATTATTTGAGGCGCTCAGCGCCAAAACGGCTTAACCCCAAAAATTTCGTTTTGAGAAAAACGAGTTTAAAGAAAATCATATTTTCAGGGTTTCTTTTTTGTTGGCTTGTAAAAGTTCTAAAAAATATTATTTAATTTTTAGTTTGTATTTTTTTTAGTTAGTTAGTTTTAGTTAGTTGGCTATACTTTTGGGCTCAGGTCTGATATTTTTTTTATCCCGAAACTACATTTGTTATAAATGATTCAGGCAATTTTGTCGCCGAAGCCAAAATGGCGTCCACTAGAGTGACGAAAGTTTTTGGCTTTAATTTTAACTCTATTTAATATAATTTAATGGGAATGTATTTTTTTATTATAAATTGTTTTATTGCGGTTCGATCTGTGTACTCAGTTTGATTTTTTTGAAAATGTGGGTTAGGCCGTTTTAGTTCTTAAAACGTTCTTTAACTTTAGACAACAGCTTAAATTTTGAAAATTTGAAAATTTGTTCAAAAACCTTGTTTGCTGGTGTCTAATAGCTGCCAAACTTGTGTCTAGGGTTAGTTTGTGTTAACCTCGAATAGTGTGGGATTTATTTTTATTAAATAAAGCATATTTCCCACTTTTTTTTTAAAGTTAAGCAGTGTCTAATAAATATCCCTGTACCTATTAATTTAATAATATTTTATTAACTTCAGTTCCAGTTTATTGTCATAATTAGGTACTCAGTAAGAAACAATAGCAATATTCATACAACGTGGTAAACTCTTTTTAAATCTGGTAAAATAGTAAATACGGTAAACAAACAGGTCTACCCCATATACAATTTTGACACATTTACCACTTTACCAGGTTTACCACCGCTTCATGAATATCCCTAATATATCTTTTAATTTAGAGCAAATATCAGTACGTAGTACATTCTATAGATCATACAATTAATAATACAGTAACTCAAAACAATGCCAAGAAATCCATCTATATATTAGGGATATTCATGTAACGGTGGAAACTCTGGGTAAACTTGGTAAAATGGTAAATGTGGTAAACTGTGAAATCCATACAAAATTTTGACACATTTACCAACTTTACCAGGTTTAACCAGAGTTAACACCATTGGATGAATACCCCTTTTGTTTTTCTTATTTTTGGGACAAATAACTTCAGTTTTTAAAAATAATACATAGATACTTTATCTAGGTACCTAGGTACATATACGTACATATATTTGTGGATTGAATATCAACAAAAAATTAAATAGAAATGTGGGCTACACCACTCACAGCTTCAAATAAATTACAACCAACCAATTGACACACTAATGCGGGTCTTTGAAAACAATCCTCCGAATTTTGTGTGTTAGGTCAACCAAACATCCCGATAGTACATATGTTCATTTCGTTCATATGCGCAAAATATCACACACGAAAAATCAATATTTCCTGCAATATTGCCGGGGAACAAGAACCATGTTAAAATAAATTTATCCTTAATTAATAAAAAATTTACTTACAACAAATTCCTTACATCACAAGGCCGAAACAAAAACGCAGGAATCAAAAGCACTGAGTTAAACGACACTAGGCCATAATATATTAGAAATTTAAAATAATATCGAAAAATATGGCTTGTCTCGTACAAAAACGGCAACATCAATATGACAAACAATCCGCAGAGCTCGATGTACGATGTCATATTTTATCGTTTTCTTATTTTTAAATGTTCACAAGGTATTCGAATTTGTAAATTATGTTATGTAGATAGGTATGTGGATACGCTTTACTTTTATGTTGCAGAATTACATAGTTTTCAGTTCATTTTTCAAGGGTAAAACAAGGGAGAACAATAATTATTATACTTTTTCACATAAACCAACCGGTTCGAACGAATATTGCAATTGCAGCATAAACGAAACGTATCCCCTTTGCTGCTCACTCCCACTGCGTTGAAACAACAATGCCAAATAAAAATTTATTGATTTGTTGATAAACTATTTAAACAGAAACAGAAAGACAGTCCTCCCCTATTCCTTTGTTCGTTTTTAATTAAATTACAATCAATCGATAGGATAAACAATATTTCGTTGATTCAAAAAAAAAAAAAAAAAAACAACAACAAAAAAACTATGTGAATGTTTTTTGGTTGAATATGGAGTCAAGTGCTCGCTCTTGTACTGCACGGCGCTTATTATGCTATACGTTTTTTTTAGACTTATTTCGAAATTCGATTTTCTACGCAGTCACCGCGCGCCACCAAAACTGAGTGCTTTGTGCTGCAAATGTGCAAATGCTTCGATTCTGTTTCTGTTTCTGTTGAGAATAAGGAATGGAGAAGAGAAGCACCCAAACGGAAACTACCACCATTCGTTTGAAAGCAAAGTATCTCGTCCGTAGGTATAAATACAATTATGAGGGTTGTTAAAACGGCATGCAGTGGGAAGCTGTATTCAGTGTTGCCGAGAAATATTTTTTAATGAAAAATAATTAAGGTAGTAACTTTATTTTTTGATAACCCACCAGGATTCTATCGTCACATACACACAGAGAAAAAAATAGTCATTTTAACTATTTTTTAACTATTTTCATACTTGAAATGGGGATAACTATTTAAAAATGTTTTTGTACTCCCTTTTTGTACCTACACGATTTGAAACTTGTACTTGACCACTAAGATATTCTACAAGATATTTTTCTGCAACTATAAAAAATAGTTACCTACTTTTAACTATTTTGCTTTGACATGACATGTGACTATTATAATAGTTATTTCTAATTATAAACCTTAGAGGATATAATATATGGAGTGCTTGTTCCTATACCTAATACATTGTAACGCCATATGCATGGATAGGGGTCGCTGCCTTCGTTTTTCAGTGAAAGTCCGGTTCCGCAGCTGTAAATAAACACGCTTGTTGATGACAGCCATCAAATGAAAATAAAATGGAGGCATGCACTTATCGAAAAACTTAAAGAAACTAGAGCCCTCTATAAAAGCTCACGGAACTAACAGCACAAGCACTCCATGTATTATATCCTCTAAGTTATAAACATAATAGTTAAAAATGACTATTTTAACAGTTACGTAGAGGTAAAAAAAAATCGAAATTTTTTTTTATTTTGTGCTCCGAAAAATCGATTGCTAGACACCTTAAGAATATACATACCAAATATGAGCTCTTTATATTAATGGAAGGGTCCTCCGCTTCGCAATTTTCCATTTTTACATCAAGCTTGTACCTACTAAAAAAAATCATTTTTTTATTAATTGACTTTTAAGCAAATTTCTTTACATATTCTTGTAGGAAATTGAACGCTCTACAAAAAAGGCATTATACACTTTTTTCGTTTATCTAGCCGTTTAATAGATATTTGAGGTAAAAAAATCGAGAAAATCTTTAAAAAATCGTTTTTTGTGCTTAATTTTGTATCGAATTGAAAAATTATAATAATCAAACGCGGAAGACATATTCTTGTTGGAAATTGATTGCCCCACAAAAATGGTCTTAATAACTTTAATAAACATTGTTTATGCACCTCCCAAAAGAATATATGTAGTTTAGCAAAAGAACAAAACGATCAAAACGGGAAAAAATTTATACCTACAGGGGGTCAATTCTCGATCTGTGAAAGTGTGAAGTGAAGTGATAAAATATTTAACATTTCAATTTTCATATGAAACATTTTTGAAGTTTGTTTTAATTTTTTAATTTTGTATTACATTTTTAAAGTTTGTTTTAATTTTTTTATAAATCCAGAATCGAATTTATTATGAAAACGTGATAAAACTTATCACTTCACGTTTTCACAGATCGGGAATTGACCCCCAGGTTACAGGTATATAATTGAACGACCGATTACAATTATTGTTTAATTTTTGATTAAAATTAAAATTTTTGTGAACAAAAACATATTTTTCTCATATTTTCTTTTGTAATCACATAAATTAAATGAAATCAACAAATTCCCTAATTTATTTAAAAAAAATCTCATGAGAGTGGAGAACAATTTCCCATAGTTAAGGTGGTGGAGCACTTTTCTCACAAATTGATATCAAAAAGGTATATAAAATAATATTTGACACAGTGGCAACATCTACGATACAAAGATTTTATTTTTTATAAGCCAGAAATGTTGAGTTTTTTTGTTTCAATAGAACAGGTGCCTACATATTGTCGGTGACGCACTCACGTAGATCCAATTTTTTTCAAAATGAAATTTAGATGTAATCTGTTATATTTTAGTGAATACTATACAATCATTCAAATCAAAATCTGCCATTTTATTAATAACTAAATTTATTCATGAATAAAATTTGAAAAAAAGTTACGCTCTCCTAAAAAAATTGGTCTTTATCACCGAAGATATCAAGAAGTATGAAATAAAATGCACGAGTGGGGCCGCACGTACTTGCTCTTGTAGTTCAAAGTATCTATATCTTAGACAACTATTGGAAATTAAAGGTTTTCGTTAAATTTTGAAAAAAAAAATAAAAGTAAAAAAAATTCCATTTAATTTTTTTTTTTCAAAACTTTTTAGATTTTTTTTTACATTTTACACTTCTAAATGACAAGAAATATCTGTCTGCAAATTTTGAATAAAATTGGCTTAGCCTTTGATGAAATATACGACATTAACTAAAAAATACATCAATTTGGCAGAAAACGGCAACGCCATACCGTTCTAGGAAATTTTTGTGCAAAACTAAAAATGCAGTTTTGTTAGACTCATTAAGACTATAACGAATACCAAATTTAATCGAAATCGTTAGAGTCGTTTTCGAGAAAATTGCAATAACTCATTAACGATACACGGGAAGAGCCGACATTAGCAATTAAAAAAAAAAAGAAATTGTCATATTTCCAATATCCGTATTTTTTGAGAAAAACTAAAAACGCAGTTATATTAGATATACGTACAGCATTACTTGTGTCAAATTTAATCAAAATCGTTAGAGCCGTTTTCGAGAAAATTGCAATACCTCGAAAAGTTTGTATGGGAGGTATACGTTCTAGGCGAGATATTAAAAAACAAAAAAAAATCAACCTTGGAAATTACGAAATAATCATCTGTACCAAATTTCAAGAAAATTCGTCCACCTGTTTAGGCTGCAGCTTCTTGTACACCTTTTTTTGACGACGCACAGACGCACAGACGCACAGACGCACCGACGCACAGACCGACGGACGTCATGACGAAAACCACTTTTTCAGACTTCTCCATTATCGTAATGTTAGTTTTGATTAAAACCTCGAATTATTTTTTTGACACGAAACCAATACTTGCCCTATAGAGCAAGTAAAAATGTTCCTATAAATTTATTGTACCTATTGTAGCCTTTTTCGTAAAAAAAAATAACAAAACTCTCTCGACATTATACTGTTTAATTTCCTTCATGGTTTGTTTCGTACCACAGAAATATTTATTAGGTGGATAAAAACTACACTACACCGAAAAAAAAACCAATATCAATTTTACATTTATTAAATATCAAATTAACATTTTTTAAATATCAGCCAAAAATGCTCTATAAAATGTGTTTTATGATATTTAAAATGTTCAAACTATATTTTTATTATCAGGATGATATTTAAATGTCACATTTTAGAAATTTTGTTTGATATTTTATTATCATTTTTTCATATCAATTTCTCATTCCAAATTATTGAAAAATATTAAATAAAAAATTCTTAATGTGTACTAATTTAAAGGCGCTTTGTGTTTTTTCGAAGTAAAATGTATGATTTACTGAGAAAATTTGATCGGCAATAAGATTTTACTTCACATAGTTTGGGAGAAAATAACAAAACAATTATATCACCTTTAATAGAAAAAAATAATATCACCACTATTTTGTAAAGAATATTCACTTTCAGTAATGTTTTGAAAAAAGAAAGAAATACTTAAAATAATAAAAATAATAAAAAAGAAAAAGAAAGAAATAGGTTTCATTATAATAATTAAAACTAAAATGTAAAATCTAGTCAATATTGATATTTTAATTGTCAAAGTGAAATTTTCACTATCCACCTAAAATTAAATAAAATGCACGACTGGGTCGCACGAACTTGCTCTTGAAGTTGAAGTTGCTTAAATTTTTAAGACTTTTTATATAGAAACTTGGGAAATGTAGGTACATAAAAACAAAAAACAAAAAAAAAAATAAAATTCATTTTTCAAAAAAATAAAACAATATCTGAAATCAAATCGCCCCACAAAACAAGTATGCAGTTTTATTTGATATATTAAGGTGCATTTTTAGAAAAAAAATTTTCAAAATCGTTAGAGCCGTTTTTTAAAAAACTAATTTTTTATAAATAATTTTTTGAAAAAAAAGTTTAAAAATAAAATTGGTATGCCATTTTGTAGAAATAACTAATCAACATCCAAAAACTTAATTTCAAAAAAATTCAATGTCCCGTTTTCGAAAATTTGATTTTTCAAAAAAAAATTTTCAAAATTTTTTTAAAAATCCAAAAATTATTTTTTTCAAAATTTTATTTTTGGCTTATATTTAAATAATATAAATGCTTTTGTATAAAAAATTTCGTTGAAATACAATAAGTAGTTTTGCAAAAAATCCGATTTGAAAAAAGCGGTCAAAAGATAGATCTTGTTTAAAAACTAGCATTTGAATTTTTTTAACAAAATCGTTGGAGCCGTTTTCGTGAAATTAAACTTTTCCGAAATTTTTGTATGACAGGTACCGTTATTTTTGGTCCAAAAAAATTAATTCCAAAAACCCCTCTGGAGAGTCTCCAAAAACTGCTACATAGCAAGTTTGGAGTCAATCGGTTCATCCGTTTAGGCTCTAGTTCCTTATACAGACAGACAGACAGACTGACAGACTGACAGACTGACAGACTGACAGACTGACAGACTGACAGACTGACAGACTGACAGACTGACAGACTGACAGACTGACAGACTGACAGACTGACAGACTGACAGACTGACAGACTGACAGACTGACAGACTGACAGACTGACAGACTGACAGACTGACAGACTGACAGACTGACAGACTGACAGACTGACAGACTGACAGACTGACAGACTGACAGACTGACAGACTGACAGACTGACAGACTGACAGACTGACAGACTGACAGACTGACAGACTGACAGACTGACAGACTGACAGACTGACAGACTGACAGACTGACAGACTGACAGACTGACAGACAGACAGACGGGCTTCCGGGACCCACTTTTTTGGCATTGTCTAGCATCGTAATGTCATGGAAAAATGTTATCTCAACTTTTTTTTTTGTAC
The DNA here is from genome assembly GCF_945859705.1 of Episyrphus balteatus. Classification (NCBI taxonomy): domain Eukaryota; kingdom Metazoa; phylum Arthropoda; class Insecta; order Diptera; family Syrphidae; genus Episyrphus; species Episyrphus balteatus. Next base: position 55,347,382 of record NC_079135.1, on the reverse strand, counting down.
GAATGCATAACTTGATATATAGTAGGGGAAGTACGTCCAATATGACATACCATAAGCTTTTTCGTCAATAAAATAAAACCCGTGGTGTATAACACAATCTTTGCATTTTTTATTCATTCTGTATATTATTAGGAACATTTTATAATAGTTTTTGTATTGAAAAAATAAATAAATTTAAATAAATTAAAACTTTGAAAAAAAAGTATCGAAATTCATTTTGTCCATATGGCATGGACAAAATGGCATAGGTTATATGGACAAAACGACATATGGCATTTTATATGAAAAAATACAAAAATTAGTTGGCAAGTGTAGATTTTCAAAGGAAAGCTAACCTGAATCCACCTAAATCTTTGTATAGGACTTAAAAAACTTGTTGGTGTATGCTTCACTTTAATGTAGCCTGCGGGACACCGAATGTTTTTGATGTTGCAAACCCGCCCATTTTGTTTTCATTGGCAGCTTCAATGGCCCCCGCATTGCCTGAACCATGATTGGAGGTCGGAAGTTCGCTTATACCCCATTGACATATTTAAAGTTAAAATAAAAAAAAAAAAAACAACAATTTCTATGAAGTTTAAGGTATGTCGTTTTGGCCATAGGTAGGGTATGTCATTTTGTCCATACATCGTAGTTTTGACAATTTTTTATACAAAACACTGTTTTAAACCTTGATTTCATAAAAAATATTGATAAGTTTTTAACCTTAAATTTTAAACTGTCATTATACCCAATAAAATATTCAAAAAAGCTAAATACAACTCCCAAAATAACAAAATTAGTCCAACCCCATAAAAAATGAAAAAGCTCCTATAAACACACTTTACTTTATATTTTTGGTTTGGGGCTGTCAATTGAGTTGTTATTTTGACAGAATTTCAAATTTCATTGGTTTCACCTACTGAGATAGGAGCTAGGGTTACACGTGGTACACATTTCAAGTTAGAGCTGGTATGTCATATTGGCCGTGTATGTCATTTTGGACGTATTTCCCCTACCTATATCGCAAGTAAAAATGTCAAAATGATATGATAAAATATCAAAATTGATATTTTAATTGTTGGACGACTTTTGTCACTCAAAAATGTTAATTTGATAGCTGTTATTATCAAATTTTTTTCGGTGTAGTTTTATTTCTCTGTTATTCTGTAATTTTAGATTTCCGAGATATTTGAGCCACAAAAACAACTATTTAGTTTTGACAGTTATTGGTCAGTAAAATTCAGTTTTTCTAATAGAAGTAATTTAGAGGGTCACTGTGGTGTATGTGTGACTTTTTATTTTCAACAAATCTTAATGCAAGTAGTTCTATTCTTGAGCAATTAATCAGAGAATTTGACCTTTGTTGATCATTCTGTGACCTAGAAAATTGGTGAAAGCTCACTTTCGAGTTTATATAAATTAATTACTGCTAAGAAAGGCGATATTTGCTATAAATGTGTGGATCAGAATCAAAACCCATTATATCCACTTTTCAAAAAAAATGACTTAGGTATGAGGTTTTGTTCTTATTATTCAAATGCATACGTGGGCCAAATTTGAATCCCAAATTGTATTTTATGGCTAAGATATCAGACCACAAAATATGTAGAAAATAGCAAAATCCATAAATTTTTTGATTTTCTAATTTTGTTTTTCTCGATTTACTCGAAATCTCTGAAAGTGGATAAAATGGGTTTTGATTCTAATCCTCACAAATATAGACTTTTAATTTCCGATTTGCTTGATTAAGGTTCAATGGATTTAAATATTAGAGGGTATTCTTTACCACAACGCAAAATGGAAAAGTTTGCCATAAACGTTTCATGAACTCTCCTAAAATCATAATGAGTAAATGTGGTCGACGGCAATTTATTTGGGGTCTATTTGGAGCTAGAAATGGAACGTTCACGCGATTTCATGAATAACCCTATTATGTAATTTCTCTTAAACGCATGCTTTTTACTTGCGATATAGGTACTATATATCAAGTTATGCATTCGTACAAAAAAAAAAAAGTTGAGATAACATTTTTCCATGACATTACGATGGTAGACAATGCCAAAAAAGTGGGTCCCGGAACTCCGTCTGTCTGTCTGTATAAGGAACTAGAGCCTAAACGGATGGACCGATTGACTCCAAACTTGCTATGTAGCAGTTTTTGGAGACTCTCCAGAGGGGTTTTTGGAATCTTTATTTTTGGACCAAAAATAAAGGTACCTGTCGTATAAAATTTTAATTTCACGAAAACAGCTCCAAGGATTTTGTTAAAAAAATTCAAATGTTATTTTTTAAACAAGGTCTATCTTTTGCAGAAAAATTTAATTTTTGAAAATCATTATTAACGTTACCTGCCATAGGACTTTTTTCAAATCGGATTTTCTGCAAAACTGCTTATTGTATTTCAACGAAATTTTTTATACAAAAGCATTTATATACTTTAAATATAAGCCAGAAACAAATATTTTTTGGATTTTTAAAAAAATTTTGAAAATTTTTTTTTGAAAAATCAAATTTTCGAAAACGGGACATTGAATTTTTTTTTGAAATTTTGTTTTTAGATGTTGTTTAGTGATTTCTACAAAATGGCATACCAATTTTATTTTAAGACTTTGTTTTCAAAAAATTATTTATAAAAAATTAGTTTTTTAAAAAACGCCTCTAACGATTTTGAAAATTTTTTTTATAACTGCGTACTTGTTTTGTGGGGCGATTTGATTTTAGATATTGTTTTATTGTTTTGAAAAATGAATTTAATTTTTTTTTTATTTGTTTTTTTTTTTTTTTGTTTTTATATACATACCTACAACAGTCGGAAAAAGTATTTTGACAAAATGAACATTTTTCTAACTGATGAGAATAATCTGTAACGGTTAATCATAAAATAAGGAAGTTGACGGTTATTTATTAAGTAACATATGGTGAATCTCATGATGGTCAATGTCAGTCATATAGTTGGCTGCATTTTTTGTATAAAAAGTACCTACTAATTTTTGAGGGAAAAAAATATTTTGACAAACGTTCTTTTTCAACGTTGGTAAGGTAAGGTGTTTCAAGCACGTATAAAACTGACAGACTTGTTAAGGCCCCGATTTGTACAAAATTGGGCAAAACGGCGGAACTCTACATTGAAATTAGTGCATCTTCTGTTGCAAGTCATAATTTCGGTGTGTCTGTTAAAAAATCTTTGGAAAACTGAATTTATCACGGGAAGCTAAAAATTACCAAACATGATAACACAAAAATATAATTATACAATTATTATACTAAGAATATTTAATTGGAATTAATTTTTCTGTGATTTAAGTTCATAGAAGACTTACGTTGTTCCTATAGTTTCAAATAAGAATATCAGAGATCTTAATTATATGATTTTACAAATAAAACTGAAATTTTCAGTAAAGTAACGCATTTGTTCGGTTTTGATCATTTTGTGTTAAAACTGTCATAAATATAGAAATATCATTTCAAACATATGGGTGCAAATGTTATTTTAGATTAGATTAAATTATAACCATTCTATGTCAACTAAAATATATGAAAATGTATTGATAAAAGTGTCCATATTTAGGGGGGGGGTTAGCTCAGACCAAACAAATTTTTTTTTTAGAAATCACAATACTTTGTATCAACTATATGTAACTGCAGTCGATTCTAAATCCCGCTAAATCAAATAGTCATTTGAACTGTGTAGAAGCGAAAAATTTGCCAATATCCTTTTTAAGTATTTTTAAGGAGAGGAATTCGTAGTTAAAAGTTAAAAAAAACCCTGCTTACGGTAAACGAATTTAAAAATGGCCGAATATTCAGCGGCATCTCTAGTTTTGTAGGTACAACGTACAAAGAGTGATAAGTTTGTTGATATAAATTATTTCGTACAATTTAATATAAAAACATTGAAAAATGGATTTTTTCTTGCACTGAAATTTTGTAGCAGAAAATTGACAGGTACATTCTATCTATTGAGTTCTAAATGAAATTAGCAATACTTAAAAACCAAAATTTTAAATAATCCAAGTTGTTTGACATGAGCTAAAACGGTGCAGGGAAATAATTGCACGGGAATCTGCTCTACATGGGAATTTATTCCACTTCAAGTGGGAATCTAATACACTTTTTGAAGTGGAATAAATTCTCACCGTATAAGGGAATTTATTACACCTATTTTTTTGTGGAATTATTACCCACCAAAAATCTGAAAAATAGATAAATTTCTGAAAATTTTGAGAGCCATATTTTAATTCATGTTAATCAATACTTTATGTATACGGAAATAGAAGGTTTAGTTTTACCAAAATATTTTGTTTTTAAAAAACGACGTTGTATTCTTTTTTAAAACAAACGATTAAATAGTTTTTCCTTCAACTGAAATATTCACAAATGTTTATATAATTCCAATTCTTCAAAAAATACGGTTTCTTTCAAGTTGGTCTTATTTAAGTTTTTTTTTTTTTTTTTTTTTTTTGTCCGTGGGTAGGTGTTGAAATCTTCAAAAGATTCTATGAGGACCGGAAAACGCGTGCTCATAGATATGTGGGACTCTTAACCACTAAAACCACCTCCTCCTCACGATTGCAACTAAGTTCAGATGGAACTTATCTAGCAATTTATCTTTCTCGAAGTTAAGTTACGTGTTGTAGGTAACTTTCCGATGAAAGTTCCTACTGATGATATTTAAAAATAAATAAATAACTTTTGTTTTAAATTAAATCATTAAGTAATGGTTTAAATTTTTGTTATCAAAAAAATATTTTAAAGGAAGTTAAATAAATAAAATCTCTAAAACATTTAAATTTATATTAATCAATGCCGATATTTCGAAATAAAGGAATTAAATTGAAAAATTTCACTGTACCAAATCGGAAGGTTTAGTCCTTCGCAAACGTCGTACTAAGTTTGTCTCGTCGAGAATTTCTAGTATTGTTCTATTAGTATGTTCGACTAACCGTTTTCGATGTTTTTGGGCAAACGTTTTTATTTCTTCGCGAACCGTGGGGATTCCAAGATCCCTGTGAAGATCTTCGTTTCTTATATACCACGGCGCATTTACAAATGATCTTAATAATTTATTTTCAAAAGTTTGTAATCTATTTAAATTTGTATCGCGTGTACAACCCCAGAGTTGAATACCGTATGTCCAGACAGGCTTTAGTACCTGCTTGTAAACTAATAATTTGTTTTCGATAATTAGTCTAGAATGTTGTCCTAGCAACCAGTACATTTCTCTCAATTTCATATTTAATTGATCACATTTATTTTTAACATGCGCTTTCCATTTTAATTTCGCGTCGAGAGTCATCCCGAGATATTTTGCCTCATTTGCAAATGGGACTTGAGTAGTATTAATAAAAACAGGTAGTCTATTTATTTTCTTATATGTAAAGTCCACGTGGACTGACTAAAATTCGTTAAGCGCTATTCGCCACGTTTTTGTCCATTCATTGACATTGTTAAGGGCATTTTGCAATTTACTTGTCGACTCGTTGATTGTTTTGCCTACTGCAAGTATTGCGGTATCATCAGCAAAAGTAGCTACAATTGTGTTTTCTGTTTGAGGTATATCGCGTGTGAATAGAAGGTACAAAATAGGACCTAAAACACTACCTTGTGGTACCCCAGCCACTATTTCCCTAAAGTCTGAGTAATCATTTCCGTGTCTGACGCGGAAAATTCTGTTCTCTAGATATTCTCTAAGAATGGTAAAGAGTCCTTCAGGTAGGACTTGTCTTAACTTGAATTTGAGGCCCTCGTGCCATACTTTGTCAAAAGCTTGAGATACATCTAAAAAGACCGCTGAACAAATTTTCTTTTCTTCGAGAGCTCTCTCAATGACATCGGTGATTCTATGCACTTGATCTATCGTCGAGTGCTTGTTTCTAAAACCGAACTGGTGTTCAGGTATAAGACCTTTTTCTTCTATTATTGGCTGAAGTCGCTGCAAAAATATTCTCTCAAAAACCTTCGATACTACAGGAAGCAGTGAAATGGGTCTGTATGATTTCTTTTCGTGTGATGGTTTGCCAGGTTTCAAGACCATTATTACTTCTGCGACTTTCCATTGATTTCGAATGTATTCTAACCTTAAAGTGGCATTCATTATATAGAGGAGATTTATTAAACCTTTCCGTGGGAGCATTTTAAGAATTTCCGCTGTAATTAAGTCGTATCCGGGTGCTTTTTTTGGCTTTAGCTTCTTAATTTCTTTTTTTAATTCGGCGAGTGTAACATTTCTTGTGATAAAGCTTTCACTTGACGTTAAATTCATATTTATACTATCATTCAATGCTTGCCCATTGAATGGTTTGAATGTGTCCTCTAGGTAATCAGCGAAAACGTTTGCTTTCTCTTTGTCGCTTCTTGCCCATGCATTTTGGTCTTTCATAATCGGAGGTGCTGGAAGCTTAGGTTTTTTCGTGGCTTTTATAGCTTTCCATAGAGAGTAGTTAGATTCTTTACCTGCCGTCAAATTTTCAAGGTAATTTTTAGCTTCGCGGTTCTTGAAATCTGATATCATTTTTTTAAGCAAATTACTTAAGCGATTTGAATTAGATTTGTGTTGAGGAGCACGAGTTTGTTGCCATTTTTTACGCGCTTTTCGCTTTTCTTTAAGTACGTCTTTTATCTCTTGGGGATATTTAGCATCTTTGTACCCTGAAATTTCTCTTTGGCAAGGGGTATTGTTCCATGCGGCTTTTTGAACAACATGCACAAAATTATCTACCGCTTTCTCAAGCTCAAGAGGTGTCTGTAGTGATACCCTTAATTCAACATTATCCTCAATATCTTTCTTAAAGCCTTCCCAGTTAGTTTTACCGTTTGTTAGTCTAGGTGGCATTTCAACTTTAACAAGACTTTCGCTGATTGTGAGTATAACGGGAGAGTGGTCTGAAAAAAGATCAAAGCATTCCGTTATTTTAATTCGATTTGACGGTATTCCCCTGACTATAAAGTAATCAATCAGGTCAGGTATTTTGGAGGTATCTGCCGGCCAATAAGTTGGTTTCCCAGTAGAATGAAAGTCACAATTGTTCTCCATACCGGCTTCGTATAACGCTCGGCCTTTTTGAGATATACATCTAGAACCCCAAAACGTGAACCCCATTAAAGTCGCCGCCGATAATTAAAGTTGGTCTAAGTAATTTTAGCAAGTTTGAAAATTCATTTTTATCAATTTTGTACCGCGGAGGGCAGTATATAGATGAGATATTAAGTACATCATGCTTAGTTTCAACTTGCACACTTATAAGTTGCATCGATTCAAGCTCAAGCTTAAGGCCTGTCGAGTGTTTAACACAATCTTTTATGTATAATGATGCTCCGCCTCTTGCTTTGTTCGACGGATGAATTGCGTGGTAATCTAGAAAACCATTTATATTGAAATTTGATTCTTTTTTAACATGGGTTTCTGATATCAGACAAATGTCAATATCTTTTTCCCGCATAACCATTTCTAATTCTCCAAGTCTTTGCCATAATCCGTTGGCGTTCCATGTTATAATTTTAAGCTTTTCCATCATTTATATTTTGAATAGTGTTGGATAAAATAAAATCTTCGAGTTTAGAAAGCCTTTCAGACATAAATTTGTTAAGTTTTAACTGATCCTCAAATTTTGACAAAATTATAGCCAAGCATTGAGAGAATGCGACAGGTTCGGAATTATTTTTGATTACGGGTGAAGCCGCCATTTCAGCGTATGAGTTTCCATTACGTTTCTTTGGAGACGTGTTTGATGTTGTTGGCGTTTGATTTTCTTTACCAGTGGCGGGTTTTGTTGTATTTACCCTTCTAGGGGTCTTAGAAGTTTCGTTCTTTGTGGGTTTTCTTTGGGCATGAATTTTTTCTCGGCGTTTTTGTAGCTCTTTAGCTACTTCACAGCCTCTATAACTTGCCGGGTGACTTCCGTTGCAATTTATGCACTTCGCTGGACTCTTGCTATTTCCGGTGCAATCTGCGGTTAAGTGTTTTCCCGCGCATTTCACACACCTTGGTTCTTTTTTACAATAAGTTTGTGTGTATTTGAACCCTTGACAGCGTCTACACTGAGGAACTTGTTTTGTATGTTTTTCTAGAGGTTCGATCTTAACTACGAGGCTAAGTATTCTTTTGATTTTGTAGATTTCCTCTAGTTTTTCTGTTTTATCGAACGTGAGTATAAATAGTGGAAGACCACGTTGTACCACGACTGTTTCTTTATCTTTTTGTTGTCTTTCTTTCTTTACTATGTTTTCCGCATCTAAGATCTTGTAATTCTTTTCTTTAAGATCATTAATGATGTCGGTTTTTTGACATGAAGAGTGTAAGCCCCTCACCACGACGCGTAGGGGTCTTTCCGACTTGTTTTCATATGTGTACCACTCTACTTTTTCTTCATTCAGTCTTCGCGAAAGGAGACGATAGTTATCGGAGTCTTTTACACAAACTTTCCACTTGTTGTTATTAAGCGAGATAACTTTCAAATTCGTTGGCGGTAACGCCTTTAAAATGGTTTGTAATTTATTGAACTCCGCAACTCCGACAACATTAATCGGTGGCGGTGGCCTTATTTTAACCGGTTTTTCTTTGATATTTGTATCTTTTGGTGCATTTACTTCTTTTATTTCTTCTGTCTCGGAAGAAGAAGCACCCTCTGGTGAGGAGAAAACTTTACGTTTTTTGGTACGTCTTTTTGAATTTTTGGAGGATCTTTCCGTTTCACGTTCTAGCTCTTCTTCGTCTGTTTTATATTCGTGAATTACCACTTGCTGTGGAGTTGTTTTTGTTTCTTTAAGTGTTTGAGCTATTTTTAACATATCATTTTCCTTGCGGAGAAGATCGATTTCTTGATGGGCTTTCTTTAAGGCCTCATTTTCAATTCTTAGAAAATTGATTTCTTCTTTCAACTCTTCAACTTTCAATGTTTCGTCGAGTCTTTGACGAAGATCGTTATTGTCTTTTTCAAGATTATCTTTTTTCTCTGAGTCTTCTTTTGCACGCTCTGGCAGTTTAGGCAGACTCTTTTGCCCGGTTGCACTCGATGTTGGTGGTGGTGATCGCGTTATCATGTTTTTTCTTGAAAACGGATTTATCAAGTGCTCGAATTGGAATAATTGGCTCTCCCCAGAATCCTTAGAGCCGACCTCCGAAGAGGGTGGATTTTCCAGAAAATCTGAATTGCCACCTGGGGTACTATATCTTTCTGTTTTATTCATTCCATATTTTTGTATACGTCATTCTCAGTATACGGAGGGTGGATTTTAGTCGCCTCTTACGACAGGCATGCCTACCTCGGGTGTTTGAGACTATGTGCACAAAGTGCCCAACATATAAAATAATACCCTATGAATTCTAAACCTAAACCTTATTTTTAATTACACTCAATTTAATTGGAAACAAGAGAGTAATTTACTCCGAAAACGAACTGTAACTTGTTTTGATCTTTAATTTTGCTTTGTGCTCTTTTTTCGCTTTGGTAAATTCTATTGTAATTTTGTTAAGATCTTCCCTTTTCATTTTGGACCATCACGGAGATCACACCTAACATTATAAGTATCATTCAATTAAATAATTATATTGAAACTTACACAAACATTTTTTTACTGTCTATTTCTACATAAAATACAAACTACCTAAACAAATCAAACATTTAAAATACAATCCATGATTTATTATTGAACATTTTCTGGTCATTTTGTATCAAAAAATGTTTGGGTGTATGTTCTCATGCACATGCAGTGATAATAAAACCACAAAAATTTATATGATATTCATGAAATTCATACGTATTCAGCTAACAGTAAATTGTAGGTACAATTGATTTAATTTTTAGCATTAAAATGTTCACAATCACTTCCTAAATTCAATTTTAATCCGATTATCTCGACTGTATCCATAGGTCGCTGGTTCATATCCGGCTCGAAGGACCAGAAAATGACCAGAAAATGTTCAATAATAAATCATGGATTGTATTTTAAATGTTTGATTTGTTTAGGTAGTTTGTATTTTATGTAGAAATAGACAGTAAAAAAATGTTTGTGTAAGTTTCAATATAATTATTTAATTGAATGATACTTATAATGTTAGGTGTGATCTCCGTGATGGTCCAAAATGAAAAGGGAAGATCTTAACAAAATTACAATAGAATTTACCAAAGCGAAAAAAGAGCACAAAGCAAAATTAAAGATCAAAACAAGTTACAGTTCGTTTTCGGAGTAAATTACTCTCTTGTTTCCAATTAAATTGAGTGTAATTAAAAATAAGGTTTAGGTTTAGAATTCATAGGGTATTATTTTATATGTTGGGCACTTTGTGCACATAGTCTCAAACATTCAGCCCCCCCTGGAAGACTCCGGTCTTTCAGTTTTTGGCAAAGGAGCTATTTTTACTATAGGGCGTGTATAATTGCCAAATTGTGTTCGCACGGTAACAACTCTGCATCTGTCGTCTTCACCCGGATGTGTGTTGATTATGCGGCCAAGAATCCATTTAGACGGGGGCAAGTTAGGTTCCTTGAGCAAAACAATGTCATCTATTTGTAAGTTGGGTTGGAACTTCTTCCACTTGGGTCGATTTTGTAGAGACGTCAGATATTCTTGGTGCCACCGCTTCCAAAACCCTTGCATCAATGTCTGTAAAAGATACCAGTTAGTTTGCTTTGAAATATTTAAATGAATAAGATCTGGTTGAGGGATTGCAGAGTACGATTCTCCTATCATAAAGTGGGAGGGAGACAAGGCTGTGGGTTCGTAGTCTGAAGTTTGCCACATAGGGCGAGAATTAAGGAGGCACTCGATTTTAGCAAGCAGAGTATACATTTCTTCATATGTTAGTCTATTTTCTCCGATTACACGTTTAAGGTGGTTTTTAACAGACTTTACACCAGCCTCCCACAATCCACCAAAATGAGGTGCGGAAGGTGGTATAAATTTCCAGGTTATATGGTCTTTAGAGAGATGGTCGATGATTATATTATGGTGTTGTTCACTGAGGAGAAGATTGTAAAGCTCTCCAAGGATTCTTTTTGCGCCATGGAAGTTTGTTGCGTTATCACTCCATATCTCTGAAGGCTTTCCGCGACGTGACACGAACCGATCTAAAGCCAAGAGAAACGCGTTTGAAGAAAGATCTCCGACAAGTTCAATATGTATACCTCTAGTAACGAAACATACAAAAATAGCTATGTATGCCTTTATAAACTTTGGATTTCGCCCATGAGCTAAACGCAAAGTTATAGGGCCTGCATAGTCACAACCAACTTTGCTAAAGGGACGCGAAAATCGTACCCGCTCAACTGGAAGATCACTCATGAATTGAGTAGATGATGTCTTGCGCTGCCTAAAGCATTTAACACAATCATGTATTGTTTTTCGCAACAAGTTTCTGCACCCAATGATGTGATAGTTTTGTTTAAGTATTGTAAACACTAGAGATACACCGGCATGGAGATAATGAGTGTGAGTGTATTCAACGATTAATTTTGTTACTCGATGCGATTTGCATAAGATTATAGGATGCTTTTCATTGAAAGATAAGTCCGAGTAAGAAAGGCGACCACCAACGCGAAGCACATTATTTTGATCGAGGAACGGAGACAGGGATATAAGCTTACTACGCGACGGCAGCTCTTTAAAATTGTTAAGAATTTCAATTTCAGACGAAAAAGTTGAGTTCTGAGCACATTTAATTAAACGAGTTTTTGATTCCGCGATTTCTTCTGTAGTTAGATAATTACAATCATTAGCTTTTGGTAAATGGAGATAGTTTCTTATAAAACGAAATATGTAGGCTAGTACGCGCACCGATTTTATCCAATTAGATGACTTTGCGATGATTTCCTGTAGTATTTTATCTCGAATTTTATATTTTATATTGGACACAAATACCTGAACATTATTTGATTTACGTTCCTCTAATTGATCTGCACATATATCTTGTATACCATACTGTGATAGTGGCCATTCACTAGATTCTTTGCTGAGCCAAGCTGGACCATTCCACCACATGCTAAAAGACGTTAAGGTTTGTGGTGAGATTCCACGGGATGCAACGTCAGCTGGATTACATTCAGACCTTACATGATTCCATGCTTTTCGAGGAATTGACGATAAAATTTCTGATGTTCGATTGCCTATGAAAACAGACCATTTTTTGGGGGTTGCAGATAACCAATGCAAAACGATTGCGGAATCTGTCCACGCAAATACTCTTAGATCATCAGCCTGTAAAGATAGTTTTATTTTATTAATTAGGTGTGTTAGTAGCAAGGCTCCACATAGCTCGAGCCTAGGAAGAGAAAGAATTTTAATGGGTGCGACCCTGGTCTTGGCGGCCACCAAAGACACAGAAATACCTCCACTTAGGCTTATACTACGGCAATACACTACAGCTCCATAGGCATCCAAAGAAGCATCGCAAAAGGCATGTAGTTCACAATTTATTTTGTTGGTCCATATGATTCTAGGGACAGAAATAGACTCGATGAGATGAAGCTGATCTCGAATGGTAGTCCAACGAAGTGCCATTTCCTCCGGAACCTGGTCGTCCCAGCCCAACTTTTCTCGCCAAAGGTCTTGAAAGAATATCTTGATTGCGATTATAACCGGTGCAACAAATCCAAGTGGGTCAAAAATTCTTGAAGCATCTGAAAGTATTCCGCGTTTTGTACAGTTTAGTTTGTTAGGAAATTTGACCTTGTACGTGAAAGAATCCTTTGATGGACACCACTGCAACCCAAGCACCTTAACCATATTAGAATCTTCGAATTCAATTGGCGACATCTGTCGTTGATCTTCTGGTAGTGATAGTAGAAGAGGCCAGCAGTTTGTGGTCCATTTGCGAAGGTTGAAACCGGCGCTATGGAGCACATCTACCAGTTCTTTTTGAAGAGAAATCAATTCGTCAACACAGTCAGCACCGGTTATTATATCATCAACGTAAAAATCGTTTAAAATAATCGAACTAACGCGTGGGTTACTTTCAGCGACGTCTAATGCGAGTTGTTTGAGAGTTCGTACTGCCAAAAAAGGAGCAGCTGAAGTACCATACGTTACCGTCAAAAGCTTAAAATGTTTAATAGGGTCTTCAGGATTGTCACGCCAAATAATCCGCTGAAAATTTGTGTGCTTAGGGGAAATCCAGATTTGGCGGTACATCTTTTCGATGTCCCCTGTAATTGTATATGAATGACGACGAGATCTTAGGCAGATAGAAAATATGTCCCGCTGAATTGTGGGGCCAACGAGAAGTGATTCATTCAAAGACGAGGTGCCGCTGTGATTCAGTTTAGCAGAACCATCAAACACCACGCGCACCTTGGTTGTGGTGCTATCTTCTTTTATAACTGGGTGATGTGGCAAATAATAATGTGGCGTTGATTTTTGTAGTTCATTTGGTGGAATTTCTTCCATATGACCAAGCGATATATATTCTTCCATAAATTTTGAATACGATGTTTTCAGATTTGGATCAGATAAGAATCTGCGTTCGATAGAAAATAGTCGATTTAATGCCAACCGAAGTGAACCTTCTTCATTAAGAATAACATTATTTTTAAATGGTAACTCAACCATGTATTTTCCATCTTCATGACGTCTGTGTGTTGAAGCAAAATGCTCTTCAGCTTGTTGCTCTTCAACCGATAGAAATGGTTCATAATTAACCTCTTCTAGTCGAAAAAAGCGTTCCAAATCGACATGTTGCGAGTAGTCTAATCGAGTGCAAAATGACCTTACTGCCTTATCTCGTGAATCTTGCTGCTGATAGCTTCCAGCTATCACCCAGCCGAATATAGTCGGAATTGATTTAGGACCCCCTGTAACTATTGCTTCAGATGGTCCGTTAATAATGCTAAACACTTTATCTGATCCAATCAAAATGTCTATTGGGCCAGGAATATTGAAGGCTGGATCTGCTAGGTTCATGGAAAATATTTTAGTGAAATCGATATTTGTTATTTCAGTTGATGGAAGCAACGATGTCAACTTTGTAATGACGTAACAATCGATGTCAATATTATTTGAATCATGTGTGGAATGTATAGTCAGGTTTACCAGACCGTTAGTAACACCTGCCGAAGTAGATGCGACTCCCAAAATAGGAATACGTATTCGTTTCCGAGAGAGCCCTAGTCGTTGAACACATTGTTCAGTCACGAAGGAAACTTGGGATCCTGTATCAAGTAGTACACGAATATTTTGATAAACTCCTTGCTTATCACGAGTTCTAACCACAGCAGTAGGAAGAATAGTACTTGTATGATGATTGGCTTCAAGAGAATGGTTAATTACAATGGGATCAATAGTATCCTGTCGTGGTGACGAAGAAGGAGGAGATTGCTTTTCATCCTGATTAGAACTTGTATTTGAATGTGACGTGTTTGCGTTTTGTATAGGATGTACTAGAGTGTGATGACGAGTAGAGCACATCTTACATCGAAAGTTAGAATGACATTTGTTGGAAGGATGACCTGATCGAAGACAGTTAAAGCATAAAGACTTTTCCTTAACGAATTTACGGCGTGCATCCACCGATAAGCCCATAAATGCCTTACAAGAAGGAAGAAGATGGTCTTCTTGACATTTGGGACACCCTATTTTGGTTTCCACCAAGTGTGTTCGAACACTACTTTGAGCCTTGTTGGTTGTTTTAGAAGAACGAGTTACAGGTAACGTATAGCATGATTCAAGGCAGCTACAGCGGTTTTCCAAAAATTCAAGAAATTTGCTAATAGTACATTCATCGTTTGAACCGATTTCTTCTGCCCATGCCTGTTTTGTTTCGTGGTCTACTTTTTGTAGCAAAATAAAAATAAGCCAAGGATCTCTCGACTCAGAACCAAGTGCCTTTAAACCTCGTATGGTCTCGTCAGCCCCATCTGTCAGTTTTCGAAGAGACTGCACGTTGTTAGAACTACACGATTGCAACGAAATAAACGATTGTATGAACGATTGAATAATTAAATGTTTCTTGTCGAACCGCGCCTCAAGTTTATCCCACGCTTCTAAATAATTATTCTCGGAACATGAAATATGTTTAATTAGGTTTGCTGCATCTCCACCCAAAAAAGATTTTAGATACTGAAACTTTTGAGTTGCAGTAATCGAAGTGTTACGATCAATTGTTCCAGTAAAAAGATCCCTGAAACCAGGCCAGTCTTTGTAATCACCATAAAATGTAGGAATTTTACACTCTGGCAATTTGACAGTTTTGGGGTTAACTTGATTTGCATCTAATTTTTTTAGAATTGAAGCTTGCTGAGACGCTAATGTATCACCTAACGATTGATCTGTTATAGAACTAGACTTTGAGAGATTGCGAATTGAATTTTGTATTAAAGCATAAGCCTGACAGTACTTATCTTCGTACTCGGCAAACTCTTCCTCTGGATCTACAAACGCTTCGTCATCGCAAAATTCATACAAGCTATCCTGGTGAGTTGTGAAATTAGACCAGGCGTCCGTAAGCCGAGTCATATGAATTTCCAACAAATCGATTGATGTGGAATCATCGATTGTCAATGCGAATGATAATGCCCTAGTTATTCCCGCCTTGGCATGGCCACATCTCACTTTAACTATGTTCATTTTTATAGTCTATGTAATGCAATTTTTTGTAAAAAAATTCAAAAAGAAATAAATTTGCTTTTTATAATTAATAACCGATCATCAAATCAAAATGTTCATAAAAAGTTTGTAAAGAGTTCATGCAAGAAAAAAAAAAACACATGCATTGGATTAATCATGCCATAGATTACCAATCGAATATCAGTGGTATTTTACCGTTTGATTTTGCAAAAATTTTGTATCAAAAAATGTTTGGGTGTATGTTCTCATGCACATGCAGTGATAATAAAACCACAAAAATTTATATGATATTCATGAAATTCATACGTATTCAGCTAACAGTAAATTGTAGGTACAATTGATTTAATTTTTAGCATTAAAATGTTCACAATCACTTCCTAAATTCAATTTTAATCCGGCTCGAAGGACCAGAAAATGTTCAATAATAAATCATGGATTGTATTTTAAATGTTTGATTTGTTTAGGTAGTTTGTATTTTATGTAGAAATAGACAGTAAAAAAATGTTTGTGTAAGTTTCAATATAATTATTTAATTGAATGATACTTATAATGTTAGGTGTGATCTCCGTGATGGTCCAAAATGAAAAGGGAAGATCTTAACAAAATTACAATAGAATTTACCAAAGCGAAAAAAGAGCACAAAGCAAAATTAAAGATCAAAACAAGTTACAGTTCGTTTTCGGAGTAAATTACTCTCTTGTTTCCAATTAAATTGAGTGTAATTAAAAATAAGGTTTAGGTTTAGAATTCATAGGGTATTATTTTATATGTTGGGCACTTTGTGCACATAGTCTCAAACATCGGGTATATTCTTTCTTTTCCCCTACCCGAAGGGGGCATTTGGACATAAATTTGCCGGGACATTTGAGTTTATATGTGTCTAATAACATACATACTGATATTTAATAGAAACACAAATGTACATTTATGTATATTGTATATGTCATATAATCCGGCAAACGCGAATCGCGCGAATTTTTATTTTCACACCTCAAAATAGATTCTCCCGTGGTCAAAATTTGTTCCGCTTCGCGTTTCGGTTGTGAAATTTGAGTAGATTCTCATGTGAGCAAATTTTTTTCCCCTTCGCTTTCAACCAATTATTACAAGAAGGATTGATATGTTTTTGATCATTAAGTTCTCATTATTTGTTCGCTTTGTTTGTAAGATATTTATTCAAATCACGCGAACTGAAATCTATGAGACTTGAAAGAAATCTTCTTCCTCTTTTCAGTAAACTATTGTTTTGCTATGAAATATATAATATTTTCCCAGATCGAATTGGAAAGAGCTCTACTTTTCTAGGCATGAAAATGGTTTATAAATTTCTGACTATTTGAAACAATTTTCTAAGGTGAAAAATCAATTAAGCTTATAATTTTCATTCAAAATTACATACGATATTTGTACCTTATAAACTGAAGATACTTTCTTTTTCCGCAAAATCCAGTTTTTCTCCACATTGCACATACAATACAAATATAAAGTAAAATCATTCTCCAACGTGAAAAGGAATAAATCATCAAATTTGAAGGTGAAGTTATTTCCCAATAAAAAGTGTAATAAATTCTCACTCGAGGCGGGAATTTATTCCACTTCAAAAAGTGGAACAGATTCCCACATGAGGTGGAATAAATTCCCATGTGGAGCAGATTCCCGTGGAATTATTTCCCTTCACCATATAAAACATTGAAAAATGGATTTTTTCTTGCACTGAAATTTTGTAGCAGAAAATTGACAGGTACATTCTATCTATTGAGTTATAAATGAAATTAGCAATACTTAAAACCCAAAATTTTAAATAATCCAAGTTGTTTGACATGAGCTAATTACACTGGTCAACAAGGTTTTTGTTACAGAAACCAGGGTATACTTTTCTATAGGCTCAGCTCGAATCCGAATTTAGAAAAATTCTATCACATCACGTTTTGGAGATATTCCCGTTAGAAAATCGAAAATGCCGATTTTTACCAGTTTTCAAAGTTATTTTTTAGCGTTTACTTATTTTTTTTTTTAATTAAATTTGTAACAGTTTCTAAAAGAATTGTGTCAAAATTTGAAAGCGATTGGTACAGAACTTTTCGATATTTGCTATTAAAAGCAAATAAATATGAGATGCCCCAAACACTTTGATTTCAAGTTATGATTTCTCGAGGAAGAAAATAGATATTTAAAAGATTTAAACGGATTTAGAGAAACAAAACTTAATTCTTTTAGAAACTGTTACAAATTCAATTTAAAAAAAATAAAAAAAACAAGAATATTGAGAAGAACAAAATGTCCCGTTACTTTCTCTTATAATTTTTAGAAATAAAAATACGTTTTTCTTCCATTGCAAAAGTATAATCGCATTTTTTTTATTTTGAGCATGGCCAACAAGGTTTTTGTTACAGAAACCAAGATATACTTTTCTAAAGGTTTTTTATGTGCTGAGCTCGAATCCGAACTCAGAAAAATTCTATCACATCGCGTTTTTGAGATATTCCCGTTAGAAAATCGAAAATCCCGCTTTTTACCAGTTTTCGAGGTTATTTCCTATTCCTAGCGTTGGTAGGTACTACAGTCTCTGAATAAATCGATACATTTATTTTCGCTTACATACTGGATTTAAGGTTAACATAGAACAAAAGTGGGAGAATAAGCAACTGAAGATATCTCGGACAGTAGAAAATTAAATTAAAAAAAAAAAAATGTCTGAAAATCAAACAAGACTATAAGGCGTTTTATTGACTTTTTTATTAATGACAGTAGAAAAGATGTCTGAAAGATTTCAAAAACGAGATGTGATCGAATAAGTCCGTCTTTGGATTCGAGTTCGGCCACCGAAACCCTTTGAAAAAGCATAGTTTAGTCTTGGCACCAAAAACCCTGCATAAGTACTTGTGGTATTTAAAGGGTTCTTAAAAGAGCATTTTAAGGTGTTAGCATAGTGCTTAAGGAAATGGTCAAAGAGATAAGAACTCTTTGTAATGGACCAAACAAGTTTTGTTTTCCTTTATACAAACTTCATCGACAGCTTCTGCAACGATGCAAAATTGGTAGTGATTTTAAGGGAGATTTTCATATAGGTAATCAAATCACTAAAATACAAAAACAAATCATTTAGTGCTGCACATTTTAGACTTGTATATGTTTATAATATAGGTATCTTTTGATTTTCTGAAAAAAAATTTCGGGGGGGGGGGGTTAAACACCCAAAACCCCCTCCCCCCTAAATACGGCTATGCTTGTGACCCAGTGGCTGCCAATTTTTTTTTTATATAAATTGATATTTTTTTTTCAAAGTTGAAACAAGTTTGATTTAAGGATGTATTATAACTACAAACCACTTTAAACTAACGATGTTTTACTTTGTTAATAGTTGAATTAACGTGGTTTCTGTTGTTTTTAAGTTGCTTTTTCCCTCAGTGTACTGCTATTAAACTTATTTATTTTAATTTAATTTACACCTTTTCTTTCTGTTCAAATAAACACACTTTATTTCAATTAAATTCACATTTATTTACGCTCAAATAAACACACTATCTCAATCACTTTTGTAACTCTAGTTGTACTTCTTTTATATCTTCAGAAAAAATGACCAAATAAAACAAAAAAATAACCCAATGACCAAGTAAAAAATAAATGACCAAATTTGATACAAAATGGCAACCAACCTTGCAACAAATACGTACAACGGTTCCAAATTCCATAGCAGAATTTTCTGTTTTGCGTCGCCACCGCTGGGATCGCTAGTTTATTTTATATTTGAACCTTATGCAAAAAATTGAAATGCAGATCTACCAAAAGATGTCGCTAAAGTATTTTCTTCAATTGATAGTACTATAGAAATATATACACAATGTATTAAGTACCTAAATGCATAAATCATACACATTTCACCAAAAATTATTTGGACTATATTGAAATATAGATGGCATGATTAATACGAACTAAATAATATTATTAATAACAATATTATTGTCATTGGTCTAATTTAGGGGTGTTGCAGGAAATAAGCAGAAACCTAAACCTTTTTGGTTTTTGAATCAGGATTGTACTGGAACTTGGAATTTATTATATTTTGTGTTGGAATGATGGTGGGTGTATTTGGTAGTATTTGTGTTGGAATGGTTTGTGCTTTGTATGTAGGTAACAAAGGTTTGTGCATCGAAGTATTAATTCTAAAGGGTAATTATATGTCTTGTATAGAGGCTGTTCTTTTCTCTGGTACCTGGAGTTTTTTTTTGTATTGAAATAATGGTTGTTGTTTTTGATAGCATTTGTGCTGGAATGGTTTGAGTATAAAAATACTTGTTATAAAGGGTTATTAATATGTCGTGTACTGTGTAATTGAAACATTTTTTTTTTTAATTCACTTAGTTTGTTTATTCTTTTCCCACTATTTGAAATTATTCTTTCAGTATGAGCTGGGTTTTGATAATAAGCGAAAAAATATTATTATTATAATATTATTATATTATATAGTATAGTGGTTTATCTAAAATTTAAACGGTATTTATTAATAAAATGTTCAAATAAACTCAAAAGAATTTGATTTTGCTCATAAAAAAGTCATTAGAAGTAAGTCATTTTTAGCTGCAAAAATGTGGTGTTTTAAATTATCTCAAAAGTTCAAACCCTCACAACAGAAAAACCGTTTAATGAATAAGTTTGAAACTTTGCAAATTAATTTTAGTTCTACTAAGCTTCAATAATTAAGCCTGAGTTTATTCTTATCACCCATAGTTATGATATAGCGGCACATTTTTTAAAAAACTGTAAAAAGGCCTATTTTGATAGCTTTTCTAAATTGATATCAAATGTACGAAAACATTTTTTTTAACAAAGCAAACTTAATTTCTTTGTAGAGAATAAAATGAAATTTTCAAATTTATCGTTAAATTTTCTGTGGAGTGATCCGTTGTTGAGATATTGATAGTCAAAGTCAAAAGTATGGTTTTTGTTTCGAGGACTGATATTGTAGTCTAAAAAAATCGTAGAATTTTGAAACAAAAATTGTCTTGAAGCCAAATAAATATCCTTTCTGAAAATTACATATTATCACTTCATCACAAAAAATGTTCCCACTTTTTTATGAGAAAAGTAAAAACAAAAAAATTTGAAAATGTTGGTTTTTAAACAGTTCCAACGATTAACCTATTTTACCGTTAGAAATAAAATATTTAGTCATAAAATCCTATAACTAGAAGAATGTTGCTTTCACATGCTTTTTCATTTGTCATGATGCGATCATTTTTTACTGAGATACAGCCTGTCGAAAATCACTAAAAAAATCATAATTTTTTTTTGTTCCCTTAATTTTTTGGGCTAGTGTATATGTATACATATGTATATGTATAACATAGTACAGCAAAGACAAGAATGAATGCATCACTTATGTTTTTTTTAAATGTATCTCAACTAAATGATAGTAAGTACAATAGTACATCCCCTATCATATAATATTTATTTTGTTTTTTACATAACGCACACGATTTTGGCTTTTTTCGATACCTTATGCAAAATCATATTAGTATTTTATATGATCATATTAAGATCGATTCGTTTTAAAGTTCCGTATCTTTGGTTTGAAAAATCTTTAGGCTTCAAATTTATACAAAACTAATTGAAATTCTATGCTCTACAACTTTTATGGTGAGGAAAAATAATGTAACAATCATAGTGACTGAGCAAAATTAAAAACACCGACAAAAATAAAAAAATAAAACGACATACCCTCAAAAATACTAAAGTACAAAACAGTGTATGCAGGAGAAAAGATATTTATATTACTTACAACTTTGTTCATATAACTTATTCGGCCAAACAAATAGTTTGGGAGATTGCGTTTTTCAAAATGGCGGATTTCGCCAGGGGGGTGGTGTCCCGAAAACCAGAACTTAAGCTTTTCTAATACCCGTCTTTCAGATTTAAAAAATCAGATTTCATATATTTCGTTCCACAAAATGCCTATTTTTTACTAACTTTCCTTTACTATTACTAGCAAAAAAACCTTGAAAATCGATTACTTTAAAAGTCTGTCTATCAATAATACACCAATTGCTTAAGTTTCTTCAGCCCAAAATCTTGAGATGCTATTTAATAGTAGGTACATTGTCTTGGGATATGCATATAAATGGTGTACCCCGAATGCTCAGGTGCTATCATCATTATGCTCCTCTCAAAACTGGATTACTCTTAGCCAAAAACATTAGTAGCACCTGTGGTACCATACCATTGGTCGAGCGATAAATATTAGAGTGTTTACTCGGGGTCACCAATGTAGTAGCTGCGGATGTAAGGAAACAACTTCTTTGAATTCTTAAATAGAACTGGGGTCAAAGCGTCGCATACGTTAATGAGTAACTCGTGAACGAACTCTGTCATTTGGCATGATGTCATACGTACAGCAAACGATTTTGTATTCAACTGAACGGAATGTCATTCGTTTGGTTTGAAGCTTTCGAACAAATTGTTAACGGGTTCAAAAAGTAAAAAAAATATATATTTTATTTTAATATTAATTAAACTGTTGGAAATCACGAAAACTTACATTAGGGCATAATTAATAAAATAAAATTTGACCAAAAGAGTTCAAAGCACCAGCACCAGCACCAGCACCAGCACCAACCCCTATTTCAGACCATTGATTAAAAAAAAAATCCTCAAATAAGACTAAAACGACGTGATTATCAAAAAAATAATATAACTCTTAGAATGTATTAAAAAACAATAAAAAAAAAATTCTTGCCAAAAATGGGACTCGACCACGCCATTCACGGTCCCATATCTTTTATGAAGGCATGATTGCTCCTTGAGTAAGGCGCCTTAGACCGTTCGGCCAACCTCACATAGGGGTCGACGAAGTCAAATTTGTCACACAATTATAATTAGCCTATGCAGTTGTAGATTCTACCAAAAATTATGTTCTGTTTGCTAACGTATGCCGTCATCTCAATCGCTATGCTCATTTAATGTATCACGTAATTGTCTTTCGTACACTTGAGGTTTCGTCAACGGATGCGACGATTTGGCCCCTGATTTTATTTAATTTTTTTAATAGTAAAAAGTTTGTTTACATTCGATAAACAACCTTGCCTAGAATCGGTGATTAATATAAAATTTGTTCTTAAAGTAAAAATGATATTTGAATTTTTTTTTTTTTTGACAGGAGGAAATCTTCAAAAGACACTTGGAAGTACTCGACACCAAGTAGTGTGGGACTCTTAACCACTAAAACCACCTCTTTATCAGGACCAATCTTGAGAGATCGACATCAGATTTTTCTTTTCATACTTTCCCATGTTTTTTTTTAGACCATAAGCTCATGAGGCTTGGTTCTTCTTAATCTCCGAACATGGTTTCTTGTATTCGAGACGGACACCATTTCAGAATTGGTATGACTTTGCAGTCTCTGATTATGCGGTACAGCGTATTTTTTAAGAACTTCTGTAACCGTTTCTATTTGTAAGTCACGATGTAGATCGCTATTTCTTATGTACCAAGGTGCATTAACTATTCCACGAAGGACTTTGTTTTGGAATTTTTGGATGATTTCGGTATTTGTTTTCTTTGTACAGCCCCATAATTGGATACCATAGGTCCAAACAGGCTTTAGTACTTGATTATGCAGCATTATTTTGTTTTGGGTTGATAAATCAGGGTTGTTACCAAGTAACCAGTACATTTTTCTATATTTCAAGTTTAGTTCTTCTCTTTTTTTTTTTTGATGTGCTCTTTCCACTTTAGCTTTGCATCCAAAGTCATTCCAAGGTATTTGGCCGTATTGGCGTAAGGTACAGCTTGATTTATTAATGAATATTGGAATATTGTTTATCTTTCTTCAATTCCGAATATTCTTGATCGTACCTTACTCTAAACAATCGGTCTGAGATGTACGATTTTAATATTTCATAGTACTGTCTGGGAAGATCCCTTTGCAGTTTGTACTCAAGTCCCTCATGCCAAACCTTGTCAAAGGCTTGAGCAACATCTAAGAAAATAGCTGAACATACTTGTTCTATCTATTGGTCTATCGTGGAATGTTTATTTCTAAAGCCAAACTGATGATTTGGATTTGGCCTATAAGCGATATTGGTCTGTAAGACGTCACTTCTGTAGGAGGCTTACCTTGCTTGGGTATAACTTCGATTTTTTGAATGGAGTACCGTTTTGGAGGGAGGGGGGTTCTCATTTCACCTTTTTGTTATTTTTTTTTCCAAAAAAAAACTTTTCCGTATGGCCATGACATCCATGTTGGATACAAAAAACCATTTGTATATTTTGTTTCTAATTTTTCGACAAAACCTTGGTAATTTTACATTTATATTCGTTCAACAATTTTATCAGCAATCATGTAAGACTTTCATCTTAAAAGTGCATTGCGTATATCTCGAAATTTTTACATTTCAATGCAACCATGTCTAATGTTCGTTTAATTTATCTCTGAGAGCTTTTTCAAACCTCATTTTCTCCGCTTTTTTTTTTTAATATTTTTGGAAAATTAAAATTTTTGCTTTGTGTCAAACAGTGTGATCAACAAAGTTTTGCGAGTCAGCGCGTTGACACTGCTAAGTAAACGTCACGTTGACACACCTGCGCGTCAACGTAATTTAGGACAACATTGACGCAATAGTGTCAATCGTGTGATAGTCAATTTTTATGCATTGACACTGTGAACGTTGACGGTGATGTGACAGAGAGAATATGAATTTTTTCTTGACGTCAGAGAGTCAAAGCGTTGACCGATTTCGTTGACCGTGTAATCATAGCTTAACCTATTTTCAGCCGCGTTTGTTGGGTATGGCTTAAAAAAATTCATAAGATGCTCCGCGATAA
The DNA here is from genome assembly GCF_945859705.1 of Episyrphus balteatus. Classification (NCBI taxonomy): domain Eukaryota; kingdom Metazoa; phylum Arthropoda; class Insecta; order Diptera; family Syrphidae; genus Episyrphus; species Episyrphus balteatus. The sequence continues at coordinate 55,323,025 of NC_079135.1, read as the reverse complement.
GGTTAGCTTTTTCTTTTGGGTTACCGATCCATTTCCCATCTTGAGATTTCAAGGGCGAGTTTTGTAACTGCGGTCTTTTCAGGCGCTTGGCTGATTTCCATAGCGAAAAATCGGTTGAAGCATCAGTCGTTAAATTCTTTAGGAATGTACTGAGTGAATCATTTTTAAATTTATAAATTTGTTTTTTAAGATTGTTGCTTATACGGTTTAACGTTGTTTTATCATCTGGAAATCTAGTATTTTGCCATTTTCTTCGAGCTCTTCTTTTCTCTATTATCAACTCTCTTATCTATAAAGGATATTTTATTTCATTTTGTCTTCTGTTAGAAAATGTTGGAGTACCTACTTTCTTCAGCGGCCTGTTGCACATCATCAATTTGCTCGATTGTATCCATGGGAGATCTTAAATTTATAAATCACTCCAGTTTGTTTCTTATTTACAAGCTTTGGATTACTTTTTTCTATTACTTCAGATTCACTTAGTGATAGAATCAATGGAGTATGATCTGATGACAGGTCATAATTACCTTTGACATTTGTGATTTCGTTTGATTCCTTTAGCTACGAAAAAGTCAATAAGTTCTGGTTATTCATGGTGTTGTTTTCGGTGACGTGAAATAACGCCCTACGAAATAAGGCCCCATTTGAAATGCGGCTTTATTTCCATGGAAAAACCGAAATAACGCCCGACGGGCCTTATTTCAGTTGCAATATAGAAATAAGACCCCATTCGAGATAGAAATAAGGCCGCATTTCTGGAGGAAGCGAAAACTTGCTTCGTGTTCATAGTACCTACCTATAAAGTGATAAGTGAGAAGAATATTGGGAGGGGGATGCGGCTTTCTTATGGGACATTACTTCACTAAGAGTAGGAAATAATTTCACTTTTTTTGGGAAGTTAGTTCTCGCTGAATGTGAGAACAACAATTTTTTTTTTTTTTTTGGAACGAAATTCATTTTTGGGTGAAGTGGGAGGTGGAAAATAATTTTTCTTTGTAATACTGTATCTTATTAGATGAGGTGTCTTTGGCACATTTTTTTTACAAAAGTCTGCACTGAAAAATGAAAATGGGACTCTTTTTTTCTATTACAAACTTTTAAGAAATAAGTAAAATCAAGAATACATTTAGGAAATTCAAAATAAATAAAATTGAGTTATATACTTACTCGTAGTAACATAAGTAGAATTTTTAATTTTCACACCTCAAAATTGATCCTCACGTGGGCAAAAAATTTTTCCGCTTCGCATTAAAATTCGGGTTAGAAAAATTTTTTTCCGCTTCGCATTTGAACATTGGAATTAAATTGAATCTACTTATGTTACTACGAGTAAGTATATAACTCAATTTTATTTATTTTGAATTTCTTAAATGTATTTTTGTTCTTCAAGTTGAAGGGAGAAATATTTTGACACACATTTGGATAAACTTATTTCCCACCATAAATGATGGAATATAACAGAAAAGTAGAATTATTACGCACAACAGATGAAATTTTTAAGTTAGTTCCCTGCACCGATTCAAGGTGGGTGTTAGGTTGGGTGTGAGCATATTTTCTTCAAAATTTTAAAGTTTCTAGGAAACTAAAAGAAATATTGAATTCACTCAACCTTGCCTCCACCCCAAATCCTATAATATGTCCTAGGAAGGGGGAAAGGCGTTGTAGGGGGCTGCATCCCCGCTTATTCATCTGACGTTTATACGCTCTGAACTTCAAATAACATTTAAATTTTTTTTAAAGAATGAAGTTTGGAAGTTCAGATGTTCTTGTTTTCTACTTCCAAGTAGAAATGGAAATAAGGCCGCAAGCATTGTCAGGGCCTTATTTCCATTACAAATGGAAATAAGGGCCGATGCGGCCTTATTTCGTAGGGCGTTATTTCACGTCACCGTTGTTTTCTCTCTGTGTAGATGTAAATTTGTCGTTATGGGTAATTTAATGCACGCTCAAAGTCGATTTCATTTGCTTTTGATACATAAATGCGTAAATCGATATTATAACTTATACAGAATCTTGTATGAACTAAAAAAAAACTTTATTTTTCAGTAAAAGTTTCTTTTTTTATTTTTTTTTTTTTTTTTCATAATAATTCAGTTTTGAAAACGCACTACAAAAAAAAATATTTTAAAAAGTACGTATACACCACAGTGTACTGTGCATACATTACTTTTTTTACTTGCGATATTTTTTTTTTGTGATGCATTTCATCAGTTTGATATGTCAAACGACCATTGATTTAAAATATTTGCATTGATCTTTAATCAAATCATAATTATTCAGTTTTGAAAACGCACTACAAAAAAAAAAAATATTTTAAAAAGTACGTATACACCGCAGTGTACTGTGCATACATTACTTTTTTTTTTTGTGATGCATTTCATCAGTTTGATATGTCAAACGACCACTGATTAAACCCCTTGTAACCCAACATCGTAAATTTTAAAATTAATGATGTAAATCGAAAGGGCTTTAGCTATAATAAAACACGTATTTTTTAAAAATTCAATAAATTCATTATTTGCTTAGTTATTTCGAAATTTACGCAGTAAAAAAAAAAGTTTAAATAATTTATTTTTGTATATAAATGCAAAAATTCAAACAAAATGCTATCTAATATTTATTTTTAGGCGCATTCCTTAAATCCAAAAATAAAACCCCGTTAGTTTATGCACGAAAAATATTTTTTTTGAATTTCGTTGTTTTTGCATAAATTTGCTTGTTTTCCAAAAAAGCCGAACTTTCAACATTAACTGCCAATTAAAAACTATTGGTGCTATTTATTAGAAATATGGCGCATTATTTCGATAAAGCAATTCTTAAAGATTATGTAAGAAGCTTTAAAAGAATTAAAATATGTTTTTTACAGCTTTTGGGCGATCTTTTTCGGTTTGTTACAGAAATGTCACATGGGGCTACAAGGGGTTAAAATATTGTCATTGATCTTTAATCAAATCATAATAATTCAGTTTTGAAAACGCACTACAAAAAAAATATATAATAAAAAACACGTATACACCACAATGTACTGTGCATGCATTACTTATTTCTTTTTGGTGATGCATTTCATCAGTTTGATATGTCAAATAACCATTGATTTAAAATATTTTCATTGGTCTTTAATCAAATAATAATAGGTCTGTTTAATGAATCTGATCCGCACAGAAAAGATCCGAAAAGTACAAGCTTTTGTGTTTCATGAAAAAAATCTCACCCCAACTTGATCTACAATCTGTCATTTTATGTTTCATGAAGTTGTTCTGCGCAGAAAAGTTCAAGTTTTTCTGCACCTACTTTTGGAGTAGAGCAAGTGAGTGAAAAGTGTCAATTGTCATTTGTTTGTGTGATTGTGATAAAAATTAGAGAAAATAAAATTGATTTTTTAAAGAATTTTTGATTAATAACAAAAACAAATTACGAGTGCTAGTAAATCATTTATTTTAGTAAAAAATCGTTTCAAGAAATGATTTTTGAATTTAAAATTTTGAAGTGATGTAGATATTTGTCAATCTTGTTAAATACTTAGTAGAACTTTTCTGTTCTTTTTTGTTCTGACAGTATTTGCAAACTTGTGCTGCTCTGGTCTGTTCTGTCCTAGATTTTTTTTATTAAACAGACCTAATAATTCAGTTTTGAAAACGCACTACAAAAAAAAATATATGTACATATTAAAAAACTGTGCATGCATTACTTATTTCTTGTTGGTGATGCATTCCATCAGTTTGATATGTCAAACGACTATTGATTTTAAATATTTTTATTGATCTTTAATCAAATTAAAAATAATTTTTTTTTTCGACAGGAGGAAATCTGCAAAAGACACTTGGCAGTATTGGACACCAAGTAGTGTGGGACTCTCAACCACTAAAACCACCTTTTAATCAGGACCAATCTTGAAAGATCGACATCAGATTTTTCTTTGTTAACTTTGTAAAATCACTTTGGGTCAAGTTTAAACTTTTAATACTTTCCCATGTTTTTTAAGACCATAAGCTTATGAATGAGGCTTGGTTCTTCTTAATCTCCGAACATGGTTTCTAATATTCAAGACGGACTCCATTTCAGAATTAGTATGTATGACTTTGCAGTCTCTGATTGTGCGATACAGGATGATTTCGGTATTTGTTTTCTTTGTACAACCCCATAATTGGATTTCATAGGTCCAAACAGGCTTTAGTACTTGATTATACAGCATTATTTTCTGTTGGGTTGATAAATCAGAGTTGTTACCACGTAACCTCTTTTTTTTTCCTCTTTTCTTTTTGATGTGCTCTTTCCACTTTAGCTTTGCATCCAAAGTCATTCCAAGGTATTTTAAATGAAATAATAAATAAAAACGGAATTTCTGATGCATTGAATAGCGTTTGAATAAAAGCTAGTCAATTATTTGTATTATTATTATTTCAAGCTTTATTTACTCATTGATTCTTTTAATTACAATGTTTTTATAGTTATAACTATTTTTTTAACTATTTTTATAATTAAAATCGGGAAATTCAAGGCCATTCAACACCTCACTTCTTACAAAAAACAGAATTGAAAAAGTACTTTTTGAATTTAAGGTGTAGGAACTCAATTTAATTTTTTTTTTTTTTAATTTTTCTACTTTATTCTATTTATTATAATGGAGCGGCTTAGCATCATTGTATTTTGGATAGATATACAATGTACAATGAGAGTACTATGAAAATTCATATACAATGATCCTAAGCCGCTCCGCTCCACTATAATAAATAGAATAAAGTAGAAAAATTTAAACAAAAAAAAATTAAATAGACTTCCTTGCTTAAATATGTACAAACTTTTTCAAAAAAGCAGCCCTTTTTTAATTCAGTTTTTTCTAAGAAGGTAGGTGTTGTATGGCATGTAATGTTCTTAGTTAATTGTTAAATGCATGTCAACAAATCGTGGTTGTATCCTTACTAAATTTTAATCATTTAACACATTCGTTTGAACTAAATAAAGGTTGTTCTCCTATAAAAGTGCGACTTTGTCCGTTGGCCCAACATGTTTTTTTGAAATATTAACCAGACAAATATCTATTGCCATCGCTCCATGTTGTTCTTAATTGTTTGATTTGACGCGAAATATTTGACATATTATTGTAACATTCAGTGTATATAGAATTTTGAGACTTGTTACCGTTATATTTATTAATTATGTTGAGCTCAATGTTCTGAGGTACCTGTTTTCGAAACACTGTGACAAAGAAACTTCCCACAAGTCTTAATTGAAAAAAACTAATGAACAACCTTTGTTATAATAAGTTAATTCAATTCCATTCCAAATCTACCCGTAAAAGTGCTTTTTACAAAAATTTCGTAACAATGGAAGACAAATTGCATATGTTTTGCACAGACAAATTTAATGATTCTTTGTTATTTTATTTTTAAAATCCATTGAAGAATTATTTTTTTGTATAAAAAGTTGAGAGATACAAAGTATACGCCTAGAGCGTAACCCATATAATTTGTATTATTCTTTTATGAGCAGAAACATACATAAATAAAATAAATACGAAATTGTAAGTTGAAATATATTTACAAATGTTTTTCACAGCACTATTATATTTAATAAGACAGAGTAGCTTAAGTCGAAAAAAAAATTGGAAACAAATTCATCATATTGCCACAGATATTTTCCGTTACACAAAGGTGAAGAAAAACATTTTAAAATATTGAACGAACTAACACTTAAACATAAATAATATTTATGTGTCTCAATCATAAGATTATTAAAAGTTCCTAAAAGTATCCTATCTTGTTCTTTGTGTATGGCCAAACGAATCTATTCCAAAAAAAGCTCTTAGTATGCCAGCGAGCAACAAAATACTCATATACATTCATTGGAAATGTTTTCAAACAAGTACCAATAGAAACTCTATTATTGCAATATGTCACTTGAATTCCAAAGAAAAATATTGACTTTGCAACATCAACTTGTTGATTGAACTTCTTATCAACAATTCCCATATCAATATGTTGTGAACATGAATATACATTAACAATGTTTTGACATATTGTTGCTGAAACTTGCTGATGCAAGATGTCCTGCTTCATTATTGCTCTCTCGGAAAATGTATCTTATAGACTTTATATACATGGCTTTTATGAATTTTTGCAAAAAAAGCTTCAAATAGACGCTGTTGCTGGGCAAAATTTAAACTACTATTACTATTTCTCAAACCTACACCACCAAAATTCTATAAAGTAAATTCAGACAGAAGAGAGAGGGAGAGCAATAATTTTAATCGTTAAGCTTTGAACGTTGTTGCTGTTTTTTGTTATTTTTTTATGCAGCTATTTCTTCTTTTGTTGTTAATGTAAAATTTTATATTTTTTTTCATTAAAGGTTGAACTGTCGGCTAACCAAACCAAAGAAATGGTGAGAATATATATTTAATTTCATTTATTTTATATTGCGGCAGATATGACGTTAAATTTCAATTATATTGCAAGTTCAATCCAAATGGGGAATGAATTCATAGCTTAATATTTCATAGATTCGACAAATAAATAATGACGAAATTTAAGATACATACGTACGTACACACCAAGAAATTTAAATTCAACTCTTAGAACCGAAATTCATTATTTGTTGATAACAATATACAAATTTTATATTGGTATCGGTATGTCTACGTTGTCGTGTCGGTAGTGCCGGTGTTTTATGAGCAATATATACATTCTCAAAATTAATTTGAATACAATATGCATACATATATGTATGTATCTACGAAATCGTCTCGGTGTTCATACAAATATTTTGCGCTCTATAAACTTATCTTCTTGCGTGGAATAAAAATAAAGTATTTGTTTATTCTTTTGTAGATACCTTCATAGATATAGGACTAAAGAATACCTAGACAACTCTGTGTAATTGTGAAAAAATATCGTATAAGAAAATAATTACTGCCTATATACACATTGGTAACCCTAATTTAAAAAAAAGAGAATGAAGTTTATTTTTTCCAAAAAATCACTATTATTATTGGAATTGTTTTGGTTTAAATCTGACTAGTTTATTTTTCGTGACCATCGAGGTTTTTCTAAGTTTTTTTTTTACCACAACGGATATATGTATAAATATTGTTATTTAAAACAGATTGAAATTAGTTTTTGTACATAGAATTCATTTTTATCATTTAAGAAAATGTTAACTTAAATCGCCGTTGAAGTTCTTCGAAAAAAGAGTGTAGAACTAGATATAAAGATATTTATTTTATAAAGATATTTATTCTTGTAAATTTTTGATTTTAATCTAAAAAAAATTACCAATAACTAAATTTGTTTTCTTAATTTAAGATTTACATTTTAATAAGACAGTAACGAATTATATTTTGGTTCTTTTAAAAATATGAAAAAAAAAAAAAAATACAAACAAAATAAGAGAATGTGTAAATTCGTCACAGATTACAAGTATGTACACAAAGAACCCTGAACGTATTTCTTTAAAAAAATCTGGGACTACTGAAGTACGTGAGAGTACCGTTCAAATCGGGAATTGATATCACATTTGTTGGTTTATTTCAGTGTAATATATTGCATACATACTTCATGTGAAGTGAACAAGGACACATCTCCACTTCTGAACATTTGAAATTCATCGCTGGTACACAATGTTTTATTGACACGTTCACATTACAAAAAAATACATAATTCATTTGTTCCAAAAAATATACAGGAGGAGATTCATAGCGTGAAAAAAATTCCCGTACATTTTGCACGTGAACTACTTCACAACAAAAAAAAAAAAATTCTATGGATTCACTTCACGGCTTGTTGCACAAGTATGTACTAGAATTTGAGGAGAAAATCTTGTGTGAACTTTGCTTTGAAGAATCGGCACATTTTGACACTTTTTTTTATAAATTAATTTGTTCTTTTCCATTTTAAATTCTGGAAAAGTTGTCTTGTCATAACAATAGTTTAAGTCGATTTTTATATCCTGAACTCCAAGACGATTCTTACGTTTACTAAATTCTTCCTCATGAAATTAAGTTACTGAAAACTCAACTGTCGTAAGACCATTTTACATTAAGCGGTACGGTGCACTTTTTTTGGAAGTTATACTTTTAGAGCGGAATTATAGTCGTTACTCCAGTTAAAATTTTTCTCAACTCCAGTAAGTTGAGAAATATTACAAGCAATCGCTCCAAAGGAATTGAAAATAGGACTGTCACTTGAGTAAAGAAAAATAGTGTCTTGAGGAAAATTTTTTCTCAAACTCGAAAATTTGACTGATTTTAATTAAATGTCATAAAAAAAAACATTTTTTTAATAATTCGCCATCGGTTTACTATGAATTCATCGTCTCAGTCATGCAACTCAAACAAATATTCGCGATTCATTTATTTTATTATAAAATAAGTACAAATTTTAATTACTAAGTTAAAAAAAAAAACAAACGCTCGCAATGACACCTGCGTTTTAATGTCAATTTACTGAAAAAAAAACTTAAGCGTTTTCTCAAGTAAAAAAGCTTCCTCATAGACCTTCACTTGAGAAAAATTTCGACTCCAGTGATGACTATGAAATAGGATTCGCTTGTGCAAATGCTTAAGATATTTCTGAACTTGAGTGACGACTATGAATTCCGCTCTTAAACGCGTGTTTGTTCAGAGAAAGAATTAATTTTTTTTTACTAATAATACCAGGAGGATTAATAAGTGATCTTAGCACTTTCTCATGATTGTAAAACAGTTTTGTTTGTAATGGTGTGGACCAACTAAGTTTCAAAGGGCATGATCACATGTGCAGGAAAAAAAAATTGATAAAAGTGAATATCTGTCGGTAGTAGTAATCCGTGGTTAGTGCGATGGACTTGGGACACCAGAGGCTTTGGTTCGATTCTCAGCCTTCACCACCGAAAAATAAAAAGATATTTCAGGGGTACTAACCCTTTTGAGGAATTGACAAAGTCTCCAAGATTATCATGGCCACGAAAAAGTTCATCCTAGACGTTCAGACTTGGTGGTAAATTGTCGGTCCCTTCCATTCTTGCAAATTGATTATATGCACACAGGAATGTTAAGAAGTTTTTAGTCAATAGGCCTTGCTCCTTTATGGGGTGTTGTCGTGTTGAATGTAACGTCAAACGAGTTCTACAAAATTGTATGAACTGATGTAATATCATTGAAAAAAGGAATTGATAAAAATACCGCTTGCGAACTTGAAGAGTTTAATTTTTCAAGTGTATTTTCTACACAACACTTATATGTTAATATCTAATAAATGATTTGCTATAAAAATATATTTAAAAAACACTAACAGTGCCAGGGAAAATCCTGCCGAAAGACCATCAAGCCAAAGGGAGGTAGCGCACAGTTGTTCAAAAATTTTAAGAAATAATAAATGATAGCAAAGAGCATCATCAAAATAAATTTCCGACTGCTGACACCCCCACAAGAAAAAAAACAAAACGCTGCCTTATCATCAAAATTAGTGAGAAATCAAGTTGTCACCTTCAGAATACTTTTAAGCTATTGTGTTACAAAAACATTCCTTATAGTTCTATGCAAAGCTGTTTCCCACTTCTGCATTCTAAGTGCTTTCGACTTAACCATTTTTGTGCGAAGAGCCGACCTCAGCTCATGAGTTTAGATGTCAAAATTGGTGTCAAATAAAATAAATGTTGATACTGATAATGATAAGCAGGGATAGGATCTTGTGGACCTAAAAACTTAAAAAAAGGCAAAATAAAACTCCGAAAAAGGCATAAAAAGGCAATTATTGAGAAAAAAAATGAAATATAAAAATTAATTGCAGTAATTTCTAGCAACCTGAGTTTTTCTCTTAAGAGTGCTTTAAAGGAGCTAAAAGATGTCTCTACTGTAGAGACGAGTGGAGCCAAATAAAAGCACTCGACATCACCCACTGCAACATTCGCCGGGAGCTCTAGATTTGTGTCCCCATTCATTTCTCAATGTATTTGTTCAACTCTCTCGAGTTTTGTTTGCCAAAAAAAATGATTTGTACTTCTCAATAACATCTTTTGCGACTGCCCCTTTCCCGGCTTCCAAATCTCTCTTGATTTTGTCCAAAATCTGGAGAATTTCTCCAATCGTATTTTCTTGATTAAAAAAAATTTTTTTTAATGTTAAAGCTTTCTCGGTTCATTTTGCATTTCCAAATATTATGACTGGACTGCAGGTAGATCTTTTCACTCGAGTTCGTTAGTGGGGGGTTAATAATTAATGATCCTTAATATAGATATATTGAGTAAGTTTCCTATTTGTTTGTATATTTGAGTGTTTTGTGTGTAGGCATTACTTTAAAGACGCTAAAAAGATAAAAAACATAGGAAAAGACAAAAAAGGCAATAACAAGAGAAAAAGCAAAAAAAGGCAATAGCGAAAGAAAAGGCAAAATAAAATACATATATTTGGCACGAGGGGGAAGTGAAACGTGTTTTTTTTTAAACTTTAATGTCGTACGATTAAGCAAGAAAAAAAGGCAAATTTCACAACATCCTATCCCTGATGATAAGGAATAATAACGGTAGGTAGGTAGATAAGGAATAATAACGGTAGCTTTAACGTGTAGCCCTTTTTAAATAAACTAGATTTTAATAAATAAGATTCTATGAAAATCTAATGTCTACCTCAAAATATTGAACTAAATAAATAAGATTCTATGAGAATCTAGTATCTACCTCAAAATATCGAACTCCCATTGCACTTTCTTTTTTAAAATTTGTATCCAGTACTGAAGATATAGTTCAAGACTTTTAATATATTAAAAAGTAAAGTCCTACATATAATAATGGTTATACCTTGAATTCAATAAATATTAAGGTTATTGAAAACCAAAAATTGACAACACTGTTCAAATGACCTTACTTACTTAGAGTGACCAGTGCTTGGTGCTTTTGTGCAAAAAATCATTTGCACGGCCATTTCTTGGCGAAAAGTCATAAAATATGGTGCAATGAAGGATATTACAATGAAGCATACAAAAAGGGTTGAACACTCCTTTTTTCCAAATAACGGTATCAAAATGGCGAGCGAAAATATTCAAATTTCGAATCCGCATTCAAAAATGTCTTTGAGGTCAAGCTTTTTCAATTAGTCTTTTTCAAGAAGTCTAAGATTAGTTTTTATCTTCGAAATGTGACGACATAGGTTTTTGTTGGCTGCAGACCGAAGGCGAGATCTTCTTCTACTACACCCCCATCCCTCTTGGTGGGAGTCAAAAAGTTTCAGGGCCGGAGCATTGTTGTTCATGTACTCGACATGACCTAGCCACCTTAGCCGCTGCAACTTTACTCGTTTGGCTAAGGTAGTGTCCTTGTACAACCCATCCCGTACATTTTATTGTTGTTTATTTTTCTCCAACTACCATCAATGCAGACGGGATCACAAAATGCCTGATTTTTTGTTTGTATCTTTCGAATCAATATCAATGGTTTTTTCAGAAAGTTTCAAATGAACAAATTCTCTTCTAAAGAAAAGAGAACTATTAGGCCCATTTCACACATTTTACAATCAAAGGATTGTAACCCTTCACCCTCGCACTGAAATCGTCATTACGGGCGATTTCAATGTACACAATTCTTCTTGGCTTCGCTTTTCGGGCCAGACAACCCCCGAAGGAAGGTATGTTGAGATTTTTGCTGAGTTAAACCACTTAACTCAACTAGTTAACGAGCCGACTCGAATTTCGGACGTCCCTGGTCGGGCTGAAAATACTCTAGACTTGTTTCTTACCTCTGACCCTGATAAATACACTGTAAGTGTATTATCGCCTCTAGGCACATCAGACCATTGTGTCATATCTGCGAATTTCTAGTGCTTCAAAAATCCAGTTAAAGAAAAAAAACTCCTAAGAGAACTGTTTGGCAATATGAGAAAGCCAACGGGGAGGGACTCAACGTTTTTTTCAAAAACTTTAACTGGTCGCTATGTTTCCTCGATCACAAACTTAATTCTCTCCGGAATGAGAAATTTTATCCCGAATAGGGCTAACACAATCAAACCGAAAGAGAATTCGTGGTTTGACTCGAGCTGTAAAGAGGTTATTAGGGAAAAAGAGGTAAGGTTCCGTTATTATAAAGCCAACCCCATAGAGGAAAATCGAATAAAGTTTAAGCAAGCTAGGAAGGCCAGCAACGCCCATATTCGACGAATCAAATTTTTACATGAGCAAAAATTAAGACAAAAAATACTACAATGTCCCACAGGTAGTACAAATTTTTGAAGTTATACTTCTTATGGGAGGGTGGGTATGAAAATTTACTTTTTGACAAGAATGTCAAAGGGATTATGACGCGATCACCCTGGGTAGCAGGGCTGTCGTTTCACCTTTAGAGTAGGCAGTACTTTAGTATTTAAAAATGCAGTACGCCACTGTACGGCAAACATAAAACACACAACACGTTGCAAGTTACATGTTTCATGTGGCAAGTTGCATGTGGCAAGTCGTATGTGGCAAGTTGCATGTGGCAAGTTGTATGTGGCAAGTTGCGTGTGGCAAGTTGCATGTGGCAAGTTGCGTGTGGCAAGTTGCATGTGGTAATTTCCATGTGGCAAGTTGCCAGGGTTGCAAAAAGCTCACATTTCAGCTCAGCTCACAGCTCAGCTCAAATTTGAGCTAGGTACCATAGCTTAGCTCATTTGAGCTGAGCTGAAAGTGAGCTGAGCTGAAAGTGAGCGCCCCAACTTCCAACGCCTATATCTCGGAATTTTGAAGAAAATGAAAAAAAATTTTTTGATGCCAAAAGGTAGCGAGGACTCTAACCTACATTTGGGTACAACTCCCATCCCTGTAGGTGCACGCGTTCTCAAACCGGGTGAACTTAAAGGTAAAAAAAAAGTTAAGCCCGATTCTGAAAAAATAGGTATGATGTGGCGGTTTAACATGGAAGATGATTTTTTAAAAATCTGAGAATGTGCAAAGCGTAGGCCCATGACACAAGCTATCATTGGGTATCACTCCCAAAAATTGCTCTCAAGCGGTTTAGCTTCCAGGAGCATTCAAAGATTCGGGGATTTTTCGAAAAAAAAATTTTACCCCAACTTTCAAACGCGATTTTCTCGGAATTTTGAAAAAAATCGAAAAACCGGATTATACCACTATCGGGTAGCTGAGAATATAAGCTTTCATATGGCACCACTCCCCTGTCTCTAGATCAAAGCGTTCCAACGCGGAATTTTGAAGAAAATGAAAATAAAATTTTTTGATGCCAAAAGGTAGCGGGGACTTTAACCTACATTTGGGTACAATTCCCATCCCTGTAGGTCCACGCGCTCTCAAACCGGGAGAACTTAAAAGTAAAAAAAAAAAATAGGCACGATTCTGAAAAAATAGGCATGATGTGGCGGTTTAACATGGAAGGCGATTTTTTAAAAATCTGACAATGTGCAAAGCGTAGGCCCATGACACAAGCTATCATTTGGCATCACTCCCAAAAATTGCTCTCAAGCGGTTTAGCTTCCAGGAGCATTCAAAGATTCGGGGATTTTTCGAAAAAAAATTTTACCCCAACTTTCAAACGCGATTTTCTCGGAATTTTGAAAAAAATCGAAAAACCGGATTATACCACTATCGGCTAGCTGAGAATATAAGCTTTCATATGGCACCACTCCCCTGTCTCTGGATCAAAGCGTTCCAACGCGGAATTTTGAAGAAAATGAAAATAAAATTTTTTGATGCCAAAAGGTAGCGGGGACTTTAACCTACATTTGGGTACAATTCCCATCCCTGTAGGTCCACGCGCTCTCAAACCGGGAGAACTTAAAAGTAAAAAAAAAAAATAGGCACGATTCTGAAAAAATAGGCATGATGTGGCGGTTTAACATGGAAGGCGATTTTTTAAAAATCTGACAATGTGCAAAGCGTAGGCCCATGACACAAGCACATTTGGCATCACTCCCAAAAATTGCTCTCAAGCGGTTTAGCTTCCAGGAGCATTCAAAGATTCGGGGATTTTTCGAAAAAAAATTTTACCCCAACTTTCAAACGCGATTTTCTCGGAATTTTGAAAAAAATCGAAAAACCGGATTATAATATAAGCTTTCATATGGCACCACTCCCCTGTCTCTAGATCAAAGCGTTCCAACGCCTATATCGCGGAATTTTGAAGAAAATGAAAATAAAATTTTTGATGCCAAAAGATAGCGGGGACTCTAACCTACATTTGGGTACAACTCCCATTCCTGTAGGTCCACGCGTTCTCAAACCGGGAGAACTTAAAAGTAAAAAAAAATAGGCGCGATTCTGAAAAAAAGGCATGATGTGGCGGTTTAACATGGAAGGCGATTTTTTAAAAATCTGACAATGTGCAAAGCGTAGGCCCATGACACAAGCTATCATTTGGCATCACTCCCAAAAATTGCTCTAAAGTACTTTAGCTTCCAGGAGCGTTTAAAGATTCATGGATTTTTCGAAAAAAAAATTTACCCCAACTTTCAAACGCGATTTTCTCGGAATTTTGAAAAAAGTCGAAAAACCGGATTGTACCGGAATTTTTTTTTATGATAAAAAAAGAAATATTTTACTAAAAAAAATAGAAATATATTTACCATTAAAAAAACCAAGAGAAAAGATCACGAAAAGTTATCTGTCTTATTTATAAAAATATCCATGTGTTAAAATAATTCCATTAATAACTAGAACCAAACATCTTAAGCTATGGTGTTTTATAAAAGTTTAAAATATCTTCATATTTCATTGTACTTTCCAAATAAAAATCAATGTATCCTCTCACCCATCACAGCTCAGCTCAGCTCACTTTACCTTAGCTCACCCAACAGCTCAGCTCAACCATCAGCTCAGCTCACTTTCAGCTCAGCTCAAATGAGCTGAGCTATGGTACATATCTCAAAAGTGAGCTAGCTCAAAATTTGAGCTGAGCTGCGAGCTGAGCTCAGCTCACTTTTGAGCTTTGTAGCAACCCTGCAAGTTCCATATTGCTACTACTAGTGCTGAAGCACACACAATTCTCATAAAATTACCATATCGCACATTTTATGCGCAATCATTTACTTTCGTTAACCATATATAGTACGTTCTGAACCGCACAACATGAGTAAAGTTCACAGATTAAATTGAAAACTACATGGACGCAAGGAGGATGAAAGAATTAATTTATTGTTCACTTGATAAAAATGTAAAAAACGAAGTGTGGATTAATTAATTTAATAATAGAAATTAAAAATATCAAATGAAATGTATTTATATATACTGAATGAGAAGTATAACTTCAGTCGAGTGTACATGTGTACACACACTCTTTTTTGGTCATTTGTAAAAACTATTCGGAACTCTACAACATCTTCGATTCTATAACGACACTCCTTTTGTTAGCTCTCTTGATAAAGCTAACCTTCTTGTCAAGCAGTTTTCTGCCAATTCAACGCTACCAGAAAGTGTCATGACTCCCCCTTCACTTGGGCGAGTAAAAAGTTTTATGGGACCTATCTTTTTTCGTACTCGTGCAGTGGCAAGAGTTCTTAAAGACCTTGACATACACAAATCCGCTGGCCCGGATAGTATCCCTCCCATTGTTCTGAAGAGGTGTTCTTCTACGCTGGCAAAACCACTGCGTAAGCTTTTTCATCTGTCCTACTCTACAGGTCTCTTTCCGAGTGGATGGAGAACAGCATTTGTCCAGCCTGTCCCTAAAAAAGGCGAATCTTCCTCACCCTCTAATTATCGTCCGATTGCACTTACGTCCCTTCTTTCCAAGGTCATGGAAATGCTGATTAATTTCCAGCTTAAGAAATATCTTGAAGAACGAAAGCTTCTTAATGATCTATGGCTTTCGTAGCAATAGATCCACTGGTGATTTGATGGTTTATCTTACCGATCAGTGGAACAAATCTTTACATCGTTTTGGAGAAAGTAAGATTGTTGCGCTTGATATTTCAAAGGCATTTGATAGAGTTTGGCATCAAACTCTCTTATCGAAAATGCTTGCATTCGGTATTGATGAATCTCTTCTTCGTTGGATTAGAAATTACCTTTTGAACCGTTAAATTCAAGTTGTTTTGGATGGATTCAAGTCTGAAACCCATAATATAAACACTGGTGTGCCCCAGGGCTCCATTTTGTCTCCGACTCTCTTTCTCATTTTCATTAATGATCTACTCTCTGAAACTTCTAATCCATTAAATTGTTTCGCTGATGATAGTACCCTCAGCTTTTCATATTCGTTTGAAGATTCACACCCATGTCCTTCGGATGTGGAACTCCAACGGCAAAATATGATAAGCTCATTAAATTCTGATCTCGAATGCATTGTCCAATGGGGAATAAGAAACCGCGTAGAATTTAATGCTTCTAAAACACAATGCTGCTTACTATCATTAAAACGAAACCTTCCCCCTTTGCCACTATCCATGAGTGGTACTTGCATCGAGGAAACTGATCAGCTTTCGATTCTCGGTATGTCCATTTCAAACCACCTTTTGTGGAATGAGCACATATTCGATGTAGCCAAAAACTCTGCGAAATGCTTAGGTTTCCTCCGAAGATGTAAGAATGTGGAATGCATTACCCGCCTCAGTTTTGCCCTCCCATTTTAATGTTCAGAACTTTAAAACCAATGTGCATCGGTATCTCCTTTTACATCCCTTCCTCTTTTTCTTAAGCTCGTACTGTGTATACATACATATTAAGGGTATCCAAAACCCCTTTAGTGCGCGCTCATTATAAAAAAAAAAAACACATAGCCGGCGACCGTCATATACGTTTTCAATTTAAACGTGTGAAGGCACCCATAAGAACGTGATATCCGCTTAAAATAAGTTAAATTTAATGTGAACTTCATCTTATTTTAATGTGAATGTTCATCTTAAAAAAACCGACCAAAAATAAAAATTTTAAAATTATAGTCACACCTTAGCTTTACCTGCAGTGTATCATACTCATTTCAAACAGTGAGATAGCACAGTAAAAAGGCACTGGCCTGTTAACCCAACGGTAAGGTTCGATCCCCGGTGGCTGCCATCTTTTTTTTTAATTTGCGCATTCAAGAAATTAATGTGACTTGTCACCTTAATTTAAGGTGATGTCACATTAATTTAAGGTGATGTCACATTAATTTAAGGTGAAAGTCATCTTAGCAAGAAACCATGTAGAAATCCGCTTAAATTAAGGTGCGATCACCTTAATTATTCAATTTATGAATTTTCTAGTAGTCATTGCTCGGCTCTCGTTGGTCGTATAGAGAAAAAATAAACACACTGAGTGAATTAAAATAAAAATAATTTTTAAATACAAAATTAATTTAAATGAATTAAAACTTTTTCTGAGCTTTATCTATTTGTTCTTTTCTTAACCACAATAGCTCAGATAATGTTTTTAATTCATTTAAATTACTTTTTATTTAAATTTTTTTTTTTTAATTCACTCAGTTTGTTTATTTTTTTTAATTACTTTCAGTAGCCTTTTTTATGAAATAAAACTTATTTTTTTTATGAAAATAAAGTGGGCTTTAATAAAAAGCACAAAAAAGCAATACTCATTAACGTGTTTTTTGAATTAAATGATATGAAAGTGTAAAAAACAACTTAAAAAACAACTTAAAGAAAATTGTGTTTGATGCAAAATTGTGGAGAAACGGTTGTCCGCAGAAAAAAAAGTTTTGAGACAAACTGAAACTGTAATAAATTCTTTATTGGTTGTAAAAAAAATCTTTCAAATAAAACGTAGTTTGGCAAAGATAAGGCCAGTTAAAGGACAAGAGAACAAAAATTATAAAAACCGTGGTAACTCAAAAACGGGACGAAAACGACAAAATTACCTCTTAAGTTTTTCGACTTAAAATGACCTCAGGAATCCGTGGTTTTCATTTGGGGATGTGACTGTGGGACACCCTGTATATTATTAATTCATTATTTGTTTAAACAAAAATAATGTGCACTTAATGGAAAGGAAGTTATATAATTAATTTCTTAATTTTTTACCGTAGGACACCTATGCCTATGCTCGCAAGATTAGGCCATTTTTTCCGACGTTTTGACTGGAGTAATGAGAGGGGGTGTATTTCCCCCTAGGTGGGATGGTCAAGTTTCTAAAAAAAAATCACTTTAAAAAAGTAATGGTTGTACGTACTTACAATATCGTGGTTTATTTATTTTTTTTTTTTTTTGAAATTCAAATATCCATTCTTATGTTTTTTTTAGTAAATTAATTTGTTTTGTATTAAAGTTTAAAAAAAAATAGTTTTCATAAAAATAAAACCTTTCAACACACCCTGTTTGTATTAATTTGATTAGAAGTTAAGGCAAATTTATAAATGAAAACCCTTTTTTTAAGGGGTCCCCAATTTGTATTTAAATACATACATTATATCGACCCCTTTCCGCCAAATTATCGTAAGCGAACGATGTTTTTCGTTTACAGAAAAATCTTTATATTCTTTCGTTTTTAGACTTATTGGAGACAATTTTGATGTGAATGTATTCTAAAACAATTGTTGATTACATTAACACATAAAAGTTATATCTTATTAGTTCTTAGTGTTGAACAAATACAAATTAATTGTTGTCCATATTTCAAAATTCAATTTAGCGCTTACGATTATTTTGCGGGAAGGGGTCGATATAAAAAAGTTAGTTTCATAAAAATATGTTCTTATGATTAATTTTTCTAAAAAAAATTTAAAGAACATTTTTGTGCAAGTTTTAAATTTTTAACTAAAAACATTTAAATCAATTTAATTAATACAAAAACCATCGACATTCTGAAGAATTCTATCTGAAAAAAAAATTAATTTTTTTAAGAACTTTGCTAATATGTTAAAGAAAATGAAGAATGAATGTATGACTTTAGAAAAAAAAAAAAAATAAACCACGATATTGGTAGTACAATTATTATTTTCTAATTTTAAGGATTTTTGTAGAAAATTGGCCATCCCACCTAAATCATTCCCTCTCATATCATATTTGCCTTATTTTTACGAAACGAAAACGAACTTAAGTTATTCAAAATTGCAAATTCATATTATGTTGTTTAATCATATTGAGGTGAACTGCTCTTTAAAGTTCCGTAACGATTTTAGTTTGAAAAATCACGTAATCATCATAAACATACCAAACTATTGTAAATTTGATGCTCTACAACTTTCATTATGAGAAAAAATTAGGTATGTAACTATCCTAGGGTCAGAAAAAAATTCAAAGAACAGAAAAAATAAAATGACATAACCTCATAAGTAGTATCGTTCTCACAGAAAAACAGTGTAGTCAGAAAAAAAGATATTTATATTATCTACCTTCATCTTTGATCCAATAACTTTTTCGGTCATACCAAAAGTTTGAGAGATAAGGACCAATTCGCGTTTTCCAAAATGGCGGAGTTCGCCAGAAGGGTGGTGTCCGGAGAACCAGGACTTAACCGTAAACCCTTTTTCAGATTTAAACAAAAATCAGCTTTACTATATCTCGTTCCACGAAAAAGTCTTTCTTTCATGTACAACTTTAAAAGCTTGAAATTAATTTTCCATTTTCCGCTAAACCAGGTGCAATTTTCACCTCCAAAATTTTGGTAAAAAAGAACATTCAATTAGTGGCATGAATTTTTTTTTTTTCGCACGCTGGAATGTGAAATGCAATTTCCCCACGTAGTATCTTTTATTTATGTACGTGGAACTATAGGTCTAATTAGTAAACAAAAATTCATTGAAATAAAACAAAATTAATTTTCATAAAAAAAAAACTTCAATTTTTATTTAAGATAGCTTAATTAAATTTTGGACATTTTTTATGAATACAGTTAGATATTATTGATTATTGATTTGACATAGCATTTTGTAGTAATTCTTGCTTGATTATTATTTTTTCATTGACCAAAAAAGTATACTATTTTGAATTGTATGCTATGCCGCATGTAAAACCAAATATTGATTTTACAGAATTATGCTTAAAATTTTTAAATCCAATTATTTTATCCCAAAAACATGATTACTACTTTTATTGAATTCATAATTTTTGCTCTGTTTTTTTTTTTTTTTTTTTTTTTTTATTTTTAATATGCTACAAATATCATTGCCAAACATAGTATATTTATATATGTATTTGCTTTTTTCAAATAAAAATTAAACACATATAAAACCCTTTATATTTTTTCAAAGCAAATGCTAAAGTTATTTTTTTATTTTTATTTTTGTTTTGTGTTTTTTTTTATTTTTGTAAATATTTAATGTTCGATAGAGACCAAAAATTAAACAAAATAACTCCAGAAACATAACGTACATTTATTTCATATATTGATTACATTTAAAACCTAGATATTTTTTAAATTATAGTTTTTTTTCTGCTTCTTTTTATTTTCTGGTAGTTTTTTTTAGTTTGTTGGGCTTGTTTTTAGAAAAGATTTTCATTTACTCTTAATAAACTGCTTTACGGCATTTTTTTTCTAATATATATAGTACAATTTAGATGTGTTTTATTTTAGTAATATATGTAATTAATATATAGACTTTTATATCTTTTGAGGTAGTTTCCATTTACTTTTACTTCATTGTTTTTTTTTTGCATTTTATATTTTTTTTGTAGCTTTTTATTAGTTATATATTTTTGGCTTTATACATTTTGTTTTTTTTTTTTTGTTGTATTTTGAATATGTGTATTTAGTACATTTATATAAAAAAAAAAAGACAAACACAATAATTTGTTACTATTACGGTAAGGAATTGGTTAGTAGGTGTTTAAAAAGACGTCGTATAAACATCTTTGTTGTGTAAATCGTTGTCACAATCAAGGAACATTTTCTTAAATAGATTTGTTTTTATTTTTGAATAACTTTTTTTTTAAATTAATTTTTGAATCTTTTAAATCTTTCTTATTTTCATTGACCTATTGCAGATGGATGTGTATACATAATTTTAATACAACAAAGTAAACAAAATAAAAAAAAATAATTCCATAGCATTTATATTAAAACTGTGAAAATAAAAGTAAGAAACTAGTACGTTTTTTAATATTAAATTTATCTTTAATAAAAATAATTGCTTTCGTTTCGAAACATATCACATTAGAATAAAAGATACGGCTGGAAAATAAACTATTATCACACAGGCAAGCCGCCCAATGTGAAATGCTTTGAATCGAAATTTGTGTTTTTTTTTTTTTTGTTTTGTAACCCTCCTTTTTTTACATTACCAGTAAGCCTTTCTATTTTATGTTCTATAATTAAAGTTTTTTTTTTGTTTGTTTTACTGTTTTATTAACTTTTAATATAAATGCTAACAAATATTTCTATTTCATATTTCAGAACATCATAATTTGTGTAAAAGATGAATTGGGTAGGTATAGTATTTTCTTCATTTACAATTTACATAATATAAATTAAATTTATTATAAAATAAAATTTTGGATCTGATAGTTTTCTATTTCTGTTTTTAATAATAATTGAAATGCGAAAGTAATGAAAATGTATATTCATATATTTGTTTTATTTTTCAGCGCAACAAATATAATAAGGTAAAAGGCAAATTATTATTTTTTTTTTTTGTAGTTTTATTGTTTGGAGGTAATATTATTTTTTTTTTTTGTTAAAAAATTACAATTTTCCTTTACATGATTAAATATTTGAAATAAGAAAATGTATGTTTTTATATTATAAATTGATAGTTTATTTTGAAGAAATTATAAGACTATTTGTTTTAACTTTTGTATCTTATCTGGTTTGTAAAACAAGTTTTATAAAATACTTAAATGTGTATAAAATTATTATGCTTATAAACGATAAATACATACAAAAGGTATGCGTATATAAAGATTTATTTGTTTTTGTTATGTACAAATCTGATTTTGGATTCATAAGTTGTATTACTATTTATATATATATATATAAAAAAAAATGTAAGAATAAGAAAATAATTCAAAACCACAAATAAAATAAATATGTTGTAGCTCAGTCTCCAAGAAATTATTGTGGTCTTGCATTATCTTCGATGTATTTTTAATTTTAATATTAAAAATAAAGTGTTAAAATAGAACATATATACGTTTATATATATAAATATATATATATTTAAAATATTTACATAATTAAAAAAAAATCAAATAAAAACTGATAAAATAACATTATAAAAATAAAAAAAATCCATTTTATTGTAAAGGTATTTTGTTTTGATTGTGCGGCTTTTATATAAGTTATATTGAATATCTATGTATGTATTTGTATATGTATTTAAATATTTGCATTTATTTATTTGGATTTGGTGTGTTTGTTTGTCTGCTGTGTACAACTATAATAGTGTCGGAATATTGGTGTGTAGTATAGGTTTATTGGATTGAATTGGAATTTTTTTCTTTTCATTTTTGTGTTATTATAATTTCATTGTGTAATTATTTCTTTGTGAAATAACAAAAATTAGTTATATTTATCATTATTTAGCTTGTTTTTTAGTATCTTATTTTCTAAATGAATAATGCCAAAAAAGAATTATATAAAACAAAGTGGACTTTACGAAAGACAAAATTCTCTTCTATTTTAATGAATGTTATCTTTTTGAAATTCCTTTTTTGTTTTAAACACTTCTGTGTTTTTTTTTATTTTTCTTTTTTTTTTGTTTATAATTTTAACATATATATTTTTTGCTCATATATAATGTATTTATTGTAATAGTCTGACTTTTGTTTTGCCTCCACAAACATGAATAAGAGAATATAATAAAATTGTATTGGTTTTAACTCGAGAGCAATCAAAGTGTTGCTATAGAATGGACAACAAATATAATATTTTTTTTAATAAGACTAGATTTTAGTTTTTGTTTCTTTATGTTTGTTTCTTTATGGTTGATTAAGTATTACGAAAATTATAAAGATTTTAATAAGCATTCGAAAAAAACTAAACTGTCACGATGGTTATAGTTAAGATTCCTTTTTGTTAAAATGTCCATTTGATAAGCACATTGATTGCAATTTTAATTTTATGTAGTTTTTTTTTTCTTATTTCTCGAGTAATTTACACCCATAAAACGTTCATGATCTATTTTCTAATTTATTTTTTGTAGTTTTGTGTATGCATATAAAATACGAAAAACCCACGACTTTTTACATAATATTTTGTTTGATTTTTGTTTTGTTTGATAGATTTGATAATATTATTTTTTATGTCAATATCTTATAATCCTAAAAGAAATATGTATTTATTGTTATTTATTTTTTATTATATTTTTTTTACAAGTACTTTAAAAAGTAATTGAAAATCCAAGTAACTACTCATTTTTCTTCAATGTTTTGAAATTTGTTATATAATTTGGGCAGTGTGTTGTGTCTAATTTCAATTTTAATTAATTTTTTATTTCGTACTTTTTTCTTTAATATCGCATTATTCTGTATGTTGGCCAATTTGTTTGATTTTCTTAATTTTTGTATGGAAAAAGTTAGTTAACGTTTTGGCTAAAGTACAAATGGTACTTAATAATGTTTGGTTTTTGTATTGAGTTAATTTTTTCTTTTTTTTTGAAAATCTTAAATTATTCTATTCAAATCGAGGGTTTTCCTTTCCTTATTTTGTTTTGAAACAATCAGTAATGGTCCCTATCGTGAAATCTGACAGATGTGAAATTTTTTTCAGAAATGCATCTTTATATCTTTTGAATGAAATTTAGTGAAAATAGTCGGTTACAAATATCGGGCAATTATGAGCTTGATAACCGATCACAAAATAGCAGGATATTCTACGATGTCCTTTCAAAATTGATACAAAACATTTTAGAAAGCAATGTCAACTCCGTCGCAATTCAGAATGGGAGTTTATATTATTTTATTTTGTATTATTTGTATGCCTTTAATAGTTCGAGAATCAATTTATTATTTTTAATGGACTTGCTCTCTGATTGTTGTTTGCTTTAGGCTGAAGAAAAAAATATTTTATATTATTTATTGTGGAGTGGTTCTTTTGGTGGTAAGATTTGATTGATGTTTTTTTTTAACAAAAAATTGTTCGATTGTTGTATTTTTTATCATTTTATAGTGGCTGAATTTCTCGTCTGCAAATCTATATCGTTATTTTTTCTAAATGTCTAAGTATTTTTTCTGCTGTTTTTGTCATTGCACTTTTGGTGCTTTGATTTTTTTATATGAATAAATTGAAATTTAAGAAAATTAAAAATGTATAATTTTTCTACTGTTCAATTTGTACTTGAAATTTGTACGTGAAAAACTTTTGAAATGTTCAAAAAATTACCAAGGATTTTATATTAAGTAAAAAAGTTTTAGATAATTTTTTTGTTTAATATCAAAATTGAAAAAAAAAAAAAATAACCGAAATGAATTTGGGATAAAATTAGTAATTTGTTGTTATTTTATAATATTTTAAAAGTATGTTTGTTGTTTTCATTTTTTTTTTGTTTATGATGGTGGCTTTATATATTTGTGTCTTAGGTATATTAAGAGAGATATCTTTGTATGTGTGCTTTTCCTTTGAATATTTATTCGATGTCAATAATTGTGTGATAAACTCCACCTGTCATTATGACGATTAAAATCAAAGTTTAAAAGTTATGTTTAAATTTTTAGAAAAAAAAACTTTGGCGATTTTTATATAAATTTAATTTTGATTAGCAAAAACACTAATTTTAAAGAAAAAAATTATCCAAATAATATTATATATCATTTTTTTTTTTTATAAATTTTTAATTAAATAAAGTCGCATCTTAAAAAAACAATTATCACACTAATTTAACTTTTTTAATCAGTACTTGGCACAACTTATACACTCTTAATTTACAAATCCCTTCAAGAAATATTTTAGAAAGAAAACAACAACACGTTCAAATCAACAAAAATTAAGTTAGTGTTTCCTTCGCATTTTTTTTTTTAAATAATAAATAAAAACTTTTTTTTACATTTTTCCTTACAATAAAAATATATAACGATATAAATAGCCTCTAAACACTATAAATATTTAAAAAAGTTTTTCTCTCCATAAGAATCAATTTTTTAGTTTTACTTTTATAAAAAATACTTTTTTCTCTCTTTTTTTTCATTAATAATATATAATTTTTTTTTTCAATGTCTTCACTTTAGGTATAAATCTCCCGGTTTGTTTAAGTTTTTTTTTTTGTTTTTTTTTTTTTTTTTAAGAACTGGAAGATTTCTTGTTGCTTCAAAATGATGTTGGCCGTTCAGGCTTTTGCAATGTTCTTTAGGAAACAAATTTATATTTTGAGAAAGCAACTCCTCGATACGTATCCTTAAATAGTTAAAATTGTTGTTTCTTTATAATTTTTTTATGTTTTTTTCTCATTAAATATATAAAATATATTAAAAATTTATTCTCTGAATATACGATTTTTCCAACAAAATAAAATCTTTATATAGAATATATTCATATAAATATAAATATATAAAAATGTTAAAAAAGTTATGTTTACATATTATTTTTCATTTTTTAATTTTTTTTTATAGATTGAACCCCACTTCAAAGTATTTTTTTATTTTATTTTCTTGTTTTACTATACTATTTTTTTCTATTACACAAGCTATTTTCTTGAATATTTTTTTTCTTCTTAAAATAGCCCAAATATAATTTCGTGAAGTTTGTATACTTTTTTGTTGCTTCAAAATGACAAGTAACATAAAAAGCAGTATTTTGATGCACAAGAAAGTAAAGTCTGTTTATGTTATTATATTCAAGGGATAGTAGTTTTTGTCCACGAAAGTATTGTAGATTTTTTTTTTCAGATTATTTTTCAGTTTAAAATTTCGGTTTAGAGTCAAGCTTCAATGGTAAATTATGTTATATAATTTTTGTTGTTGTTGGTTGTCTGTAGTTGGTTGTCTTTTTATTTTGTTTTTTAATGTATTTGCAAACTTTGTTTTCATTTAAACAATGAAACTGATATGCGTTATTGATCTTAATTTTTAAAATTTTTTAAGTTTAAGTAGATGGTTTAGGATTGAGTGACACAATTCAGGGACATGCATACAGTTTTTAAGTTTCCAAACCATTAATATGTTTTTTTTTTTGTTTTATTAATTTATTATTTTATATAAGATAATGCACTTATATTGAGGTATTTATATTTCATTTAAATAGTTTTAATATTATTGGTTTTAATTTTTGTAGATTTCCTAATTTATGTTTTCTTGATTTTTCTTTACAATATTAATTTTGATATAATTAATTCACACCCGTTTCTTGAAATCCGTCGTTATCTAGTTATGACTATGATTTAATTTGTCACAGTGATTATAACTAATGAAACTTTTTATGAAAAATTCCATTTATTTTGGTCTTATTGTTTTTAGATTGATTCCGATGGATTCAGTAATGGGTGTGAGTGTTTTTTTTTTTTGCCGAAATGTTTGAACAATTTTTTTTTTTAATTTAGTGCCGAAAATGTGTTTGTTAAATTTAGATTTTTTTTTTTGTAGAACGGAATATTGTGGCTGGTGATTTATTTATTTAGATTTTAATTAATCTCTATAAGTTTAAATAATTCATTTAAATTTAAACAATTAAACTATTGAACAACTTTTTCTTAGAATGAACATAACAGTGAATTAACAATTCAACTTTTTTTTTTCAATTATGTCTATAGAACAACGTATATAAATAACTGCAGCTATTATTAGGAATTGTAAAAATAAAATTTTACATAGGTTTACAATGATAAATTGGATTTGATTGTTTATGACAATCAATTCCAGATTGACAATTAAAAAAAACATTCTATTACTATTTTTGATTGTTTGTTGGTGGTTTGGTGAACTATTTATATTAGTTTAAGGAAAAGTGATCAACAGGAAAAAAGAAAAATTGTTTAAATAACATACAAGAATTAACAATGGTTCTGTTTTTGAAAAAAAAAAAAAAGAAAACGATACACTATGTTTAATATTTATAGGAATAGAAGTAAGTAGATCAATTAATATTAATTAATAAAATATCATTTACATTTCAGCACCGTTTAAAAGGCAATTCATTTCTTTTTATATTAGAATGGTTGATTAGTTTTAATTATTATTTTTGTTTTATTTAATATTAACAACATCATTTTGATATTTATTTTCTTATAGTTTAATTAAGTTTTTTTTTTATTAAAGTGTTACTTTCCTTTTGTTGCATCTTCTATTAAATTAAGAAGTATTTTTTCTCTGTAATCTTCGCTTTTATATTAATTCAACAAAATTAACCTTCTCTTTCGGGACTTTCTAAAATACCATTTAATTTTTATATATATAATTGTTTTTTTTTTTTTTCGGTAATCTTATTAAGTAAACCTATACAGTGTGGGTTCACGGCGAAAAATATGTGTTTTGATAAATAAAAATATTTAAAAAAAGCACTTTTATATTTACATATTTGCTATAGTTTTATATGCAAATGGTTTAATATACTTTTTTGCGTTTTGTTTTTTGGGTGGGGTATTTTTGAAGTGGTTGTTTAGTGAGTGTGTGTTTTTTTTTATATATCTACTAGAGTTAATTTCTAATGGTAGTAATTATCTCTTTATTTTTTGCGAATGTTTTAATTACTAATTTATGAAAAAAAAAAAAATAAAATAAAAAAAAATAAAAAAAAAATAAAACACTCTCAATTTACTTTTACTGACTCGAACTTGAAGATTGCTGATGTTGTTGTTGAGGTGGAGAAGATTGTTGCTGCTGTAGTTGTTGTTGTTGCTGCTGTTGCGGGATCTGTTGTGTCTGTGATTGGGTCCCACTAGTTGATGATGATTGTTCTTTAGCAGCTTTTTGTTTTTTAGTTACTGGAGGTGGATTTGTTGACATCATCATCGCTCTAATTCTTCGCTGAGCAGACTAAACAGAATAAAACAAACAATGGATTTATTATTATAATAATAACAAAATTGGTTGTTTATACATAATGGTTAATCTTCCAAACAAATAAATCAATTCTAATAAAATTCTTTACTAAAAAAAAAAGAATTTCAAAATTCAAATTTTAATTTTACTCTAGCAAACGCTCATTTGACCTTTCGCGTAGAGGTACTGTCTGTTTTTATTTTATGAATCGATAAGGGGCTTTTTTCTCGTGCTTTGACTGGAGTCCTGTTTTTTTTTTCTTATGATTTAAAAAAACGGTAGTCGCAAGATAATAGAAAAGAAAACTCTTAAATTCTAGATGGCGTATACGCAACATTTATGTACGAAATGTTTTGATTTTAAGCGTACACTTACGTAGGTAGGTACATATTTTAAAATGTTGTTTAGGTAGAAAAAGTCAAAAGGCCCTTATGGATATAATAATCGGAAGTTTTGAACAAATTTTCAAAGGATATTTCCATTAAAACCTTAATTTTTTCCCAAATATGTCTATATTCTAATTTAAAGTAAAATGATATAAAGAATAATAATGTGGAAAAAGGATTTTGATTAAAAATTTGTCAAAAATGAGGTGGACAGAAAGTGACAAGAAAAACAAAAGTTTACAGAACTATTTTTCAAAGACGATTAATTGAGTCTAACATTTTTCAAAAAAGAAACCCACAAGACAAATATGTATGTATGCCATGTAAACAATAAATTTGAAATATTTATCACTTAACGGTTGTAACAATGGTAGAATGAAAAAAGAAACAAAATAGGTTCACTGTGGTGTATACGTAACTTTTTTGCAATAAAAGTATATTCAATTTTCAAGCATATTCAATTTATAATAATTGAATTTAATATAAAGGATAGTGAAAGCCAAAATGTTGATCAATCAGAGGAGCTCTCAATATGAAAAGTTTTGCATAAATAACTACATAATATGATGAAAATTTTCTTGGTTCTAGCATAAGTCTTGTAGTTCTGGTAGTTCAATTTTTTTAACATAAATTGTTTAAGGAAAACCCAAACTCATCAAATTAAAATACATAGCTATGTACATTCAAAAAATATTAGCTATATATAATTTTAACTATATGCCTGTAAGACCTAAGGTCTTTTAAATTCAACTGCACGGCACTAATTAGAAAGATACGAAAATATTCATGAGACAGAATTTTACTTACATATATGTAAAGAACGATTATCTGTGAAAAAGACGGGCAAAATTGGCACGAATACCCAAAACGTACTGAACAATTTTTTTAAAATGTGTTAATCACGATTTAAAGCATATTCAATGCAAGTCGTGTTTTTTTGGTAGCTCATTATTTTACTGTGTAAACATTTTATTCTTTTATACGATTACTTTTATTTAATATTAATAAATCATTTGTTGTTGAGGTTTGTAGAGTCAAAAAAGCATAAGCTTAGAAAAAAAAAAAATCTCTGTAAACTACAAATACCGTAAAACAGGGTGACTTTGTGATTGACAGGTGACTTGTGCCATGTAAACAAAAAATTTGAAATGTTTATCACTAATTTATGAACGGTTGTAACAATGGTAGAATGAAAAAAGAAAAAAATATGTACACTATGGTGTATACGTAACTTTTTTTTTGCAATAAAGTAGGTATATTCAATTTTCTAGAATATTTATTTTATAATTGAATTTAATATAAGGGAGTTTGGAAAGTAAAAGTTGATAAATCAGAGAATCTTGTAGTATGAGAAGTTTTGCGCAAATACACAATATACCTATATGAAAATTTTCTTGGTTCTAGCACAAGACTTGTAGTTCTGATTTCTTACAGATTTCTTCAGTGGCAAAAAGTAACCCCAAATCCTAGGTTACCCAAATCCTACCAAACTTTTAAGGCTTACAGGTTTAAAACTGTGTGATTTTTGAAATTTTAAGAACGTATTTTTAATTTCTACATGTTAGTGTTCTGAGAATAATTTGGAATACTTAGTTGTTTTCCTTATACTAAGAGAAAATATTATGATAAGGAAGAAAAAAATAATAAAAATTATTTTTATTTTAACTAGAGTGATTGAATATAATTCAATTTTAATGTTCAAGTGATCTGGGCGAAACGCTTTGGAGTTGAGGTCACTTGAACTTTAAAATTAAATTAGAAACGATTATGTTTCGAAACAAAAAAACAAAATCTGGCACAAAGTCTCCCCAGAGTTTATGGTATTTTGATCATCCTTAGAAATCATTTGTTGTTGTTGACTGTGTAAAATTTTACTGAGCTGACTAAATAATAAATACTGCTGTAATTGAGTCGTATATTTATGGGAAAGGTAAACTTTTAAGTTCACGGTAGTGTATAGGTATTCTATTTTTTTTTTAAAATAATGTTTTATTCCATTTTGGTTTTCTTAGTCCACTGTTGTGTATACGTAGCTTGAAATAAATGTATATTCAATTTTTCGGCATATGTAATTAAATGTTATAAATAATATATGGGGGTTTGGATAGCAAAGTCAAAAAATTAAATTTTTATAAATAAGAGGAGCTCTTAATATCGGAAGCCTTGCACAAATCTCATGTCCGTAAATCTCGAGTTTATAAAATTAGAAAAATACGCGACACATTAATTCAAAGTACTTTTCATTGGCAAATACAGTAGTCCCTCGATAATGTGAATTACCGATAATGCGAATTTCTCTAAAATGTGAATTGCCAAAAATTTTCATTGTCATCTCTATAATGTGAATTTTGAAAGTTTTTAGACTCTCTAATGTGAATTATTGAATGCGATGACTTTTTTTTGAAGTTTTGAAATGGAGTGTACTCGTAATTAATTTTATTTTTTGATTTTTTATTTATCTTTGAAATTTTTTTTAATAAATTTTTAAACTGAGCTTAAAAAAAATATTTTGTGCTACATACACTGCTTATAAATATTGTTTTAATCAGTTTAGTTAGAATTGGAAAAAGTTCCAGTAATGTGAATCCCTCTAAAATCCGAAAACGCCTTGTTTTAATTAGTTCACATTATCGAGGGACTACTGTATATTCATGCGAAATTAAATCATTGTACCATCGCATCGAATGGGTTTTTAGTGATAATTTAACTATTAAACTGATACAAATAATATATGACAAAACACTAATATTGTCCATAAATTGGACTCTGTTTCAGTCTTTTTTTTCTGTCATCCGATTGAATAGCTGTTTTTGATAGTTTTTATATTAGTAGTTTGTATCGAAAATGAACCTGAAGGATAAAATTTAAAAAAAGGCGAACAAACCATTTCAGAGGTCATAAATTTGACACAATTAGGGCGTGCAAAATTGACTACCAAATCCAAAGTGTACATGACAATTTTTTAAACCGGTGTTAAAACAAACTCTAACCATATTCAATATATTTAATTGAAATTGAGAATTACATTTGTCGGAAATGAGGCCCAATAAAAAGTTTTAGTAATATTATCTTAACTGAAAACGCAAAGTAAAATAAATCCATATACGATGATTTTGATTTTTTTAGTTAATCCTGTTATATTTTTCATTCTCTTCATTTTTTTCTAGCCAGCAACACTACATACATTAACAACAAAGCCCTGAGAGAAAATAAATTATAATAATAATTTTTAGTGGAGGTTTACCATTATTAATTAAGACAAAAAATACTACAGTGTCCCACAGGTAGTAAAAATTTTTGGTCATTTGTGAAAAATATTCGAAACTCTACAACATCTTCGATTCCAACTCTCGTCTATAACGACACTCCTTACACTCCTAACCTTCTCGTCAGGCAGTTCGCTGCATATTCAACATTAACAGAAAGTGTCATGACTCCCCTTTCACTTGAGCGAGTAAATAGTTTTATGGGACCTATCTTTTTTCGTACTCGTGCAGTGGAAAGAGTTCTTAAAGACCTTAACATACACAAATCCGCTGGCCCGGATAGTATCATTCCCATAGTTCTGAAGTGGTGTTCTTCTACGCTGGCAAAACCACTGCGTAAGCTTTTCCATCTGTCCTTCTCTACAGATCTCTTTCCGAGTGGATGGAGAACAGCATTTGTCCAGCCTGTCCCTAAAAAAAGGCGAATCTTCACCCTCTAATTATCGTCCGATTGCACTTACGTCCCTTCTTTCCAAGGTCATGGAAAAGCTGATTAATTTCCAGCTTAAGAAATATCTTGAAGAACGAAAGCTTCTTAATGACCGGCAGTATGGCTTTCGTAGCAATAGATCCACTGGTGATTTGATGGTTTATTTCACCGATCAGTGGAACAAATTTTTACATCGTTTTGGAGAAAGTAAGATTGTTGCGCTTGATATTTCAAAGGCATTTGATAGAGTTTGGCATCAAGCTCTCTTATCGAAAATGCTTGCATTCGGTATTGATGAATCTCTTCTTCGTTGGATTAGAAATTACCTTTTGAACCGTTAAATTCAAGTTGTTTTGGATGGATTCAAGTCTGAAACCCATAATATAAACGCTGGTGTGCCCCAGGGCTCCGTTTTGTCTCCGACCCTCTTTCTCATTTTCATTAATGATCTACTCTCTGAAGCTTCTAATCCATTAAATTGTTTCGCTGATGATAGTACCCTCAGCTTTTCATATTCGTTTGAAGATTCACACCCATGTCCTTCGGATGTGGAACTCCAACGGCAAAATATGATAAGCTCATTAAATTCTGATCTCGAATGCATTGTCCAATGGGGAATAAGAAACCGCATAGAATTTAATGCTTCTAAAACACAATGCTGCTTACTATCATTAAAACAAAACCTTCCCCCTTTGCCACTATTCATGAGTGGTACTTGCATCGAGGAAACTGATCAGCTTTCGATTCTAGGTATGTCCATTTCAAACCACCTTTTGTGGAATGAGCACATATTCGATGTAGCCAAAAACTCTGCGCAATGCTTAGGTTTCCTCCGAAGATGTAAGAAATATTTCACTCCTTCTGATCTGGCTATAATTTATAAAGCATATATTCGTCCAAAGCTCGAGTATAATTCCCATATCTGGGCAGGTGCTCCTAAGACCCACTTGAGTTATTTGGATAGAATTCAAAAAAGAGCTTTTAAAATGATAGGTGATAGGTCCATTACTGATACAATCCCACCTCTTGAGCACCGCCGGAATGTATCATGCCTGTCCTTATTTTATAGGTACTTTTTAAAAAAATGTTCTAATGAAATAGCTAGCTGCATTCCTCCCCTTAAACAATTCAACCGTAATACTCGTACTTCAAGGAATGCCCATCAGTTTACACTTGAGCCCAATTTCGGACGTACCGTCAAATACAGAGATTCTCTCTTTAGTCGCACTACGAGAATGTGGAATGCATTACCCGGCTCAGTTTTTCCCTCCCATTTTAATGTCCAGAGCTTTAAAACTAATGTACATCGGTTTCTCCTTACAAACCCCTCCCTCTTTTCCTAACGCTCGCACTGTGTTGATACATATTAAGGGTACCCAAAACCCCTTTAGTGCGCACAGATTATAAAAAAAAATTTAAAATAATAAAAAGGTCTTTAGAGAAAAGAAAACCTTTTTTACGTTCACTGTGGTGTATACGTATTTTTTTGCATTAAATGTTTTTTTGTTTTTATTTTAACTTTTTTTGTAGTAAACGTATTTATATTCAGAGCAGATTGCTTTATGGGAAATTTTGCAGAAAATATGTATACGTATCATATTTATAAATGTAAAAGCATATTTTTTGGCATAAAAAAAATCATAGAAATGTTTTATGAAAATAAAAAAAGTTTTCGTATCTCATTTTATGCAGAATAAACCGTTCTAAAAACCAATAGTTGTTTTGTACTGCAGAAGAAAATCCCAGCTGACTGGGAAACGCGTATGTGTTCTTGAGGAAAAAATAAAGTCTACCATTAGATCGATTATACATATGTAGGTACATATATTCCGAACCTACCAACGAGCCTCATCGCATTGAAGTTTTTTTTTTAAATTTTAATAGATACTGTTAATAGTCTAAATGCTGACTCTTATTGTCATTTTAACCTGAAAGTAGGTATATCAGATTCCTAATACATACTTTAATCATAATTCATAATGAACAAAAGATTAAAAAAAAATGTATACAAAAAAATGTATTTGTTTTGTTTAAAAATTTAGAAGAGTAAGAATTTATTACATAAAATATATGGACTTACCTGTACGCTAAAGAACGGCCCAATTATGTGAACAGTTGTTTCCTCCTCACCCGTCACTGGAGTAACATTGTGTTCTGGAAGTTTAATAATACTACCTGTCACCCGCTGTAATTCTCGGACGTTTTGTCCACCCTTGCCAATTATCCGTCCAACCTAGGAGGAGCAGAATAAATTTTTTTTTAGAAAAAAAGGTTGAAAAGATTATGTTTTTCAAATGAATTATATTAAAAGTAGGTTGATCCAGAAAATAATTTGAATTTATAATATTTAGTGGAAATAAATGAAAATAATAGCTATCCATCGCATGAACTAAGAACTGATGTGTAAGTTATACATATATCGTTGCCAAATAAGAGTAAAAAAAATAACTATTTTATAAATAAAAGATTCGACATATCGTCAGCTTAAAGCAAAATTGTTCTAAATCCACTTTTTTCCGAAAATGAGATCATGGTGAAAGAAAAAACTTTATAAAAAACATACATAACTTGAATCACCGACGAGCAAAACAATATCGCTTTCAATCAATTTTAAACTCGAAAATAGTCTCCTGTAAAATTAGATTTTTGTGACTAAGGGCCAGTTTGTTCACAGTCGATTATCTTTTAATCAAGGATTATTCCATAGAAAAATCTTTGATTAAAAGATAATCGAGTGTGAACAAACCGGCCCTTAGAACAATTTTTGCTTTCCGCCGACGATATGTATGATATATGTTGGTTCTTGAAACAATAACTCTTCTTTGATCAGAAATAATTTCTTTGCGATGCCGATGGTAGACCTAAATTAAATTTCTTTAAATAATCACTAAATAAATTTGCACTTCTTGATTTCAATTCCATTTTTTTTTTTCATAAAAAAAAAAACTGTCAATCTACTTAAAATTATTAACTTATAGTCAAACTTACCTGTGAGCTAGCTACCAATATCTCTACCGTTAACCGTACATCATCAGTACCGCACATAAAGCCTTCTTCACGCATTTTTTCAAAAATCATATATTGTGCCTTCCATTGGCCTTCGGGCGTACCAATTATTGTAACTTTACGTTCGGTCTGTTGTTCCAATGGCTTGTCGGTCTCCAGCGGTGCAATTTTCACTGACGCACCCGAAAATCTCATTATATTTCGAATGTGTGAGCCTTTGGTTCCGATTATAGCACCAACTGCATTATTAGGAATATAAAGGTATGTGGTTTCTTGTTGGTCATTCGGGAAGACGGGAGGAACAACTGCCGCTGGTGTCTTAGCCATTGGAAACGCCGGACATGAGGTGTACGGCATGCTTGGATTGAAAACCATTCCGTTGCCTGGTGTGGACATCATTGCCATCGGGTGCAAGCCAGGAAACATTAAGCTTTGTGGTGCCATTGCTTGTAGGTCGTTTTCGTAACTTTGTCGTAGTTTGGAACTTATTTGACTTTCTGCACGGGACATATTCTCAATAAGACCTTTCACAGTAATGATACGCTCTAAATTGTAGCTGCTTATATCATTAATTGAACTAACGGTTATTTTCGTATCAGTTTCTTGCATTATCCGTTTGATAGTGTTACCGTTTTTGCCAATGATGCGACCAATTAAATTATTGTGCGCTAGTATTTTAAGGCAAATTTCACTAAAATATAAAAATATAATAATTATGATACGAGTTATAGGATTTGAAATTAAATTTTCTACGGCCTTAGTCCTGTTTCACACGAAGATAATTTCGTTTCTTGTGATTTTTTTATAAGAAGAGCTGAGAGAAAGACGTACTTTTCTTAATAAAGATAGATTCTTAAGAAATGAAATCGCTCGTGTGAAAGGGATATATAATACCATTTTGCTAAGTAAAATATTTAAAACTGTTGATTGATGACTTACCCTTTGTTTGTAGAAATGGCCTCCTGTTGCATCACCTCTAGAATTCGCTTGCAGGCATTTGTGCAATTTTCAGGATTTCCATAGATGGTGATAGCTTTTTCTACACTGCCAACATTTTCTTTCCGATGGACATCTACACGAGCTCTACTCTGTTGAGTAATCGTCCGAATCGTGCTACCCTGACGACCAATTATAGCACCAACCATTTCACTTTGAACCAATATGCGCAGCGGAAAATCAGCTTGCCGACCCGGACCTGGCATTCCAGCGTATTGATTACGAGCGCTACGTGCGTTTCGGCGCTGATTTTTGTCAAGCTGCTCGGCGTGCAACTTATTACCTTCGAAATCGACACCGTTAAGACCGCCAGCAGCTCTGAAAATATCGATATAATAAATTAATAAAACAAAAAGCTAAAACTAGAAGTTATATAAAGGATTGATTTTTTTTTTGTATGAAAAGGGACCAGAAGGAAAAATTTTTGAGTTCAAAAATGTTGATTTTTTAGCCAAAAAGTTAAATATAATTTTGAAATGTAATTTTTTCCAAAGTACATATTTCCAAAGTATCTTTTTATTTTTCAATTTTTTCCCAATCGAATTTTATATGATTTTTTGTTTATCATTTTTAAACGCATTTATTTTTTTTAACAAAAACAAATGATACCTTTGTGCCTGATCAGGATTCTCAAACGTTATATGTACAGTCTGAGTATTTGGATCCTTACTAGTTACAGCCTCGCACTGTTTGACGGTGCCAAATGGCTTGAGAAGTGGTTCGATGTCTTCGAAACGTGTTTGCAGCGGAATGCCGCTAATCAAAATTTTTGATGAAACACTGTGAACAACAAGAAAAACAAAAGGATAACAAAATAAAAAAAAATGTAAATTTTATGTGTGTGTATCATCTGATTTTATTTTAAAAGCCTTTTGTGTAAGTGTTTTGTTTTTGTTTTTTTTTTTTTTTTTTTTTAATACTTTGACTATGATCATTTAAGTTTATATTTTGCGAAAATAGGCTTTTCAATAAAATATGCAGTTAAAGAGGAAGTAAGAAATACTTTTAAAGCGTTCAAAAAGATGGAAATATATTTTTAGCTACTTTTAAATTTCAACAATAGATCTAAGTTTATTTTTGGTCAGCATTACTTTTATGTAGTATAAAGCGGAAGATTTTAATGTTTTTCCAAGACAGCTTGGAGTAAAATTTTGATGTAAAAATCTAAATTTCTACTGCGTATTTGCAAGAATTTGCAATTTTCATAATGTGTCAGTAAGTTTCTGATAAGTAATTTTTTAATATAAGCAAACATCGTTCTCTCAAATAATTTTCACGTCATAGTTTTTCAGATATTATTCTAGTTTTCAATACAGAATGAAATATTTGAAATTAACTTCACATTAATAAAAAACGTCTTTCGTGTAACGTGGCCTTTAGAGTTCACCTAGAATATTTTACCAGATCTTATCTTATATCTAATTAAATATCTATGCTTTAGTTTAAAAGAAATTGACTTTTTTCATGTAGGTAAGGTGTACCTACTTAAAGCAAAATGGAGGTTCTGAGTTTGCTGACGTAAATAGCAATAGCAAAAACTGTATTAAGTTTTGCACGAAACAAGGCTAATGAAAGATTAGACTCATCATAAGTATATGCCTAGAAACGACGGTATGGGAGTGCTCACAGCAACAAAATTATTTTCATTACGCTCACTAATGAAATTAACGCTATTTCCTTGAATTTACACAGCCATGTGGTTCATACTTATGTTTGTGTAGTCTCTTCATTGGATTATGGCACGTTAGCATTTCTAAGTATAAAATAGGGGATGTCCCGAGGAGAAAAAAAATATAAAACAAAATCCAACATTTATGGTACCTAACTAACTTTTGAACAATTTTGTTTACAGCATTGAGCTATAGATTTAATAAAAATAAAAAGCACCATTGGGTCGTATGAACTTGCTCTTATAGTTCAAAGTACATTCAAAGTAAGAAAAAAACTGGTCTTGGAAACTACGAACAACTCATTTGTACCAAGTTTCAAGGAAATCCATTGATCATTTTATGCCCTAGCTCAATGTACAGATCGACGGATGGCATGACGAAAACTACGTTTTTGAACTTCCCCATCACCTTAATTTCGGTTTTAATTAAGACTCTATTTTTTTTCCACACGAAACCAATTATAGAGCAAGTTAAAATACATATATAAAACTCTGACTTGTGTTTTTTTTAATAAGAAATAACTTAAACAAATGTTTCTGCCAAAACAAAAGCTAATTCGATTTAATTAACTTTTAGCTTTTGGAAAATTTTATTCTGATAAAATAAAACGATAATGAATTTGATTGAAAAATCTTCAAACAGAAAGCTAGGAAAAATGTTTATTGGTCAATATTAAAAACTTAGTGTTGTCGTTCCAAATTTGAATTCTGACCAAGTCAATACCCTAGCATGAGTTAAAGCATCATGTCAATGTCCTGTCGCGGTCACTTATACTTTAAGCGCTTCTTCGACAAAAACAAAATACAAAAAAAAAAAATATTAATTCAAGAAACAACAACACACAATCAAAACAAAACCTAAAAATAATAAAAAGAAAAACTCCAACGTCGTCGTCGTCGCGCCGATGAACCCTCATTTTAAAAACAACAAACATCCTTGTGCGTCCGTTTCCCTTCACTCGATTGAGGAATTCTTTGCGCAGACAGTACACACAGAGTGCGCAAAGCTAAAACCATGCCCCAACGCTCAGCAGTCGAGTCACACTCAACGCTTCTTTCTCCTTTTTGAATCTTGGATCTGGGATCTTCTTCAGCTTCATTCTTGTTTTCCTTAAGCCTCTTTGTCGTACTCCACCTAGTTACAGTGGAATAAACATGACTAAAAACATGATAGTCATTTTCAAAAGCAAAAATCCTCACAACATGATAATGGTAAGTATTATATGTAGGTATAGTATTTCGGACGGACACACTTACGCACGATCTGGAGCATGTTTCAGAGCAAACTACATCAATGACATTAGTTACAAAAACTACTTTGAAAATCAATAGGTACTGCCCGTTGGACTTCTCGCTGCACTTTTTAGAACATGTGCTGAGAATAAAAAATATTTCCCAAGGGACTAAACTACTAATTCTTTGCGTAGACGATAAAAAAGAACCAATTTATTATTTAACTTCTGCATCGGATAAGTAACGTTGGTGTTTATTATATTTTCGAAATATTTATTTTATATGTAGGTATATTAGTCAAGGAAAAGTAGATGCTCTTAAATGTTCGATGTAAACCCTCACTTGACTGCATACAATATTTTTGATTTTAGCCAGTTGGGTTAAGTATTTACATATGTATATCGTTTGACATTGTGTAAAATTCCAGATTAAGATTATTTTCAAATAGGTACCTATTTAAAATTCTCAAAGGTATTACCATTACGGGTGTGACACAAAATCCTAATTTACGGTACTTATTGATCAGTAAAGTAATGAATTAAAATGTTTGTGATTTTAAAAAGTATATTTATCAAAATCTGTTTTGTTTCTTAAAAATATGTTGAGAAAGATGTAACGGGTGTGACATTAGGCAATAATCTTATCCTGCGATATTACGACAAAAATATTTTGTCCAAATTAACATGAATTATTACTTAAAAATAAAATAGATGTCATGTTCCAAGAAATAAATGGTCCACTGTGCAGCGTGAACGCTAAACACCAAGTGGCATGCATGCAGTTATGCTATTTTGATATAACCAACTAGTAATACGTTACAATTTCCTTCTCAAAGTGCCACAATGCTAATGGAATTCATCGGTCGAACGTTGTGAAGTTGTTTTGGTTTTTCGATACGCTTCTTTTTCGCGTCTCGTAACTGCCCCTACCACTTCACGGGCCACACCATCACTTTACCATCAATGTTGATGTTGTTTTGATTCTGCCATTGGCCTTCTTACTATATAGATACAAACTGCACCGCAAAAGACAAACACCAAGATCACCAACCTAATGCGAATCGGGAGGCGCGACAGGCGGGCGGTGCATGCCGGTGGTATTACAGTGGTAAGTATAGAGGACCAGAGAGGATAGAGAGAAGTTGGGGCTTCAAAGTGGCTGGCAATATAAAAAATGCTTATAAAGACAAATTTAGTCTAAATTGAAAGAATACACCCAACACACGCAAACAGAAACGAAACTTTTGAGTATTGAAAATGCAATCCACAACAAATGATCAAAACAAAATTCAAAAATAACAAAAAAAAAAAAGGAGAATGACTCTAAAGCAGAGACCAACAACAACGAAAACGAGGATCAATATTACAATATTATTTGTTTATATGGTGCTTGGCTCCAGCAGAAGCTAACCACACCAACAACAGCGAGAGCGCTTCTTCAAAGGAACAGACGATTTGATTACTAAAACAAAAAGGCAGAGAAGTATGATACTTTTAGCCAGGTTTACAGTGGGTGTAATTGCAAAAGCTCCAGGCGTTGTGTTTGTTATTGGCCAACGAATGTACGAAATTATGTTGAAATAAATTTAAAAAAAAATTAACTGAAATGCTAAAAACATATCTTTTAATATACATATCGTCGGTCTCATAAGAAAACCTCGTAACTCTACTTTTTTTCAAAAATGACTTTTGAATGACATTCTTTAGAAAATATGTCAGCGGAGGAACCCAGAAAATTTGGGGTCATTCCGAAAACTCTAAATAGACTTAAATTCAAATTGTGCACAGCGCGTTTCTTCCCAACTACTCTGTTGTTTGTTTACTCTTTCGTCTCTCCTGTAAAATTTTGATTTTGGGAGTTACGAGGTTTTCTCATGAGACCGACGATATAGCTCATTTACTTAAAAACTGTCATAACTGAAAAAAACTTGTTTTTCCAAAAAAACTCGTGATTTTTAAGTTACCTATGACATTTTCAAGTAAATGAGCGATATGTAAATAAAATCAATATGTAATATTTTCGTGTCAAAATAAAATCGAGGTTGTCAAAAACACATTTTAAGTTGTGAAAAACCACAACGACATTGGAAACTCGGCGTCGACATGTGCGTGCATTTATGTAAACATTTTGGCAAATGGGTAGAATTAATTTATACACTCAGAGGACAAAATAGTTATTATCGGGATAACTATTGAAATAGTTAAAAAATAGTTGTTATTTTTGACTATTTTAATAGTCAATCGAAATACTCGTATTCTCCAAATTGACTATTAAATAGTCAGTTTTAACTATTAAATAGTCAATTTTAACTATAAAATAGTCATTTTGAACTGTTAAAAAAGTTATATGTGACTATTTAAATATTCAATAATGACTATTTAAAATAGTTATCCCGGTTTTAAATATTAAAATAGTTATTTTTTCTCTGTGTATGATTTTTAAGGAATCTAGAAAGTTGTTCAGTTTTAGGTTTTAGCGACTCATACTACTTGTTTCTCACTCGTTTGATTTAAATAAAACTTTTAAAAGATTTTATTCAAATTAATAACAGTGAAACTGCATTTTTAATCATTCTGGAGAACTCGAAAAATGCAAAATTGTATTCCCGTTTTTTTTTTTTTTTTTAAATTGACATATTTTTTATTTATTTATTTATCCTAATTTAATGCACATCTTTTTCAAAACAGATATAAACTATCATTTTTGTCTTCATGTTTGTGAAAAATTGATTTTTTAAATTTTCTCCAATTTTTGTTTTGAGTTATTATACATTTATATGTAGGTAAGGTATTAAACTTGTAGGTAGTTTGAGCAGAACTTTGAGAAAAAGTATGCGTCATTTTATTTTACATAAAACTTGGCTTTTTGTTCAGCTAATTTATAAATAGCAAATACCTAAATGACAAATACATAAGCGGGTTTCCAGATGAGAAAATCAATATTATTTGTCACAATGTAGGCATTAAGAAAGTCTATATGTAAGCAATCACATTAATTCAATGCCGAGGAAAAAACGACTAAATCGCGATTTTCCATTTTTTTTTTATTTTTGAATCTTGCCATTTTTGATTTAAATTTTTGGATTTCGTGCGATTTTCAAATGCAAATCCTAAAAACTTAAAGAATTTAGTGTGTTTCTTTTTTAAATCATCTGGATATATAATTAATTTCCTGACTGTAAGTTGTTTACAAACTAGAAGCGCATACTTATTTATACATATCTATGCAGCCAAGTGTATGAGTATTGAGTATATACATATACTATTTTTACTTTTATTTACTGCTGCGACGACCGACAACGACGACAACGAGACGACACCCAAGAAGTTATATGTGTTCCGCCATAATTGCAAAACAAACCTCGAAAACAACTTTTGAAAGAATGCAGTTAAGAATGAAGCTCCAGCGAATGCAAGGCAAGCATTAAACGAGACACATGTAGCATTACTACATTTCAGACATACCGAGGGTATCGGAAAGAAGTCCCCCTCTCCATACTACCATCTTCCTGCTTCTCTATATCATAGATGGCATTCTTTAGACTTCCTCTTATTGGGAATGGGAACTTAAAGAGCAGTTCATATAGTCTGTGACAAAGTTGCCACTTTAAGAAATTTCGTGGCTTCAATAAAAACAATCTGTATGATTTTATTGATGAAATTGTTACAAAATATGGTATGCAAATTAATTGCCATTTAAGCGCACTTAGGCCCAATTAATTCACACTCCAAATAACTTAAAGTCGGCATTAAAAAGAGAAAATTTTAAAATTTGTATGCGACAGTTTCCTAATTTATTATTGGTTTTTTAAATACAATGGAGAGTGAATAAATTGGGTCTTAGTGAGTTCGATGTGCCACTCTATTGTCTGTAAGATGAATGACCTTGGACTAAGATGTTTAAGAAAGGCTTTAAGGCGGTTTGTAGGTAAGAAAAGTGAGACCAGACTCAATCTAATGATAAGCAGTTAAAAAAATAACTATATGAATTTAAAGTAAGAACTGGCTTTTGACCAAGCTTTGTTATAATAATTTTCACCCTAAATAACACAAATGAATTGAACACCTATTTCATTCACTATCACAAACAAGTGGCAGCCCTGATTTTGTGATGATGATGATTCTCGTTGTGTGTCTATATCATAATGTTGTTGATAATGATAATATTGATCAGTTCAGTGCCTTCGTGAGTGCGCCAGTCCTAGTATCACACAATTCATACTGCATGTTGCATGGAGTGTGGAGTGTGGTATGCTGCTGCTGCATGCACCCAGATGAAATTTTAGGCTGGCAATCAACAAGCTTAGCTCGCCCGCATCCGCGTTTCTTTGCTTCTTCAACACGAGAAAACAGGCAAAGAGAGAATGCCGATAATAACAACGCTGCGCGCTGTCCCGCAATGTAGCATTTTGTTGTTGCTGAGGCTTTGTGTACTGATTTGCATTGCAACTTTGCAACATCTTGAACGTGCATTTTCTGTTTGTGGCTGTCTGTTTCTGTTTGT
This sequence comes from Episyrphus balteatus, assembly GCF_945859705.1. Lineage (NCBI taxonomy): Eukaryota > Metazoa > Arthropoda > Insecta > Diptera > Syrphidae > Episyrphus > Episyrphus balteatus. The sequence goes on along the minus strand of NC_079135.1, from coordinate 55,279,809 downwards.
TTGCTGTTTTGCGCGAGACCTGAATTTGAGTTGAGTGAGTGGAGCGTATGCCTGAGGTGCGGTTAGGCGGGTTTATATTCTTGGAATTAATTTTTTAGCACGATTTTTTGTATTTTATTATTATTTTTTTTTTAATTAAAAGGGTCATATATCCTCAGTTACCACCGCCTCGTCGTTCCATTGGGAGCACACGTGTAGATACACTTATCGCCATAGGTTTCAGGTTGACTTTTCTTCTCGCACTCCTTATGTTGCGGAAAGGCGCGGAATGTGTTTATGCGATGTGGTTTAGTTTTTTGTATGCTTGTTTTTTGCAGAAATTCCAAGGATGTAGTAAATAAAGATGCAAAAGCGGATATTGAACTCAATCTGTATCTTATCCCGATATAGAAAGTGAGTAGGATTAGAGGAATGTAGACTCTTTTTTGTAGGTATTCAATAATAAAAGAAAACAATTCTATAACATTTTTACTTCCGAAAATGGTTTGTCTATGAGTGGGTAAATAGAGATTATCGAGGTTGCTTATGAAATCAGAAAAGTTAAAATACCCCTGGGTTCGATTGCTTTTGTAGTTTAATGAGAAGCATGATCCGGATGGAGAAATGTTAAATCTACTTCCAACAATCATTCTAGTGAGGCGGCTTAGCATTAAAAAAAGAGTTCAATCGTGCACTTTGTGATAAAAGCATGAAATTAACATCGTTGGTAGTACTCAATATAAGAGTTATTTTGAGATATTGGGCCAACTTGTATTCCATCCGGAAGGGTAGATACAAGACTTTTTCTGTGTTGCACTCGATTTTTTGATTATCATAGTATAGGCAATGAAACATTTTTATTTATTAATATGATACATGATTTCGAGGTATTTTCTAACGCCCGATCGAATAAAACCAATACCAAAATGTCTCGACCATCATGTAAAAAGTTTTTGGACTCTTTATGAATTGTCTTTTACTCAAAGAGCTAGAGTCAGAATATTACCAAGTACGGTAGAGTTTCCTATTTTCGGTCGTCCCCAGTTTCCGGCCACCTTTCGGAAAATCGTTATAATTAGGGATTTCGTAGGGTTTATTCCAAAATTTTCCAAAAAGTGGCCCAATATCTTAAATGAGGGTTATATATTGTATTAACAATCCTATTAATTTGATCCTTTCATCACAAACTGCACAATAATTGTTCATACTTTTACTTTTGCACTTCACTCCTTCAAAACATTAATTTGTATATAAATATAATTCATTTTTTTTTATTTTTAATTCTCGTAGGATGTATAAAATATATGTATATGCAGTTAAAAAAAATTCATACATTTTCCCGGTGGTGAAATGGTACCCTTTCAAAAGTGTTCTTTCTCGCTAGAAAAAAACAACCTTTGACCTGAAATTTTTTGATGGACATATTTTATTATTTTTTCTATGGTATATGAAACGTCCACACGAAATTTCATCAACCTGCCACTTTTTTTCAAGGAGTTCTTGGTAATATTCTGACTCTTGCTCTTTGAGTAAAAGACAATTCATAAAGAGTCCAATAACTTTTTACATGATGGTGGAGACATTTCGGTATTGGTTTTATTCTATCGGGCATTAGAAAATACCTCGAAATCATGTATCATATTAATACAAATTTTGCATTGCCTAAACTATGATATGCAACAAATCGAGTGCAACACAGAAAAAGTCTTGTATCTACCCTTCCGGATGGAATACAAGTTGGCCCAATATCTCAAAATAACTCTTATATTGAGTACTACCAACGATGTTAATTTCATGCTTTTATCACAAAGTGCACGATTTTGTTGCTTAGCCGCCTCTCTATTTGTAATTTAATTTCTGCCAGTTTCAATTTTACAAGAAGTTTGATTTTATTACTACGATTTACCATGAGTAAAATATAAAGGATTATGTGCGCCATACAAAAATCAAAAGTATTTCTTATCCTCCATAATAGATACCGACGAAAGCAATACATTTTTTTTTTTCTTGGAAGCTGAAGATATATTATTTAAGATAAAGATAGAATAATTCTCGTAAATGGCACAGTGACTTTAGTAGGTATAAAGAAATAAATACCAAGTGATTTTGGGCCTGTTTGTTAGCACATTTCAAATGGACAAATGAATAAATGTCTTCAGCGACGAACTGCTAAGATTGGATAAGATTGGAAGTTCAAAAGGTTAGGAACAAACTTCCAAACTCTTCAAAACAAATGGGTGTACTTTATTTAAAATTTTTTGTACGTTACTGGAAAGCTGTTTTTATAAAATAATGTATGATTCTTTCGAGCCCTTAACACCTTCTCCCTTCTATTTCGCATTAAATATTCCCTTTAAATGTTATCAGTTTATAATTGAGTCATACATCGCGATTCGCTATGATCAAACTAAAACTTTAGATTTTTAGTCGTGCATTGTGAGGTTCAAGTATTTTTTCTAAACACTCCGTTTAAGAGTTTAATTAATATAAATTGATTACATATTTATAAAATAAATATAAAATGTTGTTGTTTTTCCTTACAGTTTTATATCAAACAATATTTTCAAACGATAAAAATTGGCGCCATCTGATTAACTTTACCGACAAAATGGCGCAAGCAAACCTTATAAAATGTTGTCATTCTTTTACCACGACTATACACACGAACATGGAGAGGAGATGAGAGAAGAAGGGTGAATCATCTGTATATAATAATACTGACGACCGTACACAATTTTTTTGAGCAAATCTCCAGCAAAGTTCCGAGAAATATATGTGCCACAGAAATTTAATCAAAACCAAATTCCAGCATGGAAAAAAGGAATACAAAATATCATCCAACCACAAATACACACAAACGTACCTACTCACAAGAAAACATAAGATAGTGTTTCTTTGTCATCATGCTAGCGCATACAAAAGCCGACCAGGCACAAAAGAATCCCTGAAGGTAGGTAATTATGGAAAGATGTGCGGGAGGCAGAAGTGGCTTCAACATAGACCAAAAAATTCAATGAGATTGTGAACTTTTACTGACGAATGCGCCTTGCAAAAAAAAAAAAACAAAAAAATTAAACCAGATTAAAAAAAGACAACTTAAATAGAAACGGAAAAGGCGGTGTTATCCATTCGGACGTGGTCGCAAGGAAGAAGATAAATATACCATATACCCATATGATCATATAGCAACATATACGCACGTACTATGTATTTTCCAATTTATGGATAAGGAACCATCGCGCCACCGTTTCTTAAAATAAGAAACAAAGGCATTGCCTTCTTCAACAAAAATCAACTATTTCGTGTGTAACTTTCTAAGATACATGATGGCACAATCGACAAATGCAGCACCATTCAGTAAGACGCAGTTCTAATTGGTTATGCGTCGCACTGTAAAGCAGCAACAGCTAGCACCAATGTCAGGGTACCAACCTATCAACTACCCTCAGATTAAGGATTTTGGTATTTTATATAACACTATTATATATAGTATAATATATAGTATAACACTATTTATCCAAAGCCAGCGTTACCGTTAAGCGACTTTAGTAGCTATTAGCGACCTTTTTGAAGCCTTAGCGACCAAGCGACGACTTTTTATTTAAAGCGACCTTTTCACTAATTTCGTAATAGCGACTTTTTTTTTTCTTTCTAAAAATTGTATTTCTTTTTTAATTCTGAACATTTAGAGCTTCAAATTTGTGTTTCTTTTTTCGTTCTGAACGTATTCTGAGCTAGTTCAGAGCACCATCGATGGACTCAGAATAAAATAACTGAGCAGAACGAGTTGAATGCTGAAGGCTGAACAAAAGCATTTAGCAAGTGAAATTGAAAAAATTTCAAACAAATAAAATAATGGCGTAAGAGTGCAGTAGTCGTTCTAGTTTTTTATTTTTATTTAACCCTTTTGAACCCAGCGTTACTCTCATGTAACATATTTTTAAAAATTCGTAAAAAATATTCCATTAAATATTTTTTTAGGTTTCGATGGCTTAATTGAAAGATAATAATGCCTATTTATTTATTTAATATGTTAAATGCTTACATTAGAAATAAACTTGAATACTAACAATGGAATTATTAAACTACTGGATTATTACAAAAATTTAGTCAAATATCATACCTTTAATTTTTGTTAATCGAAAAAGGGACTGATATTCACATTTTTTTCTTTTTTTTTGCAAACATTTTTTTTTATATATGGTCATAGTTTTGAAAAAAAGATATAGAAAATGTTAATGCAATGAAAAAAAAATATTAATTTTCAATGAAAAAATTTAGTGAGCACAGCATTTTGAAGGCAATTTAATCTTCTTTTTTTTTTGGAACAATGTTTATGTCTATCTCAACCCAAAAATAAATGTATAACTAAAAAAACAAAAAAACTAAAAAAATCGATTTTTTTGATATTTTTTTTATGATTGTTTCGACTATTGTGGTATGGGAATTTTTTTTTGTCAATTTTTAAAAAACATTATTCCAATAGGAATAAGATGCTTCGTATGACAGCAGGAGTAACAAAGCTTGATAGAATTAGAAGTACGAAGATCCGAGGAAGCCTTCATGTTAAAAACACCATCTCCCAAAAAATTGGACACGACCGACTCAGTTGGTATTGCCATGTTCAAAGGAGAGATCCTGAGAACCCCGTCAAAAAAGCAATATCATACAACGTTCCAACACGAAATAGAAAGAAAGGTAGGCCTAAAAACTCCTGGTACAAGCAAATGCAAAACCACCAGCATTCAGTTGGCCTTAGAAATGGAACAATACAAAACCGGGAGGCTTGCCGCCGATTTCTGAGGTCAACCCGGCGAACCCCACAGGCGGATTACTAGTGTGAAGCAGTTACGTGGGATAGTTATGATCCCCTCGACATCGAGATCATAACAGCGCCGAGAAAAAGGAAGAAGAAGAAGATTATTCCAATAGGAAATTTAATTCTCTATAAAAAGTTTTATATGCAATATATCAAAATTTTGCTTGGTTTACGAGGTATATTGAAAAAACCAAAAAGGGTTTTCAGTTTCCACCCTCTTTTAATAGCACTCCGCGATTTTATCTTCTTTTATAACCCATTCAACGATTCCTGCAATAAAAATCCGTGAACGTCATAGTTCCTTTCTAAACTACATAACCAATAGCCTATTAAGATCCTAAAATGAAGACTGTTTTTTTTAGTTTCTAATTTCGTTATTGTTAATAAAAACTTTGTTTCAAGACAATAACTTATGTTTATTTTTCTATGTAAAAACATATGAAAACGATTTAGCGACTTTTTTTTTTTAAAATAGCGACTTTTTCGACAAAAAAGCGACTTTTTTCAATTTTTCAGGTTAGCGACCTTTTTTTTCTAAAAGCGACTTTTTTAGCGACCTTTCAAAAAATTTCAACGGTAACGCTGTCCAAAGCACTTACAGTACAACTTCGCTCTACCGAACCACGATATTGTTAAACAAAAATCAAATCAATAAACTCCGTACTATACACTCTTCGAACTTATTAACGGATTAATTGTAAAATGGAGTTTAACTGACCCAGCAGTTAAAATTGTTTAATTTAATTTGACCCAGCAGTTTGTACCTTCCCCAAATTTTTTCGCTCATTCGATAGAGCATTGGCTGAATATCATTACCCTGATTTTTCGCACTCGCGAAATTCACCTTTCGGCCGCCATCTTGGATTTTAGTTTTTGTTGAATATCTCGATTTCTTTTTATCCTACATAAAAGTTGTGTATACAAGAAACGTAGGCAATTAATATTCGCGTATTTTATGTTAATAACACTTTTTCGATATTCTGAATATAAAAAAAGTTACAAGCCAACAAAGTAAAAAAAAAAAACAGAAAAAGTGACAATTTTAAAGTTTTGAGCAGTTTTTATCAAAATTATGAAAAATTCTTCCGAAATAAGATTATTCACCTTTTAATTCTCTACAACTCTGCTATACAACTTTTTTTCCTATCGCTATAAATACAAAAGTTATTAATACTTTTTTTTTTTGTTAAAAATGCTCTTTTTTGTTTGTGTTTTTTATCTTTACTTTTTTCTTAATTTTTTTTTACCAAATCTTGAATTTTAAATGATTAGTGAGTATTTTATAGCTTTATGTTACAAGAGAAAATTCAGGACCTGCAATTTTTTTATATTTAAGTCTCTTCATTGCGTAAAAAAGGGGTATTTTTTAACAAAAAAGTATTAATTACTTTATTAATGATAGCGATACAAAAAAAAGTTTTATAGCAGAGTTGTAGAGAATTTTTAGGCGAATAATCTTTTCTCGATACGTTTTTTCATAATTTTGATAAAAAGTGCTCAAATCTTTAAAATTGTCATTTTTTACGGTTTTTTTTACTTTTTTGGCTTGTAACTTTTTTAATATTCAAAATATCGAAAAAGTGTTTTTAACATAAAAGACGCGAAATTTAATTGCCTACGTTTCTTGTATACACAAATTTTTTGTAGGATAAATAGAAATCGAGATATTCAAAAAAAAACTAAAATATAAGATGGCGGCCGAAAGGTGAATTTTGCGAGTGCGAAAAATCAGGGTAATGATATTCAGCCAATGCTCCCCAACGAATGAGCAAAAAAAATGTTGGGGGTGGTACAAACTGATGGGTCGCCCATATATGAACATCATAAATGCACTGGACTATGGAGCTATGATCACTAGTGAATGCTCGGGCTCAAAGGAGACCTGAACAAGTACAGAATTTTTAAAGCCCTTGATTGGTTAGATGTCATACAAATTTAGGTGACATTAATTCAGATGGCCTGCTTTGAATGCGGGAAATTCCTTTGACATTGTCAAAAAGTAAATTTTCACTCTTTACAAACGCCGCAATAGAGGTATAACTTCAAAAATTGTTCAGGAGAATAAACTTTCAATAGTGAAAAAGTTAAAGTTGCTTCTTTTTCAAACTTTAATCGTATGCAATTTATTCAGCAAATTATTAAGCTTTATGATTTTTGGCTATAAAACTTTTTGAAAGTGTATTTAAAATTACTTCATATCCATAAATTGTATTTTTTTTTATCAAATGCAGTTAAAAAAAAAAAAAAAAACAAAACAAAAAAGATAAAATAAGAAGACCTTTAGTCGTTGCTAAAGTTGAAATTTTCCTCAAGGGATTGTTCAAGCTCAGGATTCTCTTAATTTGCATCCATAAGCTGGCACTCAGAGGCTTCAGTTATTCATGTGAGACCAAAAATAATGGTACAGGGCCAAAAATAATGGTACACTAATGGCCAATTTCATAAAGCCCTTTTAAATATTCATCAGGCTTTTACGTTTGTTCCATACAAAAAACCTCATTTAAAAATTTAAAAGCTTGTGAAATGTTTATGAAAACAGCCATAAGTTATATTAACTGGATACAATATTTTAAAAACTGGGCATAAATAATGCCAGTATCATATCATAATATAGACATTTGGACTTTTTGTGTAGTCCGTCCGATTAGAGAGATGCTACTTTAATATCTTGTAACCGTTCCTTTGGCTTGTCAAGCTAAATTTTTATGAATGAACTTTTTTTTAAGTTGCTTTGTACACACTTTGTGAATATATTCTTCATCATCGTGCGTCGTTTTGTGTTTTGTCGTATGTATTTAAATGTAAAAAGTTTTTTTTTTGTTTTATTATTACTCGATTTGAACAAAGATTTCTTTCTCATTCTCTCGCGTGCTTCTGTTATCTTCTTTAGAGGAGAATTATTATGGGCACCACTGAACACAAAAATGTGAATGGGGCGCCCGTTTTAAGTTCCCGGACGTCGTCGTCGTCACATTTTTTTTTTTTTTCATAATTTTTTGTTTTTTTGTTTGCTTCTTTTAGTAGGAAGAAACGTTATCAGAAGTGTTCAAAGTTGTTATTATTAACACTCGATTTTGTTTAGTTCAATATTTGAACACGTTATCTGATGGATTGAATGGTCTCTGCGATGAGAGCCAACGCATCGAATGTTTAAAGTGCATTTTTGGAAAAAAAAATATATCATGGAATCTATGGCATTTCCGTTTCATTAGTTTCATCATCGAATGATTGTATGTAGAAGTGGTGGTTTCATTCATAAGACTAATTTGTAAAAAAAATTAAATAGAAAACAAAACTATGCCAACAATGTCGAAATATTAAAAGTATTGAAAAAAAGATGTATGACAAGTTTTAAAGTTAGAAATATTTTTGTTATGAATTCTGGCTAAAAGTAAACTGTAGAAGGTTTCGGTTTGAAAACTGTCTAAGAAACTAAAAAAATGTATCAAGGTGTAAAGTAGACTCCTTTTTCTAGATGAGACTTTCTGATTATAATTGGATCTTTAAGAAGGAAAGAAGAAAACAATTCAGAATTTGAGCAGCTATGCACAATTGAATAAGAATAACTATTATTCGTAATATGTACCTACCTATTCAGATTTTCATAAATAGTTGATTAAGAAATGAGTTTTAACCTTTAGTTTTGTTTGGAAAAGAGAAAAACAAAACACAATTTGGCAAAGAACTACAACATGGACCATAGTTTAAACAAGAAAACAACAGAAATGTATTCAATGTATATACAAATTTAGAAAAGTGTGGACTTTATGTTAAGAGTTCAGACAGGAATTACACTAGCTTTAAATCAAGAATAAAACCATAACAATCACTCCAGGAATTTAAAAGATAATCATAAAAGTTGAAACATTTTATAAAAAAATGGGTGAAATTAAAATAAGGAGTGGCCGAAAATTAAATATTTTAACCAAATCAAGAGCATTTTATTTCCCACTAGTGCTTATATCACATCCATTTTGCACTGACCTGATGAGCTTTTTGCCGTTTAAAGTTCATTTACTGTCGATGGAGCTGGATTTCTGGCTCTATATCGCTTTATCGCTTACCTCGAGGATACAACAGAACTCGTTTTTGAAAATATTTAGCTATAGGTACATAATCTACCTGTGGGTTTAGGGATATTCTTTTCCAAAAATAATTTCTCACCGAAAGATATCATTTAGCACAGAAATAAGGTTTTCCTAATGTTTTTATAAATGCCTCTAAGAGTTTATTTGCAAGTGTCATAAAGCATTGTTACTTAAAAACAAAGAAATTCTAAAGATCTTAAAACTTGTACAATTTCCTACCTGTTTTTGTGAAAAATAAAAACAATAAATTGTAATTGCACTTTAAAGCATAAATGTTAATATGCATTCCTCTTAGTTGTTAATGACATCACAATGCTATGCATTTCAGACAAAAATTAACAAATCTGTCCTAGGTAGGTAACTTAGCAAACGCAGGTATCGAGGATTATCTCTAAAACTATTTCGAAACTATTAGGTATTTAGCTATACCTACGTTTTTGATGGGTTCATTCTTCAGACAAACTCCTTAATGATTTGAGGATTCATAAGGTGGTATTATGAAAAAAAAAAAAAAAAAAATGATCTTGAGATGATATGGATGCATGAGATTTCATAGGCATGTAACAGTATAACCTTTTTTTCTACAATTTGGAACTTAACCTGTGTATTATGAAATCCGAACCCAAAGTTTCAATACCATGTGACATTTTACTGTTGTTGGGGCGTAACAGGTGATCTTATTATAAATTTTGGTCCTTTATACTTTGTTTCACAGTATCCTAATCCCTGACAATCTATGCATTGTCTTACGGAAATTGAAATGTCAAAAATAAATCCAAATCCAAAATATTCACTATCACACAGAGAAAAAAGTAGTCATTTTTAACTTTTTTTTAAACTATTTTCATAGTTAAAATCGGGAAAACTATTTTGGATTTGGATTTATTTTTGACATTTGACAATTTTACATCCAGATGTATTTTTTAAACTAGTGAATAATATGGCCGTTAGTGATCCTTGAATGTGTGTTTGATCAAGCATATGCACCTGAATTTTTTGAATGCCAATTGTAAAATAATAACTAAGAACCTCGACTAAGGATCAAAAATTGCTGATTTTTGTATCCTTTGAATTTAAAAAAAGGAGCAATGCTCCTTTTTTCATTGATTCTCAATGAGAATCAATGGATTCTCATTGAACTAGAATATATTTGACATGTCGGTCACCGAAATTATTGAAAGTTAACATACTACAAATAAGCATGACTTGATTATAATTACAATTAAGATTGTTAGGACATGGAGTTTAGATAAATAAATACAAAATACAGTATTTGTGCATCACTAATATACACTATATATGCATTATGTATGTATATCTCTATCTCATATAAATAAAAAGGGAAGCCCACAGACCAATATACGCATTCAATAACAATATACGACCATCTCATTTCTTAGATTTTTTTTTTGTTTGCATTTAAAAAAATACCGCCCGCATTTCTTTCATGTGTATTGTTTTTTTTTTTTTTTTGTTTGTGTTTCTTTTTTGTTTCGGAAAAATACAAATGCAATCGCGATTATTATTAGATTTGCGAAACATACACATTTGCGCATAAACAAATACACACATGACCTGGAATGTATTGGTATGATTTCGGTTTTATGTATTCTTCGATCGTGATCGTTAGAATGGCTAACTTTTTTTTTAAGAAGTGACATTAGAAATAGAAACAACACCTACATACAGAGTAGGTAAAACTCTCTAATAAAAAATAATACAAATAATAATCAACTCACCGAAATCTTGACATTTTGCTGATATTTTTATATTTCTTTTCGTTTTTAATAAAAAAAAATATTCTTCAAATTAAGACTTCTCACAGAATTTTTTGCAAACTAACCAACAATGTGTTTTTTTTGTATGGACAACAAATTCAAATATTAAATTTTAAATAAACTTTCTCTTGTTTTTGATAATTTTTAAACACAACCAATTTTTTTGTATTATTAACACCAACAAAAAAAAAATTACATAAAACAATTTATGAATTATTCAACCATTTCTTTCGAGCTGTTTTACTTGTTTCTCTAAAGAATTAATCTAATTTATTACGAAATGTTCACTCCGTTTTGTATTATAGTACTCTTAGACGACAATATCACGAAGAGAAATTTTATTATATTTTCATTCCCTTTGCACTATGAAATAGCTTTTTTTTTCAATTATAAAATCGAGATGACACTAGGAAAGGAAATTAATAATTGAATATGATTCACATTCTCTTCTCTCTGTTCGGTTCGGTTATCTATGACGTTCTGTGCAGAAGAAAATTACGAATCACGATTGACAGTAGTTGTAATAACACGAGACACGAGAGCAATGTACCTAAACACAAATTATTCTCTTCCGTCACATTCGCAGACTCGCAACTCACAGTTTTGCAGGTAGGAAAGACGGCGACGGTACAGGGAACACGGTAATGATATTTTTTCTGTGATGTATGGAGAAATAGAGGGAGATAATATTCTACGAATCTCTAATGTAAAGGTGTTACACGTTTCTATGTGACAAATGACAATACAACCAACAACAACAACAACACCGACAAGTCAAAGAATGAATAAATACTAGAGAACTGAAAGGAAATTTCACAGACACAATATAACCGGATTAGCGGGCTTATCTCTTATCACATTTAAAACGCACCACAAAAAGTATAATTGCTGAAAGCGATTATTGTTTAAACGCATAAAATACTATTTCTGCTTTTCTCTCTCCAAATCAAGAACCAAAATGATAATAATATTTTTCGACTGATTCACTTTTTGCACAAACAAATAGGTACCTAATAAAAAGTATCTTCAACAAATTTGATGGATCGAAGAAAAAAGATGCGTGATCTATCCTCGAATCGATCGAAACGCGTAATACCCATTCGTTGCTCGTAAGCTTAAGTGGCCTGGCCTGTGCATTAAATATGTATTTCTAGGAAAAAAATACAAAAACAAAATTAATTTCGCGACGTTTCGCACACAGATAAAAAATACAAACGATACTCTCTCTCCCCCAGTACATCAAAACCCAAAGTTATATTTTTTTACACTTTATTTCTGGTTTAATTTTATTAAATGAGAAATACTGTCAACTTTTTCTTGCAATAACACTTGTTCTAGTAAATATTGTTTTATCCGGTTTTGGGCCAATCTGTCGAAAAAGTTCTGTCAATGAATTAATTGAATTCAAAATTGCTCAAAAAAGGTATGAGAGATAAAAAGTTAGCATACGAAAAATGATGTTTTTCCATTAATGCACATCATGCGCGCAACAAAAAAAAAATAATAATAATAGTAACAAAAAAACAATGTTTATAAACCCGTCGTCGCCTTAAATGTTGTTTCTTTCGTTTGAACCAATAAGTAAACAAAGCAACAAAACGAAAAAAAATATCTGTTTTATCTCGCGATTTACAAACAAAATTTAATCTACTACCGACTTTAGTTGTGAACTAAACTAAACTAAAAGTTGATTCAAATGCCAATGATGAAGTGACCCACCGATATGTTTCGCAACAAATAAAACTCAAACTCCGCCACAGCCACAGCGACAGCAGCACGCGAAAACGAAAAGCATAAAGTTGTCCAAGCCCCAAAATGAAAACTTTTAATATGGGTACCTAGGCGAAGTAGTAACAAGTAGATACAAAGAAACAGCTATGGTAAGCGAAATTGGAGAAAAAACAATGTTTTTACGAATGGAAAATGAGGCAACAAAATAAATTGTTGACGCTGATATTCGTTGTTGACAATTTCAAAAAGGAAAGGGGATGATAAACTTGTGTGGTTCGCTAACCATACTTTATCCATCGGGAATGGGAATATAGAGAACATTATATCGCAGATACTTTTGAGTCTTGCAATCTTCAATGTTAAAGAGATATAATATTGTAGCAACTTTTTGACTTTAGAAACTTTTAAGAGTTAAGAAAAATTGAAGAGAACATAGCAGTGCTGCCACTTAAATTATGATCTTGTTTTGCAATCATTTTTTGTTTTCCACTACAATTTGACTTCTTTTATAGATCTGAAAGGCTTTTAACCTAATTTAGATATTATTTAATCAGCTAAAAACCAAATTTCTGAAAAAATCAATTCTCTTGTTTCAAAAACATACATAAACATAATAGCAACTAAACATAGTAAAAAAAAGGTTAAACGAATTTATTTTCATATCAAAATTCTCATTAAAACCACAATACAGCGAGCGAGATATGCTTTTAGCTTACTTTTTCGATTGAATAAGTGTCAAATTGCCATTGGTATTTTTAATACATTTTTGACTTTGCAGGTACCTTTGTGTGTTCTTTTCGAAAAAAAATATGTTGTCCCTATGGCAGAAAGGTAACATTTTCATAGGATTTAGTACATTAATAATCAGAAAAAAGCTTTTAACATAACTTTACATCCCACACTTAAGGATGTGGGAAATAAGAAAAGTCGAAAAACTGCAGACACATATTTCTTGAGGCGAAACAGACCCCATCGAAATATTCTTTAGGTTGGATGGCCGATTTAGTAAAATTGAATTTTTATAAGAATTTATAAACAGAACATAATGTTTAACAAAAAAGGAAAAATTGCAAAAAGAATTTCATTGTGACATATTTTATCATCAACATTGACGGTCTCGCCACAAACAACCATTAAGAAAGAGCAGAAGAGAAATCATGCAATTAAGAAAGAGCATATTTCTGTCTGTGCAGCAGTTAATCTACCAGCTTTTGAGGAAAATATTGGAAGATTGGAACACAAAAAATTAGGTTGGTAGAAATAAAAAAAAAACTTGACTCTTTCGAATCAAAGATTATAAATTCGTAGATTCCTGAAAATTGTGAGGCATACAAATTCTAGTACGCTTTCGTAAATTCATAGCTTTTTTTTAGTTTGGTTGTATCTAGCTTTTAAGTTAATATTAAACTAACCTGGGAGATATTCAATAACAAAAGTCTCGTACTTTAAGGCTTGAAAGAAAAACAGAAATAAAACCCTCGATCAAGGCGAGAGCTACCCAAGAACATTGTTATCATTAAAATATAAAAATGGTCTTTACAAAAAGAAATCAGTTATTTAAAGTCGTAGTTAACTTTTAACTTCAATTTCATAGATACTAGTACTTTGGCTAAAACGTAAAGTTGACTAAGTTTTGTTTGAAAAACTCATGAGAAAGGGGAAACCGATAGAGAAATAAGCCGTAATATTATTTTTGTTATGTTACCAAACATAAAATATTTAATAAGGTATTGTTTGTCAGTTGTGAATGTTAACACAAGTACACATGATGAACAAATGAAGGATCTTGATGTACATTAGGGCGTTCGTTATTTAGGTTTTTTTTCGAGTATCAAGTTCCTAAGTGGAAAAACTGTTTCTAAATAATAAAAAAAAACCTCAAATTTTTACAGATTATTTTTTCGACACTAGATTGCACCCCAAGAGGGTTAACGTTTTTTTATTATTTGAAATAGGTATGTGTTGACTTACACTGAGGGAAAAATAAATTGAAGTTGAAACGTCGTTGTTTCAAAGATGAACTACTTTGATTTATGTAACTTTAAGATACGAAACCATCAAAAATTAAATTTGTTTCCACGTTGATTTTAAAATGTTCATCTTCAACGCAAAATCATACCGAATAATAGTTAAATCAATGTGGTTTTCATTAATTTTACGTTGTTTTATGGTGGCTTTTCCCTCAGTGTATGAGGCCATTTTTTTTATATACATATATAATTTAAAATTAAAATTTGTTGATGAGGTTCTTGTGTATATTAAACAATGTTTAATAATAATTAAGGTGTAAATCATTTTTCTATGACCAGGGGTATAGTCAGGACATGCCATGTAGTGTCAAAATAAAAATCTGAAAAAATTAGAGGATTTTTTTTATTATTTAGAAACAGTTTTTCCACTTAGGAACTTGATTCATAAATAAAGAACGCCCTAATGTAGGTAATTAAATGTACATAAGTCCAGCTTTAAAATAAAACGAAAAAAAACTGTTGCTATTCTCATTTTGTTGAAGATATCAGCAAATATCACCCTGTTTTAGATGAAAGTCAATTTGTTATTGGGTAGACTTCATCGATCGTTCCATCTCATTTTTCCTCCCAATCAAAATGTTAGAAATAATTTTTTTTATGTTATAAATAGTGCGCATGTCCATATCAGAAACAACTTCTCAATTATAAAAAAGAGTGTTTTTTTGTTGTTGTTGTTAACAGTTTAAGAGATAAGAGTACTTAAGAGTAATTTTTAGTAGGTAATCAAGTTTAAGTTGAAATGTAGGTATAAAAGAGTACAAAAATAATGAATAGAAACAAACAGCGGATCGTGTTCTCCCATTTTGAATAATGCTGAAGAAACAAAAAATGTTTCTTGTTTTATTTCTTATAACTCTCATCTGTATCAATAAATGTATATGCAATAAATGACTTTGGTTTGATGGGAATAAATTAATATTCTATAAAAAAAACTATTTCAAATATCATTTGTGTTTGCAAGTTACTGACAACATATTTTTTTTATTTTTTTTTACAAATTTGAGCTTTGAGCTTTACTTTGAATAAAAATATTATTTTTATATAATGTATCAGTGTATTTTACTTAAAATTTGAATTAATAAGAATTAATGAAATGATTTTGTTTGTGGGTTTAACAAAAAGCATTAAAATTGGACTGTTTTCATTCAATTTGAGTCTTAATAAACTTTAAACTGATTTGACAACATTGGTAAACAATTGCTAGACATAACATTAAGCATATTACTTTAGAAGTAAGGTAAAATTGACGGAAGTTAAAAAAACACTTACAGTAAAACCCGGATAAGTGCCTCTCGCTTAAGTGCCTAACCCGCATAAGTACCTTTGTTTTTTTAGAATCAAAATTTTATAAGGATTTTTTCATATAAAATTCATCTTTTAAGTACCTTTCGCTTAACTGCCTTCCCCGCTTAATTGCCTGGCTTTTCAAATACTTAGAATTGAATTTACTTGCAAAAAATTCTTTTAAGTACTCATTTGAAACAAGTTTGAACTGTAAGAAAAATTTCGCTTCCTAAACCGCTTTAAAATTCAAAAATCCTACTAAAGTTAGAAATTAACTAGTTAGCTATTTTAAACTTTCAAAGTAATTTTGTTTTGTGAAGATTATGTTTTTAGTAATCAAACATGTTTTTTTTTATTATTAAATAAATATAGAGATAAGTGCCTATGAGCACTTAAGCGGGTTCTTGTAAGTACCTTACCAGCTTTAGTGCCTATCTAAATGGGGGATTTAAGGTGAGGTACTTAACCGGGTTCTACTGTATTTAACAATTGAATGCGATGATATGTTCCCGCCACGGAACACAGTAAAAAAATAACTAACTTCAAAACACAAATAGGACGAACCTACAAAGTTTTCCTCTTGAGCGTCATAATTATTTCTATTGAATTAAAATTGCTTCTTCAGATAGAATATCCAAATGCCCATCATTTTTTTTTATTAAACAGCAGAAGGTGATGATAAAAAGAAAGTAAAAAAAAAAAAAAACAAGCAACATGAAGAACATCATGCGTGCGCTTTCTTACTGAAACTTGTCTGTTGTCTCGCATAACCATGGTACTTTCCCTGTCCCGGGTATGTTCATTTTTTGGAGGTAATGTGCAACAGCCAAAAACTGAGAAGGGAAACATCAAGCTGTTTGCTTTTTTTTTCAATGGAATGATACTGCAACCTGCCGTCCATGGTAGTTACGCGCGCGCGAACCACCTTAGCCGACCAAAAAAACCCTGAAAGACACTATTTAAGTAAATGACCGGTGAATTAGGGCATTGAACTTCCGAAAAAATACATTAAAAAAAAACTCAGTTGAACAAAAAAAAAAAAAAAAACAATACAAGCCGCTGCAGTTGGACTTCGTGCGCGATGCACTTTTACGTACACCTTCACACTTTTTTACACCTTAATGTTGAGCATATGTTGCAATTAAAGGTTTTGACTTTGGTGAAATTTGGAATTATGATTAGGTAAATGTATTTTGAATAACTGAATTTACTACATAGGCTCTTCGAGTTAATTGTGAAGTTAGGTATTATATTAAGGCACATAGGTACAACCACAGTGGTCCAAAAGTACATACATATTTCGAAATATCTATAATTTTTTTTTTTGCAAGAATAGAGGAACAGGTACATACATAAAGTTTATATAGGAACATAATTTAAGATGTTATACACTGAAGGAAAATCCACATAACTAACGAAAACCTTTTTGATTTTGCGTTGAAATTAATTTTAGGTTAGTTTAAAGTATTTTTTTTACCTACTAACTTTGTAAACCAATTTAAAAATAATAGAAAAAATTGTGATAAACTGCAAATAAAGCTGGAGCCTGCATAAAATTTTAATTTTTTTAAAGTGGTTTCAACTTTTATTAAGGTATTTTATGTAAGTTATTTTCAACATTGAATTAACGTTGACCTTATTACATATTACGTTGCGATTTTTTTTTCAGTGTACTCACCTTCCCAATAAAAAAGGTTGTACTCTTTTAGGTACACTGCTGGACAAAACCAATTGAAATTCAAACGTGTTTGTTTCAAAGATCAACAACTTCTTTGATTAATGTTGCCTTCAAGAAGGAACCCACTTAAAAGTATTATTTTTTTTCACGTTGATTTTAAAATCTTCATCTTCAACGCTACATCATTCCAAATAATTGTTAAATCAATATGTTTTTACTTATATTACGTTGTTTTGCTGTCGCTTTTTCCCTAAGTGTATAAACCAGTAAAAAACTAATAGCCCCCATTATGTTTAAAGCATTAATTCTGAAACTAAATGACTACCTACCTACTTTGGAATTGCATAGGTGCCATACGATCTATGATATCTAAAAAAAGTAAATAAAATAAAATAAAAAATTCGCAAATAACATTGATTTATAATCCAATTAACTATTTCAAAAAGAACAAGCAGCTTAGATACCGACATTCAAAAATAAGTTTAAAAATATCCACAATCAAATAAAACAATGAAAAAAAAGACTTTCCGAAATTCGACCCAATTTTCAAATGAGCGCGAATTCCTACTTATTTTTTTTTTCTGTCTTAGGTAATTCTATCCTGGATTTAATCTTTCAGAAAAATCATGTGTCTTGTTTAAGACACAAGAAGAGGGATCAACGATACAGGATGTTTGTGTTTCAAGAATTCAAACCATCACCAAATGACCGCACCACCCCTCCTATTGAAAATTATTTGCGTGTTGCGCCCGCGCTTAACATCATCACTAATAACTGAGGTGAGGATTTTTTCCTGGAAAAAAACACACTTAATCGGTGATTCTACTGGTGATGATGCAGGCTACCTGGGATCTCTTTGGGATTATCATGGAAATTCTGTGTTTTGAATGAACATAGATATGCTTAGAATATGTGTGTAGAATCGAATCCATCACATATACCTACATTGATCTCTAACACACATACACTCCATATGCTTTTGTTACAGAATGCGTGTCGGCATAATACCCAAATGTTCAAAGTGATTGTTGTATTTTTTCTACATGTTGCCCACTTGGTTCCCATTCCTTTTAGTTGCCTCGTCCTCATTCTCATCCCCGTAGTCGTCCTCAATCTCATTCTCAATTTTTTTTATTTTTTTTTTTTTTTTGAGAATAGGTATAAGTTTTTTTTTATTTAGTCGTTCCGGCTTGAAATTGGTGTTAAAACGAAGGTTAGGTACCTAACCTACCTCTAAAAAACTACACACACATGTTTAGCTTGAGCAAAGAATAGAATAATAAATGTGAAGCTATAAGAGGGTTAAACAAGAGCTTAAAGATTTGAGCTATTGAAAAACAGATTCGCAAAGAATTTTGAAACGTGGTGACGCACACTGGGGCAGTTTGAATGGAGTTCAGGTTAAAAATTCTTCACCTGTCCAAAATTCTATAAAAAATGATTTATAGAATTTACTTAGGTAGGTATACTGTACATTATGTACCTACAAATAAATTTATTAACTACAAAATTAATTAAATACTTTAATTTTTTAAATTTTGCTTACAGTTTATGGGTTTCTCTAACTCGAATTTTTCTTCTTCCTTTTGAGAGTTCGACTTATGGAAGTTCCACTGTGTAGTTTTATCTTTTGAAAAAATTAATTATTTTTGATGCGAAATTAAAACGAAAGGAAGGCCTCCTAGTACAAGGTTTGGTTAACCTAACCTAACCTCCTAGTACTAGCCTGCTTGACGCCAATTTTTGAGGTCAACCCGGTTAAGCCCACTAGCGAGTCACTAGTATGAAGCAGATACGTGGGAGATTTATGATCCCCTCGACATGACATCGAGATCATAATAGCATCAAATAAAGGAAGAAGAATAATGATTTTTGATGCTGCCAAAATGTAACAGATATTGCCGTTTCGGGTCTTACACGAGATTGCCTGTTTTTTTATTTATGTTTGCCTTTTCAATTCAGAAATATTAAATTTGACAATTTCTTTTAAAGGTTTAGTGCCGGTGTTTCCCAACAATTTTTGTGATATGTCCCACCACAACCTTTCCAAAACCCTCATGCACCACTTACGTTAGGAGCCTACAAAATTAACACCAGAAATGTTCAAAACTTTTGTGTCAAAGTATGTGTAGAAATTTGGGTTCCGAACAGTTCCAGATGAGGTTATTAAATATTAATAAATGCTTTGCTGAGCTCTAAATTTCACATTAAACATCAAAAACTTTTCTGTACCAAGCTGTTCAGAACAGGCACATTTAACAGATGTATTGAATAACGAGAATTTGAAAGCATGACAGATCCCAATGCCCCATTTATACGAGTTACAGTTAATACATGTTTTTTAAATACATGTCAATCCACCTTCAGAAAATGAGTCTGCCCATTCTGTGCGAGTTTTTATTACAAGTGCTTAAGTGCGTTAAGGAATACACAAGGAACTAAAGATATTTTGTAAAGAATTGTAATGAAATATTGGGCGTGAGTAACACGTGAGTCACACATCTTGAAGAATCATTACTTCCATGGTAGACAGATTAGCTCAAGCTGTTTTGAATACTTTCATTAGAAATTTAGAACAAATCTTTAAAACGTTACTCCACCATAGGTACTGGATTTTGAATACCTATATAATACATATACAGTAAAACCCGGATAAGTACCTCACCTTAAATGTCCCATTTTGATAGGCACTAAAGCGGGTAAGGTACTTACAAGAACCCGCTTAAGTGCTCATAGGCAGTTATCTCTATATTTATTTCATAATTAAAAAAAAACATGTTTGATTACTAAAAACATAATCTTCACAAAACAAAATTACTTTGAAAGTTTAAAATAGCTAACTAGTTAATTTCTAACTTTAGTAGAATTTTTGAATTTTAAAGCGGTTAAGGAAACGAAATTTTTCTTACAGTTCAAACTTGTTTCAAACGTGTACTTAAAAGAATTTTTTGCAAGTAAATTCAATTATAAGTATTTGAAAAGCCAGGCAATTAAGCGGGGAAGGCAGTTAAGCGAAAGGTACTTAAAAGATGAATTTTATGTGAAAAAATCCTTAAAATTTTGGTTCTAAAAAAACAAAGGTACTTATGCGGGTTAGGCACTTAAGCGAGAGGCACTTATCCGGGTTTTGCTGTAATTAAATTTGGATATTTACTCAAAAAGCGCAACCTTATTATTAATTAATCAAAAAGTCCATGTGTGTTGAAATTATAGTCTTAGGTGCATATTAATATCTCCTTAAAAATTTTGCATAGAAATTTGTGTTAAAAAATAAAAAAGTTATAAAATAGCCATCAACGATTTTAGTTTTTTTTTTTTAATTATGATACCTAATCGTTGGTTTTGGAAGGAAAAATAAGCAATTTATAAAAAAAAAAAACTTTTCAAATAATTTGTTTGTTTGGGGTATTGTTATTATAATTATTATCAAAATACAGCGGCAAAACTAATGTAGGTACCTAGACCTACTGATTTATATTTCAAAAAAAAAATCAATTTTACACAACAAAACACTACAATTTTTGTTTGTCTCCTCAATAAAAGGTGTCAATTTTGATCAAACTTTTTAGAACGGTCTAAACAGTTAAAATGTGTATTTTAAGTCTTAACTATTATATGCATAAGTCACAGGCGTCACACGTACGCCTGCACATTGACTAAGAAAGCATGGAAAAGATAAACAATTCAACAAGGTTGTTGAACGTGTTGGTGGATCAAGATAGTGCAGACCTGTACTATCTCTTTATGTTTACAAATGCAATTGTTGTCAGTTTTTTGTTGTTCACAAGTTTTCGACTCATATATCAAGAAGATTTTGCTCAGCAACTGTCGTAAATATCAAGACTCTACTGTTCACACAAAAAAAAAAGGTTCTAAATTCTAAAGTTGAAATTTTTCAAATGAAATTGATGCCTGGCGTGGGTTTTCCCCAATTTTTTCTCATCTACTTCAATATACTTTGCCGTGCTGCATTTAAGCAGGTAGTAGGTTAAGTAATGTAGAAAAGTTTAGGAATTATATAGGACGTATAGTATGGGACACATTAAATGCTTTGAAAAAAAAAAAAAAATCAAAAATCTCCTCTGCTTCCTTCTTCTCCTGGTAGTATTGTTCCTTTAGGTATGGGAAGCGCCTTTTAAGATTGTGTAGGTTTAAAAATACAAGTTTTATAATAAATTGTATTAGTATTTGTGTTCGAATTGTGGAAGCGTTTTGCTTAGAAAATACCTGGCGACGCAGTGGCGACCAGAAAAAAAGGAATATGCATTTTGTTTTTTTTTTTTTTTTGGTATGCTTGCCTGGTTGACTGCTGTTTGTGCAAACACCTCTTCTTTTATGGGATTAACTTAGGTTCTTTTTTTATTTTTGTTTTATCCCGTGGAGATTTCCGAGAATTTTACAAAACGGGACTTGGAACCTTGATAATGTGTTTTGAGGTGTTCTTATGTTTTTTTTTTTTTATAAATTCCTTTACTTTGGTTTGCTTTTGCTGTGTCGTTTTCTTTTTCGGCGTTCTTTGGATGTTAATTCGTATGTTATTTTTTATTTTAGTTATTTTATTTCATTTTGTATCGATGAAGTTTCTCATGGAAAAAATCCAAATGTTTTTTTATTTGCTTTTTTTTTTTTTTTTAATTTTTATTTTTTGTTCATTTATTGATTTTTATTGATGATGATGCTACACGAAAAAATGTTACAATAAACTTTTTAATTCATTCATGAATGTTATATATTCTCAATTTAGTTTACCTTTTCATGCCGCTTTTAACTAATTCTACTCATAGAGGGCAATATTATTACATATTTAAAAAAAAAATACAAAAACCAAATGAATTGTCGAGGCGAAGGATTCGATTTTTTCTAAAACTAGGGAGCTTAGTCAACTAATATAAGTCTTGTATTTATCTTTGGGTCCCAATTCTTAACTGAAATTGGCATGGCATAGATAAAAATACAGGACCTAAATATTATTAATCTAAACATTTTTTTTTTTCATTTTTTTGGCCTTTTATACCTAATTAAACTGAATTACTTTTGAAAAACTAAGAACAATTTTTTTGAACAACTCCTAAACGAAAAATGTCTTTTTACATTTTTTTAAAATTTTTATATTGAAGCTACAACAACATTGAAATCGCTTGAATCGTTTATGAGAAAGTCAGAATTCAAGAAAACCGTCATATGGTAAGTACCGTTAATAACGGCCTAAAAAATTAATTTTTTAGTTTTAAAATTACGATTTTTTTTGTTGCATAACAATTGATTTTTTAAATCAAAATGGTTGGAGATGTTTTTGAGTAAAAACACTATCTTTTTCATTTGATATCTTACTTCATATGTATGTCTATATCTTTGATAGGTGTATCCATTTATTAAATAAAAACATAAATTAAGCCAACCAATAGGTTTCGGCGCGATTTCGACTGTCAAATGTAAACCATTCCTTTAATAAATGTTATTATTCTTAACTAAGAAGATATAATCAATTTAAAATCGGAATTAATGCCCAAAAATGTTAGCCGAAAAACTGAATCGGAATTGAAAACAAAATTCTACATTACATTACATAATAATTTAATCCGAAGATGAATCTACGGACTAGACACACTTACAGCTTCGGAAACTAAGTCCATTTGGCTGATACAGCACAAGACATTTATACAACAGAGAGAGAGAGACAAAGAATAGAAAGAACAACAGAAACACTTATAACACATAACTACTTGGCACAGAGGGGAGACATCGTTGACAATTGTGAATTGTCTCATGTTATCGCACAGGTGGCTTCAGTTAAGCTGGCGATTTAGAAAAAACTTCTGAGCCGACCGCTGGGTTTGAACCCACGATGTCTGGCTCTGAAGTCTTTTAAAAAAAAATATTTGTGAGCTAAAAATAAGAAACATTTTGTAGCAGTCAAAAAATAACAAAATAACTTACCAACGTATACAAGTACACATTGTAAAAATGAGATTGCCCAAAAGTAATTTGCATACTTACATAATCGATGGGAAATAGATATCATAAATATTTTCTCATTTCTTTATTTTTATTTTGAATGAATCTGCACTGTTCGACCTACTTGTTTTAACAATTAAGAATTGAATTTTTTGAAGGAAGGGAATTCAAATACATTAGAAATGTTGTACCTAGTTTGCTGAAAATGTAGCAAAACATCATTTGCTTTTCAACACACAACAATAAACATACGAAACAGTGATATTTTTGTGTACGAATTCCTTTAGAATTTCACGGAATTATCCTTGTTGACAAGAGGAGTTTCCTTCGAAATACATATATAGAGGGGGGTGATCTTGAATAAGATGATCAGCATCAGCACGCACGAATTGAGGATACAAATTTTATGTATGGCAAAAAGGGTGATGCAAGGAATGAACAGCATGAACATTCAGAACTAGTTCGATCATAATCTCCAGCATAGTTTTTTTGCCATTGCCAACTTATTTTTTCGTCTTGGTTCTTCGGGATTTTTATTTTCAGTAGTATAAGCTCCTACGACCTTCTTCTTTAAACTAACTGCCCTTAACCAAATATTTTACTAAAGAGATATCATATTCCAACCCTTGTCAAAGTGTATAAATGTTATGTCAAAGAAAAAAAAAAACGGATCTAGTGAATGAAGTTCTATCTTTTACCTAGGTGGACAATTGGGTACTAATAATAACAAAGATACAATTTATATGCATAGTAATAATAACAACAAGTTACATGTATCGAGAGCGAAACGAAGGGGTGAGTTATAATAGTTCAACGTGAAAGATGATAATCGGTAGTGAATCTTTACTGAACGATACTTGAGATTTGAGAGGAGCGGAAGGTGAACCATAGCTGCCTAATAAATTTTTCTTTGGAAAATTAGCTCATTTTGTGAAGGTTATTTCTTGCTTTCGTTTTTTTTTTTTAATAAACCATTTGTATATGTAAATGTGTTCAAAACTTGATGTTTCTTAAGATTGGAAAAGGGTACCCGCTAAGTAGTTTTCAATTATTTTGCAATAAAATCAAACGAGGGGCTTAATTATTGCTGTATTAAAATTGGGCACTACTGAAAAAAAAATATTTTTTTTTTTTTGTAAGTTAGAGAAGGGGTGGATAGATTCTTTGTTTTTTTTCATCTTCTCAGTTTGTCATATAGTTATTGTGACAATGTTTATAGAGATTGCGATATGATTCTTCTCATAGTGAGAAGTTTTGGGAACTCGGGAAATGCTTCATTTAATAGAAAGTGCTCAAGATTTGCAGGTGAAATTGAAAACGTACCCGTTTCCGATAAGTCTCAAGAATCGATCAGCATCCATCAGTATAGATTTTCAGTATCAATCTGTATAGCTTTTCAATGATTTCTTCGTTAGTTGGATGTTTACTTTCAGCAGGATGGTAGCATATGCCATCACAAACATGTTGTAAGACAATGGGCCAATTTCTTGAACAAAATGATTTTTCTTAATTAAAACCATTCAATTTTTTCCTTAAGTTATTTACTTATTTATTAATATATTAATAATCATTTTTATTGTAGGCTTTAAGTCAATTTTTTTTCTTATTTTCGGCGCAACGTGATGATGACTAAGTAACATTTATAGCTATTTAGCTAGAATCTAAAAAATGTACTCTACATTTGTATTTTTATATAAAAAATTGTTTGATTTTATTTTCAAATGTTTGTAAGTATTAAATTAAATTTAGGTTAGAAATTTTATGCTACCTATATGTTGTTTTAAAGGTCTGATGAAGGGGATAACCATCTCCGACACGTTGCGCCGAAAACAAGAATAAAAAAAAATCGACTTACATAAAGTCTACAATAAAAATCCATTTTTTTTTGTCTTTAAAGAGATAAAGTATTTTTTAATACCTTTTGATCGAGAGATCAATAATAAAATTGAAGCATGGTTCAAAATAAGTATATCTATGAAACAGTTGGAATGACCCATTTTTAAGTGCGATTATATGTAGATATGTATGCGAAGATTGAACATACTCGTATTTTACTTAAATATTAAAGAAATTACGAAATAAAAAGAAAGGTAGGCCTAAAAACTCCTGGTACAAGCAAATGCAAAAACACCAGCATTCAGTTGGCCTCAGAAACGGAACAATACAAAACCGGGAGGCTTGCCGCCGATTTCTGAGGTCAACCCGGCGAACCCCACAGGCGGATCACTAGTGTGAAGCAGTAACGTGGGAAGGTTATGATCCCCTCGACATCGAGATCATAACAGCGCCGAGAAAAAAGGAAGAAGAATTAAAGAAATTACTTATCAATTCAATCGTTACGGGCGTGACACTTTTTCTCATAATTTTATGAATTATTCGGCCATTATTCATAATTAATAAAATTAAAAACCGAATTATATTTTTATAATATTCAAAATTAAATTCTTTTCGAATTATAATTTTATTGATCTTTGGTATCCCTCCCACAATTATACAGAAAACAATAAAAAACTATCATCAATATTCGTTTAAACACTGCAACTGCTGTTTTATTCTATATTTGATTTTCGATTTTAACTCTTGGTTAAAAAAATATAAGTCATGTCATGTACATTATGATCAAATCATCTAAATAATAACATTATGTTGGATGTTTGCGTTGGGCTTGTACACTCTGAGCCCCTTCTTCAATACACCACTGCTCTAAGAGGCTCTATCAATTCCTTGTAGTAACCTTGAAATTTTTAGCCTGGATCAAGTAGAATTTTTAACTTCAAAAACTCAATGCAGCTTACAGTCTTTAAATTGAAACCTACCCCAACCTACTATCCATGTTTGTGCCAAACTACCTCCTTTGGTCCTTTGTGCAATATATAACTACGATTTACCCAAATTCGATGCTTAGGTTCTCTCAATCTAATCTAGCTTTAATCTACAAAGCTCAAGTGTAATTTTCACACATGAGCAGGTGGTTAGAATCGAAAAATTGTATTCGTTTAAAAATTATAGAGGTAAATTTGACATGGCGCAACTGCTGATGATTCCGATGTCAGTTTTGCAAAGAATTTTTGGCCATATTAGCCTTATAAATTTAACAATGTAATACCGCCTTAATATTTTCCAAATGAAATATTTGAAACAATTGTACCGTATAAATAGTCCTTTTAGATTCAACTGTGGAGGTCTTTTAAACTGGAATACACGAGCGTGGAATGCATTACAAGCATTATTTTTCCTGCCATTTTGGCTGCAATTTTGACTTAAGTGGGTTCCAATCATATGGGAAAAAGCTTCGTACAAAAACACATTAAATGGCGCCCAATGTGAAAATTAAACATACATACATCAGTTTTATTCCAAACTCTTCATGTACATACTGAATCTGTGAATATTCGTCAAATAGTTTAGATTTCAAAATTCAAAAATAAAAACATAATCTTTTCTCATTTTTAACAGTAGCCTAAATAAAAGCCAGTTCTATGTTATTATGTTCATAAAAGAATATTGAGATTGAAGAAAAAAAAGCTTTAAATCTCAACAAAATTAAATTATTCAATTTTCGACTGTTTTCAAAGAAAGAGTCAGGATCAATGCATTCAAGTATATAACCTTATCCAAATAAACAAGCAAAAAAGTAAGTAAGCATTATAGGTTTGTTTTCAATTAAAAGCTTTATGAAAGATAAATTTAAACGAAATAATAGCACAGGTCTACAAGGTTTTTGGTGCCGAGACTATGATATACTATGATATATAGGTTTTCGGTATGCTGAATTCGAATCTGAAGTCAGAAATGTCCTATCAGCTCCCGTTTTTGAAATAGTACCGTTAGAAGATGTAAAAAACTACTTTTGAGGTTATGCTTTTATGTGAAGACATTTTTTTTTAATATAAATTATAACGGTTTCTTTAAGAACTATATTCCTTCTTTCAAGATCTTTTTAAATCTTTTCGATATCTTTTTTATTGTTCGAGATATCGTCAGTTTTTTTGGCTTAAAGATTTAAACAGGTCTTTAAAGAAGGAAAATAGTTCTTATAGAAACCGTTGTGATTTATATTTTTAAAAAAATTCTTCAAATTAAGGCATAACATCAAAAGTGGTAAAAAAACGTTTTTTTTTTTTCATTTTCTAACGGTAATATTCCCAAAACGAGAGCTGATAGGATATTTTTGACTTCAGATTCGAGTTCAGCACATCAAAAACTTATAGAAAAGTATATCATAGTCTCGCCACCAAAAAAAAATTAAATTTTGTAGACCAGTGTAGTTGATAACGAAAGGTTCTGTATAGTTCAATACAGTACTTAACAAATATATATTTATATCATCAAATAAAAGCAGTTCTTAGAAATTATGTCAAGTTAAATTTTTCTACAAAAAAAGCCTCCACTAAATAATAATAAAGCATATAGCTTTATTGTAAATTAGAGATTAATTCTCATAGAACTAATTGTCTTATTACTTTACAATATTATACAATTTGTTTAAAACATTTGAATTTAATTAAGATTATTAATGAGAGAATTGGCCAGAAACCAAAAGATACTTATAAAATAAAATTAAGGAAGAATTTTGTTTTATATTCCGAAGTAAATATTGTTTAGTATAGTTTACATTTCAAGTGCAATAAAATTCTTAACAAGAATGTTCACTTACAATTCAATAGCTAGTTACTCATTTTTCATTTAAAACGTAGGTACAACAAAATCAAACTTCTTCTTTTGTTTTGTTGAATAAAATAAAAAAATGAGAAGCTTTTCAGATGTAGAAAAAATTGGACAGTCATTAATTTTTAAAAACAAAACCAAATTCTCCAAAATTGAAACGATTAACAATAAAATTTTATTTAAAGAATTCTTTTTTTTTTTCAAAGTTAAGTTATAATCATTTTTGTTTTGCACGCGAAATGTTAACCGGGCTTTATTTCAATTATGGGAATGAAAGATTTGCACGAGATCAGGTTAAACCATTCTTGTGATAGAGTCTCCAGATATTTTATTCAGTTAACTTTAAAATTTGAGTCCAATATGATTGAATAAAATATTATCAAAATCGTACATTTTTGTCACTAGGAGTCAATGAAGAGCCGGGCAGAAGTGGCTTACAACTTTCAAAAATTGCTATGTGCGTATACAAAGTATAAAAGAATGGAGTCCAAACGGCTAATTTGAGATGCAGAGATACTCTCGGAGAGTTTGTCAATTTCTCGCAGTAGAAAGTAAGGTTTAAAAATTTGATTTGAGCTCTGAACCTCTGGAGTCTATCGCACTAACCATTTTCCATTACGTCTATTGTGCTACCATAAAAATAGGTTAAATATACTCTTTTCTGGTTCACTTCAACTTTAAAATAACATGTTTATTTGCTTCTTAGTAAAAATAAATATTTTTTTTTTATCACCCAATGCTTAGAGATCAATTCGTATTTCAAAGATCACTTACTAATAGAAAAACGCAACGTATGGCGTTAAGCATGGTCATATTTGATTCTACGTTGAAACATATTCAATTTTAGGGTGAAAACTGTTTGTTTTCAAAGTTGACAATGAAATTTTTTCCACTACAATTTCAATCAAAAGTTGGTTTGTAAAAAATTGTAATATTGTAAAAAATTCACTCGAAATTCGTTTTCGGATAAATTTAAGGGTGGAATAGAAATAATAGGTTCCTTATTTTGTATGTAGGAAAATATTTTTGCGCTCTAATATCAAAGCTTATCTCAAAATAGTTAAATGAAAGTGGTTTTCTTTGATTTATTGTTCTCAATGTACATATATGACATTTTATCTTTGGGAAACGTTATAACATCATTATGAATTCATCTAATTTCTAAGTTATCGCATCTGTATTAAAAAAAGAGATATGGTCGTAATGACCAGTTTTCAAATAAGGACCATTATTTGCTTCATGCAACGATTAAAAGTGCTTCAGGAGACATCGAATTTTTAAAATCAAGTTTTGCAAAATGTTTTAAAAAATTCGCATGCACAAGTTTAGAAAAAAAGTCTAACATATTATGTAGGTGCTACATTGAGGCACTTCATAGTATTAAGGACAACAAAAATTTGCACGAGTAACGTCCACGCTTTAGGGAAGAAGTGATCTCAGCTTTAAAAGAAGTGATCTCCGAAATCTTTGTTTAACTGGTGTTCATGTCCATGAACATCTGAGCTATGTAGCACTGTGGCCGTTTATGCAAAAGTGCGAACGTGCTTGCAGTATTGCATAACTTTTATACAACTATGTTTATCACCATAGTTCAAACTTTTTATACCTACAGTAGGTCTTGCGAGCGGTTCGCCCAATCTACTTTTGCAGAAACCATGGCTAACGGGGAAGGTATGTTATGATATAGAGGTAGGGTAGGGGCATTCCAATTGAAGATATAGGCGAGCTAATTTGTGTGCCCGTAAGGAGATTTATCTTTGAAGCGCTAGATCTCCGATATTCTGGCAGATAATTTAGATCCTTTTGATCGATTTATATTTATGATCATATCGCTAAATGTCACAATCGTGGGAACTTTCCGAACTCCATAGGAAAGTTGGCAGGGTCTATCTAAGTATTAAAACCAATTCAGTATTTATAGGACGTGCTTAAGCGATAAGTTAGTGACAGCACTTTAGACCTCAGGGATAGACAAATGGGAAAGAATCCTTCAGGATACAGTCAATAAACTCATCAAGTCATTGAGAAATCCATAAAAAGCTGTCATAAGAGCTAAGGAGGCAATACAAAATAAATTGCTCTTCATTTTGTCTAATATATGTATGTATGTTAAAATCTCCTGATGCCCAAATTGGAATGCTTGATGCATATAATTTTTGTTCAATGAATTTCTTGGTCTGAAATAAAAATTTTATATTATATGTATTAACAAAAAAATTAAAAGCTCTAAATTGCCGCCCTCCCAAAACGCTGCTCGGGGCCTATTTTCCCATTTCCTCCCTCGCTACGCCACTGCCATTGGCACCTACTAGCCTGAAAATGTATGGTTATTGTGAAACATCATTTAAATTTGTGATCTTCTATTCTTATTAAAATCAAGTAAGATTTTGATAATATCATAATAAATTAATTTTTTTTTTGGAACTCGCAAACTAAACCAACTACCTACCCTCTTATTTTTGTAGGTATATGCTTTGAAATTTTGATTAATAATTTAAAATATTTAAAGAAATAAGCGAAAAAAACATTTCGTTTTTTTTTCAAACTAAAATCCATGCACAAATACAGTTTTCATAAAGAAGTGAATAAATGAAATTTTTATAAATATTTTGTACCTTATAGCGCCAGCACCTTCCATCTGCTGTCGATCTAAGGGTGGATCGAAAATTTGTTCACGATCCTCTTTGGATAATTCCAAATCAGCAAATTGGTCTAATTCGGATGTCATTTTTGTGTTTTATACTTTATATTTCTTTATGTTTCAAAAAGTTTATAAATAATATATCAAATAACGTTTGACTTTCACACTTGTTTTTTTTTTTTAACTTTACAAATAATGAATAGAAAACAAGGTTCTTTTTGATAAAAAAAAAAATAGTAAACAACTTTGGAGTGACACACTTATTTCTATGACTTCTTTTTTTTACACAACAATTTTTTTTAGAGGGTTTTTAATAAATATTTTCCTTTTTGTTATAACTTTTATTTAGAAGGGAGCATTCAATTTGCTGTTCATGTTGTTTATTTTTTAATTCAATATTTTTTTACACGTTAATTTCGAAAAAGGAAAATCTAAAATGAAAAAAATAAAAGAAAAATATTTTGTTATTGATAATTTTTTTTTTTTTAATTTTTAAATTTTTGTAGAGATACAAAAAACGCGATTAATTTAAAATATAAAAAAAATAATTGTTGTTTTTTGTTTAAATTTATCCACAAGTGTATACAAAACAAAAATTTAAAAAATAAAGTCATAAAGTTACGTATACACAAGGGAGAGGACAAATTTCGAGACATAAAAGTGGGAGGAACAATAAAAATAAAGTCACGTTCTATTGTTATTTTTGTGCTTCTCTGTTGGGCGCCAGTTATGTATTAAAGAGAGGGAGAGTCGGCGCCATAATGAGATCTCCTCTTAAAATTTATTAATAAAGTAGGTCTTTTGTGCTTTTTCAATAAATTTGTATTAGTATGTACCTAGAGCGAATTTAAACAACAAAAAAAAATCAAAGAGAACGAATTGTTTATACAAAATAATACAAGTATCACTTAATAGTAACCCGGTGCGATGTGTCAAAAAAATGCAAATCCCATTTGATTAGATTTGATAACACTGACAGTAACAATGATATCTGTCAAAGTGTTGAGAGGTTTTAAACAGTGATGATGATGGCAAAAACTCAGCTGACAGTTGAAGTAGGGGCTGCTGAAAATTGTAGATATTATGGAACAGCCATTACAGCGGGTCTTTCATTGATCGATTTTCAGTGTTGTTTTTTTAATCCTTATTTCGAGTTCGACTTTGGTCTCTGTGACACCATCACTTATCTCAATTTTGTGACTGTTCATAGATTGACGGTCATGACTAAAAAAATTATTAGTATGTGGGAGACGACAACGACAACGAAGTGGGTATTATTCCTTTCTCTATTTTTTATTTTTGTATATGAGAATATGCCAAATTCCCCTACACTTTTATGTTACGGTGTAGGTATTTTATTTAAACACACTCTCACTTTTACTTGGCCCATCAACTTTCAATGAAGAAAACGCGGAGAAAAATTTGGGTTTTTGTTGGATATTTCATTTAAATAAAATAATTTTTTTTAACATTTTTCTAGTTTGGGAAGTTGGTTATTTTATTAATATTTTATTTTAATCCACATTTATTGGTATCTAAATATTCCGACTTGAGAAAAAACCTACTTTTATATTTTTTTTCCAATTTTAGTTTGATTTGTTTTTATGTTTTGTTTTTGATAATTTTTTTTTATACAATAACAAATCACGCAACCCGAAATAATAAATTTTTATATTTTTTGTAAAACAAAAAAAATAACACAAAATTACAAAAAAAAAAAACGGTTAGCCGGAGAACGGGGGAAATGTGAATTTTTTTGAGAAATGAGAAAAAAGAGGCACACGGAACTGCGTTTCGTACGCTGCTCTCTGTTAGGAACGTTTTTTGACACTAAACGAGAGCGCTCAAATACAAAACTCATTGGGCTACCAAACTAAACGAAAATATTGCTTGTATTTTTTTCTTTTCCATCTTCACACGAAGTATTTTTGACAATGTGTAAAATTTTTGGATCTCCGGGTGTGTATACGTATACCGTCACTATCCGAATTTGTGTTCAAGTATTTGTAACAAAAACAAAATGTGAATCGAAAAGTAAGACTTTAGAGCTCTCCATCTTCGACATATTAACCACCATACAAACATTGCCAAGAGTGCCCATGCCCAAGTGTAAAACTCAAGAGAAGAGTGAAGAGGCAACCCCAATAGAAAAATGTTAAAACAAGTACAAGAAGAAGAAGAACGGTGGTTTCTAAGCAAAGACAATTTTTGGCAATTTCCCCTCGCATGGTTTTGATAGTAGTTGAGCTCACTCACACAAGACCATTTTGTCGTAAGTAAAGTTCACTTGGAGTAATAGTGCTGAGTTGAAATTGTGTGTTGGAAATGAAAAAAAAAAAAAACGGCGAAGGAGCTGCTGCCATTTGTTTTACACACCATCATACACCCGAAATTTGTCGGTCTTAGAAGAAGGAAGAAAAGAAGACCAAAACTTCACACCGCAACCCGCAGAATACACCAACGATATACCATCATCATCAACATCGTTATCCTTATCCTTGTTGTATGTTGTGCAGGGTTGTTGGTGAAGGGAAACGGAGAGAACGGAAAAAGGAACCCTTGGCCTTAGCCTTGTTTAGAATCAAAGTACTTCTTGTAAATTTTGTTCCTTTTGTGCCTATTTGGTTTTTTTTTCTCTATTTTCTTCTTTCGTGTCTTTCTTTCTTCCTTTCGCCTCCTGTTTATTGCGATGGTGGTGGTCTCGTTTTCTAATACCTATTGGAATTTTTCGTTTTAGAAAACTCGTTGTGCGAAAAATGAAGAAGCAATACAGATTTGTTGAACTTCCTTGGCAGGATTATAAGATGAATATTATTTTTTTTTTTAATAAGATCAATTTTTTCATGACTATTTTTGCATCTCTAAATATGTTCTATATTCAATAATGAATACTTAATTTTCCTTGAAGTTCAGTGTTCTTCTTGAGCTAAACAAAATTCTTCTAATAAGTTAAAAACCACTAAAAACAACTCCTTTCGGATTTAATTAAAGTTTACTAACCAAATTTAATAGCTATGCTGTCAAGCAACTGAACAACAGGTTTATTGTATATTTAATTACATGGGTTGAGTTTACTATGAAGATAAAAATTCATTAAGGATAACTAACACTGTGTTAACCGAAATGCCCTATGAAATTGAGGCCTGGTTGTTATTTCAGTCATAGCGAAGTGCTTTATTTAGTCAACCTTACTGCTTTGGAAGATTGATTACATACAAGCAATGAAATAAAACTAGCCAGAACATACCATTTTTTTTTTTTAATAATTATTTATTTCCAAAAATATTTAAATCCTAAACCAAAAAAACAATCTGATTTTCATCATATTATGACACAACCTGCAGTTTTGCTTGCACTGTCTTGAAGGGAAAAAAGAGCTTGATCTTAATCATACACATATCAAAATGCTTTGTAACTTTTAATAACTGAATTATGCAGTAATTAGAATCCTGATATGTTAAGCAGGAATAGTATACATATTTTTTATATATTAATTAATTTAATTTTTAAAGTTTTATTTTATTTTGTTTTATTTTATTTTATTTTATTTTATTTTATTTTATTTTATTTTATTTTATTTTATTTTATTTTATTTTATTTTATTTTATTTTATTTTATTTTATTTTACTTTATTTTATTTTATTTTATTTTATTTTATTTTATTT
Organism: Episyrphus balteatus; assembly: GCF_945859705.1. Lineage (NCBI taxonomy): Eukaryota > Metazoa > Arthropoda > Insecta > Diptera > Syrphidae > Episyrphus > Episyrphus balteatus. The sequence continues at coordinate 55,245,493 of NC_079135.1, read as the reverse complement.
TATTTTATTTTATTTTATTTTATTTTACTTTATTTTATTTTATTTTATTTTATTTTATTTTATTTTATTTTATTTATTGAAATAATTCTCAATTTTATGAATTGAAAATCCTCGAATTGAATGAAGATGAATTTAGTATACAATTAACTATACCTAGGTATTTGAAAGCCAGAAATATCTTGGTAAGGTACATAGGTTCTTGATTCATCCCGAAAACCATATTTCTCATAGGATCCAAGGAGAAGGATCCAATGATTTTGCTGATGGAGGATGGTATTTAAGATTAAAAACTACTCGTTCATCTCATGAAAGCGTACATCTGTGGCAAATTTTTGTTCAATTCTAGTTAAATATGGTCAAAATATATTTTTTCAATTACTTACAATCATAATATTGTGATTGTGAATTTAGGATATTTCGGAAGTAAGAGAAAAAGACTTTTTTAAATAAAATTTGTATATTAAATTCCATAAAAAAAACATTGCCCTACAAATTCATTTGTGTGTACCTACATCTATTTTTTTCCTGTTCGTTGGGGTTCCTTCCGAACCAAGAATTTTTGATATTATCATTCATTGCATATCAGTCTATGACTAAAATACGAAAATAGTATCGTCAATAGTCTTCATCTTTTATTTTCTTAGGCCGAACATTTAGTAAGAAAACTCTAAAGAGACTGATCCAAATCGAATTGAAAGTAGTTTTTCCGTTTTCTTTCCCCTGCACGTGGTTTTTGTTTACTGTTTACTATTATGGTTCGCACGCACGCCCACCCGCGCCCGCCCGTCTAGAGCGTATATATGTATATATTTTGTTATAGACGTGCGAGCGCAGTGTTTTGCTTGCGATCGTGCATGCGTGTATTTTAATGATTATGTTTATTTTTATAAAGGAATTTCTGATGTTAATTATATAGTATGTGGGGCCCTAGCCCTAAATGTTGGATTCCCTTTTGCAAAAGTCAACTTTGAATACAGCGTTGCCAAATCAGACGTTTTTTCATATTTCTAATAGATCATCAAGAGATGTATTTAATTGGAAAAAGAAAACAAGAGGGGGAAATGAAGCAGTGCCTTAGACTTAATGGAGGTTCTATATATATGTAAGCTGTATTTTTGTATGACCAATATATGTACATAGATTAAGATTACAAAATAAAACCTACAGGATCAATATTGAAACTGATTTGTAGGTATATATTTTTTAGTACTTAGTTGGGCAAAAAAGTGAAATTTTCTTTAAAACTGATGCAGCTGAGTAAAATTTTTTTAATGCATTTGGTAGCAGGGTTATTCAAGGTTCCGTAACAAAAGAAAAAATTGATAAAAATTAAGATTTGTAGTCACGGCACATAAAAAACCGTCACAGGGTGACTATTTTTTCGACTTTTATTCAAATGCCCAAAACTCACAAAATATATGGCTTCGATTTTTTTAATTATTTTTCTGATAACTGTCACCACCTACCCTATCTACCGTTTTCGTTTCGACGTTAACTTTTGGGACACCCTGTATATGTACTCATCTCTTTTTCGCTAATATTAGTTTATTTTCCAACACTCCAACTTATGCTCCCTCCATCTTTAATATTTACCCTTACTGACTTACAAAAGACATCCGTTTATCAAACTAAAAAAACTTAATTTTGGCATTTGGCTCAATGAAAATGATACCAATTGAGAGCCTAGTGTATTTATAAATCACGGCTATTGATTGAATGAAGTACTTTTCAATTAAATTGCCTGAAAAAAAAGCCAGAAAAAGTTGTTTTTTTGTTTTTATAAGTATCTGGCAATGTTGGCAATGCATTGTGAGATGGCATACGGAAGGTACATGTAGAGAATGAAAATGCTACTCATCTAATATTATATAATGGGGGGCCATTCAGGAGCGGAACTGATCGTGCGGAAATGGGAAATATTTTTAGAAATTATAAATAACAATTGGGGGAAGACAAAGAGAGCCATACAATTATGTTAGAAAATATCAGCAAGGAATGTTTCCCTATATTGAGGGCATTGCACTTACATACAACTATAAATCACCGAATATATGTATGTTTATATTTAAAACGAATTTTTCCAATGAAAACCAATGTATGTATTATTTTTAATTTGGTTGCTTACTGGAAATATTTTTTTTAACAAAAACAAAATTAAACAATATATATTCAAACGATTTCCTAAATTAAATAAGTGGTAGGTATAGAATGCCAAAGGATTCGAAGTAACAGCTGTTTAATAGTTAAATTCAAATATATAAATAATAATTTAAGGTTTTAAAGAAACTAACAGTGATTTATTATAGTTGTAATTAAAAAACGTTGAGGTTTATTACAACATTTCTCAAAGAATTTTATCTTTTGAATTTAAATTCGATCTCAGAACTGGAAAAGTCCTTTTTCTTTTTCATAATTTGCTTTTAAATTCTTTAAATTTATTGCTGATTTAATAAATATGTGGCAGGATAAGAGATCAGGAAATAGAAATCTTGAGAAAAATATAAAGTAGGCATGGGAATAAATGCAAAGCTCCCGAAAATATGACAGAAAAACGTAATTTTTATAAAATTATTCTTCGAATATCTAGAAAACTAAAGGTTATCTCAAAAAAATCAGTAATACAAACATTTTAAGAATAAAATTACAAACTAAATCAAACAAAGCTATCACTGTTTGTTTAATAAATCGAACATTCATATTTTATCTAAAAGTATCTGCTTTCATATGCATTTTACTTCTTAGATAAATGCAGTAGCTCTAGCACTCCAATAAATTAAAAAAGAGTTCAATTAACTATTTAGTTAAATTTTAAATTGCTTAGCTTAGAATTCATTTGAAGGTTGAATTGCTATTTGTTTGGATTATCAACTACACCATGTAAGCTCACAGTTCTAGATATTTATGTCTTATATAATTAACAACACACCTCGTATACCTAGGTTCTTTTTAAACCAAAAGCATATTCTTTTAGTGTCCTAAGAATTTAGTTGATAAATACAGTTTGGTAAGTAATTTTAGACTCAAAAGTTTGAAAAAATCATTTTGGTTCAACTGAGTAATAAACATAAATAAATTAAGACATGACAAAGTTTGTTGTGCGTCTATAATGTAGGTACTATATTATGAGATTAATTTTTTAACATTAATTTGATTTTGAACTAATAAATTTTTGCAAATATTTGGATCATTAAAAATTTTAGAACATTGTCGTGGACATTTAGTTTAGTTAAAACGAAAATTATAATAATTTTAACTATCAATATTTTTTTAGAATAAGAAACTTTCGGTGATTATTCTTTTCTTTATATTTTCTTTGGTTTGGCTTTTGTTGTTTAACTTATTTCGTGTTTATTTGGTATTGAAATTTCATAAGAAGGCAACTGCACTACTTACATTGTATGTAGTTAGTGCAAACTATAAACAACGTTTTGCCTTTCTATGGCATATTCAATATAAAATGATGCCACACAACCTCAAATAATAAAAAAAAACTATAAAAAAATTAAATTTCTTTTGAAAAAATCTAAAATAAAAAATCTTTGGTTCAGACCTTCATAATTCTAAAATTCATTGTTACTCCAAAATAAAAAATAATAAAAAAAGTACAACCACTTATGTAGGTACCTATGGTTTCTATTTTGCATCTGAACACGCACTTTATTTGGGTCTTATGTTGACTATTGTCAAAACATACTCGTAAGTAAATAAAACAAAATCTCAAGTAATGATTGGTGTTGTTTCCAATCGACAAATTTCCCTATCATTTATGATATTCCTTGCAATGCACATTGCACATGCCTTTGTTTTTTTTTTTTTACCCGAGCTACGACTCCACCTTCAAATAAAAAGTGACCATAGGATTAAAAATCTAGTCAAAAGCCTATCATCGAGGCTTTTTGATAATCAAAAAAGAGGGATTGCATATGCAGCCACTATTGTCATGGACATGACCCTTGTTTCTTTTCAAAAAGAGGATATACGAAATGCAACATGATAGGAAACATAACGCCACCATATAAACCCGTGTAGGTATATAGAATTCCTGCAATCAATCTGGCTGTAAGCAACAATACCCAATAGGATAAGTCTGTGCTCGCCATGTCCATGTCCTTACCAAGTCCATAACAAATCCCATCATCATCCCTTCATCTATTCCGTATGCTTCGCATTTATGCAAATTCAACATTTCCCCCATCAAGTGCAATTTGTTTCTTTGGTGCTGCTGATGTTGCACTTGTAGGTATCTATGCAAGAGTCCATTCAAATGCACAAGCACACGAAGCTGATGAGGATGACGATGAATCTAAAAGTACAAGGCAAGACCAAAAACGGGTGGTGGTGCGGCGCGGCACAAGACGCATGCGTGCCAAGTGCAAGGCAAATGCATCAGCATTCATCCAAGTTAGTGTGATTCCTTGCAAAAAATCCTTTTATGCCTTGTTGCCCCTTCTCATTGAGGTGATGATAGGACCAGGACGCCCTCCGTTGCATTAATCGTAAAATGAGAACTTGTAACTGTATGTGGTGCGCATACCTTAAAACTGATGCAACGCAACGCAATGTGTTGTACGCTTGCCTTCCTTATCGACACGATACACCACTTCAGGCTATAGACACAGAATGCAATGGTGACATCAACTACAGTGCTGCTCCTTCCCTTGCCCTTTCTCCCTTGAGTTTAAAAACTAAATTTTTGCTGGCGATTCATTGGGCCTCGTGCCATGAGCCACCTTGTTGTGTGTAGAGCATCCTTTGTGTTATGATGTCCTACACTTCAGTGTGATACTGAAAATTGCATTTTTATGAATGGGTGAGAGTAAATTGTTGAACTTGTTTGATTACGTAGATGAGGCCTACTACAATGAATTAACTTTTATTGTAAGCAGTATGAAGATTAAGGTGATTTTTTTGTTGTTTTCTTTGGTTTCTCATTTTAAAAGGCGTAAGCGTAAGAGCGCAAAAAAGCATTGTCCGGGTTCTTTTCAATGAAAATGTATTTGATGGCGATTTCATTGTTGTAACGCAAGATAGTAACAGCAGAGACATGCTTTATTCTATATTTCTGAAATTAGGTTTTTGATAGAAAGGTTGTTCCAAAAAATAAAAAAATGTTAATTGGAACCTTAAAAAAGATTGTTTTGCAACTGTTCTTTTGTAGTGTTTTCACCAAACAAATACAAAATAAAACGTCATAGCCGCAAAGATTTTTTCCACAAAAATCTACTTTCTTTTGTCTATAACTTTGGAGATAAACCTACAGATGAATAAGCAATTTAAGAATGGCGAATTTAACCTGTGGTCTCAGCGCGGCCTTGCCCCTAAAATCGGAACTGATAACGATTTTTAATAGTATTGTTTCTTCCTGTTTTCAATAACAATCTTTTCGACTAAAAAAAGTTCGGGACAATTTCAGAAGAGTGAAAAATGTGTCAAAATATGTATATTAATATTTGGAGGTAACTCCGGAGAAACAGCAAATAACTCCCCCAAATTCCTTCTGAAGGAATGCTGTATGCGGGGATTTTAAACACACTTCAAGCCTGGAGTTTGTTTTTAATCGAACTACATCTTCATAAATATTGAAATTGAAAGGAGAATTCTACATTAACGACCTGGGTTGAAGTGAAAGAATAAGTGGTGGTCAAAGGCGTTGCTCCATTTGCCGGCACTCAAATGAAAAGATTAATTTGGTTAATGTAAACGCAAGTGTGGTAAGCTAGTAAAAGGGGAACCTTCTTGATTGCTGCTTTACCAACACCTTTTTATAAGTTCAATGGTTCAACAATGGTTTCAAAACTATGTATCTCATTCAAAGTTTAGAAGTGTCTCAAAATTTTTCATTTTTATGATTCCTTCAAACAAATATAAATTATTATCTTTTAGTTTGAGAAAAAATAGTCCTCGCAGCTAGGCTCCAGTATCCATTACAGTTGGGCCCAAGTGCCCAACAAACAATATCCCTTCTATAAAGCTTTACAGGAGCTACATTACCACCTATAAAGCTTTATAGAAGCAAATTTGTGTTGTTCGCTTGTGACTTGTGACACATTTATCTCTCCTCCACTTCATCCATCGATGGGCTATGTGTAGTTGGCACCCCAAATGCTAATTTTCTTTTCAAACCTGCCTGGTTCGATTGCAAAGGGTTAGTTCAGAATAGCCCAACTTTTTTTTCTTCAGCCCATCCTTAGTTCTAGTTCTAGACTTATAACGAATTTAATTACTTTTCCCCCTAAAAACCACAAAAAATAATTTTTTTTTGTTAAGTGTAAAAATCGTTGATTTAACACTGTGGTTCTTTTGCCCAAGGTTAACACAGCCTAAACCACCATTTATTTTCGTCATCCCAACTTTACTTGGTTATAAAGGCCAACTAGTTTCATTTATTTTTTAGAAGAAAAAAATATTACGCATACACCACAGTGACCTTTTTAATTTATAATTTGGAATAAGTAAATCCCTTGGTGTATGCATTGCTGCGACTCAAATGTTATTTTTTTGATTAAGAATTCTTACTTGATTGAATATAGTCCATATAAAATAAATTATAAGAAGCTTAAGTTGATTTGTTTTATTTCATTTTAAAATTGAAAAAATACAAATATTTTTTCAAGTGTAAATATCAAAAATTTTTTTGGTTTGCCATATGAGGACCTAGAAAAGCTACATGATAAGCATTATTATATCCAAACTTTTTTCAAGAGGTACAACACATATAAAATGGTGTATGATGTGATTTCTTTTTCATCTCACAAATAGTACTTTTTAAACCTTTCTCAACTAATTAATTCCAACAAATTCCATCATTTTTTTCGTTAGCCTACCCTTTGTTCAAAAATTATGAGAAAAAACTTCTTTCAAATTACCAACTTCTTAATACGTAATCAAAAAAAATTTTTTTTTTCAGTGTAAAAAATTTCCTTTTTACACTTTTTCTCAATTAACCATGGTGACTCCAACAAATTACGTCACTATTTTTCCTTAGCCCACCCATAGTTCAAAACCATGTGGATTTCTTTTTTCCAAATTACAAATTAAAAAGTTCACTGTGGTGTATGCGTACTATTTTTTCTCTAATATAATTATAATAGGTAGGTACTTCACTTACATATGAACTTTTTTTTAGTGTTTTTCAAAGTTCGTGTTCCTCATTACTTCAAAACTACTGCGCCGATCTTTTTGAAGTTTTGAACACTGTTCCCAAGTAACAATTTCAAACCTCGGTTACAAAATAACCAAAGTTATAAAATAACTGCAAATAACCGCGGTCATAAAGCGGCTATAAACGGGTTGTTAAAAGTCTGTGGGTAATTTTAGGTTAGAAAAAAAACCCAGTATTTTCGAAGGTTTGTTTTGGGTTAAAATTATACGTAAAATAAACTTTTAAGTCATAAATTAGTTTCAAAAATTCCATTTTTAAACTAAGGAAATATTTTGGCTATTTATTTACTTTTATAAAACCCAGGTTACATTCTTGTTATTTTTTCAACCCAATTTTTTTGGTTAAATTATAACCTCAGTTTGAAGTTGGTTTTAAAATAACCAAATTTCTTCAAAAGTTTCAGAAAAGTATTTTAATAACTCGTTTTTGACACAAAGTCATAAATAAGTTTTTAAACAACTTCTAGATTTGTTTTTTAAGGGTTAAAAAATAACCAAATTTTGACTCCAAGTTTGAAGTAAGTATTTTAATAACTTTTTTTTCGCACAAAAAGTTGTTTTTAGGTTAGAATTTAACCAAATCTGATCTCAAAGTTTTAAATAAGTATTTTAATAACTCTTTTTTTACCCAAAAAGTTATTTATTGGTTATAAATTAACCAAATTTTATCTATAGTTTGAAACGAGTTTTTAAATTACTCACTTTAAGATGGAAGTTGTTTATTGGTTTAAGATTAACCCATTATAAATCCTAAGTTTAAAGTAAGTTTCTAATTAACTTGTTTATTTGTCTTTTATGGGCTAAAAAATAACCAGATTTTCATTACAAGTTTCAAGTAAGTATTTAAATAACTCCTTTTTTACACAAAAAGCTATTTATAGACTAGAAATTAACCAAATTTGACCTTAAGTTTGAAACGAGATTTTAAATTACTGACTTTTTACCATTAAAGTTGTTTAGTGGTTTAAAATTAACCCATTATAAATCCTAAGTTTAAAGTAAGTTTCTAATTAACTTCTTTATTTGTCTTTTATGGGCTAAAAAATAACCAGATTTTCATTACAAGTTTCAAGTAAGTATTTAAATAACTCCTTTTTTACACAAAAAGCTAATTATAGACTAGAAATTAACCAAATTTGACCTTAAGTTTGAAACGAGATTTTAAATTACTGACTTTTTACCATTAAAGTTGTTTAGTGGTTTAAAATTAACCCATTATAAATCCTAAGTTTAAAGTAAGTTTTTAAATAACTACTATAAGTACGTATAAGTTTTTAATCAACTCGTTATTTACCTTTTAACAACCCTGGTTATTTGTCAACTAAGTTCCAACCCAATTTCAACTAACCAACAACTCTCCACACATACACATTCACCATACTCGAGCGTCGCGCGTCGCCCATCATATTTTTGACTCTCATTTTTCTCAGATCTCTCAGTATTCTTTTGTGGCTGGTTGTGACAAGTTATTGTGCGCGAAAGTTATTGTGAAAAAATATAAGTTAAATTTTAAAAAATATCTATCTGTGAAAAATTATTAAGAGGTAAGTTATTTGTTTATAATTTATTTTAAATATTAAATATTGTTGTTTATGTTGAATCGGACTTCCTTTTATATGCAAATAAAAATCTTTATTTCATACTATTTTATTTTTTATTTTATTTGCATATAAAAGGAAGTGACCAAAAGAGCCCGATTCAAGATAAACATTAATAGTTCAAATAATTGGTCAAATAATCATTAATTTAATTAAATATTGTTATATGTTTATAATTTATTTTAAATATTGTTTGAAAAATAACTTCTGAGTTTGAAAAATATCTTCTGAGTTTAAAAAATAACTTCTGAGTTTGAAAAATATCTTCTGAGTTTGAAAAATAACTTCTGAGTTTGAAAAATATCTTCTGAGTTTGAAAAATATCTTCTGAGTTTGGAAAATTCTGAGTTTGAAAAATATCTTTTGATTTTGGAAAATAACTTCTGAGTTTGAAAAATATCTTCTGAGTTTGGAAAATAACTTCTGAGTTTGAAAAATATCTTCTGAGTTTGGAAAATAACTTCTGAGTTTGAAAAATATCTTTTGAGTTTGGAAAATAACTTTTGAGTTTGAAAAATATCTTCTGAGTTTGGAAAATAACTTCTGAGTTTGAAAAATAAATAAAATAACTATTTTCAAAGTCGTTTTTAAACTCCAGCTTATCTTAGACTGGGGTTTATCCAATGTTATTTGAATAGGATAAACCCCAGTCCCTCTTAGTAACAGCTGAGATAGCATATTAGTTCTTTCACTAACCGTATTACTTTTTTTTTGCAGTTATAGTAAACTCTTATTTTAAATTGTTTATAGGCCCCAGCACCAGTACCCAATTCAAGGAACTATAGTCCAAAATAGACGAAATTTTGGAAAGACAGCGTTCCACTGAGGTGAAGGTGCAGGCCATGCAAGGAATGCTGGAGGCATTCATGGCGAAGTCCGAAGTTTCGGTCAATTTGTTGGCGTCCAAAATTGAAAATGACAATGCAGAGGAAGTGGATGAGGAACTGCAACTTGATGAAATTTTCCCACTTACCTCTGTCCAACAAAATGAGGAAATGGAGGAAAAACTCCATCAAAATGGATTGTTAAAAAAAAAATTGGTAAGTACCAAAATATATGAAATATTTGAATTTATAATTATCAATAGATTCTATATTGATTTCATTTTCATTTGTTACTTCTCTAAAAATATTAAGTTTATGTTAATAGGTTATTTTTATCCTGAAATCTTTGAATGCAATATAACACAGACCAATAAAATTGATTTTTTTTAAATTTTCTTAAACAAAGCCACTTTTGATGTGCTGAACTAGAATTCGAAATCAGAATCTTCCTGCCAGCCCTCGTTTTTGAGATAAATTAAAATAAAAATAATAACCTGGAATATCTCATAAACGAGAGCTGGGACTGTGCCTACATCAGCTACATTTATTTCAACAAATGATTTTAACAAATAATAAATAATTATGTCACACTTGTCGTCTCCTTTCTTCAGAGAAGTATTCAGCTTTAATTCAGAAAATTTAAAAGTTTAGGAGTCTGTGTCATATTGCACTCAAAGATGCGAAACTTAACACACTTTAAAGCACATTATTTTTAAAACATATTTTTGTTTTCTTTCAGGTCCGTAAGTTGAGCTCATATGGGGGGGTCAACGGAATGAAAACGATCCGCACTATTTGCAAGTGCATTTTTACAGATCCACTACTGGCAGAACATTCTTGGCTGGGGACTAATGCCAAAAAAAGTTTCAGCCAATACAAGTTCCTATATAAAACTATATTGGAAGCGGTCCGATCAAGGTACCCCACCTATAGTGAAGCCGAGGGTGCTTCATTTTTTAAAGGGTTTTTGAAGCAAGCCCCATTTCGAATGGGAAAACCGTCCACGTAAGTTAAAAAATAAAATTATAATCAACATTTAAGTTAACATTTTTCTCTTTACAGAAATACCAGTTCCAACACCAGCTCCTGCCTCTGACGGGCAATCCACAACATAATTAAGTTAAGCTATTTTTTATTTTTAGCTTTAGTTTTACTTTTACTTTAAGTTTTAGTTTTAGTTTTACTTCATTAAATAATGTTTCACTAAACTTAAATTTCAGCGTTCTTATTTCAAATATTAAATTTTCAGCTGGAAAGAATCTTGTGGTTTTCAGCATGTTGGTAAGCAAACATTTTATAGGTTTTTTAAAATCTGTAAATAAGCGGTTATAAAAAAGCCGTGAAATAACATTTTACAGATTTTATAAAAAACTATAAATAAACGGTTATAAAAAAACCGTCAAGTAACGTTTATTACAGGTTTTATAAGAACCTGTACGAAGTTATTTACAGGTTTTATAAAAACTGTAGGTAAACGGTTATAAAAAAACCTTCAAATAACGTTTATTATAGGTTTTATAAAAACCTGTACAACGTTTATTACGGGTTTTAAAAAAAACTGGAGGAAAACGGTTATAAAAAAACCGTCAAATAACGTTTATTATAGGTTTTATAAAAACCTGTACAACGTTTATTACGGGTTTTAAAAAAACTGGAGGAAAACGGTTATAAAAAAACCGTGAAATAACGTTTATTACAGGTTTTATAAAAACCTATAGGTAAGAGGTTATAAAAAAAACCGTAAAATAACGTTTAAAACTGGTTTTATAAGAACTTGTTATATTACAGGTTTCAAAAAAACCTGTAATAACGTAAATTACAGGTTTTATAATAACCGTAGTAAAACGGTTATAAAAAAAACCGTCAAATAACTCAGTACAGGTTTTTTTTAAACTGTATATTAACGGTTTGTAAACGGTTATAAAATAGCCGTAAATGGTTTATTTCAAGTTTTTCTTTAACCAAAAATAAACAGTTATTTAATAACCGTAAAAATTAGGTTTTTAAAAACCCAGTATTCGTAGAAAAAAGTGGGTTTTTTAAAAACCCGATTTAGACAAAGTTAAAAAATAACTGACCATTTTCGGTTGTGGAGACGTTTCTGGAACGTTTTTAAGACGTTTTTTTAACGAGTTTAGTAACTTATCCGTTAAATAACCAGAGTAAATATCCGGTTTATTTTCCGCTTTTTAACCACAAAATGTTATTTGGGTTTCGGCACATAGTTAACGAGAGCTGGAGAGCTTTTTTCAATTTGTTTCAAATTATTTTTGTATGACAATAACAAAAAAAAAAGCCTAAATAACGTTTTTCCTTTTAAAAACGTGAAACTTTATAAATTAAAATTTCATAAAACCCACCGTTACTTGGTGAATGCTTTTATTTAAAGAATGAACAAATTGATGTTACGAATTCAACAACAACAACTTATGGGGATACCGCAATTCTACTTTTTTCCAAGACACGTCCGAATACTTAATTACTGGCACTGCCGTATTTTTTTTGAATATTTCTTCGTAAAAATCTATCCTAATATTCTTCCAATGTCATAGACTTTTGGTTCTAATAGATATAATTCAATTGTGTTGTCGCTGGTTGGGGCAAAGAAACCCCTTCCTTTGGACTACTCTTTTTTTCAATCAAATAAAAAAAAAACACAAGTTGTGACTTTACTAACTCTTGTACGTTAATAAGAGGTTAAGAAAAAAAAAATAATATTTTAGTCAGTTTGACAGTTAAAAAAAAACCTAAAAAAACTGGAGGAAAGTAATCACATTACGTTAATTAAAAAGTTATAGGTCAAATTTATTCAAATCCGTGAAACCAAAACCGATTATTTCATTTATAAAGCCTTTATTACAATATGTAACACGGTGCTCACATAACCTTCCCTCCGCCGATTTATTTTGACATTTCTATGTTGATTTCTCATTTGCATTTGACTGTGAGAAAGAGATAACCAAATGAGGCAGAAAATTTTAATTTCATTTAAAATCTTCGGACTCACATAGCTGTCAAAATGAAGCGGCGCGCGTAGTGAAGCTAATGTGAACTCGTCTAGGACATATTATTCAAATCGTGTTTGACAAAATTAGCTTGTTTATAAATACCTTTTTATACCTATGTAGGTACTTAATTTTCGGCTAGAAAATTTTATTTTCCTCTTGGTGGGTCAGCCAAAACAAACAACGGTTTCAAGAAAACATTGGAGTTGGAACTAAAAACAACCGTTTTACTCTTATTTTACAACTATGTCCAGGTATGTCGTTTGTGCGCAGCAGTAGCTAAAAACTATTAATTTTGTATTTTAATTTTCAATATAGTATAAATGCACTAGATAACAATTTTCAACTTTTAAAAATTTTTCAGAGTCTTATCAAATTTTATGGATACTACCCAAATATCATTGGCTTCTTCTGTATTGTTGTAGCTCTTGTTTTTGAAATACATATTTTTATTTTTTATTGGGTAGGTACATGTTGATTCTAATTTTAAAGTCTCTTTTAAGGGTCTTTTTTTCAGAAAAAATTATATAAATTATAAAAAAATTCAATATAGGTAGTTGGTCTCAGAAAGCCTTAAAATTACATTTGTTTCTTTTTAGGAGTCGGAGTCTATTTTTGGAATTTCGGATGAATACCTAAGTAAATATATGAATTTTTATGCATTTTTGTGTATGAATAATTTAAACACAGAGTTGCTGTAGAATTCGTAATGTTTTTGGAATCAGTAAAATCAATTGAATAAGACATGGAGGAACATTTTTTTGTGTTGGGCAGTGTAAGTATTTATGTACCTACATATTTCCTAAAAAAAAACAAAACAATTAAAACTAAAATAAAACTTACTAGGTATAATTTAACGATTAAACCGGGTTGGGGTCAAAATTCTGCCGGGGTCAAAATTCTTTTGTCAAAATTCTGCTTTCAAAATTCTGCTTTACAAAATTCTGCTTTCAAAATTCTGCTTTTCAAAATTCTGTTTTTCAAAATTCTGTTTTTCAAAATTCTGCTTTTCATAATTCTGCTTTTCAAAATTCTGCAAAAAATTAAAAAAGGGTTTGGAAAATGTTAAAAAGCGCGCGCTTTTTAACATTTTCCAAACCTTTTTTTAATTTTTTGCAGAATTCTGTAAAATCATCTTTTTGAAAAATTATCTGCTTATTTGATTACTTACCTACATAATTTGTCATTTTTTAAATGCGAATTAATTTTTGTTTTATAAATGAATAAATTTGAAAATATTAAGAAAAGGTTTTTAATATTAAACATTTCCGAAAATAACTAAAAATTTATTAATTTATCAAATAAAGATGAATATCAAAAATTTGAATAAGAAAAGGAATATACAACATCGGTTCCAATTAGTATACATATTTTATTTGAAAGAAAGTCAGTATATGCATTTCAAAAAATATTTGCGACACTTAAATAAAAAAATTTAGGAAAGTACCAATGTTGAATTACATTAATGAGGTGTATTTTACTTTAGCCAGCGCATATGCTATAAAAAAAAAACAGAATTAGCAGAATTTTTTTGTTCAAATATAATGCTGGCAGAATTTTGAAAAGCAGAATTTTAAAAAGCAGAATTTTGAAAAACAGAATAGAAAAAAGCAGAATTTTGAAAAACAGAATTTTCGCTGAAAAAGCAGAATTTTGAAAAGCAGAATTTTGAAGCCAGAATTTTGACCCGATCCCGATTAAACCTTATTTCAAAGTAAAATTGCAGTAAACAGACTTGTTTATTAATTCTTCAATTGTGTCAAGAAAGAAATAACATTAAACGGTTATAATAAAAATATAAGGTTTGTTTTTCTTGAAACCATGCAGAAAGTGACTAAGTATACTTTCATAATTAAGGACACATATGTAGATACCTATATATTTTTTTTATTTCTTTTCGATTAATATTTGTCGGGCAGACAAAGTGGATGGTTCATTCATTAAAAAAAATGATTTCTCGTTTGATTTCTTGATTAAGTTGCTCGCAATCAACAAACAGCCCCAACCCCACTTCTACAAAAAAAATAGGTACGTCTATGTCATTTCATCAACAACACCAAACTACAATCTTTCATTAAAGCCCCCAGAGGGGGAGTAAAATTCACCAACCCTCCCAGTAACAATTTTGTTTGTTAAAAAATATATATTTTTTTACGTGAAAAATTTTGCTTGAGTCGTTGTCACTAATTTTGCAATGGTGTAAGTGAGATACTTATGATACAAGAGCTCTGTGATACTCTGCAGTGATGCAGAGTCTGCTATTTCTCTTGATTGTGTGTATTTTGAGACTATTTTAGTATTGAATTAACACCATTTATAGCTAAGCTGCGAGTGTTTTCTTCATGACCCTGACAATGGATTTCTTCCAAAAGTAAATTATTTCAATGGAAAATCATACTACGTTAAAGAATGTTCTGATATTGAATTTGTTAAGAAATCTCATGCATTTTTTTTTTTAATATATAGTGAGTAGGTAGGTAAGTATAATACACATTTATAAGTAAGTACATTTTTATAAATGTGTCGATTTATGAAGGATTTTCTATTTTTAAACTAGGTAGGTACCTACTTGCCACTTTCTATTGTCTGCCAACATCTAAAAAATTCCAAAGCTCTTTCATTGAATATACCTTCAAATGCGTATAATAAGTTTATTTAATGCTACATATATCTGATCGAAGCAGTATAATGTGTGTATCTGTGTGAGTTTTCTTATTTTGATAGATGTATAAGAGTTTAGTGTACCTATATCATTATTAAATTACATTCAAATATTCAAAGTTCAAAAACCTCAAACAAAGAGAGTCATTTAATTTTACTATTAAAGAGTGTACACATAAGCTTTAAGAAGCAAAAAAAAAAAAAACTAAACGACAAAGAGAAAAACTCGTGTTCATGAAATGAGATATATTTTTCTATAGGTGCTCTTATGTATGCGTCGTTTTTTTAGTTTTTGTTCAAAATGCAGCGTTTATTTTAATTTCATTTTATTTCATTTATTATATTTTGTTTAACTATTGAAAATAGGTTATTAAAAAGAATAATTCTTATAATTGTATACTGACAGGTTTTTAAAATAGGCAGTTTTAATATTAACTTTTTAAAGGGAATTAAATAAGTTGAATAATAGAATTAAAAAATATGTAGTTCTTTAGATATTTTCGCCATTTTATCGGGTCTTATGTTTGTTGCCATTGCGCCTGAATCATTTCAGTTAAAAACGATCGATTTATTCAACATTATTCAAGTAATTAATAAATAATTATATATATTTATTTATTATGTTCTATCAAACATATCTAGATAAATTTATTTTATTTCATTATAAGTTTATTTTTTTACAGAGAGAGTCGGTTTTTGCAGTATGTATCTTAATTAATTGAATCTACCTATATGTATAAATTGGAAAATGTCATATTTTCTAGTACCTACAAGAAAGAATTTTTAGAACAATAATTCTTAAAATTGTTGATTTAAAAACAACAAATTATTTTTCTATTTAAAAAATATTTTTCAAAAAAAAAGATGTTGTTATTGATCGCCGAAAAAAAAATATTTATTGGCACATAAAAACAAAGTTAAACAAATTGGTTGTCTTTAAAGTCAGTATACGGACGATAAATTGTACGTGATAACGTCATAAGAAAATACAAAAAAAAAAAAATAAAAGTATTGGCCTTCTTAGGAATCGAAACTTCGACCTCATGTGCACCTGAGCTGCTGACTTTATACATATTATTTGTATTGAATGTCTTAAATTGCACTTAGCCTCATAAGACTTGGCCTTTAAAATTAAATTGTAATTTATCGAAAGCGAAACCATATTGCTAAGGGGAAGTGGAAGGTACCTGAGTCACACTTTTTCGTGCATGGAGCCAGTGTTCATAAGACATTATCACCTCAGAAAGCTTTTGTATTATTATTTTCATTTAAGTCGATTGAATTCCTTACGAATAAGTCAAAAACGAAAAGGTTTCTATGACAAGTACCAACAGTTAATAACGGTTCAAAAATTTTTTAAGTACTATACGATCTTATTTATTGAAGTAAACATACAAATTTTAATCAAAATCGTTAGAGCCGATTTTGAGAAAATTAAGTTTTTTTTTTCATTTGGTTAGCGTTACCATAGATTCCTTAGGCGATCTGTAAAATGAATCAAGAAAAATTTCAAATAGATCTTTTGTGATGTTTAAAAATTACTTTTCTTAAGTAAACACAAATTGGATGATGAATTCAGCTATTAAATATTTATAAAATCAACAATAACGAATTGTGAGCTTCATAACTTTTCTTGTAGAAAATTGTATGATTTACTTATTTTGCATTTACCTAATAATATAATTTTTGGCAAAATACGAGGCAAAATTAAACAAATGATTCTCTGTCGATGTCAGTTATTATGGAATTAAAGGATCAATTATTTCAAAGTAATGAGGAAGTTGAACAAGTCAATGGTGCCCTTTTTTAATGCATTTTGAGATATTGGGGCACTTTGGATTCCATGCGGAAAGGTAGATACAAGAGTTTTTCTGTGTTGCAAATAAATGTTTGGTTGCATTTCAGATTACACTAAATAAAAAAAATACTCATATTAGATATGATATTCCTTTCGAACTCATTGAAATTAAGGCGACTTATTGGGGCTGATTGCGGTCCGCAAATAAGTTTACCATACTTCGCTGACATGGTTCCTTTCTTACTTAATTGCTGAATCTTCTACATTGATTTCTTAAACAGAAGTGATTTGATTTCATTTTCAAGCACTATTAAAGTATTAGGGTCAAAATCATGGAGGTGGGAAATTTCGATGACCGAATTCTTAAAAAATCAACTTTGTTTTATGATAAAAATTTTATGCTCAAATGTTCGCTTTAGCCATAATTTGTCGGTTCATGAACGGGCAGAGCACAAAAATGTATATTTTTCAATTTACTGCAAAACCCCAAAAATTAGTAGGTACTAGAAAAACGTTCCTCGAAATGGTGGTGATCTCTTCAAAACGACTTTAGGGGTTTAGAAATAGTATTAATGTGAATGATATATTATTATATTAAGATAGTGGGTCTTAAATAAATCAAATATAACTTTATTTCTTGGATCAGAGACCGATTTCAACAAAAAAAAAAAAAATGGTTATATGCACGTCCGAAACACTTAGGGCATAAGTCATTTTTTTTCTTTTGTTTTTTTTTTGTAACTTTTTTGATAAAAGTGTATATTACAGCCATACTTCGATAGGATACTGAGTAAAAAAACCAAAAAATGCAAAATTATGAGTGTAAGAATACATTATTTATTCAGATCCTAAGAGCGTTCCCGGAAATGACGTTTTGACCATAATTTATTTTTATTTTTTATGTCACAAAGTAAAACGAAATATTTTTGAGATTTTATTGTAGTGTAAATAAAATTTCAATCTAACTATACCCTATAACAAGCGTTCCCGGAATGACGGTTAATTGATGTACGCTACTTTGATATTAAACTAAAACTAGCTTCTTACATACATTTTATATATATCCATAAATATAAGCGTAGAATGATAAATCTATGTAGATATATAAAATCAGCTTTAAAAACTGCTTGCAGCACAATTTGTACGTTAGATGATTAAAATATTGATACATTAAGAAATGTTGGTTTTATGCGTCATTTTTCTTGGAACAACTTTTATTAATGTATAAAAAATAACAAAACTTAATTTTTTTGCAACAGATGTACCAATTCATAAAAAATATTGTGTATATGTAGTATTTAGAAAAGAAATACTTAAAAATAATTGACTTTAATGTGTTTTTACGTCATTTGAATATCAGTTTTTGAGTTATGAACATGTCCGGAAACTCTGTTTTTGGGTATATAAGATGCAATAAAAAAAGAAATTTAAACTTTTCTAACCGAAACAAATATATCAAATTTTCCACCTCCACGATTTTGACCCATTAATATTCAAAAGTTTGTTTACATTCGATAAACAAACTTTGCACAGAATCTGTGACTGAATTAAAAATGTTCCTTAGTTAAAATTAAATATGGAAATTATTTAAGTGCAAGATACTTCGCAATAATTTCATCAATCGCCACAAATGTTGATATAAGGTTTGAGAGAAAAAATTTTCTACAATCTTATAGCTGGGCTAACTTTACATATACACGCCCGCTCAAACTTAATGCATACCCTATGTATTTTACGAAAAAGTCCTCTTATTACTTCATGATTATTTTCTCAAATG
The DNA here is from genome assembly GCF_945859705.1 of Episyrphus balteatus. Taxonomy (NCBI): domain Eukaryota; kingdom Metazoa; phylum Arthropoda; class Insecta; order Diptera; family Syrphidae; genus Episyrphus; species Episyrphus balteatus. The sequence continues at coordinate 55,226,669 of NC_079135.1, read as the reverse complement.
AGACAGGAGTGATCTTAAATTCAAGTTATTGAATAAAATGTTTGTGAGAAGATTTGGGGAGAGATTTGCTGAATCTGTCTGTCAACCTTTTAGTTAAGAGTCATACATTTTCATGGAGTAAAATCTCCTTTACAACACGTACGGAGTTAGTAAGCTCTCCTAGACCTTCGTTGAGTTCCCAAGGATTTAGTCCACAGTTTAGTGTGATGCACGATAATGCATGGTAGAGTGGTTTGAGAATATCTTCAATACTTTAATATGCCAGCTTTGAACAGAACATGTCTAGGAAATGTTGAAAAGATGCATTCTCGAACGAAATTCACCTCCAAGCAGTCTTGATCAACTGAAAACTGCGTTGAAAGAAGAGTTACAACAAAACCTTCAAAAGTTAATTCGCAGAATGAACAGACGTCTTCATATGTGCTAGAGGAGGCAATACCAAGTATTGAATAAGTGGAATAAACAGAAACTTCGGACTTTTTATGTGTTCCAAAAATCTGGCAGCTACTAATTTTTTCCTTCAAAAAAATATATGTTTATTTTTACTGGGCTATAAAAATGCAAACCGCCTGTTAAGGTATCTAACAAAGATTCTTGTAAAAGGACAATCCCAGCCATAGTAGCTAGAATCAAAAGGTGACACAGAGGTTTTCCCTGATGGGCCTGCTCTGTTTAAAAGGACCTTACTCCAACATACTGAAAATAATGAGCGACAGATGAATATTGAAATTGCTATTATAGAGTACTGAGCTTTTAAATCAGAGCAAACATTCCTTCATCTATCCAGAAATTATCATATCAATTTTCTGCCTAGATCGTGTTTACAGACCGAGGGCCTCTGTGGCCAGTTCCTTCGGAATGTATGGCCGAATATTTTAAAATTGGTTTCAATACCTCGGATCGTAGTCAACGCAACAACACACAAGAATTTTTTTTCTTTACAGACCGAGGGCCTCTGTGGCCAGTTCCTTCGGAATGTATGGCCGAATATTTTAAAATTGGTTTCAATACCTCGGATCGTAGTCAACGCAACAACACACACGAATTTTTTTTTCTTGTGTATGAATTATGTTGGACTGAACTACAATACATTAATCTGTGAAATATGCTCGCAGTAGTAAAAATACCTTCTAAAATTATGTTTGTGACAAATATTGGGGTTTATTCATATTCGTTTTTAGACATCAGTTTATCTTAGACTATGGTTTATCCAATATTTTATTTGAATAGGATAAACTTCAGTCTTTCTTAGGAGCAGCTAAGACAGTATCTATGAATATGACCCATTATTTAAAAGGTTCTAATATGAGATACATCATAGGGAAATTCATAAACATTTCTCACAAATAAAATATACCGTATTCATTTCTCAATTTATAAGATCAAGTGACCTCAACTCCAAAAATTTATAAAGCGTTTCGCCCAGGTACGACAGTGGGCTCATCAGTTTTTTTGGAGTTGAGGTCACTCAAATTATAAATTGAATGTTATTCAATCGCTCCAATTAAAATAAAGATAATTTTAATAATTTTTTATATTTTTTTATTTTTTGTTTTTTATTTTTTTTTCTTCGTTATTGTATTCATTTCTCTTTATATGAAAGTAGGTATAGGTACATACACTCAGTCACAAAAGTAAGTATACACCCCTAACTTTGTTTAACCAAGACCTCAAAAAAAAAAGAATCTAACACATTTTCGAAAAAAATTTAAATGTGGTTTTATTTCATTAATCATTGCCTACATATTTACAAAAAAATTTGTCAAATAATCAATACTAAATGAAAAAGTGACAAAAAATTAAACACAGTACAAAATTTCGCATTACAAAAGTAAGTATACACAGAGAAGAAAAAACTATGAAAATCGATATCTAATATCTAAATTTTTTTGGGAATTAATATATTTTAGGCTACCCCCAAGACTTGACGAGGTCAAACTCACTTGAAGGCATTGACTTTACTAGATTTTTTGCAACTTTTGGGCCGAATCTTTTCCACTCTTCCTAAAAGACTGGTTTAAGCTAATCCTTTGAATGCTTCCTTACTTTTCTCACCAAATGGCCCAACAGATGCTAAATAGTATCCAAATCGAGTGACTGGGGGACGTTTGGATCTGGTTTTGAAAGTTTTTGATCAAAAATTCACTCAAAAATACCGAGTTTTGCTTAGGGCCGTTACCTTTATTGAAGAAAATCAATCCATCTTAGCCTAATTATTCGACACTCTGGTGCAGGTTTGTCTATAAAATATCTAAAAAACAATACCCATCCATTGTTTCCTCAAGGAGACCAAATAACCCACACCAAAAGCTATAAGCATAAACCCCCATAAGCCATAACATAAACGAATCACTGCCGTTTTTACCAGTACCAGCTTTTTGATGGGATTTTGTTACTTTTGTATCTTTCTCCAAATTTTACCAGGTCCATCTGAGCAGTACACTTTGTCTTACGTGTATATGAGTTATGGATGTGGCAATATTTCTAGAAAACCGATAAAAGAAGTAGATCCGAAAAGAAAGGAAGGTACTGGTAAAAACGGCAGTGATTTATGGTATGGGGGTTTTTGCTTATAGCTTTTGGTGTGGGTTATTTGGTCTCCTTGAGGAAACAATGGATGAGTATTGTTTTTTAGATATTTTATAGACAAACCTGCACCAGAGTGTCGAATAATTAGGCTAAGATGGATTGATTTTCTTCAATAAAGGTAACGGCCCTAAGCAAAACTCGGTATTTTTGAGTGAATTTTTGATCAAAAACTTTCAAAACCAGATCCAAACGTCCCCCAGTCACTCGATTTGGATACTATTTAGCATCTGTTGGACCATTTGGTGAGAAAAGTAAGGAAGCATTCAAAGGATTAGCTGAAACGAGTCTTTTAGGAAGAGTGGAAAAGATTCGGCCCAAAAGTTGCAAAAAATCTAGTAAAATCAATGCCTTCAAGTGAGTTTGACTCGTCAAGTCTAGGGGGTAGCCTAAAATATATTAATTCCCAAAAAAATTTAGATATTTATACTTTTAACATCGATTGTCATAGTTTTTTCTTCTCTGTATACTTACTTTTGTAATGCGAAATTTTGTACTGTGTTTAATTTTTTGTCACTTTTTCATTTAGTATTGATTATTTGACAAATTTTTTTTTGTAAATATGTAGGCAATGATTAATAAAATAAAACCACATTTAAATTTTTTTCGAAAATGTGTTAGATTCTTTTTTTTGAGGTCTTGGTTAAACAAAGTTAGGGGTGTATACTTACTTTTGTGACTGAGTGTAAATCGTTCTACGGTAAATCAAGGCATAAACTCCTAACGTCTTACACATGACAGTCAAAACAGAACACTTTGTACACATATTTTTCTAGGGAGCACAAATGTACAGAAAAATGTATTTGTACTTAACAAAATGCATTTGTAGTAAGATCTTCAATTAATACCTTAATCTACAACTCTCGATTTGTATCTATATGTAAAACTCATTGTTCAGCAATAGTAGTAATACGTAGTAGTTTTTTTTAGCTACTTAAGAAAGGCCTTTTTTAATGAAAGGAAATCCAAAATGTTCGATATCCACAACTTTTGTAGTAAAAAGCAGTTGTATACGTCTCAAGCGAAAAGCACAAAAAGGTTAAGGGACGAAAATAAGCTTTTTTATTCTACAATATATTGTATGTGAAGAATAGGTATACATTTTATATTTTATGTAACAACATTATAGTAAAAAATGAAAAGGAAAAAGAAGATGAACAAGAGTAAAGGTAACTAATAATAATCGATTTTTCAAGGTTGAATAAATAATTGAGAACTTATTTTTTTTCACAAAAGAATACATTTTTCAGTTTATAAGAAAATAAAATTAGACACCTACCTTAAACTTTCTGAACCAGTCGAGGATGAATCTTGACGTGCGTCTTCTGGAAAGTCAGAATTTGATGGCATAACCTTGCTTTTATCAATGTTATCCACGAACTTGAAAAAGGGATATCCTTTTTGAGACTTGATCTTTTTTATGTATTAACAAAAGAGAATTTCTATATTTATGTATGTCAGTTTATTCACCAAACTCACTGAATGTTATATTTTAAATTTGCGTACTACTTGATTGTGAACAAATAATACACATATGGTTGATCAAATTATTCAATTCAACAAAATTTGGTAATATTTAAACACGAACAATTTTGGAGAACAAGACTACGGCTAAAAATTGTGAACATTAGAATATAAGACCAGATGACGAACGAACGATAAACGGCCGAAACACAGATAAATTTAGCAGATGAATTTGAATACAATTTTTGAAATAATGAATTTCAAATTTTCAATTTCGGGTAGTTTATTATTTATTTTGAATTACTTTCACAATATTTAAGTTTTCAGAAAAAAATTTCCTCTCACTAAGTGAATATTATTAGTATTCACGTATATTCACACTTTTTTTTACCGGTTACACACGCGTAATTGATATGACTTATATCTGTCTATAATAGGAATATTAAACTATTTAGGAAATTGATTTATCCAGTTTGTTCCTAAAAATAATTTAAAATTTTCCAGATTTTCTTTAAATTGTTAAATGATTTTCTTAAGAATAATTTCTTAAAAATAATTTTTTTGTTAGATCCGCTTTGAGAAAAAAACGTGGAAAATCCAAAATGGCTGGCTACAGATTCGTACTTCTAACTCTCTTGTGTCGATTCACTGATAACTATACAACTCTCGACCAACGATGGAAAAGAAACCCGGGATGAGAGGAAAATGTGCGTGAAAAGCGTCCTTTTTCCGTACAATATGCGTTTGTTGTTGTCGTGTGTATGTATATAGGGTGAGGAAAATTCTATGAGGAGCAACACCAGACTGTGTGTGAAAATCTAACGAAGAGGAAAATTGACATCATAGTGGTTGTATGTTTTCATAGAATGAAAATCTCTGAAGAGAGAACGATTTCCCCTAAAGAACATCGAGATAATGTGTAACGAAAAAAAAAAAAAACTTAACGAATTTCTTGAAAAGTTTAGTTTAGTTTTTTCCATAACACATGCGATAGAGAGAAAGTAGATTCTCACATGGAAAATGTGTCCCTGTCCCGGTCTTATGGTCCCCATCGCGGTGTTGGAATAGAAACCTCTTTATTGATCCTATATATAATAGCGAGGGGAATGAAATAGGAATTAGAATTAGACAGCAAAAAAAATGTTACCCTCGGGTTGCTTATCGTTCTTTCACCCCTCGTTATAATGAAAGTAACCCTAGAACGCACATCATCATCAGCCAGAAGCAGCAGCATACACAATTATTACCATCGCATCGACCGGTGTTCCGAATACGAATTTATGTCCGATCTGTGGATTTAGCGTATGGCCTACCTTCTAGGAAACTGGTTATCCTTTGTCTATTGTATTCAGTATTCCTATTTCTATTTCAAAAGGGATGCCAGAATATGGAATTTTGTTATTGTAAGGGTATACTCTAGCTCGTTTGACGAGCGCAAAGATCGGGATTAATGGATGGGTTGATTGTCGCGTTAGTTATTATGTTTTTTTCCTTTTTCTTGCCTATAATTGTTGAAAAAAAATTGGATAGAAAACTACACATGTGTGTGATATGATATAGTGGCATCCCCCTTTTCCAACAGAGTACATTTGTTTCAAAGCCACATTGCCGCATGATTCATTTTGAAAGACCTAGGTCCGAAAGCTGTTACCATGAATATAAACATGTGAGAGTGAGTAGTGAGCCAAATGTGTCAATGTCTTGTAACAGCACGTGTAAATGCATGGCATTTCAATATAAACTATTTTTTCAAAAGGTATATCAGTTGGTTTACAGACGTAATCAATACACGTTTAACGAAATCAGTGGAGTCTTACGGCTATATTATTCACTGAGGATTAAGTTTGGATAAAAGTAAATTTTAAATCCAATCACTTAAACCTATGTAAATTTCATAAATCCAAATCCAATGATTTAATTTTTTGTTCATATTATTCACTCAAAAAAATTATGTGATTATTCAATAAATGTTGTATAATTTGCATTTATCTTTATTTTTCCTCCACAAAATACTTGAAAAAACAACAGAACACTGTGAAAATGAACTTTTCATCTGTATTTATAAAGTTAAATAGAGCTCCACAGAGCAGTTTAAATTTGTTTAGATATAAGGAGATTGAGTTTAAAAAATTGGATTTAAGATTGGATTTAAGTAGTGAATATTATGGATTTCGATTTATTTTTGACATTTAAATTTCCTTACATCCAGACGTATTTTTTAAACTAGTAAATAATATATCCGTTAAACGTTCATTAAATCTTTAAATCTATACAAGAAAAAATTGCCAGTCAAAAAAATCAAAAAAAAAATAATTTTTGTAAATGCAGCCATCTTAATGGCCAAATTCACTACCTACTACCTTAGAAAATACTTACGGCCATATTATTCACTAGTTTAAAAAATATATCTGGATGTAAAATTGTCAAATATCAAAAATAAATCCAAATCCAAAATAGTTATCCCGATTTTAACTATGGAAATAGTTAAAAATAGTTAAAATGACTATTTTTTTCTTTGTGTGATAGTGAATATTATGGATTTGGATTTATTTTTGACATTTCAATTTCTTTACATCCAGATGTATTTTTTAAACTAGTGAATAATATGGTCGTTAAAGTTGATTTCTCCACAAATTGGTTAATTCACGGAACTAATATTTTAAGATTTTGCGTTTGTGATGCAAAAAATCGAACAAGTAATTATTTTATTTGTTTTTCAACGAAAATTGCAACTTTTAACCTCTCCTAAGCTAGTTGTGTTTCTTAGTGAGAAAATCTAAATTTAAACTGGGTTTTATGGAAAGTAACATCAACCTCCGTTTTATAAATAAAATCAAAGATAGATATTGTAAATAATTATTGATAACTTTTTTTCAGAAAAATCTTTGGAACTCTTTAATTTTATTACATATTTGAAATCCACTGACTTACATACCCTCAAATGAATAGCTTTTCGTCAATTGGACCCAAAATAAAATTCCTTAAAAATAGATTTGTACGAAAAAACCATAAATTTCAATACACCCACCGAAATAATTATAAAGGCAGTCGATTTTATTCGTTTTTAAACCATATAAAGGATATTTAATTTTTACTCCTTGCACGAATAAGAAGACAAGTATATACTAGATTGTTTGCCACCCTTTATTTTTCTTTAATTCGTTACACTTAATTTAAACAATTATTTTTTGCGTTTCCGGAGCGAAATAATTATAAAGGCACATTAAAAGTGTGGTTTATCGAAATCAAATGTAACCAAAAGTAAGCAAAACAATTGGCAAATTAATTTTAACCCATTATAAAAATTTTATAAGTAAAATTTGTCGGTTATTTTTAAATAAAGCGTGAAAAACCCTTGACACAGGCAGAAATGGGCAAAATTAAGGCTTACCATGAAGAGGGCTTGTCCAACCGCGAAAAATCTGGAGGATTAGAAAGGTCCGATTGTGTATTTAAATTACAAAGGTGACAAGTATGGTTAGCTAAAACGATCAGGAAGGAAACTTTTGGTCGAGAGAGCGCCAAAAGTGACAAAAAATGAAGTTAATTTCGTGAGAATTTGACAGCAATTGAAGTTTTCGAGAAAATAAACTTGGTAGTGGGAGTACAACAAGTGCAGCAAATAATTAAGTCGGACTTAAGCCATTTTTACCAAAGAAAATGTGGAAAACCGGCGCTCTTGCCAATTCATACACTTTCCCACCTTCGCCTCGGTGAAAATCATAGATTCTGGGATTAAAAATGGAAAAACCGATGTGTACACCATCTAGGCTATGGCTATCCAAATTAAGCTTTCTCTCATTGGTGAACTTAAAAGTTCAAGCCAGTGAAAAACTATCATAAATATTTCCTTTCATACTTTTACGAGTGTGAAAAGTAGACCTTACGGGTGTGACATTTGATATTTTGCCCTGAATTTTTCAATGAAGCACAAACCAGATGAAGGGGCGGCAGGCCGGTCCTCTACCTTTAAATTTGTTTATTTTGTGGATTTTAATAGGTAATCATCAAATGTTTCAAAAATATTTAGTATAAAAAAAAGAGGAGAAAATGAGATTTTAAAAAAGCTTTATTAGAAAAGCGAAAATTAGTTTGGCATGGTTGCATTGAAATGTTAATATTTCGAAATATACGCGATGCAATTTTCAGAAAAGAGTCCTAAATAAATTTTGATAAGATTATTAAACGAGTATAAACATAAAATTACTAAGGTTTTGTCGATAAATTAAGAAAATTAGGAAATTACAAAAAAGTTTCTTAGGTTGATTTAAAATAATCATTTATATCAAAAAAAAAAGTAGCAAAACCGACTTCCATGGAAGGAAACATAGATTTTTACCTTTTCCATGGATTCTATCAAAACTGGACGAAATATCGAAATTGGTTCACTCAATCCAAAGTTATGACGTAACACAAAAAAAAGAAATACTGACGAGTTGGAAGTCGGTTAAAAAATAGAAAAAAATTCAATATGGCCACCTTCAAACACTTATGACATAATCATTAGAGCTCGAATGGGATAATTTCGCAAATTTCGTTTCGCTTCAGCTGCGTACTGCGTAAAATCGAAAATACAATTGAAAAATAACGTCGAGTATTCTGTCAAAATCAAAACAAAACAAAATTTAAAAAACTTCGGAAAACTTTTTTTGTCAAAATATACACACATACATATACCTACCAAAAAAGGTTAAGAAAAAGTGTGCCATAAAAACTCTTTTCGTCTGCGAAAAATGTGCGGGAAAGTGAAATGTGTATGCAAACGTCAAAAAAACTCTCTAAATAACACTGGTCAACAAAATTTAACTTTTTTTTTGCCACAAGAACCAAAATATACTTTTCTAGTAGTTTTTGGGGTGCTGAATCCGAATCTGAAGTCAGAAAAATTTGATTGGCCTCCGTTTTTGAAATATTACCGTTATAAAATGCTAAAAAACGTCATTTTGGCTGTTTTCGAGGTTCTGTTTTAATGTGGGGTAATTCATTACAAACAAATTTGTAAAGGTGATTATAAGAACAGATATTCTTCTTTCAAAAACTGTTTAAATCTTTCCGATATCTCTTTTATTGCTCGAGATATCTTAAGTTTCAGTTAAAAAGCTAAAGAGAAACTAAATTTAATCTAAAGTTTAAGTCACTGGTCACAGAATTTTTGCCACAAGAACCAAAATATACTTTTTTCTTTCCGATATCTCTTTTATTGCTCGAGATATCTTAAGTTTCAGTTAAAAAGCTAAAGAGAAACTAAATTTAATCTAAAGTTTAAGTCACTGGTCACAGAATTTTTGCCACAAGAACCAAAATATACTTTTCTAGTAGTTTTCGGGATGCTTAACTCGAATCCGCAATCAGAAAAATTCTATTAGCCTTCGTTCTTGAAATATAACCGTTTTGCATTTTATAACGGTAATATTTCAAAAACGAAGGCTAACAGAATTTTTCTGATTGCGGATTCGAGTTAAGCACCCCGAAAACTACTAGAAAAGTATATTTTGGTTCTTGTGGCAAACAAATTTTGATTTGGTTGGCCAGTGTTGTTTCTGATTCAAAGACCGCTACTTAAATTCTAAATATCTCGGGCATTAAAAGAGATATCGGAAAGATTTAAACAGTTTTTGAAAGAAGAATATCTGTTCTTATAATCACCTTTACAAATTTGTTTGTAATGAATTACCCCACATTAAAACAGAACCTCGAAAACAGCCAAAATGACGTTTTTTAGCATTTTATAACGGTAATATTTCAAAAACGGAGGCCAATGACAATTTTCTGACTTCAGATTCGAGTTCAGCACATCAAAAACTACTAGAAAAGTATATTTTGGTTCTTGTGGCAAAAACCTTGTTGACCAGTGTAATCGAAAAGCATAACTACATAAGTTTTCTTTCAAGATTGCATTGTGCTTAATTTTATTAAAATTTTCGTTTCGCGCCAGCAGTATTCTAGGCATGCATTAGACTATAATAGTCTGTTTCGACTAGAGTCTAAATGAGGCAAATTGAATTTATTTTGACAGTTTTGACCTCCAAATTTAAAACTATAATATATGTAATGTCTTGACAAATGTTAAAAATTTTTCGAAAGTTTGCAATGATTCTACTCAACTGCATTTTGAATTGGTCAACTTTATGAGACCTTAAGCAATTTGTTTGTCTCAGTGATTGGCCTATTAATCTAATTAAAAGGAATAAAAGTCTTAAGGCTTGGCCACACCGGAGGGTATGCGGTATAGCGGTAACGATATTTGTACTAAAAAAATTCCACACCTGAACGTTGATGTGTCAGTTTGGAATTTTTTTCATACAAGTACCTTCACCGCTACCCGTACCGCTACCGCATACCCTCCAGTGTGGCCAAGCCTTTATATTTATTTATTGTTTTTTTTTTTCTTAATGGTCAGTTCATAGTATGAAAACTTTTTTCGGGGCACCTATCGAGCGCTTTCATAAAGGAAGTATTATTCCTTCTGGTCAAATATCTTTTCTGAGTTTTTAATTCTTCACACAGAGAAAAATATGACCAGGACCACCTTAAAACTAACAGATTTTCTTATTAAACTGTTTCATGAAAAAACTTCATTAAAATCAACAATTAATTATTAAATATTATTTTCATGGAGAAAATCTTTTTAAAATTTTAGTAAAAATTTCATAATTTCGAATTTTTCAACTTGGCACTAGAACAAAAATTGTGACCAATATTTCTATACTGAGTTGGTATAGGTGGAAGATGTGCCACTAGAGAGTTAAGGTCTTTAGTTCGATCCCCGACATGATGTTATTTTTTTTTTTTTTTTCTTGGCAAAACGCTACAAAAGTACATATTTCAAAAGAATTAAGGAAAACCCGATTGCTTAAATAATATTTCCTTTTTGGATGAAAACCATAAGGAAATCTTATTGTGTTTTGTTGGAACGTATTGGTTCCGACTGAAAAAACTTGTTTGAATCTTCAAGCAGAAGTTTTAACCTTTTATTAAAATAAATTATTTAATATATTTACATAGAAAGGTATTATTTTATACTACTTACAATAGTTTTTTCTTCTTTTTATTTTCTTTATGTTTAATCGGTATCTTAGTATATTTAAGTTAGTTTTTAAGATTTAAGCTAAGATTTAATTTTAAGTGATTTTTTCACAATGGCGGCTGGTAGTAAATCAAGTTGTAAAAGGCGGAAGTTCAAATCCGCCATTTTTACTTTTTGGAGCTGTAAGCTCAACGGGAGGATTCTTCTGGTACAATTTGTACAGCATTGCCAACACTTCCCCCAGGTAGATCCTTCCGTGGACTTACATCTTGAGAATTCGTAAGGTCTAGGACCGCTAGTTTAATCACAGGTCTTTCGTAAACACCCGACTGTGTTTTGACAAAGGCGCTGCGGACTTGGTTATCTTTGGAAGTTTTGGTCAGTACCACTCGACCTTTTGGCCAGCAATTTCTGGGGCTGTTTGGATCTGTGATGACTACTATGTCACCGACTTCTATTTGTTTTACTGGCTCGAACCATTTTGCACGACGAGTTATTGTGGGAAGATACTCTCGTACCCATCGTTTCCAAAAGTGTTCCGCGAACTGCTGAGATATTAACCAATTATTTTTTAGCACCCTTATGTCGTCATCAAATATTGCTAGTGGTTTAGAACCACTCGAAGAGCCTAGCAGAAAATGATTAGGAGTAAGTGCCTCTTCGTTTTCACTATCGATAGGGATGTATGTTAACGGTCGTGAATTAACGATATTTTCTACCTCGATGAGCATACTACGGAGAAGTTCGTCGGAAGGATTCCGGTCTGGCATAACTTGGTAAAGTGTAGTTTTTACAGATCTTACTAGCCTTTCCCAACTTCCTCCCATATGCGGCGATCCTGGAGGGATGAACTTCCACTTAGTTGATGTTGAAGTAAAGGTTTCTATGAGCTTGTTTTGGTTTATATTTTGAAGTGCTTCCCGAAGCTCTCTCTCAGCCCCAACGAAATTTGTCCCGTTATCGCTGTACATTTCGATTGGGGTTCCACGACGGCCTATGAAGTTTCGGATCGCCAAAATACACGAGTCCGATGACAGTGAGTGTGCTACCTCAAGATGTACCGCTCTAGTTGTGAGGCATGTCAGAAGCACACCCCATCTTTTTTCTGTTCTTCGGTGAATGGTTACGTTCATTGGTCCAAAGTAGTCTACTCCGACGAAAGAAAACGGACGGCAAAAGGAAGCAAGCCGGGCTGGTGGAAGTTGGGCCATAATAGGATGAAGTGGCTTAACTCTATTGTTCTTGCATACCTGACAGGCCCGTCTTACTGCGGCTAGAGCAGCTCTCAGTTGTAATATGTGGAATTTTTGCCGAACTTCGTTGACTACCGTCTCATGGTGTTGATGGTGGTACTTACAGTGTACCTGCATAATAATTAGAAAGGTCACTCGATGATCTCTTGGAAGGATAATTGGGCGTTTCATATTCTCATCGACCCCTTCTGCATACTGAATCCTTCCGACTGCCCTCATGACGCCATTTTCATCCAAACCTGGACAAAGACTGTATAATATACTAGATCGTTCTATCAGTTGGTTAGCTTGTAAGTCTGCGATTTCCTCAGCATACACACTATACTGAGCTTCTTTAAGAAGTGCAACCTCGGCAGACTGAAGTTCTTTTCGGGAAAGGGGTCCGACCGATCTCTCATATTTAAATTTCTTACTACGCGCATTATAAGTAAAGCGGAGTGCGAAAGCTGTACTTCTCAGCAACCGTATCCAGTTAGAGTTTTCATTATAACGAAATATATTTTCTCTAGATGTGTGGATATTGAGGAAGCATGTTTTAAGTTCTTCTTCTGTATCGTTTTCATTAATGGGAGTTTCCTGTGGCCAATGTTCCTGATGTAGCTTAAGGAATTGGGGTCCAGTAAACCACCGACTCGTGGTTTTGAATTCTGGGATCTTCTGCCACTTTGTTGCCTCATCAGCTACATTCATCTTCGTGGGGACCCATCGCCATTTTGATATGTCAGTGAGATCTAATAATTCGCTTACTCTGACGGCCACAAATTGTTTATACCTTCGGTGATCCGATCGAATCCAACTGAGTACAGTTTTTGAATCTGACCAAAAAACAATTTTCGAAAAGCTCATATTATGCGACTGCTCTATACTCTGGGCAAATCGGGCACCCAAAACAGCAGCCTGCAACTCAAGTCTGGGTATTGAAAGATTTTTCAGAGGAGCAACTCTTGTTTTAGCGCCGATAAGAGAACACTCAATTCCATCAACGGTCTCATTTCTCAGGTATGCTACTGCAGCAAATCCGTTTTCACTAGCGTCTACGAAAACATGTAGCTGTCTTTCAAAGTCGCTTTTTGGGTTATGAGTGATGTAGCATCGAGGAATTTGGAGCGTTTCCATTGAAGGCAAGAATTTGACCCACTTCAGCCAATTCGTGTACTCAGAATCTTTGATTTCTTCGTCCCAGTCCACTTTTGAGCGCCAAATATCTTGTAATAGAACCTTGACGTACATAAGAAAATGGGCTATCAAGCCTAAAGGGTCAAAAATCATCATAAGAATCCTAAGAACATCACGTTTCGTGGGACGCCGGACACCGAAAAGCAGTTCGGAATTATTTATGCTTTTACTAAGTTTATATGTAAAGCAGTCTACTGACGTGCACCACCACATTCCCAGAACTTTTTCTGTGGTCAGTTCCACATCGATGTTTAAATCTTTATTATCTGTGGGTTCTGCGTTCAGTGCTTTGAGGACCGACGTCGAATTGGAAATCCAATTCCTTATTTTAAACCCACCCTGACTATGCACAAATCGAACCTCTTTGGCCAGTTGAATTGCCTCTTCTTCGGTAGCTACGCTGTCCATTAGGTCATCGACATAATGGTTTTCCCTAATGGCACGGGCAGCTCTAGGAAATGCTTGACTGAACTCGTCAGCATTTTTATTTTTTATAAACTGGGCAGAACAAGGGGAGCATGTCGCCCCAAAGGTCATTACGTTCATCACATATACATCTGGCTCTTGTTTATCGCTTTTGCTCCATAAAAATCTTTGAAAACTGCGGTCTTCGTTCCTTATCTGTACCTGATGGAACATTTCCATAATATCTGCGCAAATTGCAATGGGATTTTCTCTGAATTTATATATAACCGAGGTTAGTGAGGTTAGTTGATCTGGACCCTTGAGTAGCATTGAATTTAAGGATACGCCTTGAACTTTAGCTGCCGCATCCCACACAATCCTCACCTTTCCTGGTTTGTTTGGGTTGTAAACCGGGAAGATCGGAAGATACCAAGCTTTTTGGTTTTCAACAGATAATTCGGTAGCAGACAATTTTCTTGCATAGCCCTTGGACACGTATTCTTTAATTTTATTGTCAAGTGTTTCAGCTAAATGTGGTTCTCTTTTCATGCGTTTGTGAAGACAGGACAATCTCTTTTTGGCCATTGGAAGGCTATCGGGCATATGTATTTCATCGGTCTTCCACAGAAGACATGTTTCGAAGCGCCCTTTTCTTCGAATGGTGTAAGTATTTAGCAATTGTAATGCACGTTGATCCTCAGTTGATAGAATTGTCTTTTCAAGGTTCGTAGCTCCAAAGGTGTCACTTGAAATAAACCCTTTCACCAAACGCTGTAATTCAGAATCGTCGCATTCACAACAATGAAAGCCATTAAATTCGTAAGGGCATGTCATGTCGGCAGGTTTTGCACCAAAACAGCCATGCACCATCCAACCAAGACGTGTTTTAGTCGCAACTGGTTGATTCGAATTTCCCTCTCTATACCTCAAGGGAAGGCTCAACTTGGAATTATTCAGGCCGATAAGCAATCGTGGTGTCGCGCGCTCATATGATTCTATTGGTAATCCACTCAAATGTTTATATTGTTGCTGAAGACGAACAAAGTCTACAGATTGTTCAGGCAGCTGTAGCTTCTTGACCGTGTGTACATCTGCAATGGTAAATCTTTCTGCTTTTGGTGCTGTGCCAGATATTTGAAGAGAAATTATTTCTGAGTTATCTTCGTACCTGTGGGTATTCCCAGTCCATTGCAAGCAAAGAGGCCGTGGAGTTCCTTTCAACTTCAGCTCTCTAGCAATATCTTCGTCTATTAAAGATAGAGAGGAGCCATCGTCTAGGAAGGCGAAGGTGTAAATTTTGTTGCTTCTACTGTAAAGCACTACGGGCACAACACGGAATAGGATGAGATCCGAGTTGTTGCTGTGAGCGCTGCAGTACATTTGCCTATGGAGTAGAATCTGTCCAGCCTTAGATGTCAGTTGTTCATCATTATGCAAAAGCTTATTGTGCTTATATGTACAACCGTTTTTGCCACATACAGTGGTGGAAGTGCAATATTTATTACTGTGCTTTTGTAAGCACCGGCGACATAACTGGTGCTCTCTTACTGCTGCCCATTTAGATGTACGGTTGAGTTTCAAAAATTCTTTGCAGTCGACGACCGACTCGCAATCTCCTTGGCATATACAACATCTGGATTTTATTACTTGTAGGACATCAGGGCTTGCATAATCATCGTGGACATTGAGAAAACCTTTTTTAGCGTCTTTTTTTCCTTGTTGTTTATATTCGGATGTGAATGACGGAATGTCAGGTAAAAGAACGCTGTTCGCAGCTTCAGCAAGCTCATATATCCACATACTAAAATGGGACAGGTTGCAATCTGGTATTCCTCGTTTATGTCTCGCCCAATCAAGGCGGATAGTCGGAGGCAGTTTGTGTACTAGGTGATTCAGAATTGTTGCGTTGTTAAGGTGGGCTACTAAACCCGAAGCCTCAATGGTTGCACATAGATTTTGGACAATAAGCGCAAAGTTCACAAGAGTCTCCAATTTTTCACTTTTGGGAGCTGGTGTTGATTGTATTTTTTGTGTCAGTGCATGAACAACCAGTTCTGGGTCTCCGTATAGCATTTTGAGTGTAGATATAACGCGAGGCACGCAGCTCGGCTGAATAAGAAGACTTCGAACTGCTTCCAAAGCTTTTCCTTTCAACGATTTTTGTAGTCTTACAAGGTTCTCTTCATCTGTGAAGGCACATATTTCGGTACTTCTACAAAAATTCGAAATAAACAATGGCCATTCGTCTGGGCTTCCTGCGAAGCTTTGTAGATCTCGTGATATCAGGTGTCGAGACGCTATATTGGCTTTTGAAAGTCCATGATGGTTGGACAGTCCAAACGGAGGTAGGCCAGACATCTGTTGAGTTGAAGAGTTGCCGCGATATGAGTTGTAGATGTCAAATGAATGCTGTTGTTGGGGTGGTAGAGGAGCATGGGTGTTGTAAATGCCAAATGACTGCTGTTGCTGCGGTGGTGGAAGAGCAAACGACTGCTGTTGCTGCGGTGGTGGAAGAGCAAATGACTGCTGTTGCTGCGAAGGTAGAATGGCAAACGAGTGCTGTTGCTGCGGTGGTGGAAAGGCATGGTTGTGTGGTTGATTTAGTGGTCGAGAGGGCTGCTCAGGTTGCCACGCGCATTGATGGTGCAATGTTGACTTCTTAAGTTGCGGTGGAGGCACATGTTTTGGCATGTGTGGAATCTGTGTATTGCTCGCTGGGGGATAGCTGATCGTTGTTGATGCGAGATTGTCGTTCGGATTTTTGTTCAGCCAGCTTTTAACTTTCGTTATTGATGAAGAGGCGTCATCCTCCTCAGATTCTGATGTATTATCCGCTAGCTGACGAAGGAGTTTATATTTTCTCTGCAAGTATTCCTTATCCCGTGTTTCTTTCAGTTTCAGTTCTTCTTGATCACGCTTCGCCCTCAAAAGATTCTCCTCCTCCAACATCTGCAACTCAAGTTTTAGCTTTGCAGAACCTCTGGTGCTAACGGACCACAAACTCTTTGAGGTATTACCCTGAACATTGGATTTTTTGATGGTCGCATGGGAAGCAGGCATATGGTTTTGTGGAAGTTGGGTACTACTCATAGCAGAGGAAGATGTAATTTGGACTGATGATGATATTGGGTTGATGGTACTTGCGAGACTCAAAGCAACATTCGATGACGGAAACGCTGCGTAGCTTAGACGACTGTTTATTGGAAGGGTTTCGTTAGGATATGGGTTAACGTTTGTAGTATATGTTGTTTTTCCACCAAAGGCAGAAGATACAAATACCCTATTGGCTGAAGTGAATATAGACTGATCATATGGGGCATTTAAAGAAGCATGAGGCAAACAGGCATTGACGGAATCTACAGTATACGTCAACGCATCGTATGTAGAGGCAAGACCAATTGCATTCGCTGTAGGTTCCACCCCAGATGTAGTGTAAACTGCAGAATTCGTTTCATGCATTAGGCTTGATGTGACGTTTTGATTCGAATCGATTGTCGTAGCACGCACCAATGAAATTATGTCATCGGAGGTTAAGGCGTTTATATTTGATGAAGACGTAGTATTTAAAGCAATATTGACGACAGGGGTTTGGCTAATATTTTCTATTGGGATAATATCCTGACCAGCAGACGCGAAAACTACTTTTGTACTAATAGGTAAATGAGTAGACTTACCTGTCGTGCACGTGGCGCATGTCCAAGGTTGATTTTGTATCGAACTATCGACTCCGGCGCATGTAAAATGGCTCCACGATTTGCATCTGTCGCATTGGACCATGTCTTCAAAGGAATCCGGTTGGTCGCATGAGCAGCAATTGAATTCATCTTGTATTGGTGATCTGCGTGTCTTGTTGGATTTGAAGAAGGCATCTTGGGTCTTTTTTGGCGGCATACTTTAGTTGCTGTGGTTTTGGCCTTTTTGATCGGGGTGCACTATTGTTAAAAAATGTTGGAACGTATTGGTTCCGACTGAAAAAACTTGTTTGAATCTTCAAGCAGAAGTTTTAACCTTTTATTAAAATAAATTATTTAATATATTTACATAGAAAGGTATTATTTTATACTACTTACAATAGTTTTTTCTTCTTTTTATTTTCTTTATGTTTAATCGGTATCTTAGTATATTTAAGTTAGTTTTTAAGATTTAAGCTAAGATTTAATTTTAAGTGATTTTTTCACAATGGCGGCTGGTAGTAAATCAAGTTGTAAAAGGCGGAAGTTCAAATCCGCCATTTTTACTTTTTGGAGCTGTAAGCTCAACGGGAGGATTCTTCTGGTACAATTTGTACAGCATTGCCAACAGTTTGTTCTATTTTATGTGGTCTAGTTTTCTCTGTGGAAGAATAGAAGATGGTCCTTGAGCCAAATGTGTGGTAAAACTAAACAGTTTCATTAAACTCTTTAGCTGCTTTGTCTATTTCAGACGAAGAATCCTTTGACAGAACCGAAAACCCTTAGTATGTTTTCATGGTTTGTACATTTTTCTCCGAGGTCCATTACATAGAAATCGAGGAAAAGATTGACAACAGTAACACGAAAATATTCTTTTCTGTTCTTTGAACCGAAGGGTTCGAATGATTCTTTTGTCGCTTCCCTATTCTCTTATGTTTAACGCCAAGGACTTCAGCTATTTTTTCAAAACTACAAACATTTTCGAAAATGAGTCGTCTTCTGCCCGTTTAATTTTTAGTTGATCCCTTCAATCTTTGACGAGCTCAATAGCTTAGACCAAGTCTAAACTCACTCTTTGAAACACCGACTTAATGACAACGATAGTTGGTAAACCATATTTATAACCTTTAAGCTAATCAAGAACTTGAAATCCATAGCGTTTTTTTCAGAGTGCGTTTCTTCAACTTATTTGTTCATGACTGGTTATACTGTACAATTTATCGATTCCAATGGGGGGGATATATCCCCCTGATCCCCCCCCCCTATCTACGCCACTGGTTCATACATAATGAAGACACTTAACTACTTGTTTCGACAGCAGCTCTTAAGATTTAAATAATTAATATAAAAATAAATAATAAATATAAAAACAAAAAACCCTGTCTTGTGGAGTAACTCCAGCTAAAAATTAAATTATTTCTATTAGAATATATTCTTATGAAAATCTTTTGAGACATTTTTAGGAAAATCTAAGCTCCATGCAAATGTGATAATTTTTGGATTCATAAATCCTTTAAACATTAAAACAAAGAGCTAGAACTACACTACACATGTACCTACAATCTTCATCTTGACAAATGGCTTCTTGTCTTACGTACGTATGCTACGTAAAAACTATTCAAAGATAGTACTCAGGTGCTCGAAAGCTTTTCTTTATTTCATTAAGCAAATTCTTTATTCCAAAAATGCTGCATGTATACCATATACATATACAATAAAGAAAGAAAAATCTGGTAAATGGAAAATTTACTATAAAAAATATTACATATTATTGGAACGATTCGCTCATTGCTACAGGGGAAACCACCACACTAAAATCAAATCAACCCCAAGAGTTTTAGTTGGTTTAGGGGAAAGTTTATATCAAATTATCTTAGGTACCTACTTTCAATGACGTCTGCAAGGACCTTAGATTTTAACATCTTGCGCATGTGCTGCATTTGCTGTATGTTTGTAATACATCAAAACTTCCACTATTCCAATTTCATATGATTTCTATTCCGCTCGTTTCTTTTTCATCTATTGTGGCTGACGTAGTTAGGTTATTTCTTTTTCTTATAATATTATAAAATAGAAAAATATTACATTTATATAGCTATACGCGAAAGACAGTTACATAAGGCGATTAGTCTTTGAAAACTTTCACTTCTTGTACTGTCTTTTCTTAGTGAATGACGTCACAAGAACTGATTATTTTTATATAGGTGGATATAATATCTAATAGCCTACTGCTTTATTCTTTATACACGTGTTTAAATTTATATAAAAAAAAAACTAATTTCGATATTATTATGAGGATTTGAAATGCTGTACCTACCTTTATTTAGGTGACTTTTATAAGAATACGAATTATAACCCCGAATTATATCGAAAAGGAGTTTCTGAGTGATAACTAGCTGCTACTATTGAATCTATACAAAATAGACTCATATTTTTTTTCCTATATGTATGTGTTTTTTTTTTCATTCGTTTATTTTCAATATAACAAAATTAATCCTTCACGTTTTCACACAATTTCCACGAACAACTTACTGCCCGTAATTTGTGTTTTCCAAAAAATTTTGTGTTCTTATTTTTTGAAATTGTTCTAAAATTTCATATTGATTTTCTGTTTTATTTGATACTTATTATAGTGGAGTAACTAAAGCTCAAAAATTGGCACTATTAGGGAACCCGGCCAGCTTAGATTTTGATGATTTTTTTTTTCAAACGTCGTCGGTAATTAAAAATACTTTAAAGTCTATAGATTAAAAATTGCCGGTGTTGCCGTTTTGATTTTGATGATTTTTTTTTTTTCAAACGTCGTCGGTAATTAAAAATACTTTAAAGTCTATAGATTAAAAATTGCCGGTGTTGCCGTTTTGATTTTTTAAATTTAATTGAAGATTTTTGTGAACAAAAACAAATTTTTTCTCAAATTTCATAAATTAATTGCTACCAAAAGATTGTCTAGGAAATTCAAGGAAAAAAAATTTATGGGAGTGAGTGACAATCTTCCATAGTTCAAGCGATAGATGCAATTTTCTTATTAATTGACTTCAAACACAAAAAAAAATATTTGAACACAACGGCAACACCTACAATATTCAAATATATGTACATTTTAAAAGCTATAAGCTTAGTCATATATGTAAAATTAAAATTAAGTTAATTGAATGAACGGCTTTTGAAAGAATGGTAATTGAACTCAGATTTTTGAAAAAAAAAAATTATTGAAAAAATTTTAACATGTCGTTTTTTAAACTTGGTCGTAACATAAAATTTTCAATTTTTTTTGGCCGCATTTATTATGATTTCAAATTATAAAAGGAAATGTCAATATGTATTACGGTTTATGAAAAAATTTAAAAAGTATTTCATTTTCGAAGAACTTTTTTTAATAAAAGTTTTGAAAAAAATGTAACTTTTTTTTTTAAAGTTCAACATCTAAACATAAAATTATTTTTTATTCATTTAATAACCCTTACTGTTAGAAGTTAAATAGCAAAAATTTAAAGTTCCTATTTACCACAGTCTTTGAGAAAATTAATTATTTCAATGCAAAAATTCAGTTTTAATAAAAAAAAACCATTGAAATTGAAGTAATTTTTCATTTTTTTTCAAAAGTGTGATATATTTTACCTTTTTTGCTTCGAAATTCAACTGATAATATTTATGGCCAAAAATTTTTTTTAAATAAATTCATATTTTATTAGAAAAAGTTTGGAAAAAAGTCATTTTAAATTTTTCTAATAACATTTTTTTTTTAATTCTGAGTTTGAGGACCATTTTTTCAAAAAGTCTTGATTAAATTTAATGGATTTAAATTTAAGAGATAAGAATGAGCTTCTGGCTTTTGAAAAATGTATTTTAAAATATTGTAGGTGTTGCCGTTGTTTTCAAAATATTTTTTTTTGTGTTTGAGGTCAGAATGTTAGAAAATTGCATTTATCGCTTAAACGATGGAAGATTGTCCCTTACTGCCTTTTATGTATTTTCCTTAAATTACCTAGAGAATCTTTTGCTATCATTTGTTTTATGAAATTTAAGCAAAAAAAAAAATGGTTTTGTTAAAAAAAATTTATTTCAATTTTAAAAAAACAATACGGCAACACCGGCAATTTTTTAAAAGTATTTTTAATTACCTACGTTTGAAAAAAAAAAAATCGTCAAAATCAGAGCTGTTCGGCCGGGTTCCCTAATAATTTGCTTTAGTTTTGTTTTGAAAGTATCATAATTCTACTGCAATATTTTCCAGTTATCTCTCCGTAAGTAGGTATTTAGCTGTCGAATCGGCAACTAAAGACAAATTTATTTTCATTTTATGTAGGCTTTATAGTGTTATATTTATATTATTGTATGTTTTCATATTCTTCTTAGGACCAATTTTTCAATAGTCAGATAAACCTCAGATAGAGCTCATTCCAAGGAATAAAAGTTTTTTATACTGATATTTATTCTTCTGATAGTCGAACTGACGATTGAAAAATCAGGGCTTAATAAAATTCATTTCAATAGTTGAAACAATGTGTGACTTGGATTGTAACTAAGCTTACAACTTTTTTGTCATTTGTCGTTTTGGAAAACGAAATATGGCCAAATTTTAAAGGTGTTATTTCATTTGACATTATATTCCGTTAAAGAAGAAAGAACAACTATTTGACTGGCAGGCACGTAGCCAGACATGGGGCTTAGGGGGGCTGAAGCGTCATCCGATATGATTTTAAGATTAAAATTATTTTAAAAATATAGAAGAAAGTTCCAAAAACTATTTCAGAGACACTCTGTACAATACTTTATAGGAACTTTCGAAAGCTCATTTCAAGATCTCCGAGAACGTTCTTACCTCTTTTAAATTCAGTAAAATCATATGATATCATCATTGAAATCATTGATACAAAAAAAATCCACACGGTTAAAAGTTCTGTCGTAGTTTTTATTACAATCTTTGGAATTGGGGCTTTATCAAAACAAAAGTTATTAGTTTTTAATATTGCGATTTTATTACACAGTTTTTAATGTTTTTTTTTTTAATAATTTCAAATACAAACAAATTAAAATGTTTTAGTTTCAAATACTAAAAAATAAAATGTAATCAAAAGTATTGAAATATAAAAAAATTTGAAATCAAAACTATTTCATTTGTACCTAAATCATAACTTTATCTGGTTAAAAATTAAAATAAAATACTCGTCTTTTTTTTATACAAGAAAATCAAATTTAAGTCAAACTGCATTAAAAACGTAAACAAAAATGGAAGCCATTTGAAAAAAGAAATGCATTTTTTTGTGTCTGAATTAAGGGTTATCGCTAGCTGAAAAAGTACCTATATAAAACAATTTGGGTTCAGAAAATGCATTTGGTAAGCTTTTTGATAAAAAATAAAAAATCTGAATTTGCACTATTTTTAAGGCGCTTTGTGTTTTTTTTTTTTTTTTAAGCACTATTTTTATACAAACTTTAAATTGGAGAATATGTCCTTGATTTTTAATACAAAAATATTTAAATTCCAGTTAATCTTGTTTAGACTCAAAAATGTATGCAATCAAAGTATTAAATAATATGAATACAATTTTGGTGTAACCCAAATGTTCGTAGAATCTGCACCAAAATTTGTAACCGTGCACTGCCATTAATATTTTGGCTTAACTGCAAGTTTATATTCTTATGCCTGATTCACAATATTGCGAGACGACGAGAGCGTTGCGAGAGTAAAATTGATATTCAGTTTTCGATGTTTGACCAAATAACTTCCTTCTTTTCATTCACATTCTTCTAATCTTGTCAAAAACAAACATTTGCCCAAATCAAATCGTAACATTACATAATGGCTTAGAATTTGAATGACCAAAAAAAAAATCCTTTTCCTCTGGTCTCGTCGGTCGTCTCGCTATATTGTAAATCTATATTGTAATCACAATTATTTTCGTTGCGTGAAATTTAAAAATTTTGAAAAAAGAGCACGAGACGACGAAAAATTTAAATACTATTACACTGTGCTTAAAAATGCAACTTTTTTTTGCCGACAGATGTCGCTTCTATCTGCTGAAAATAATTCGAGTATGCTGAACACGATGGCGTCCTTAGTTTTTTAAAAGTTGGCTCAGTTAAGAAAGATTTTGGCCTCTGAAATATTCTAATTTAAGCCAGAAATCAACGAAAAGACCCATCATATGTATATTTGGTATTAATTGGTTTTATCGGCATTTATAGATAAAATAAATGTTCTTTTAGTAGAATAACAATTTGTAGAAGATATTCCATCAATACAATTATTATTTTGAAACTTTTAAACATTGTTTTTTGACAAAAACTCTTTTATTTTTGTAAAAAACTACATACAGTAAAACCTGTTTAATTGGACCACCTGCACTGTCAAATTGTTTCCTTTGCCAAGAAACGAAAAATAAAATTAAACATTTTGAGGAATCCCCGCATATAGCAAATGTAACTTTGCAAAATTGGCAAAAAAAAAAAAAAATGGGATGCATATGTACATGAACATTGAACACACATGTTTCATATTTTTGACTTTTGGTCCAATTAAACAGGTAAAACAATAAGCAAAGAATGTTATTAAGGTGGTCCATGGTCCGATTAGCAGTTGTCCCGATTATAGAGGGAAAAATAGCAGGGAAAGCATTAAGTGTGGTCCGAATAGGAGGTGGTCCGATTATAGAGTGTCCCAATTAGCAGGTTTTACTGTAAAGTAGAGTAGCTAAAGCAAATTATTAGGTAACCCGGATCTGATTTTGACGATTTTTTTTTTCAAACGTAGGTAATTAATATACTTTAAAGTCTATAGATTTAAAATTGCCGATGTTGCCGTATTATTGTTTAAAATTAAAATTAAATTTTTTTTGAACCAAACCATTTTTTTTTGCTTAAATTTCATAAAACAAGATTCTCCAGGTAATTTAAGGAAAAAGAATATAAGGGAGTAAGGGACAGTCTTAAATCGTTTAAGCGATAAATGTAATTTTCTCACTAACTAACTTCAAACACAAAAAAAAACAATTGAAAAATAAATGTATTTTATATTACGAAAAAGTTTTGAAAAGGACTTGTTTAAATTTTGCCAATAATTTTTTTTCAAAAATCTTAGTTCAATTACCATACTTTCAAAAGCCTTTCGTTCAATTTACTTAATTTTACAAATATGAACAAGCTTCTAGCTTTTTAAAAATGTATATTTAAATATTGTTGGTGTTGCCGCTGTGTTCAAATATTTTTTTTTGTGTTTGAAGTCAATCAATAAGAAAATTGCATCTATCGCTTAAACGATGGAAGATTGTCCCTCACTCCCATACATTTTTGTTCCTTTAATTTCCTAGACAATCTCTTGGCATCAATTAATTTATGAAATTTAAGCAACATTTTTGAAAAAAAATTTTTTTTTTGTTTCTTCAATCAAATTTAAAAAAATCAAAACGGCAACACCGGATATTTTTAATTTATAGACTTTAAAGTATATTTAATAACCGACGTTTGAAAAAAAAGATCATCATAATCTAAGCTGTTCGGCCGGGTTCCCTAATATTGCTATTTTTTAGCTTTGTTACTCCACTAATAACTTATATCTTTCATTTGACACCAATGTTAACCTCTAATCTTATGAGCTAAGTAACTCGACGGTCGCCTCTCCGACTGTAATATTTTGCTCCGATTTTCTTCAAATTTTATTTATTTATGGAAAATAAAAAGTGTCAGTTTATTTATTTATTTTCAGTCTAAGTTATCAAAAATGTGGTGTAGTTATTTTTTAGAATGTGTAAATAAACAAACCCATCCATTGCTTCAGTTTTAAATCTTTATTGTATGCTAGGTTATGAGAGACAAATTTGACAGAATTTATGCCTGTCGTATTTGTAAAAGCATTCTTATTTTTGTAGCTTTTTGTAGTCGAGGCTTCCGCTAAGTGCCGTACAGATTGCATTATCTGCTTACAATACAACCGATAGTTCTAAAATACAGATTTTAGTTATTCACCGTAATTTTACCCCAATTATTTGATTAGTGATTTTTATATACATAGGTTTATCGATATCTTTTCATTTACCTTAGATAGACTATAATTTCTTAAATTTCACATTTTTTATAAAGTTTAGTTTATCAACTGTTGTGTGAAAACAAAAAAAAAATAAATAAGAGAAAACTAACGCAAAACAGACAGCAGGAACAGATGTTCTTAAAAATCTTCAATTTAAAGGATTAGCTCATCACGAATGGATCGTGCTATTGGGCTCGAATAAAGTGCGCGCACACATTCGGTTATCCTGCGTGTGCCATTGCCGCGCCCCGACCGTAAAGGTGCAATTTTTGTGGTTGATTACACATTCGAAACCACAACGATGAAGTAGACTTCCACATCCAGATATCCAATTGAAGCTACTTTGCCAAAATTCCTAAAAGACTCAAAATTAAAAAAAAAAGAAAAAACAATAAAAAATAAAACCAAAAATATACATATATCAAAAAAAGGACGAATCCGCCTTAGGTGCCTTCTCGATTTGGATTCTTAATGGAATCGCAACCATGACGCCGAATGTATATCTCACTGTGTGTTTTGCACCCCCATAGCAATAATATCCCTCTACCATCAATAGCAATTATTGTCCTGTCGCGTCCAGTACCAAACTGAACTCAAAGCCAAAAGCCAGAGCCAGTGCTAAGCCCAGCTTTCCTTGCTTAATTCCGCGACGATGACGGTCAATACCCTTTGGTTATCCTTGGCCACTGAGCTGTATGCCAAAACATGCAACGAACATTTGTTGCACCTTTAACATTCGCATATCGAACTTTGGAAGAATTTTCGGCTTTCGGCTCCGAACCTCATTATTTTCAAATGTTCTATGTCGTTTATATTCGTGTGTACGAGTGTAACATCATCGCCCTTCACGAAAATCCACCCGTCCGGTTTTCAGGACAATGGCTAATCGCTTAAAAGGTTCTTATCTAAATTTCTTATTTTTGTTTGACTTAGAAGTGGCGTTGCCAAGCACACGAAAATGTTTGACGATCGCAGAACAAAAATAAAAAGTTTATAATAATTAAAATTGACAAACAATTCCTTAGCCAATTCTACCCCAACCATCAAAAGATGTTCTGCGAAAATATAGACACGTTTGGCAGACATACCAAAACGTCAACCGCAATCGTTGGTCGGTGAATTCGTCACCGATGAATTTTTCAATTTTGATATTCTTAGTCAGATAAATCCAAGCCTTACCAAGACGCCTGGAATTATCCATAACTGATGATTCAAAACTAAAACTTTCAATTGCAATGTGGTGGCAATACTGCCAAAAAGAAGGATATTTTTTGTATTAAAATACAAGAAAATTTAAAAGAAGTCCATAAGGCTGGTGGTACTGTTGAATTTTTCACTTCATCAAGAACTTCTATCTTGTACTGTTGGTACATTGGTATGGTACCCTACGTTGCGAATGGAAGTTATTATTTTGTTTCCTCCGTTTACTTCCACACAATTGTCCGCTCCGCTCCACTCTTTCTTTCTCTCTTTCACTGGATATAAGGACAGGTGCATTGATGGTGAAAATTTGGCTTTGGTGATTTTGTTATTTTTTGTTTGTAATTGGACAACTGTTTTGAGATTCTGATCGATAAACAGTGTTTCGTTTTGCGTGTTTTTTTTTTTTTGTTTTTATTTTTATTTTTATATTTATTTTGTATTTCGTTTGTATTATTTTTTTTTTTTTTAGAATCGTTGTGTAAATTTGGTCAACGCAACGGTAGCGGAATACGAATGCTTCCTTAGCGTGCGTTGACTCGATGATCTGGGGTTGCACATTTTTGTAAGGTGGTACGTTGCCGAAAGTTATAATTCTGTGCTTTGTTTGAAATATGTTATGTACATTTTTGTAGGATAAATTGAAAAAAGTGCTTTTTAAGCGTAAAGTAAATTTTTTGCACAAAATAATTTATACAGTACAAGAATTTTATTCCTAAATTATAACACTTTAAAAAAACGTAAATGTATGTTGTACTACAAAATGTTCACACTGTTTTTGAGCATAAGGTAAGTAAAAAAAGCTACTGACGCTGGTTTGTTTTATTATGTTTCATATGGACTTGTACATAAAAACTACAATACTCTTTTTCGATTGATTTACATGAGAACACAAGGGTTCAGATATGTAAGAACCACCTCATGTAATATTTTATCATTAAGTCCACAATTTTGTTTACTTGTTTACAAAATTTAGCTTTATATATTTTACCAATTTTTTTTGGTGTGCTGAACTCCAATCCGAAGTCAGAAAAAATTGATCAGCTCCCTCTTTTGAATCAAAAAATGCAAAAAACAAGCTTTTTTGACTACTTTGGAGTCTACACTGAGGGAAAAAACAAATTAAAATCAACGAAAACCACGTTGATTCAACTATTTTTCGGAATGATTTTTCGTTGAAGACGAACATTTTAAAATCAAAGTAGAATATCGTTAGTTTAAAGTGGTTTACCGCTATAAAACATCTTTAAATCAAAGTTGTTTCAACTTTAAAAAAAAGAATCAATCTATTAAAAAAATAGAAAAATAGGCAGCCGCTGGGGATCGAACCTAACTCTTGGGTTACAAGTCGAATGTTTTACCAACGTGCTATCTCACTGTTGAAAATTAGAGTGATAAAATGCAACAAAAGCTCAAGTCCGACAAAAATAAAAAAATTTCTTTCGTTGTTTCAATTTTATGTTGAAAAAGTTTCATGTTAATTTTTTCAACATTAAATCAACGTTGAACATTTTACATTTTACGTTGCGTTTTTTCGCTCAGTGTATTCTTTTATGTTAAGAAAATTGT
This sequence comes from Episyrphus balteatus, assembly GCF_945859705.1. NCBI lineage: Eukaryota > Metazoa > Arthropoda > Insecta > Diptera > Syrphidae > Episyrphus > Episyrphus balteatus. Next base: position 55,198,289 of record NC_079135.1, on the reverse strand, counting down.
TAAACCCAAAATCATAACGTTTTCTATAAGAACTGTTATGGCATTCTTCTTTTAGTAAACCGATGTCTTTTTCACTTTCCGAGATACACTTCGCCTCACTTGAATAGAAACAACATTTTTTCTTTAGAAAATAGCGATCGGTGCTTTGGTGAGGTAACTTAGTAGATTTTTGGTTTTGCATTTTCAAAGAGGAACTTTTAACAAATAATGTTGTAAAAACAAAAAACCCAAAACAGAAACCGTATGGCTTCTAGTTGCGTTTTTTCGCATTACCTCACAAAAAACAGTGTTTTTTTTGCGTCACTTGAATAGAAACAAGCTCTTAAATTAGATAAAAATGATGAAAAATCATGGAAAACACTAATTATAGTAAAGCAATATTAAGCTTTGACATTATTTGCACATTATAACCAATTATGGGCTACGAGCTACCAATAGGCACCACAGAAAATGCATAAATAGAATTTAACATTGAAAATGCACTTCTACTGTACACAATCGTGGACCTAATTGGAGAAAGTGATAAAAGTGTTTAGTAACTTCTTACAAATTAAGAAAATGACATTTTCTACAATTTAAGGATTGAATAAGTGAAATAAACTTTCGTTTTTATCCGGAATGCATCTGTTTTGTTTTTATTGCGTTGTTTTTTCTTGAACTATCCTTGTGAAATCTCTAAGACGGTTGTTCTTCCACGTTCCTAAACTTGCCAAGAGCTTCTACCATTATTTCTTTGTAAAAGTTAGCATCTGTTTTTGAAGCGTGAAGCTTCAATTTTGCTATTGCACATCATTAAAATAAAGCGTATTACTATAACACATTTTAGTGCCCTGTATTGGCGATGCGATTAAGGTTATTTTTTTATAAACCAATGAAATAGGGCTAATATTAACGTGGTCCATCTGAGTTGGTATGTTTTCCTTTAAAAAACCACTCTTTACCCCACTACTTTTCAGTTCGAATGCAACTATAAAATAGTTAACTTTTTTGTAATCTTAGTAGAACTTAAAATGTTGCTATTTTGCATTTTGAGGCTTTTTTAATGTTGTGCACCTTTTATAACTTCCAGGATGGAACACACCAACACGTTTCCATCGCACTATCACCACGTTTTTGACCGATTTTAGCGGCAAAGTGAAGAAAATTGCTGCTAGTTTTTAAGTTATTTTTTTCTCTGCTCGTGACTTGGGTCTCACCTGTCTTATTTTTTGATTTGATCACTAGTTTCCGATATTTTAAAAATTATCTCATCCAAATTTGGCAAATTTTCCAATATCTTTCTCGATTTTGCATAGTGCAGGTGCATTTAAAATGTTAGCTGCTATTTATGCATTTTCTGTGGTGCCTATTGGTAGCTCGTAGCCCATAATTGGTTATAATGTGCAAATAATGTCAAAGCTTAATATTGCTTTACTATAATTAGTGTTTTCCATGATTTTTCATCATTTTTATCTAATTTAAGAGCTTGTTTCTATTCAAGTGACGCAAAAAAAACACTGTTTTTTTGTGAGGTAATGCGAAAAAACGCAACTAGAAGCCATACGGTTTCTGTTTTGGGTTTTTTGTTTTTACAACATTATTTGTTAAAGGTTCCTCTTTGAAAATGCAAAACCAAAAATCTACTAAGTTACCTCACCAAAGCGCCAATCGCTATTTTCTAAAGAAAAAATGTTGTTTCTATTCAAGTGACGCGAAGTGTATCTTAAGATGAAGTAAGTTTGTTATATCGTAAAGGGTATAAAAACGTTATATCTGCATGATACATATACTGCCCATAATCTCGTAAAGGCCCTAACTACATTTTTCTTACTTCTGAGTTATAGAGGGAAACACTTAATCTAATATCGCAATTTGCCTATAAAAATGAAAAATATCAAAAGTACATTTTGAATTTTCTGACTTATTTGAAGACCTAGGCTAAAAAAATAAATGAGAATAAATCAGAGACAATGCCCTAACTCCAAATATGCAAAATAAATCAAAATCGAAAATTTTGTAGTTAGGGCCTTTACGAGATTATGGGCAGTATAGTACCTAAGCCAAACAACTGTAGATACATTATCTCGGAAAGTAAAAAAGATATCGGAAAGATTTCAACAGGTCTTGAAAGAAGGAAAACAGTTCTTATCTGAATACGTTATAATTTATGTCTAAACAATTTTCCTCCCACAAAAGAATAAGCTCCAAAATAGTCATCTTTTAACGATAATATTTCAAAAACGGGAGCTGATTAATTTGTTCTGACTTTGGATTCGAATTCAGCACACCGAATATATAAATATATATTTTTCTGTCGGCATTACCTTTGTAAACTAGTGTAATTTTTTGTGGTTTTACTTCGGGGTCACTGTGGCGTATGTGTAACTTTTTTGCATTTAAAAAGTCTTTATAGTCTGACGAGTTTAATATTTTCTGAACTTTCAAATGTCCATACGAAATTTCGTTGATGGATTGACTAAGGCACAGTTTAAATTATATAAAAAGAAGTAATTTCAGAGAATAAAGCGATATCCGCTTAAGATCTTAAGTTTATAACTTCCAAACGGCTATGACCCTTTTTTTTATAAAAGCTATTACATATGTAGTTTAACAAAGTTTTTAAAAGCACCTCAAAATAAAATAAAATAAAATAAAATAAAATAAAATAAAATAAAATAAAATAAAATAAAATAAAATAAAATAAAATAAAATAAAATAAAATAAAATAAAATAAAATAAAATAAAATAAAATAAAATAAACAAAAATAAAATAAAATAAAATAAAATAAAATAAAATAAAATAAAATAAACAAAAATAAAATAAAATAAAATAAAATAAAATAAAATAAAATAAAGTAAAGAAAAGTAAAGTAAAGTAAAATAAAATAAAATAAAATAAAATAAAATAAAATAAAATAAAATAAAATAAAATAAAATAAAATAAAATAAAATAAAATAAAATAAAATAAAATAAAATAAAATAAAATAAAATAAAATAAAATAAAAGTAATCGTAGATGTTTAGTTCTACTTGTATAAATGGCGATATTCGGAACTTGTACTCATAATTTAATAGCAAAATTAATGCTGGAACACAATTTTTGAAATAGAAAACTTACAGCAGAAGCTTGAAAGACTAATTGAACTTGTCCTGCATACAAAGTAAAAACAGTCAAATATAGATTTTTTTTTTTGTTCAATTGTGGTATTTCCTATTTCACGGCAAACATGAGAAACTATCTTAAAAGTCCCACAAAATAGGTTTTTTTTTGCTATTGGATTATATTATTGCTTGAAAATTAATCTTTTTTATGTTTATGTGTTGTAGAAGAATCATACAATAATAGTTCATCTTTGATCCATTTTCTTGTACGATTTAGGTTTCCGCTCAAAACACCGTTGAAATATACATAATATATATGTATATACAAATTAACACTTTTTGAATGAAAAAAAATCTCTGGGGCATTATTCTTCTTTCAAATATGTTTAAGTATGGGGGAAAAATGTATGTGTTTTTTTTCAAAAATTTTGCTTACCAAATCTTATTTTATTTTCAAATTTTAAATGTGCTTCCTTTGATAATCCTTGCTCTGTTGTTTGCATTCAGTAGTGGGTTAAAAAGATCAGCTTGTTATGGATAATTATTCTTTAATAAAAATAAAACAAGAGTTAAGGATTTCAGAAAATTATTACGTGTGGTGTATTTATGCAAATGTATTTCTTTAATATGCATAAACAACAAATTTTTTGTAATTGAATTCGTCCAAATGCCATAGTTAATTAGAAACTCGTTGGCGCAAGGATCAAAAAGAAATTATAAACAGAAGGTGTATACTTATTTCATTTTATAAAAGCTTGTTGTTTTGGCACGTGCCTTTATAATGCGAAAGGTGTAGGAACTAACCTGTTTTGAGATAACGTCAATCAAAGGAAAGTTTGTGTCTTGTATAGTAAAAATAAATTGATACAGTATTTTATTTGTATTTTATCGAATATTTGTGTCTAGAACTCTGAAATGTGAATGCCGATTCTTTAAAAGTAATCGCCATGCTCACGTAAGATATACTAAATTATAATTAATAAATTACACTGGTCAACAAGGTTTTTGCCACAAGAACCAAAATATACTTTTCTATAGGTTTTGGATGTGATAAACTCGAATCCGGAGTCAGAAAAATTTTATTGGCCTCCTTTTTTGAAATATTACCGTTAGAAAATGCAAAAAAATGTCATTTTGGCTGTTTTTGGAGGTTATTTTTTATGTGGGGTAATTTATTATGAATAAATTTGTAACAGTATCTATAATAACTGTTTAAATCTTTCCCACATCTCTTTTACTGCCCGAGATATTAAAAAATTGACTCAGAAACAACACTGGCCAACCAAATTAACTTTTTTTTGCCACAAGAACCAAAATATACTTTCCTAGTGGTTTTTAGGTTGCTAAACTCGAATCCGTAATCAAAAAAATTCTATTAGCCTCCGTTCTTGAAATATTACCGTTATAAAGTGCAAAAAAATGTTTTTTTTATAACGGTTATATATTTCAAGAACGTAGGCTAATAGAATTTTTAAAAAAATATTTTAATATTTTTATTTTTAATTAAATATTTTATTAGATTACGGATTCGAGTTCAGCAACCCAAAAACTTCTAGAAAAGTATATCTTGGTTCTTGTGGCAAATATTTTATGACATGTGTCTTAAACTTTAGATTAAATTAAGTTTCTCTTTGGCTTATTAACTAAAACTTAAGATTTCTCGAGCAATAAAAGAGACATCGGGAAAATTTAAACAGTTTTGGAAAGAAGAATATCTGTTCTTATAATCACAGTTTCAAATTTGTTTATAATGAATTACCCCACATAAAAACAGAAGCTCGAAAAAAGCCAAAATGACGTTTTTTAGCATTTTATAACGGTAATATCTCAAAAACGAAGGTCAATCAAATTTTTCTAACTTCAAATTCGAGTTAAAAAAAGTTCAATTTTGTTTACTAGTGTTATTAATTGCTAAATTCGTAATATTTGACAATAAGTACATATAGTTTAGTAAGTAATTTTAATCCATTTAATCAATTGTATGTAATACATGTTTCCTACGAAAACGATCCAAAGTCGAACAGAAATAAAAAAAATCTTAAATACACATGCATATATAGATATTTTTTAAGTGATGATAACGTATTAACCATTATGGTGTTATTTTATTCAATATACAGAAAACATAATATATTATAATATATATAAACAATATGGAATTAAAACAGACATTGCTACTGTAATTAAATTAGTATAATTGTTTTATTTACTTAAGAATGAACTGTAGTAATAAAATAGTTCTTTAGATGTCACCATAACACCATGTTCTGTACATTTACTGAAACTCGAAAACTTTTATCTTCGTACCTACAGTCTAAGGAGTTTAGTCTGATGCTCATAGGGAGGATGATGTTAGTTGACTTAGTTTTCACAATTAAAGCTTATAATGGCATATATTTGAGGTCGCATGTAAAATTAAATTTGGCTACATAATTATGTATGTTTAGAGACTGATTTTAACATATCGTCCCGTTTCTGCTTGAACCTCGTAAGTACATTTTTTTAAAAGATTTTTTTTTCTGTTAAACATTGCTCTAAAACTTACAGATAGAATAGCTGCAAGGGTTTAAGTGTAGAAATAATTCAATTAATATGTCTAAAACATAACTTAATTTCCCTTTGTTCAATTCATATTTTTAATTTTGAGAAAAATGTATATTTATTTTAAGGAATGATCAAAATTTTTTTTGTAAATACGTGGTTCAGGCAGAAACGGGACGATATGTGACATTGTATGCAAACAAAAATGTATTCAATTAAAATTAACTCAATTACAAACCGCTTAAAACAAGCTTTTTGGATGAACATAAATTTTTTTTAATAATTCACTATGGCTTATACACGTACTTTTTTTTAAATTATTTTTCTTAAGTTTACCTAAAGTACCTAAAATTGTTTGTCTCACAAATAAGTGAGTAGAGTAATAAAACATGATATAAATTGTAGACTGTAGTGAAAAAGTGTTATTTATAACAAGTTGAAAAGTTTTTGTTTTCAAAAACTAATAATCGTGTTAAATTGTTTTTAGACTAATTTACAGTGAAAAGTTCCCGTGATATTTCTTTAAGTGGTTATCGTTATCTTTTTAAGTGATTAACATAAAACTGAAGTTTACCAAACTAATTGTTTATGAAAACCATGAAAAATTACAAAAAAAAAAGTTTTAAAAAAAATATTTTTTTCTTGTAATTGGCCTACTGCCTTATCGTTTTTGGAAAAAGCTTGTGTAGATGAAGATTAATAAAAGAATATGAACTGAATGTCTTATTGTTCAAAACAAGTATCTGTACAAACATGACCTTTAACCAAAAGATGGCTGATTCACAATATTGCGAGACGACGAGACGAGAGCTTTGCAAATAAATCAAAAATACTCCTAAGACGATATTGGTGTCAATGCGCTGAAATAAAAGATGATTCAATAATAGTTGGCAGAAATTTGAGTTGGCAAAAATATGAGTTTAGAGAGATGTTTTGTGTCCTGATTTTTGAAACACGAATTTTTGATAAAAAAACTATTTTGTTTTTTAAAAATTCGTGTTTCAAAAATCAGGGCACAAGACATCTCTCTAAAATCATATTTTTGTCAAATCAAATTTCTGCCAACTATTATTATATCATCTTTTATTTCAGCGCATTTACACCAATATCGTCCTCTTGCTCTATGAGATGCACAATGCACTTTACCACGCCAATCGTGCCAGGATGCGGACGGGAAGACCTGTGGTTTTCGTAACTACTAATAGCCCTCTTAACTTACAATTTGAAATTTTCTTTAGCTCGATGACTTGAGCGTTTCTGCAGTGGCCACCCGGTCGTAGCTCGAAGGCTTTTCAAATATTAAAGTTTTTTTTTATCAGCCCAAGGCTACAATCACTGGTCACAAAAAATGTTCTAAAACAGTCTTTTAAACTTTTTTCGAACCAGAAGTGCACTTTTTAAACTTCAAATTGAAATATGTAATAACTGACCGATTAAAATTTCAAAATGTTGAATAGTTTAAACAAAAATATGTATAAAGAAACTTACGTTTTCCTTAAAAGAAAAAAGAAAAGGACTCCCAAATTTACTGTTGCCTCCATGCCCCAGCAGCTCAACGTACGCCTCTGTCTAACGCTTCTTCCTAGACCATAAAATAAAAGGTTTACATACATCTATGAGTCAGCATTCTAACCAGAAACATAATTCTAGATTTTAACGACATATCACCGATTGAATTGCGTTGCCCTGCAATACCTGGCTAACACCACTACACATATCCATAAGTTCTACACTCATTAGCTGACATACCAATACCCTAACCATACTTCCAGTTCCAGATCCAAGAACAAGAGAACAGAAACAGAGAGACAAAGGTATGCCAAGTATGTCTACAGATTCTGAGAATGAAATTTATTTTGCTTTATTTGAATGGAATCCAAATTAATCGATTTTTAGATTGTTATTAATCTTTTTGGTTCTGTTTTCGGTCTTGTCGTTCAAGACCAGTCTATGCATTTCTTAGTGCGTCGTCGTTCCGTTTCATATGTTGTTGTTTTAGCCACATTGGCTGGCCGAGTTGGTATGAGCAAGTCTGGGAGATAGTTGGTGAATGACAAGAGTTGTGGCCTTCCCGAAAAATATTTTGTATACTTAATGTATTCGTGTGTTTCTGAGCAGTAGTGTCATGATCTGGGTACCTATTGTTTTCTAATTGTAATTCACTGACATGCTTCTCAACTGATGATTCGAACGAAAAACTAGATACGCAATACCCGAGCATCTGCAAATCTTCTTTAATCTGCGAAGCGCAACATTTTATTGAGAAATCTTTAACAAACAGTTGCTGGTTGTTGGTAAAGTTTTTGAGTTTTAAATTGATTAATATTCGAAAAAAAAATTAAAATAAATGTTTGTCTTCCTAATTTATGCAGCTATGCACAACATTTTATCTCTTTTTTTTTGTACTTTTTTTTTAATATGCAATTTTATTTTGTTGGTTTCTTTTTATTCAAAAATCTCGCACGTTGAAAGAGTTCTAATCCGGAAATTCGAACGAGATGAGTTTTGTTTTTGTGAATGGCATAACTTATATAAGATTAATCAATGAGCTGTTTAAAACAGGTTCGTTACCTTTATCGACATGAAAATTCAAATAGGTATGTTGAATGAATCACATTGTTATTATGGTTGTGTAATAAAATGATACATTTTAATTCAAATATTAGTTATTTCAAAACATTGATTATTCATATAATATAGTTATTAGTTCCAAAATAAAATCAAATCATAAAAAATTTAAGAGGGTACTTTAAATATTTTTGTTGTAAATGCTTTTTAAATAAAAATTAAATTATTATCTTTAATAACAAAAAAATGTATTCTTAGCATTTCAGGACTAAATCATAAATCAAATCAAAAATTGCTACGCCATTATGTAGCAATTAAAATAATTATTAATCAACACCTGAAAGTTTTAGAAAATTTGATTTTTCAAAAAAAAAAAAAAATATCAAATTTTTTTTAAATCCCAAAATTAGTTCAAAATTTTATTTTTGATTTACATACATATATTAAAATTATATAAATGCTTTTGCATAAAAAATAATCAAATTAGAAGGTTGGGGGAGAATTAGATTTAAAAAAGTGGTTCAGGTATACCGTTAGTAATGATTTTCGAAAAACAATCAGCAAATCCTTGTCTAAAAATTAAAATTTGAATTTTTTAACAAAATCGTTGGAGCTGTTTTTGAGAAAATTTATTTTTTTTCAGAATCGGAAGGTATATGTTAGACAATGTTGTGTTTGGTCCAAAAAAAACTAATTTCAAAAACCCCTCTGCACAGGGTTCCAAAACTTCTACATCCAAATTTGGTGTTTGGGCTGCAACTCCTTATCGCAAGTAAAAATTAAAAATGGCAGAAAGAAGAATCTACAGAAATCGCATCTCCTATTTACCTTATTAACATTTCTACTTCTGTAGTATATCATCATCATCATCATCATCATCTCATATAATAAAACGGCAAACACTTATTTTGTGGTACAAAATACGCGGCCCACAAAAACCGAAGGGGCATAAATTATATACCGAACGATAGGAAATTTTATCTAGATGTGCAGAATGTATACTTTGTTTATTTTTTTTTTACCGAAATAGATAAAAATAATAAATTTAAATTGAGAAAAAAAAAACAAAAACAAATGTGCTGAACCACGCCCTCTCCCTTCTGTAAGTGGAAACTTCTAAAAGCAAAGACGGGAACCTTCGAAGACATTCTCGAATTTCGAATAAAATTAAGTGTTGCATATTCTTAGTAGTAAATAAAGTGATTTATATAGTGTGCTTATTTGAGCATAAATAAAAGTTACAATTGCCACTCGAATTTTGAGTGCGGGGTCGGCTAGTATGTATTAGTATACATATATTGTCATCTCATGTTGACATTACGACTTTCTCTATAATTTTAAGATAAGTATTTAGCTAATTTTGAAGCTAATTTGGCAATTAATTTGGACCAACAGGCATGGAAAATGATAATGTAATTATAATTCAAATATAGGATGGTGGAAATGATTTGAATAAAAAGTATAGAAAAAAGATTTATAAGTACTTTATTTTCAATGTGCAAAATTCAATTTAAAAAACAAAAGAAAATAAAAATATATAGATGGAAAGAGAAAAAATAGTCCATTTATTTCAAATCAAATCATTAGAATTTCTGAGAACTCCAAAGCTGCATCAGCATCATTTTTGCTCTGAGTTATTTGCTACTCAAAAAAGATCCCAACTGATCGCTAGAGGGTAGCTTTTAATTTTGCCGACATCTATATAGGAATAACAACATCTAGAATGGAACGAAAATAAAAAAAACAAAATTCTTTCTTGCCACTTCGGATGGATACCTACCTAACTAAGAATCTGATTTTCTTCATCAGGTCATCCAAAACAAACCCCAGAATATCAAGTTTAATTTGTGTGTTGAATGAATATTTACTTTGTTTTAGTGAATTTGATGAAATTTGGATATCATAAACTAAAACACATTTTGACTAACAAATTTAAGGTGAAAACAAAATCAGACCCAGTATACTGATGTTAAGAAAAATTAATTTTGGGATTATTTTTTCGACTCTAAAAACATACTTAAATGAACAACTTAATTTTTAAAATCATCTAAAGAGTTTTTATATCAGATTGCCTACCTACACAAACATATAAATGTGAATTCTAAATGGAAAAATTTAAGTATTTATGTCAAATTTATTTAATAGATTTCCAACGCTTTTCAAAATAACTTGTTATAGGTCGTTTCAAATCAAAAGTTCCATGGAAAATTGAGCAAAAATAAAAAACTCATTCGCATACTGGAAGGAAGCATTTATGAGGCAGCTGAACTTTTTTCTAAAATTACGATAAAATAACGAAGAACAGTTCTTGATATTCCTATTTTAAATAATTGATCCGCCTGTGAGATTCACTGGGTTAGCCTCAGAAACCGGAGGCAAGTCTCCCGGGCTTGCATCACTCCATATCCGCGGACAATACAAAAAAACATACAATTATTTAATTATTTATCATTTGAAGGCAGTTGGAATAACATTGCCGAAGATATTAGTATAGGACTAGGTGAAGATGGACCAGAAATGTCCAGTTTGTATGATAGCAATTCATAACATAAAATTCTATTCACATCTTTTCATTTGTATAATTGGGCAGTAAATATCTTATTTTTATTTTTCAATTATTTTGGAGTCGTCACCATAGAAATCATTAATAAACAAATTCAGATTTTTCGTTTTTTATTTTTTTCTCTAGCATTTATTTCATTCAAACAAGCATGATTTGTTGTTATTTTTGAGTTGATTTGTCGCAATGAGTTAATAAAATTAAGTTTTTTGTTCTCAATTTTATTGGAAGGGAGAAAATAAACTCAGAGTCAAGACTTTTGATTTGAAACGGCCTATAGTAAATGGTTCAGAATTGGTCAAAGAGTTTTGTTGAGTTGAGCTTTGTCAGTTAAATTTCATGGAAAATTTTGTAACTCAACTCAAAATAAAACAAATTGAGTTGAAAATGGATTTTCGAAAATCTTCAAATATTACAATATGGAAAATTAGACCGATCATAATTGTATACATAGGTCTTTTCAAACCAAAAGTCCCATCGAAAATTTAGCAAAAATAAAAAAATCTCATTTGCTCACTGGAAGCAAGCATTTATAACTCAGCTGAACTTTTTTTTTGAAATTACGATAAAAATATAAAGAACAGTTGTTGATAACGCTTGTTTAATTAATTGGTCGGTCTGTGAGATTCGCTGGTTAACCTCAAAAAGCGGAGGCAAGTCTCCCGGGCGTGCATCGTTCCATATCCGGGGGCAATACAAAAAAGCAAACAGTTATTTGATTATTTATCATTTGAAGGCAGTTGGGATAACTTTACCGAAGATATTATTATAGGACCATGGTATAAAAAGACAAGGTATGATCATTAGAGCCGCCATCTTACAAAATGGGGTAATAGTGTTTTGACGTTTGGCATTTGGCAAAGTCAAAAGCAACAACAATTTCCAAGACAAATTTGTTTACAACAACAATTTCAATGGGCTGGGCTGTCAAAACACTAAGTAGCCATCTTTTTTTCTTTCATTTGACAGTTCTCGATACTGAGTTTTTTCTAATGATCATACCTTCTCTTCTTATACCATGTTATAGGACTAGGTGAAGATGCATCTGAATAGCCAGTTTAGTGATATGATAGTTATTCATAATTTAAAATTATATTCATATCTTTTTATTTTTATAGTTGAGCAGTAAAAAACTTCTTTTTATTTATTTATTTCAATTATATTGGAGTCATCACCATAGACATCATTAATAAACAAATTCAAAATTTTCGTTTGTTTATTGTTTTCTCAAAAGTCCTGACTCTGAGTTTATTTTCTCCCTTCCAATAAAATTGAGAACAAATAAACAAAAAACTCAATTTTATTGGCTCATTGCGACAAATCAACTCAAAAATAACAACAAATCATGCTTGTTTGAATGAAAGAAATGCTAGAGAAAAAAATAAGCAAACGAAAAATCTGAATTTGTTTATCAATGATTTCTATGGCGACGACTCCAAAATAATTTAAAAATAAAAATAAGATATTTACTGCCCAATTATACAAATGAATAGATGTGAATAGAATTTTAAGTTATGAATTGCTATCATATAAACTGGACATTTCTGGTCCATCTTCACCTAGTCATATAACAATATCTTCGGCAAAGTTATCCCAACTACCTTCAAATGATAAATAATTAAAATAACTATTTTAATAAATTTATCCGTCTGTGAGGTTCACTGGGTTAGCCTCAGAAAGCAGAGGCAAGTCTCCCGGGCTTGCATCACTCCATATCCGCGGACAATACAAAAAAACATACAATTATTTAATTTGTTGTTATTTTTGAGTTGATTTGTCGCAATGAGCCAATAAAATTGAGTTTTTTGTTTATTTGTTCTCAATTTTATTGGAAGGGAGAAAATAAACTCTGAGTCAGGACTTTTGATTTCAAACGACCTATATGTAAGGAGTTGCATTGAACTTTTATTGTGCTGCAAAAATCGACTCGTGAAACTCGAATTAACAATCGTGTATCTCGTCGCTTGTCCGATCAAGAGAGCAACAAAAATTATAAAACGGTAAGAAAACACTGGCTTTGTTTAGAATAATTAAAGATTTTGAGGGTACTCATATAAATGTTTTAGAGTACCTACATGTAATTAGTACAATTGCCCATACCTACTAGGTCAATACAAAAATGTACCTAACCTATGCAACTTTTGTTTGCAAAGTACCTACTATCTATTATTTCTCTTTTGTCCAAAAGTGAATTTTTAACCCACAATTCTGTACACATAAGTTATTCGAACACCTATTGGTCACTTAATCATAATGTGTAAGTAAACAACTTGTATAACGCAGGTTGTCTTAAGTTGCAAGAGGATGACACACAAAAGAACCGTATGTAAGCAAATACCTTAGGGCTCAAATTAAGGGGAACCCTTCACGTTCTGCTGCAACCACTAACCAGTGGGCATTTCTGCCCTTTGACAATTTGCCTTTTGTAGCTTTAATAACTGCGTATTAAGAAATAAAGATCAGTGCAATGTATAATCAATACACACTCTGTAACACAAACAGCGGAGGAAGAACTGCTGCGTGCTGCAAGCATGCAACAGGAATTACCGCAACCAAGTTTCATTATAACAGTAAACAAGAAAATTGCATCGGCACTCAAATTGCATTTTCAAAAAAAATATATTTATATAAGTATATAGGTATAATAAGGGTGGACGAAGAATCCGCGTTGCATATTGCTTGTTCCGAAAAGACATCTGTTGGATGCCTTTTTTATTGGTATAATCGGGCGTAAGAAACTTACCTTTGCTCTTGTCGTACCTGCCGCTGCCACATCAAATGGTTTAATCGCGTGCCACTACAAGAAGCATGTCATAAAGAGGATCACGTTGCAAGTTATATAAGACGAATAAAAAAAAACAGCAACAAAAAGTGCATCGAGCAGAATATTGCAGTGTGTGTACTTATAATAAATGTAGGAAGGAATACGGGATTGAAAGATTTTATCTAAATTGATGTGATTGTGCAAATTGAATTTATTAGTAATTGTTGACAACACCATTTTTTACGAAAATATGGCGCCTGTGGATTCAAAGACTAGTATATTAAAAAAAAATATTATGTCTTGCATCTTCTCAAGTTCAAGTTAATTCATTAATAGTATAGAATCTTGGTTCTATCTTCGGGGAAATAAAGCTTTATTTAGCTTTATTGCATTTTTCAAGTAAATCAATCCCATCCATGGGGGTAAACCTTGTCGCCAACAAGAGTGAGTGTTCCCACCAGGGCACTTCCAACAAATGACGGCAATGGAAGAATTCTTTTTGTAGAATCAACGGTAGCTTCATCAGTTCCAGTTTTTGGTGAACACCGTATAAGAGCTACTCCAGACGGTATTCAAACCATGTTTGAGGTGGAGCAACCAAGTGGAAGAGGACCTCAATTAACTTGGCATGCGAAACTGGAAGCAGCAAGCTAAGGATAGAGCTGGCAATAGCGGACTGTTGCCGCTTTTCTGCGGCGGCGCGGCGGTGGTGATGGATTCTACTAGACCTTTTCACTTGCAATCTATAGGGCAACTTTAAAGTTCGTAAAAAAATAGAACTCGAGATAATAATCAGGCATGACATTACGAAGATGCGGAATTCCAAAAAAGTTGGTGCCGCAATTCTGTCTGTATATACATACCTCGAGCAACAGCCTAAACTAAGCGATTTTCTTCAAACTTGGTAGTTAACAGTTTTGTGTGATTCCCTAGAGGGAAAATTGAAATTTTGTTCTTAGGACCAAAATTATTGGTTCCTCTACCTACCATACAACGGAAATAGAAGAGTTAATTTTTTAATTTTTTTTTTTTTAAAACAGCTATAACGATTTTGATTCAAATTTTGAAATAAAAAAAATTGAACCGTTATAACGGTATACTTGCTATAGAACCGTTTATTTTTGTTTCTGCATATCTCGTACACAACTAATCCAATTTCAACGAAAATTTGTATATAAAAGCTGTAATATAAAAAAAATTCAAAAAACACATTTTTGGCTTTTTAAAAAATATTTCAATTTTTTTTTTTTGAAAAATCACGGGTAGGGGTAGGTGAGTTAAATACATATGAACTTCAAAATTTCGTTCGTAAGTGTTAATTAATAATTGTTTCAAAATGGCGTCCTATTTTTTTTTTAATGTTAGAAAATGTTTACGCATAAAAAATATTTTTTTTGTAAACGGCTCTAACGATTTTCAAATTTGTTTTTCTTAAAAATTCCTTTTCATAAAGGTAATCAGATGGCACATATCATACTTCGTTTTGTGACCAAAATCATTAAAAAACGGTGTTTCATTAATTATAAAAACAGATTTTATGTACATATTTTTTAACATTTTAGCACTATTTTCAGAAATGCCTTAATAAAATCAAATTATAATTTTCCTTACAATTTTTTTTCATACAAATCTTTAAGATAACAGCTACTTTTACCATAAGAACAAGAAAGTGCGAGCCAGTGAATTTTAAGTTCAATGCGTACCGCACAATCTAATGTCATTTCCCAACTCAATATAAAACTTAAATCCAAAACACAACACAAAAGTGATAATGGGCAATGCAGATCGTCGATGGTGGTTGCGTTGGTGCTTGACATTTTTGTTGATAACTTTTTTATTGCCTTTTTTAGTGAAGTTTTGTTGTTTTGTTTGTTTATTTATTTTTTCTTCTTCTTTCATTATTTTTTCAAATATTTTAATAAGTGTGTGTGTGTGTATTATATACCAACATTTGTGATGTTTTGAATTTAAATTTTGTTTTTTTTTCGGTTTTCTGTTTTGTAAACAAAGCTATTTGGGCCAAGTTGTTGTCATTTTACTCTACGATTATTTGTAACAGACTTTAACCCGACACACGGTAGTATGTAAGAGATATACTTGAGTTATTTTGTAATCTCAAGATATAGGTAATTTTATTTTTTTTTTGCTTTTCACTTGTTTGTGCATTAAGTGCCTTTCTATGTGTATATTTACTTACACAATCATACTATCTGTGGAATGCACAGATACAACATTGACACTTTAAATATACCTAAGAATGCACTTGAAATTGTTTTTTTTATGAATGGAATGTGCTTCCCTTGATGTTTACGTTCTAAATTCTTTGAACCCAACGGCTCTGCGGCTTATAGAAAAATAAAAATTCATTCTGGATGATAGAATTTAGGTTTACGAGAAAAAGATACAAACAATGATTTGTTGTTGTTGTTTGTGTCTAACTTTTTCTTGTTAATTCAATGTTGCCTTTTATGGTGTTATGTTAAAGTTTGATAGTGAATCGAAAGTAGTTAGAACACTTTCTTCAGCACTTGAATAAGGATGAATCTATTCGACTGTTAGTGAATATTATTTGCTCTTTATTCTTTTAAATAGCTGGTTTAGATTTTTACATACATAATCATTTTTATCAAAAAAAACAAAACCGACTTCCATGGATCAAAACTGGGTTTTATGGTTTTTGTCATAGTTTCTATAGCCAGAACTGAACGAAATTGAAATGGGACCACTTTGCAGACACCACCTTTCCAATACAAAAGATTTATCAAAATCGGTTCCCTCAGTCCAAAGTTACGAGGTAACAAACATAAAAAAAAAAATAATACAGACGAATTAAATACCTCCTTCTTTTTCGAAGTCGGTAAAAAATGTCAAGTTTTGCATTCTTAAGCAGGTATGGTCTTAAGACAAGAATCAAACATAATAAAGATGATAGAAAATCCGTGGGTCTTTAAATTCTATTTCTTTGTTAGTCTGACTGTCTGTTAGATGCAACAGACTAATGGCCGATTTTACGAAGGACTTTTAAACATTTAACAGGCTTTAAAATCTTAAAATGGGAATTATTGGTTTGACCAAGAACTTTTAAATTTAACAAGCTTTTAAACACCCTTATTAACAACATGACCATTTTAGGCTCATTAATATCTAAAAGTGTCATTGAAATGTCATCAGATACAATAAAGAAGTTAATATAATAGCTGATATTTTTATTTTGTAACATTTTAATTTCTGGAGTTACAAAAGATAGAAACAAATTTCGATATTACATCGCATATTTTAATAATATTTTAATTTTGCTTAGAATGAGGAGCAATACAAAGTTATTTGCCGTGAAAGTGTATTCCGGGATATGGAATATGTATGACGATGTTGCTAAAAAAAATGATGTTCCGCTTTTCCCAAAGCATCTGTGGATTAGTTGTTGAGTTTGTTTGGCCATCATTTCTCTTATTTTTGTTCTCAACATTCATTTCCAAATTAAAGAAATAAAAAACCCATAATGCTTTCTCATTTGTTCTCAAATATTTCTCTTATTAGAAGAAAAAAAACATTTTATTTTTCTAGGGATGTGAAAAGAACTCAATTTTAACAAAAATTTCACTATTATAGATTGCTTAAACCAAAAAGATAGATAAAAGTGATTTTAGTGTTTTAAAAAAAAACGGCTCTAACGATTTTGATTTTTTTTTAAATGTAAATTAATAAAAGCAATTAAATTGCATATTTTTTTTTAGCTCAATTCCCTTTAAAATGTTGTTCTTTTATTTTGAAATTTGTATTATACCAAATTTGTGTATAAATAGCCTTACAAATTTTAACAACTTGAGTTCTAAAAGCAAGTTCGTGCAACCCAGTCGTAGGGGAAGGTTTTAATTGTTATTAATTATTTTAAAATTAAAAAGGCAGAAATGTTAATAACCCAGGGAAATTAGTAAATTAAATCGCATTTTTCGCGTGACAAAACTTTTTTCATGGAATATGTTCGGGTGGTTATCCTAATCATAAAAGTCAATTTGTTGGGAAGATTGGAGGTCGGAAGCAGCCGCCATCTTGGGAAAAGAGATTGGTATCGTTTTTATTGAATAGCTCCATTGTTATTCATTTAAACAAAAAATGACTTAGGTGAGACTTATTAACAATAAAATTATCTAAAAAATGATATACAAATCAATTCCGTTAGTTGATTAAATTCAAAGTGGGTTGCGGTCAAAATTCTGCCGGGGTCAAAATTCTTTTGTCAAAATTCTGCTTTCAAAATTCTGCTTTACAAAATTCTGCTTTCAAAATTCTGCTTTTCAAAATTATGTTTTTCAAAATTCTGTTTTTCAAAATTCTGATTTTCATAATTCTGTTTTTCAAAATTCTGCAAAAAATTAAAAAAGGGTTTGGAAAATGTTAAAAAGCCTGCGCTTTTTAAAATTTTCCAAACCCTTTTTTAATTTTTTGCAAAATTCTCTAAAATCATCTTCTTGAAAAATTATCTGCTTATTTGATTACTTACCTAAATAATTTTTCATTCTTTGAATGCATATTAATTTTTGTTTTATAAATGAATAAATTTGAAAATATTAAGAAAAGGTTTTTGATTCTAAACATTTCCGAAAATAATAATTTAAAATTTTTTAGTTTGTCAAATAAAGATGAATATTCAAAAATTTTAATAAGAAAAGAAATATCTTGTATCAAACAACATCGGTTCAAAAAAGTTATAGATTTTATTTGAAATAAAGTCAGTCTATGCATTTTAAAAAATATTTGCGACACTTAAACAAAAAAAATTAGAAAGTACCAATGTTGAATTACATTGATGCGAGGTGTATTTTTCTTTAGTCAGCGCATATGCTATAAAAAAAAAACTGAATTGGCAGAATTTTTTTGTTTAAGTATAAGACTGGCAGAATTTTGAAAAGCAGAATTTTAAAAGGCAGAATTTCGAAAAGAAAAATAGAAAAAAAGCAGAATTTTGAAAAACAGAATTTTCGTTAAAAAAGCAGAATTTTGAAGCCAGAATTCTGACCCGATCCCGTTCAAAGTGCGGGTTTGTCTCGCACATTTGTTCATATATCTGACGAACCTTTGATGTTTGGATAATTCTTCAAGTATGAATTATATAGTACTCATAATTATTATCTATAAAATGAGCTTACAATCGTTATTGTAACCATCATTTTGTAGAAGTAATCTAACTCCGCAATTATCTATGTACTAGTCAAAAGTGAGAAAAAAGCAAGTTTTTTGCCAATAGGCCGAGCAAATTTTGGGAGTAGATAAAGGTATAACCAAAATATAAGTATCTAAGCAGTTTTGCAGCCACACGCGTCTTAGTATTTAATTCAAAGCTCTGACAACACTCATTGTATGCTTTATCTATACGGTTTTCGGGGGGTTAAATAACGTAAGTTTTCCCGTTGATGTGAATGGGCTAAATTTATACTATTTGAAATTATAAATATAAAAGCTGATTCTCACTGACTTTAATGCATGTACAATTGTACATATAAATCTATTTAACTCACTTTGAATCAAAAAGCCAGGTAGGTAAGCCACATTCTTGATTTGAGGCAGAAGTAAAGGTTTTTCCATACAAGTAGGTACGTCCTCGGTAAAAGCAACAAACAAATTTATACTATTTGTGACTCAGTAATTGCAAATTTTCAAAAAAAAAAAAAAAGACTCGGTAAACGTAACTTTCCATCCAAGATGTTATTTCATATGAATTTTGTTTTGTTTTTTTTTAGCTATTTTTTGTGATTGGGTTTACTCTAACTTGGCAGTTATTTTACAGCTTTTTTTATGAAAATTTTTAACGCTCATAGTATGTAGGTACGTTAATTTTTGTTTTTTTGCATTATACAAAAATAAGAAGAAAAGAATGGGGAAATGTTTAGAATTCAGCTGATTTTCTGGCGGTCGGCAAAAGCTTTGATTTGTGTAGATAATAAAAAAAAATCATATGGCTAACAACCTCAGTTAACGCAATTAAATACAAACATATTAACTAGTGTTTGCTTAAGAAAAAAACTTTCAAGTCCTGCCAACTTTTTAATCAGAAATATACTTTGGTGTCTTCCATTTTCTTGTTTGTATTAACCTTTATATACACTTAATGGGAAGAAAGTTTTGCTATCTGGAAGGAAATTTTTGCTACAAGTTATTTTATCACTAACTTAGGACCGAAGTCCGAAAAATAAGACAACTTACAGTTCCAGCTTACTCAATGAGGCCACTTAAGAAATGAATTTATTTTCTAAAAAAAAAAAAAACAATATAACCGTTATATTTTATACATATATTATGATATCATTGTCCAGACAAATTAATTAATAATTACGAGTACCTTCATACCTACAAATGAATAAGAGTATGTATTTAAATCCGTGAAACCAACTTATGTGCAGTAAATCTTTTTAATAAAATGATATTGTTGGTAAAGTTCCTAGGCATATATACAAGATACCATACAAACATGGAAAACCTTCTTTTTAAATTTGCATATCCCATTCATATCAATGGTGGGAATTTTTTTTTTTTTGGGACATGAACGCGGATTTACTTGTTTGGTGTCCTGCCAATGGAAAACTATCTGCATAAATTATAAAATACTTGTTTTGTCCTTTATACCATTGTATTCAATTGTTAGCGGATATAATGCGACTATGTTTGTTCTCATAGCAATCTTGGTTTTAATCTTATCCAGAATTTGAAAGAAACTCAAGTGTCTATGTGAATCCTTTTCATAGCATTTCAATCAAAATTTTGACTGTGGGATAAAATTGCAGATACATTTCCTAATGGCAAAAAAAAACCTTGGCCCAGGCCATCTGCCACGTTCAAAATTAATATTAAATTATCTTTAGAGACCAGAGTAAGTGTATAACAGTGTTGCAATCAACACATAGAAGTAAATAAAAACTACAAAATTAAATATACAGAGTGTCATAAACAGTGTCCCAAAAGTAATGGTCCAAATGAAATATGCTGAAAGACCAACTTTAAAGGGCTCTCAGAATAAGTTAATTTGTTTATCCCCAATCTTCACAGTTTTCAGTGCAGTTTTTGTGATATTTTTAAAATCTGTTACTACTAGTACCTATTTTGCCTCCACTGAGTATAATTGATTTTCGGTTTTTTTACGATTCTTTCATTTAATGGTCCATAGATGGGAAAAGTTCATTAAAAAAAAATTATCTAGTATACCTCATTTTGCCAGAAGAAATGGGGGTTCTATCTCTTTTAGATGGGAGGGGCAGCTTAAGTAGAAATGAAAAAAAAAAGAAATCAAAAATTATATAAAATAAACGGGCAATTATGAATTACCTATGTATAACTTTTTCACACTTAATTCTGAATTATAAATGAAGTTAGCAATGGTTTTTGAAATAATTGATTTCAATCATAATTCGGAGGGAAAGACTTAAAAAAACACATTGAGTAGGTATGTTTTGTTCAAGACTTCGAATTAAAATACAAAACTAACTGATAAAATTAACTGCCCTTATTGCTTTTGGGGAATTAAAAAAATCAAAAAATTACTTTCTCACCAATGAGCATCACACCAACAAAATTCTTACTATAATATAAATTTGTTTTATTTTTTAGATATATCTCCGTTGTTCATTAAGGTATTTCCACTTTTTTTTTTATTTTTACCTTATTTGTGAATTAAAGATATTACAAAATTATCTGAATCGCCTTATTACTGCCATTTAATGAAAAATTGAAGTGTTTTCCTTAATTTTGAATCATTTTTTGCAATATGTTCCCACAGAATACTGAACCCAATCACGTTTAACTTACGAAAATATTTGTTTAATATTTGAAGAAACACTATTCAAATCTACAAAATTTTACAAAATGTTAAGTGCCAATGAATATTAATCAACCAAAAAATATTTTATTGTATGCATTTTATTTAAAATCAGAGAACTTTTTGAATAGAACAATACCTATATTCCTCTAATCAACGGACAAACCGTATTGATCGTATAATGATCACTTATTTATATCTACTTTCTTGTCCATTGACTTCAATACCAAATTTGATTCAGTGTAACAGCATCCTTTTTCTTTATCATTTAAAAGTATAGGTTTCCCCAAACAAAATTTCAACGAAAAAATTATGTTGATCTTGAAATTCTCAAAACTGAAAAAATTATCACAAACTTTTTGGTAATTTTAATAAAAAAAAAAAAAAAAACAATCTTTAAAAATTCAAAAAATTAACATTTAGCTTAAAAAAATTAAGGTTATAGGTAACTCGTTGATAAAAGTAAAAATAAATGACTTTTGGAACTTTTTCTCAATATATGTACATACCTGTATTGTCGTGTAAAAAAACTCAACTTAGAAGCTGGATTTTAAAATCTTTTTATTGAACTTTTTTCGTTGAAAGGTCTACCTTTTTCAGAAATAGTGTAAAATAAAAGTTTCCTTTTTTTCCTCCCCAACCCTATTTCCGGCCATTTGATCAGTTCAATCGATGTTTTATGTTATTTATATCATTAATCCTTAATTTCCCCATGAATTATACTTACATAAGATTTTTTTCATTTTTTCTTTATTTCAATCAACATTTCCATATTTTTTTTTTAGTTATCAGTTTTATCGATGGCACAAAATTTATTATCAGAGCAAGTGCGTACGGTCCAAACATTTTCTGCTGCTGCACTTATTTCATATGCTGACAGTACAATGCTGCTTCTTTACATTTCCACCTTTGAATACGATATTCGAGTTATATTTTTGTTTATTACAACCAATTGTTTTGCATTTTATTAATTCAATCCGTTTTTATATATTCCACCTAGATACAGTATTATTCAAATTTTTAAAATTCGGACCATCTACAAAATTGTTGGACAGTTCTTTATCTGCTAACCGAACAAAACGCATTTATTTATTTATGAATTAAGTGTCTTGATTTTTCCTAGAAGTTTCGCTAAGCACTAACCTAACTAGCTTTTGAAAACATCAACATTTTTTTTATGGCCCAATGTAGAATCATAAGTTTTCTCCAATAAATAAAGTCAAACGTACATTGCAAAGGCTTACTCTGAAATCTAGAAATATTTACAAGCTCTAATTAATGTCAAAAAAATCTGGTTCTTGGGTTCTGGGATCAATATCCTAGACACTCCACTCATAAGATTTTATACTAATAATAATTAAGTTTTCTATTTAAGACATTATTAGATAAAATTATACCTAGTTAAACAAACATTTTTACAACGCACACTCAGAAATTCAGAACTTTGGATCCATTCGAGGCCATTTAAATTTTATTTTCGTTAAGGACATAGTTCAGTATTTTTCTTCATTAAACTTCTACCGTACTTACCCGAAACCGAATTCCTCCTGCGATGTTCTTCTATCAGTGATCTAAAACCAAATGCAAAAAGTCATATTTTCTGCCTCATAAAATACATCGAACTTTTCAAATTGAATAAGAAAACAGGTATAGCATCATGAATTGAGTTTCATATGATTTTCATAATTATACTTACCAAAAAGTAATACCAAAGTGAATGGTGTCCGTAGAGAAATAATTCCTTAAATAAATATAATACAAACAAAATTTTGTTTATTTTTTTTATTTGAAATATATGTATTTGTATATTCCTATAACATAATGTAGGTAAGCAGAGTACCATCCTTTTGTCGTTGCTTGTTTTCAATTACCTACCTAAACATGTGGATTTTGTGTTTGTATTCTTATTCCCAGCAAGTGGCTTAGAGCTCACATATTCAATCTTATAAAACTATCGGTCATATTGAAGACATTGTTGAAAATTTGGAGACCAGAAACCGGAAACAGATTCCCTGCGTGGCTTTCGGTTTCGCAGAGCGTACATAGAATCCTTTTGTTCTTGAACCTGATTAGATAATGCGGGAAGATGATGGGTAAGCGTTTGTACCTAGGTTTTTATATTTTGCTTCCTTGTTGTGAAAACATGCGAATGTTTTTTTTTATATTTTTATTTATTTATACAAAATAAACTTGTTGAACAGGAAGATTTTTTGTGTTTTTTCCGCACCTTCTTAGTGCAGTTGAATTCATACTTCACATACAAAGACGATCGATTATCGCATAAACGATATAGTAAGACCAGGAAGTGTGTGAAAATAATGACTGCCAAAGGAGATTTCTTCTTCTTCTGCAATGTCGGCATAAACGAGGGGAATATTTTGCACAACATAAAATTCGAGTTCGAGTAAAATTAATGCGTGATGACAGAAATACTTTTGTGAAATATGTTAGTTCGACCGAAATGAGTTAATTTCAGGGATGATAACAATGAGATATAACAGTTATATCTAGTACCTACGAATTTAAAATGAAAAAAAAATTTATTTATATCATAAAATTACATGTTTTTTTTTTTTTGCATAAAAACAATTTTTAGTCGGATTAGTGGTATTGAAAACTTCGATATCGTGAATAGAAATTTCCCTGGGAATGTAACTCTTGTTTCAAACATGGGAATAAAAATTACTCTTCCTCGGAATTTATTGGTATCTATCGGTAATTGATTTTAAAAAAGAATTCGATTTTCACTGATTTCTTCACTCTCAAACAAAATACCTACCGGAGGAAATTAATATTTCAAATTTCTCCTTATGATTTACGAATCACGAAACTGTCCAATATATTTGCATGGTTTGAGCTCCCTAGAAACTGAAATCATCGTTTTTAGGTGTCAATGTATTTTTCACATTCCATTGCTTGAAAACGAAGAGAAAAATGGAGTTTTGTGTGGATTTTACTTTACTAGTATAAACAATAACGCCAAAGTGTAGAAAATAAAGAATGCAAGTATCGATTTTCTTATTTCTACATTAAAAAAAAGATATAGGTATTACGTCTTTCATTTCAAATATCGCTTATGCTTTCAACGAAATGTTTCAAAACAAAATTTTTTTAATATTTGAAGTTTTTTATACATAAAAGACTAAGCAATTTTTCGATTGGTCAAAGCCACAGTCATAGGAATATTTGTTTATTGGACAATGGGTCGGTTATGTCATAATTTCTAGCCTTAAATGGATAAGGCTGACAAGTAGCAGCAAGCGACATTAAATTACCAAGGTTTTTTTTTAAATAACAATTTTAAGCATTAAAGTTTAAACAGCAAAGTCTTTGATTTTTTCTGTTTCCAGCTATAAAAAATATTTTTGAATAATTGTTTTTTGAAAGAAAATGTTGTTTTAATACCCTTTTCTTATGTTTGGTTAAATTGGCATTGCCAAAATTGTCAAAAAATTGCTCTGTAAAAGTACACAAAATTTAATAAAAAAAAAGCATTTTTAGAAAAAACTAACCATTACATTCAGTAGGTATAATAAAATTCGCTTCTGAAACGTAAACTAATTCAATTTAATCCGAAACTATGACTAAGGCTAGGGACACATATGCTGTGACACAGTCGCAAAAATGGATCACAAAGATTTCATGCTTCCCGCGATTAAAAATTTTAAATTTGTCCCCACAGTCATTTAAATCGTTGTAATCTATCTTGCGATTAAATAGACGCGCTGCCAAATTCGTTTGTGTGTTCCTAGCCTTAAGCCGAAATATTTAGTAAAACTAATTCATAAATTATCTAACCGTGAAGAAGTATTATCCTTCAATAGGCTCCAATGAATTCTTAGTTTCTGTAAGTACTATTAAGTTGTTAAAGGACATATTGGCTGGAATCTAAGCTACAAGCCCGAAGTCCTCTGAAAGTACCTACCACTTTTGACAAAATTCCGGAAAAAGTTATGATCCTAAGTGGGATGTAGGTTATTGGTTATTTAATATTTCGTCGACGTTTTAAGAAACATCTTAAAATTTATTATTTTTAAAATATTGTAAGTATAGATTTTAATTTAGATTTTTTTAGTATTTATAGAATAAAATTTTTACTTTAGAGTCCTGAAAAAGGATGTAATCACGCCCGAAACGTCGACGAAATATTAAATGACCAAGACAAACCTACAGCCCACTTGGGATCACAATTTTGATTGAAGAAAGGTCACGAAAATAGGATAATAATAGGATCGAGATTGGCCCAAGGTAAAAGGTGAGAAACTTTTTGTGTACCAATGATATCAAAATCTTCAGAAAAGTGTGAGATATCGACGAAGACACCCATACCAAAGAAACGTTTTTTAATCCAAGCAGACAAGTGGTTTATGTTATTCATAGACAATTTAGACTTACTTCTAAAACAATTTTGTATGAAAAAGACCGACTATGAGTGCCCAATGACATCACAGAGCCGAATTAGTATGATCATAGAAAATTTAATTTTCTTCAAGAAATTATGAGAAAATGTTGTAAGTTCAGTTCCATTCATAAGGTGAAGGATGCATAAATAATTTTAATAGGAATTGTGATTTTATAATTATTAAAAAAAAGTCTTTAGAAAACTTGGAAGATTCTGCAAAACAATAAATGCCTATTAGTTTCTGTTTTATTTACAATGCAATATAATTCTTTATCAATTGGTGGGTCTTTGCGCACCAATTTTATAAATTTTTTTATTTTTCATGAGATACGAGTGTGGGTCAAAAAGCTCGCGGAATGAAAAGGTTGGAGAATATATGGACATATAGAGGACATTTCTTTATCTGATGTCGTTTGGACATTCATTAGAGGAAATTATACCTACCAAGTTTCATTTAAAACGGGTAAACGGATGATTAAGCTTTCGTTGAATTAGCAAGTGAATCGGAGAGACAAAATTAATATATGGATGAAATCTATTTTCAAGCTTTAATTATTCTTGACAAAACCTCGTTGACTATTTTGTAAGGTCAATTGCTTGCGGGGACTTTTGCCTTGGAAAAACAACGGTGTATAAGTCATAAGTGGCATTGTCGGTTTAAATAAGGCAGAGAGTCAATTAAAGATGATTCTCTGGAAAAATAACTGCTACAGGTTATAAGGATACGCAACGGATTTTGCTAATCGATTATAAAGAATAGGATGTTAAAATATTCTCTGAATACTACACAAAGATTGCTGCATATGCATAAGTGGAAAAGGGGGTATCAGAGAAGATTCCCAAGAGACATTTTGTGACGGTTGTCTTACAGATATGTGCAGTGACGTATCCAGAAAAAAATTTGAATTGGGCTAGAAAATTTTTCAAACATTTTTTAGAGGGTAAATGTACGAAAGTTTTGTTTCTCTTATTTTTATTTATCTTTGGTCGAAAGTGAAGCGCTGTTCTGCGGTACTAAAAGTTACATAGTCACATTTTACTGCTCTCAACAGCTTTGTTCTGCTGTCTCCCCCTTTGACTTCAAAGCAGTTTTTTTCAGAGTTCTTGTATCCCAAACATTTTATACAAACAGCAAGGTGTTGAGTCATCCTTAAAAAACTCTTTATTTCGTTCGAACTTTGTCATGTGCTGAATTCAAAACTTTTTACAGATTTATTCCTATCACGCCTAGTTTTTGAGCTAAACTTATCATTATTTTCGATATAAACGCCCATGTTCCGTAATTCGAACAAAGTAAATTGAAATCACTTTTCAATTTCACTTGAAATGAAATATATCATAATATTCTTCATTTCGATCGATTTCGAAAACTTCGAAATTGCTTCGAACTATCAAAACTGAAGGATGATCCATTTTTATTTTGTTTCTTATGTGAAATTACTGCTACTTTGAACTTGGATGCAATTTTATTGGCAATTTTAATTGAAAAAAAAAGCAGAATTAAAAAAAATAAGAAGACATATTTTGCGAGACAAATCAAATATGTAATTGAAATACGGAACATGGTAGATTGCAAATTTTAATAGAAAAATGAATTAGGTAAAGTGTAAAGCGAATGAGGTTGCAAACACAGAGAGGCATTGATGAATTACGATATTTCATGCCTATTGTGTCTTATGTATTTTGTATTAAATTAACAACAAATAAACATTACAAGACAATAAAAATATAAGTTTTGAAAGTATTTTGTCACGAACAGGAACAAATTGAATTGAGTTCAATCAGAAAATTTAAATGAGTGAAAAAATGCAGAGAATCTAATTTCTCTTTCGGCAATTGAATACGCAAAAATTGAAATGCAGAACGTGAAAAGTCTTAAAAACTAATTTTCAATGAAATTCTTTTTACCGATTCCAAAAAGGAGGAGGTATTCAATTCGACTGTATTTTTTTTTTTGTTACCTCATAACTTTGGATTGAGTGAACCAATTTTAATAATTCTTTTTGTATTGAAAAGCTGGTGGCTGCCATGTGGTCCCATTTCAGTTTCTTTCAGTTCGGGCCGTAGGAACTATTAGAAAAACCATAAAACACAGTCTTAGCCATGGAAGTGGGTTTTGTTTTTTGTTAAAAATGATTATTGATCTTTAATTCAGAATACCTATACATTTTTTCGTAATATGTTGCTTTTTAAATCCAAATCAGAAGCGCAAACTGCAATTTGCTTAAAGAAACCACTAGTTAAGATAAGAAGTTTTGCAAAATGTACAGTTATGTAATTCGACGTCAAAATACAAAAAAAAAAAATGATCTGAAGAATTCCGAATTGGACTAAAATACGAACAAAATTTACCCCAAATCTCAACGCCAGCTAAAGGCTCTTACTAAAACAAACACAAACAACCGTTTTAGAATTTGGAGGGGGCTCGAGCATTTGAGCTGCCTCTAAGTCTTTACGATTTACGAACAAATTTCAGTTAATCATGTGCATTATGATGAAATCAGCTAAATAATAAAATGATTTTAAAGGCTTGAGCCCTCTGAGCCCCCCCCCCCCCTCAATACGCCACTGGATATGTGGGTTCGGGTTCGATATATACTATAATCACCCACGACCCACCTCAAAATTTAGATTTGGTCGTTCTGTCGTTCCCAAAACTGAAGAAGGAATATCAAAGAAAAAAATTTAAATGTGAAATCGGGAATTTCTGCCTTTTTTTTGAAGAGCTTGACAAAAAAATTATAGGTATACCACACTTTTATACTAACTAACTCAAAAGAAACGGCCGTTATTATACATATACCTAAGTTAGGTTTTTCATGGCAACTACCAAAATCATTTTGGGCTACCCTGCTGAGCAGGGTAAATTTTTCTATCGAGGTATCTACGCCATAATCTATCTTTGGCAATAAATGGACTGATGGAATCGAATCTTGTAGATATACATAACTTCTAAAATTGATAAACATAAGTAACTTTTTCCTATAAGTTCACTCAAATAAAAAAAAATGAAATTAAAATAATTGATAACGATAAGAAGATAAGAACCATTTTGTGCGAAATTTCAAACAAAATGGCGGATTAATATGAAACCGCCTCTACTTTCTTGACCAGTTAAAAATAATTTGAAAACAAAAAATACCTACCTACCTATTTTGACTTCAATACAAATATATGTATATTTTTGATTTTTCAATTGATTTTCTTTATAAAGGTAATAATGAATTTGATTTAAAGAAAGTTTATTAATAATAATAATGGAGTTTATTAAAAGATCCCACCCGACGAATAAAAAATTGTCCCTTTATAAAAAAAAATATATTGCACACATACCTACCAACTGATAATACGAAATTAACACTTTTAAGAGAATAAACATATTAAGCTCTTTCACTCTTGTGATGTACACATTTGTCTGATCACACACACATATATACTCTGATTAAAGCTCAATAATCAATCTCACTCATCCGTGATGTTAATTTTGTACAGGTATTCTCTTAAATAACTACAATTTTTGTTGTATGAATTTTTTTTACAATCACTTACACACTTTTGCAAATTATTATAGCGAATACACACACATAAATATCACGCAACAATACAATGAAAAAGAATTAACACATCAACACAAAGTGAAAAGCTCTTTTTCCGCAAAATTCGCGATTTGTGTGATTATATCAACGTTGCCATTGCCATTGAAGATAGAGAAAGAAAGGGGGTATTATTAACAATAACACGTGGTACCCTAGATGGATGACATCACACTTCTATTTTCTCTAAATGTAATAATTAATTATTTATTACATTAATTTTTCGTCTCAATTTAAAAAAAATATATCATGGAATTTATCTTTATTTTTACTACGCGGTGTTTACTCTGCTCTCTATGCGATTATATGAATGAATGCAACGATTCAACAAAAAAAATAAAACATATCTTCTGATCGTTGCAGTAACGCTAACGTGTTCCTAGTATAGACCAAAAAAGGTAGGTAGGTATTCGTAGAAGTGCATAGAAATGTTCGATGCATATATGACAATGGCAGGCAGTGCAGTCGTTAAAATGTTTATTTTATACCCAAATAGGTATATAGTAGGCATGCATGTGAGAAAAAAAAATTTAAGGCAAGAAAACATCAAACAAAGAGATAGAAAAATCTAGTTGGTATTTAGATATTAGTTTCTATGGTGACCATACTGCTGGGATTTAGTACAATAGATCGGAATTATCAAAATTGGTAGGTATAGAGAATAGTAGTTGTGAACTTGATTTACGTAATTTTTGAACTATTAAATGCTTTTTTGGCAAAGCTACATTATGTCCGTATTCGCAGTAGAAGTATGAGTACATGTACTAGAGTCGGACGGGGTAAATGTACGATTTCAAAGCTGCATAATGATACTCATTAAATAAAAAAAACTATTGTTTTTTTTTTCATTTTAATTACATTAATAATAAAAAACCTAAACAAGCCAAATTGCGCACACTTGCCCCTACATAGGGGCAAAGCCAGAACTATAACTGTCGGATGCTCGGACGAAACGGAGGGGAACAGCGCTCGCAACCGCACTCGACGGATGAAAACTTATCAAAAAGTCAAAGAAAACAACAACAAAAACTTGAATTTGACATTAGCTTCCGACTGCTTCCTCCAATTATAGTTCTGGCTTAAGTGTTCACATGGATTGGGGTAAGTGAATGCAAAATATTTTGAATTAAAACACCTTTGTTATAAGGTTTTGTTATTAGTAATTTAAAAAAATAAATAATTTATTTCATATAAAAACCGCAAAATCAAATTTCATATAGGTTTAAATGTACCTAAACAGATTTTTTTAACGCACTATAAGTTCTGGAAATCCAAAGATGGGCGCTTTCATACAGACACTTTTATCAATATCTTGTAATCGTCAAACATTTAAATTATTGGAATAAATTTCTGCTAATGTTTCACTAATCGTATCTATCTCTCCTACTTCCAACTCATGCAGTGCTCGCTCCTTAAAATTTTGATTTTCGATTTATCGAATTTGGCGATTTCAGGCTCCTTTAAAATGAAAGCATTTTACAGCAAAAATCCACCAAAAATGTGAATGTGACAACCAATTTGCATAGTTTTGTTATTAGTAATTTAAAAAAATAAATAATTTATTTCATATAGAAACCGCAAAATCAAATTTCATATAGGTTTAAATGTACCTAAACAGATTTTTTTAACGCACTATAAGTTCTGGAAATCCAAAGATGGGCGCTTTCATACAGACACTTTTATCAATATCTTGTAATCGTCAAACATTTAAATCATTGGAATAAATTTCTGCTAATGTTTCACTAATCGTATCTATCTCTCCTACTTCCAACTCATGCAGTGCTCCCTCCTTAAAATTTTGATTTTCGATTTATCGGATTTGGGCTCTCGAATTTGGCGATTTCAGGCTCCTTTAAAATGAAAGCATTTTACAGCAAAAATCCACCAAAACTGTGAATGTGACAACCAATTTGCATACATTTTTGATTTGATTTTCATTTAAAATTTAATTTTACGCCCGTAAATGAGCATGGAAACCAAAATGGAAAAAAGTAATTACACTTGAAGTCTTATAAGAAAACGTTATTTGAAAATTGAAAAAACAACATTTTCAAATCTCATGCCACAAAATTTTTTTTGGCTCGAAGATTTTTCAAAATCGGCTCCTTGCCTCGAAAATACTCTGGCAACACTGGCCTGAAGCCCACCGTGTAAGAATATTGGAGCTGGTAGCCTTAAAACACAATTCCAAATTCGTACTTATGCGTATCAATACGTTCTGAAGCTTTTTTTTATTTTGGTCCTCACTCAGGTGTTTATCTGAACTTTTCCTGAGATAACAAAACAATTTATCAATTATTGTGCATGTTTAATTTTTGGAATAATAAAGTCTATGGTATTGTTCTACTCACTTATTATTCAACCATCAAGCCAGAGTATCTATGTTATTCCAAAAGTCAAACATCCCCAATAATTGAAGGGTTGTTCTTTTCTCCCAGCGAAAGGATAGTGACCACTATTATGGCTTGAATAAACTATCCTTAAATTTAGACACAATATTCTATTTTAAAATAGCTTTAGTAAAAATGCATCAGTATTCTTCATTAAATCGCAGGTATCAGGAGTTAGGTACTAAGTTTAACTAACCTGAGCTTAAGTTACCTGAATATTTTCAAATTTCATTTTGAAATATTGAACAAATATAGGGTTTCTCACTGAAATTTAAAAGTTTGTAATTTTGTATGCATGAAATTTTCATTAAAAATAAAATAAGGTTTTAAATTTGACAAAAAATGTGCATACTGTTATATAAAAATATAACGTGAGACTGTAATTTTTGATTCTTTAAAAATGCACAAAATAAAAATAAAGTATTTTACTAAATTATAAAGTAATGAGTAATATTAAAGTATTTTTTTTTTTTTTTGAGTGAGTTACCAAGGAATTGTTCGAATATTCTGCTTTTAATTCATAGAATTAAGTAACACTTTAGGGACTATTTGCAAACTAAACATTGAAGAATAATTAAAGAAAACGAGCATTGCTTTCTATTACTGTAGTAAAACTTATAGGAAAATGTGGGCATCCAGTCAAAAAAGATTTGATGTAACCAGCAGTGGGTTTTGGGTGACCTATTCCTACTTACGACTTCATTACTTGGTGCTTAGCACTCAACAAGCACATAACATTAACAAACTCGAGAAAATGCAGAGAACCTACATCAATTAATATTAGCAACAAAATCCAAAAAAAAAAACCGGCTCTATCAAGCATACAAAATCAAGAAGCACACTTTAAACAATTTTTGTAGCTAGGTCTTACATAAAAATAAACTTAAACTACAAAAATAAATTCTTAATTCTTACCCTTTTTTGACTAAAACAAAACAAAGATTTTACCTGTGGGTCAACGGTCAATTCCGATCTGTGAAACTTTTCATAATAAATTTGATTCTGGATTTATGGAAAAATTAAAACAAACTTAAAAAATGTAATAAAAAAAATTAAAACAAATTTCAAAAATTTTGCATATAAAAAATCAAAATGATAAATTTTTTATCACTTCACAGTTTCACAGATCGGGAACCCCCCCTGGATCAGGTTTTCCTATCATAAAATCAATGAGTTTTCTGGCAAACTTGTAAATGACTTTTTGTTCATTAATGTTTTCTTGATAAGAATTAATTTATAAAACAATATGTTTATTATGCATTTATCGAAGAAAATCGGCCCCAAAGTCAAAAATTATCATGGGTAAGAAAAAAGTAATTCCCTTTAAAAATTAATATCTGAGCAATAAAAAAGATATTAACATTTTTTAAATGCAGTAAAAAAGAATGGCAATTCTTCTAAAAATCAAGGCATTATTGAAGTTTCTATCATAAGTATTAACGGGGATATTAACACTAACATGAGTAAAGACATACCAAAGTAAGCGTTTTCTTAAATCATCGCTAAAGGCCATCAAATTTGCAGATAGATCGTTACTGTATGACAATTTTTTTCTTAGAATAAACCCAAGAATAATCCCCTAAAATCCTTGGGTTTCCCAATAGCAATTAGAAAAGGATGCCAAATACGCAGACAAACTCCACACCAGAACCGAAATTTAGTTATACACTTAGTTAGTTATGGCAGCTTTTTAAATCGTAGAAAATCTGGCGTACCTTTATTAAGTCCAGAACTAATGATTAACTGTCCTGCCTCAAGCATAACGCACCAACGATTGTTGCAGTATGCACGGGCTGATCGTAATATGTACAATGTACATGTACATTGTACATGCAAAATATTGAATCGATAAAACAGAACAAACGGTCACCTTACATTGCGCACAGGGGTTTGGCACAACATCAACTTATATACCTACATAACAACGAAAGAAAATCCCAACCGGAAATGCCACTTTTCCCAACCAGCAATTTATACAACATAAAATAGAAAAATGTTTTAAATGATGATTATGAAGCAAAGATGTAGGTACCTAGTTCATTGGAATTTTAGTTTTGTTCCGTTATCTTGGAATATTGGGGTTGAATGAATATAGGATTTATTTTTTTTAATTTTTTTTTTCATACTAAGATCATAGAAGGAAGAAAGTTCAAGTGAGATGTACGTCGTTATTATTTGGTTTTGTCAATTTTGCTGTTTCGTTTTTAATTATTTAGCTTCTCGTTATTCAAAAGGGGTTGATGGGGCTTAGTATAATTTTAAACTCTTTTAGCGATATGTACCTACCTACATACATACCTATATGTATCTACGAAACCTACCTATACATAATGTTTACATCAGTCCAAACTTACAAATTTAAGTGGATGGATTACACTGGATGGATTTGGGTTTAGTAAGCTCAAAAATCATATTCGTTTTTCTGTAGCAGCTCTAGTTTTTGAAATATTTAATTTTTCATATTTGGGGGAATGTTCATACTAATTTTTAAGTTTTCTTTATTTTGGACGTCTATTAAAATTTTCCAGAAAAATTTAAATTCAACTTAGGGCCAATTTTTCAATAGTCAGTTAAACAGTCAGTTAGTACTTATTCCTAAGGATAGAGAAAAAATCAATTTTTCAACAGGCAGATATAGCTTATTCCTAAGAATAAATCTATCTGCTTCTTTCAGAGACGAATAAAATTATTCTAAGGAATAATCTCAATAAAAATATTGTGTCAGTTGTCAAAGCTGTTTTGAAAGAATTTTGAAAAAAATACAGTGGAAAACAAGAAAACAAAAACAATCATGAATAAAAATGACGTTTAATTTTAAATATTTTTTAATTTGACAATTTTTTTTTGTTATTCTGTAGAATAAATTATTCTTGATTGAAAAATTCAATGTTTTTATCTGATTGTTTATGAGCCTAATAACTTTATTCGTCGAACAGTTAACGGACTGTTTATTAGAAGATTGAAAAATTGGCTCTTAATGTATTTGCGGTCAGTAAGCCTAAAAATCACATTCATTTATTTCTTAGAGCTCTATTTTTTTTTTTTTTTTAATATTTTAGTTTTACACATTTTGGGGGTAATTTTGTACTAATTTTTAAGTTATGCCTATTTTAACTGTGTGTTAACATTTTCAAGAATTTTTTTTATCGAACCTAATGCATTTGGGTTTACTAAGCCTAAAAATCACCGTGATTTTTAGGCTTAGTAAACCCAAATGCATTAACGTGATTTAATCACGTTAGTTCTTTCCTAGGAGCTCTAATTTTTTAGATATTTTAATTTTTACGTTTTTGTTATTACAAGCGTTTTTTAAGTTTTGCAAAATTTATTTCGAATGTTATGTTTTTCGTAATAGACCGGGCGGCCACTGCAGAAACGCTCAACTCATCGGGCTAAAGAAAATTTCAAATGGGAAGTGAAAGAGGGCTATTAGTAGTTACGAAAACCACAGGTCTTCCCGTTCACATCCTGGCACGATTGGCGTGGTAAAGTGCATTGTGCATCTCATAGAGTTAAAAGACAATATTGGTGTCAAATTAAAGGTGATATTGTCAGCTATCAAAATTCAGAGGTCTTCCGGGCGAAAGTCTGGCAGTTTTGTCATGCAGCCCGTTTTAAGGTTAGAAGCGATGAAAGTGAGTTTTTTCATAAAGTCTTGTTTTTTGGTATTTTGGTGGATGAGTTAAGGAGTTTTTTCACTATAAAATAAAAATAGGAGTTATTAGCATTCAAATATCAAACTATGTTTTGGAAAAAGCTTGATAGATTATTAACAATGACCCAAAGTATATACAAAACTACGAATAATTCACGAAAAAGTCTCAAATAATACGCTGCGCCCCTTACAACTTACAGAATTAAACGGCGAATTTAATTTCAAATTAAAGCTAATAATGTCTTTTTTTGAAAACCAGAGGTCTTCCAAGCCACATCTTGACATTTCGCCCCCCAGCCTGGGGGAACGTTATAAGTGAAAAACACTCCTAACCTTAAAACAAGCAGCGTGACCTAACTTCCAATTTTTGGCATATACATACATTACAATGAAATTAGGTAAAAAATAACATGATCTGGAAGGCTTGGGGGGGGGGGGGACTTGAGCCCCCTGAGCCCCCCCTCAATACGCCACTGATTGGGCCCAGAAAAAATAAAGCTCCAAGACAGCTTAAGCGATCAAAAAGGGGCCCAAAAAATAAATAAATTTTATTGAGACAAACAGACACACTCATTCTCTCTTTCAGGGACCCAAGAACAGGAATATAAAAAAATATAATGTGTTGATAGTAAATAAATACTATTTCAAAAGTTCTCTGGCAGGCTTTTTTCAAAATCCAAAGAGTCAAAAAGGTGACATTTTTTCACTCCTCTTGCACCTGAAAGAAGAACCAACCTACCTATACTCTAATGCTCATAAATATTCTTATCAAGAAACGATAATTTGTATGTTCCAGTAAGTGTAGGCACCAGAGAATAATTAATTAATTAAAAAATAATGAAATTACAAAAAAAAACCATAGCGAAGCCCACTTTATAAGGCTTTTCAGTGACTTCAATAAATTATTGTAAGCATTAGTAAAACTTTATAATGAGACAAATTGTAAGTTGGGTACGAAGCTTTTAAAGACTTTTGCCCGGATTTCTATAGGGGAAAACAACATCATTATAGTAAGTTTAAAAAGAATATTTTCATTGCGCCTATAAACACACTATAAAGAGAAAGACCTTCGGAGAATTTCCCAAGAAGAATAATTATATCACCGCTAATTTTGCACTGTAGGTGGTATATAAAATTAGTTTTAGCAATAGCACTTTAGCTTCAAAATTCAAAATCAAAATTGTTAGTTGGTTACTTTAAAATATAAAACAAAAAACTCCATACATTTTCTTATATAGAAAATGTAAAACTATAAAAGGGCCCCTAAATTTAATCTTGCCCCTGCACCGCGGTGCACCGGCATATGTGTATATTTTGCAATATAGCACAGATGCAATAAGGGCATTATGACGCTTCATTATACCCGACTGCGCCACAATGCCCTTATGTAAAACTAGTTTCAAAAGTAATTTACATAATGTCTCTGCATTTTTTAATTTGAAATTAACCTCAATTTAACGTTAATTTTATGAAACTTATTTACAATTATATTTCAGAAATGCCGATACGTAAAAATAAGTAAAGGGCTCCGAAGTAAATAGGGTTCGCCATATTGCCCGTACATAGGGCAATATGGTTTTTTTTGGATTATTTTTAATTTATTTTTTGTTAAAAAGCTTGAATTTTTATTCTTAAATAATTTATTTATGTTACGTTTTTATGAAATTTAATTAAAAAAAAAATTATTGAAATAAAAACACCGGCACACAAAAAAAAAAAGTGTCATGAACCAGAAACCAGACCTATCTTTCTATATGTTTTTGGGACCGCTGAATCCGAATTTCAAGTCCGTTTGGCCCTGTCACCCTCCAGTTTTGAGTAATATGCAAAAAACTCAAAAAAAGGTAGTTTTTGGGGTCTTTTTTACACTTTTCTCAAAACTGGAGGGTGACCGGGCAAAACGGACTTGAAATTCGGATTCAGCGGTCCCAAAAACATATAGAAAAATAGGTCTGGTTTCTGGTTCATACAACTTTTTTTTTTGTGTGCTAGCACTGTCGCGACATGTCGCTGTCATACCCGGCACACAAAAAAAAAAGTTTCATGTACCAGGAAGTAGACCTATCTTTCTATATGTTTTTGGGACCGCTGAATCCGATTTTCAAGTCCGTTTTGCCCGGTCACCCTTCAGTTTTGAGAAAAATGCAAAAAACTCAAAAAAAAGTCATAAAAATTCAATCAAAATGCACTCACAGCTCAAAACTGGAGGGTGATGGGGCCAAACGGACTTCAAATTCGGATTCAGCGTGCCCAAAAACATATAGAAAGATAGGTCTGGTTTCTGGTTCATGACACTTTTTTTTTTGTGTGCCGGTGAAATTAATGTCCGTAGTAAAGTTATTTGAGTTTGTGCTTAGATTTGCCATAATGCCCTAATTTACCCTATAACCTATATTTCAAAAAAAACGGAGGGTAATAAAAGATATCTGATAACGGAATCAAATTCAGCACCCTTTCAGAAAAGTATATTTTAGTTCTTGCGGTCAGAATCTTGTTGACCAGTATTTGAGTCAGGTTAGGTAGTTCTTTTAAAAAAATGAGTCCTAGATATCAAGTCCGAGTTAAATGTTAAGATAAATCTCTAGGTTAAGGAAGAGATTGTCTTAACATAGTTTAGTTTAAAAAGACCCTGAGTTCACCACACGGAGAAAACATAACGCCAGGGATAACTTTACTTCTAGTATATTTAATCAGAATAAAGTTGAATATACCAGAAATAAAGTTAAATATACCAGAAGCATAGTCATCCCTGCCTTATTTTTTCTCTGTGCACATTTATATCGCATTTTAGTAGGTATACGGGAAAAAATACTATTTAGTCTTTTTGTATTGGAAAGCTAGTGGCTGCAGTGTGGTTCCATTTCAATTTCGTTCAGTTGTGGCCATATAAACTATTAGAAAAATTATAGATTTTAAAATAAAATTTCGATTGATTGAAACGTCTTTTTCAAGACTTCATTAATTGAATTTTGAAATATTATAAAAATAAAGAAAACCAATCCAGATAAAATTTAAGATTTTAAAGATCTTAAACATTTTTTTAAGCTTAACATTATACCTGAAGAAGGTTTTAATCACAACCGAAACGTCGAATAAATATTAGGATAAACAAAATTGACCTCAAGCCCACTTAGGAGATAATGTTATTTTATAATAGTAGCCCAGTCGAATTAAACATTTTAAATGGAAAAAAATAGATGGTGCAATTTTTTCACAGGACGGTAGAGGGGATCACTGAGAGCTTAAAACCAGTTTTTCGGGGAAATCGACCTTGAGCCAAAGCCGCCATCTTGGATTAAAGGTAAAACTCGTTTTAGTGAACAACTCGGCCATTTTTGATTTTTGTCAAAAATTTGAAAAAACTATACCCCTACTCAGCTTAAACTTTATACCCGCTTTGATTATAGATTTTAAGATCAACGCAATATGGGAATGCTTTTATATGTTTTTGGGTATGAGAAATTTAGCTGCAATATTAGTTTTTGCAAATTTCTGAAATTTTATAAACAAAAGGAACTATCTCAAAATCGGTAAGTGTCATTTAAAACAAGATGAGTAAATTATATTATTTATGTCTAGAAAGACAATAAAGTCTTTGAATTTTTCAATTCGGTTCATTAATGTCTGAGATATGACCAATTGTTTATAACTCACTCTCTCTTTTAATCTTTTATTATAAACAAAAGTGATTTTGGTGAAAAATTTTGATATGGACATTGACAATCAAGGTATAATTGGTATTCTATTTAACAGTAGTGTTTTTAAAATAGCGCAACACGTCACAACATTGCATAACCTACATAATATTGAAATGCTGGATATATAGAACAATCTTGCATTTCAAGAGTTTGCACAAGTTTGCAACCCCGAAAATAAAGACCCCTTGAAAAAAAAAACTTCTCAAAAGTGACCCTTAATTTTAGATTTTTATAAATTTTATGTTATTAAGAAATTTTTTTTAATGCAAATAAAAAAATAGTATGTTTCAGTTTTTTTTTATTCTTAGGAACTTTTATTTATTAGAATGAAGTCTTTAGTATTTGACTAAAAACTACCAGGTCATTAAATAATGGTATAAATATTCCCATAATATTGCACAATTTTATACAAAATCAATTAAAAAACGAAAACATTTTTTTTTCTTTTCATCTTTACAACTTAATTTCTCAAAAACTAGAGTGAACAAAATAAAATAAAGAATAAATTACTAACTTTAAGAAAAGTTATAGTACAGGATTGTACATGCATTTTAGGATTTTTAATAACCAAAATACCACACTTTGCGTCGTTAAAATTTGGTGCTTGTCAGTCAGTGGTTTGATAACTCACTTTATTTCTAACTGGTATTGCTGATTTTGTTTGCCAATCAGTCTCTTGTACCCCCCCCCCCCCACAGAAAAAAATCCTGGATCCGCCCTTGTTGCAGCTAGATTTCTCATGCCCAAAAACATATAAAAACACTCCTATATTGCGTTGATCTTAAAATAAAGTTTAAGCTGAGTAGGGGTATAGTTTTTTAAAATTAAATTAAATTTTCTACAAGTTTAATTTTTGTCAAAAATCAAAAATGGCCGAGTTATTCACTAAAACGTGTTTTACCTTTAATCCAAGATGGCGGCTTTCGCTTTGGCTCAAGGTCGATTTTCCCGAAAAACTGGTTTTAAGCTCTCAGTGATTCCCTCTACCGTCCTATGAAAAAAAATTGCACGATCTAATTTTTTCCATTTCAGCTTAATTTTTTGTACATCCCGACTGGGCTATAGATTAAATTATAACCATTCTATGTCAACTAAAATAGGTATATGAAAATCTATTGATAAAAATTTCCATATTTTTTTTTTTTTCAAAATTCACTGCCGTAATTAGGCACAAAAAGTATTTTGGCCCATACCTACATAGTTACCTCTTTTAAATATTTATATTTATATAAAATCTACTCATGTTAATAGCTCATTTTTCACCCACTAGGTATGATGTTCGAGTAAAATGAGTTTTATAATAAAAAAAAGGTCCACACAAATTTACAATCATGTTAAATAAGGCTCAAAGATAAATTCAAATTTTCCCTTAATAGTTTGTTCACCTCGATTCTATAAGAGATGCACTTGGCCATTTTTAATCAGAGACTTTGGTTTTGTTCTTGTTTCAGTTTCCCTTTTTAATTTTTGCGTTCTCCAATCAGATTCCCGTTCAAAATAAAATGCAATAAAAAAAGTCCCCCTTGAATTTCAAGTCAATAAAAAAGGGACGAACAGCCATCTTATTACTTTTTTTAATCAACTTCTGCATTGAATGTATGCAACCGGCCGGCAAAACCAACACATACCGTGTTGATTTGAGAAGGAATGCACCAATCCAGAGAGCATGCAGTTCTTCAACAAAAAGGTTAAATAAAATATCAGGAGATTCGTGTGTGCAAGTGATGCAACAGCAAAGTATTACTACATTGCAGATTGCACACTTGCACAATGCAACACGACGCATGCACATTGAAAAAAGCTTCATTTCCCCTGAACACTTGTTTGATATCTGCTGACTGCACACAGTCGAAATTTATGTTATTCGCATGCTACGCACCCTTCGTTCTTGAACGTCATTAGAGGACGTTCAGTTTGTAGCTTTCTTGTGACCATTGAATTTCTCACAAAAAATTGCTCTCGCGAACGGGGCTGTTGAAGTACTAAAAAGTCTTTTAATAATCTTACCAAATCTGTTACGGAAAAGGAAAACAGAACACAGTGTGTCAGGGTAATTCATAATTTGCTTCTACTATGCTATCAGAGAGGCAGAGGCTAACATTAAGCTACCGGGTCCTCTTATTCTATTTTCGCAAATCGGATTGGGATAGTTTATTATTTTGTTGCTAATTTGTTGCTAATTAGTTACGGCAATTTTTTTGCTCCGTTAGTTTTGGAGATATTGAAATTTTTCGCTCAGTTCCTATGAATTTAGCGAAACACCCCCCTTGGATCGAACCCAAACTAGGTCCATATTTTGTTGCTAATTAGTTACGGCAATTTAAATTTTTTTGCTACGTTAGCTTTGGAGATATGGACATTAGTACCCCCCTTGGATCGAATCCAAACTAGGTCCATATTTTGTTTCTAATTTGTTGCTAATTAGATACGGCAATTTCGATTTTGTTCCTCTGGTAGTTTATAGGCTGCTAATTGGAAAGCTGGGGCCTACAGTGCGGTCCCATTTCAATTTCGTTCAGTTATTGCTGTAGAAACTATGAGAAAAACCATAAAACCCAGTTTTGATTCATGGAAGTCGGTTTTGTTTTTGAAGTTATACTTCTTATGGGAGGGTGGGTATGAAAATTTACTTTTTGACAAGAATGTCAAAGGGATTATGACGCGATCACCCTGGGTAGCAGGGCTGTCGTTTCACCTTTAGAGTAGGCAGTACTTTAGTATTTAAAAATGCAGTACGCCGCAGTACGGCAAACATAAAAAACACAACACATTGCAAGTTACATGTTTCATGTGGCAAGTGGCATGTGGCAAGTTGCATGTGGCAGGTTGTATGTGGCAAGTTGCATGTGGCAAGTTGCATGTGGTAATTTCAATGTGGCAAGTAGCCAGGGTTGCAAAAAGCTCACATTTCAGCTCAGCTCACAGCTCAGCTCAAATTTGAGCTAGGTACCATAGCTTAGCTCATTTGAGCTGAGCTGAAAGTGAGCGCCCCAACTTCCAAAGCCTATATCTCGGAATTTTGAGGAAAGTGAAAAAAAATGTTTGATTCCAAAAGGTAGCGGGGACTCTAACCTACATTTGGGTACAACTCTCATGCCTGTAGGTCCACGCGTTCTCAAACCGGGAGAACTTAAAAGTAAAAAAAAAAATAGGCACGATTCTGAAAAAATAGGCATGATGTGGCGGTTTAACATGGAAGGCGATTTTTTAAAAATCTGACAATGTGCAAAGCGTAGGCCCATGACACAAGCTATCATTTGGCATCACTCCCAAAAATTGCTCTCAAGCGGTTTAGCTTCCAGGAGCGTTCAAAGATTCGGGGATTTTTCGAAAAAAAATTTTACCCCAACTTTCAAACGCGATTTTCTCGGAATTTTGAAAAAAATCGAAAAACCGGATTATTCCACTATCGGGTAGCTGAGAATATAAGCTTTCATATGGCTCCACTCCCCTGTCTCTAGATCAAAGCGTTCCAACGCCTATATCGCGGAATTTTGAAAAAAAGGAAAATAAAATTTTTGATGCCAAAAGGTAGCGCGGACTCTAACCTACATTTGGGTACAACTCCCATCCCTGTAGGTCCACGCGTTCTCAAACCGGGAGAACTTAAAAGAAAGCTCAAATGAGCTGAGCTATGGTACATAGCTCAAAAGTGAGCTAGCTCAAAATTTGAGCTGAGCTGTGAGCTGAGCTCAGCTCACTTTTGAGCTTTGTAGCAACCCTGCAAGTTCCATATTGCTACTACTAGTGCTGAAGCACACACAATTCTCATAAAATAACCATATCGCACATTTTATGCGCAATTCATTTACTTTCGTTAAGTATATACCGTACGTTCTGAACCGCACAACATGAGTAAATTTCACAGAATAAATTGAAAACTACATGGACGCAAGGAGGATGAAAGAATTATTAATTTATTGTTCACTTGATAAAAATGTAAAAAAACGAAGTGTGGATTAATTAATTTAATAACACGGTGCGACACTGAAAATACACCCGAGAAATAACATAGTGTATGTTGTTCATATGGTCGAATAATGCATAAAAATATTTTTGTTATATTTTTGGAACCCTCCATTTTTTTTTTATTTACAAAAAACCATTTTTACAGACCTTACGATGTAATCTATCAATATTTCAATCATTTTTCTAACAACTCTCAATATGTTATATGTTTTTGGAAAGAGGATTTCCAGACCTTTTGAATGATGTATATAAGTCTATTGTTTAAACAAATTAAGTGTAGGTTTTTATCCCACAAATCTTGAAAAAGTGATTTTTTTCCCAATTTTTTCAACTTTACCAAATTTGTTTTGCAAAATAAAACAAACAAAAAAATAAAGTAAGGCTATATTCTGAAAGAATATACATTTAGGCACAAATTGGCGTATTTTTTTGTTGAATTTGACCAAAACTGCGGAATCTATGCTATTTTTTCGTAAATAGAAAATGTGGCTTTTCATGATGTGAATTGCAAGGTGCACAATATGGTGTTCCATATTTTCAAATAATAAGAATTTCTATGCTCCTAGGATCTTATATATTTGGAAATAAACTAAAAAAAATATTTTCCAAGTTTCAAGTCTCTAACTTAATTCTAACCCGTGCCGCCAAGCGGTTGAAGTTTCTTATGGGAATAACATGGGGTTTCTTGGACCTTGTTCGATCAATTTTAAATTCCAGCCAAACCATTCGTTCAAAGAATTTAAAACTTTACAGACTCAAATCTAATAAGTGTAGCTATCATGTGAAAATTTTTCAGATTTTAAATTGTTATAATTTTAGAGATTTAGCTTGGTAAAAAAAGTCATTTTTTCAGACTTTTTTAAAAATCGCTTTTTACCCGTTTAATGTCAAAAAATTAAAAAACATACATTTTTTTCACAAATAAGCATAGCATGTATATTTAAAATGCAAATTCAATTCATAGTTATATAAAAAATTAGTTGTAT
The DNA here is from genome assembly GCF_945859705.1 of Episyrphus balteatus. Taxonomy (NCBI): domain Eukaryota; kingdom Metazoa; phylum Arthropoda; class Insecta; order Diptera; family Syrphidae; genus Episyrphus; species Episyrphus balteatus. Next base: position 55,154,275 of record NC_079135.1, on the reverse strand, counting down.
ATTCATTCTTCAAGTCACATCGATATTCAAAAAACGTGTTCCCGATTTAAGAAAAAGTACTGTAAAAAACTAGTTAATTATATAACTTTGAATTGAATATAAATTTTAAATATACATACTACGCTTATTTGTGAAAAAAAATGTATGTTTTTTAATTTTTTGACATTAAACGGGTAAAAAGCGATTTTTGAAAAAGTCTGAAAAAATGACTTTTTTTACCAAGCTAAATCTCTAAAATTATAACAATTTATAATCTGAAAAATTTTCACATGATAGCTACACTTATTAGATTTGAGTCTGTAAAGTTTTAAATTCTTTGAACGAATGGTTTGGCTGGAATTGAAAATTGATCGAACAAGGTCCAAGAAACCCCATGTTATTCCCATAAGAAACTTCAACCGCTTGGCGGCACGGGTTAGAATTAAGTTAGAGACTTGAAACTTGGAAAATATTTTTTTTAGTTTATTTCCAACCATATAAGATCCTAGGAGCATAGAAATTCTTATTATTTGAAAATATGGAACACCATATTGTGCACCTTGCAATTCACATCATGAAAAGCCACATTTTCTATTTACGAAAAAATAGCATAGATTCCGCAGTTTTGGTCAAATTCAACAAAAAAAATACGCCAATTTGTGCCTAAATGTATATTCTTTCAGAATATAACCTTACTTTATTTTTTTGTTTGTTTTGTTTTGCAAAAAAAATTTGGTAAAGTTGAAAAAATTGGGAAAAAATCACTTTTTCAAGATTTGTGGGATAAAAACCTACACTTAATTTGTTTAAACAATAGACTTATATACATCATTCAAAAGGTCTGGAAATCCTCTTTCCAAAAACATATAACATATTGAGAGTTGTTAGAAAAATGATTGAAATATTGATAGATTACATCGTAAGGTCTGTAAAAATGGTTTTTTGTAAATAAAAAAAAAATGGAGGGTTCCAAAAATATAACAAAAATATTTTTATGCATTATTCGACCATACAAACAGCCTACACTATGTTATTTCTCGGGTGTATTTTTTTTTTTTATTTTGTAGCACAGTGTAATAGAAATTAAAAATATCAAATGAAATTCATTTACATATACTGAATGAGAAGTATAACTTCAGTCGCGTGTACATGTGTACACACACTTTTTTTTTTTTATGAAAATGATTAATTATTATTTATTCTACAACTAAAAATGTTCAAGTACATAATATTTAAACAGATTATGGATTCAAGAAATGGAAATAGACTTATTTCACTTTTAAACTGTTTTTTTTTTTTAAGTTTTTAAGCAAAATATTAGAAGTGATAAAGTTACATTTAATAAAATAAAAATTTTCATATTCGGCTTTTTTTTTTCAAGATATAGACGAAAACACAAAAAATAACAAAAAAAAGTCGAAAATATTGATCGTTACAAAAATTATCATATCTTTATAACTTATCCATAGATTTTGAAGAAAATTATCTTGTTATCTTTGCCAGAAATTGTACACATAAAAAATATAAAACTAAGGATTCGCAAGATTTAGATGATTTTTTATGTCAGTAAGAAACTCTTTTTTTTTTTGCAAAAATTTCCTTTAAAAAGTCGATTTTTTTAAAGTGTTTTGATACAATACACTTAAATTTTTGGAGTAACCCAAAAAAGTTATTCCAAGGTTTGTTGCTTATTTGATCAGCTTTCAGGAACCGGTTTTTCTGTTCAGATTAGTTGATTATTACTCAAGATATAGCCCGAATACTAAGTATGCTGAAAAAAAAACGACAAACAACTTTTAAAAATCATATCTCGAAAACCTATCCATAAATATTTGTTTAGATAAGATTTTCGAGTTTTCTGGGCTCAAATCTATACGAAAAGTATAACGGCACTTAGTGACCAAAAAATGTTTATTTTTTTGTAAACTAGTGTTAGTGACAAGTTATCACTATTTTATCATTATGTTATCATTATTTCTCGTTGATAAGTTATTGTGACCAAAATAGACGAAAAGAGAAATCGTAAAATTTGAAATAGGTATACCTACAATAATATAGTGAGGCGGCTTAGCATTAAAAAAGAGCTCCATTGTGCACTTTGTGATAAAAGAATGAAGTTTATATCATTGGTAGTACTCAATATAAGAGTTATTTTGAGATATTGGGCCACCTTGTATTCCATCCAGGAGGGTAGATACAAGAGCTTTTCTGTGTTTCACCCGCATTGTTGCATATCATAGTATAGCTAATGAAACCATTTTATTAATATAATACATGATTTCACTGAGGGAAAAAACGCAACGTAAACTGTAAAATGTTCAACGTTGATTTAATGTTGAAAAAATTAACATAAAACTTCTTCAAAATAAAATTGAAACAACGTAAGAAATTTTTGAAGTGAAAACTTCTTTAGTATAGTAGTGATTTGAAACAAGATGAAACGAAAAAGCGGCACAAAAAATCAATTGATTATAACTTTTTTGTTTTAATAGATAGATTAATAAAAATATAATAAACTATAATTGAACACAATTTCAATCAACTTCGTATTCAAAATCCTGAGATAACGGTGAAAAGATGTTTTTTTTTTCTAAACACGTTATATCTTTTGATCTAGAGCACATAAACATTTTATTTGACTTAAATAAGCATGCTGATAATATTACCTTTCATTTGATATATCACAGATAACGGCAAGTGCTCTAAAAGTTACACAATAGCCCTGTTCCTTTGGGAGGTGGTAAAGTACTACCAGTAGTTTACTAGCGATTTTCAATGGAACGCACTTTCAACGAATTCAATACAAATCGTATCTACTCGGGAAGAAGAGCATGAGTAGATGATAGTACTAGATCTTTGTATATAAAATCTATAGTCCTATCATGAAGTGAAATTTTTTAGTTTGTTCGTTACCTGAGTGGTCGCGAGGGCCCTTAGATCGAATTAATAATGGGAGTAAGGAGATGAGATATACATTTCTGTTTGAAATTTGACATATTTTTTAGTTCGTTCGGTAGCTTACTATTTTGGTGGCGCTGTTTTTTTTTCATGATAGTACTATAGATTTTATATAAAAAGTACTAGATTAACCAAAACATCTACTAGTAGTAAACTACCACCTCCAATAGAACAGGGCTAATCTCAAATTGAAAAACTTGAAAAATAGCTCAAAACACCTGTGGAGATCTGTTGCCGATGACTAGCCACCAGTGTAGGAAGTACCGTAATCTCAGTTTGAAAAAATTTTACTTTTTTTGTAGGTATCGTAGAATTATGGTTGAAGCGTCATATAAAAAGTGAAATAATAAGCTTTCAGGATTATAGGCTGTCATTTAAAAAAATTGATTAAATGGTGTTAGAAGAAAAAAAAAAATATTTTTTTTTTTTCTTTTTTCATGAAAAATGATTATTTTGAATACATTATTTTTATATGTACTTTTTACGCATTGTAAAAATTTAAGTATGTCTATATTCTTTAGGAAAATTTGCAAGCTTTTTAGTGGTGTAATTTTTTTCAAGAAGAATGATTTTTTAAGGTTTCACTTCTACCACGTGTGAATTCTACACATTTTTTTTTATTTTTGTCAGACTTCAGCTTTTGTTGCATTTTATCACTCTAATTTTCAACAGCGAGATAGCACATTGGTAAAGCATTCGCCTAGTAACCAAAGAGTTGTAGGTTCGATCCCAAGCGGCTGTCCATTTTTTCTTTTTTTTTTAATAAATTGATGCTGTTTTTTAAAGTTCAAACAACTTAGATTTAAAGATGTTTTATAACGGTAAACCACTTTAAACTAACGATGTTCTACTTTGATTTTAAAATTTTCGTCGTCATTCCGAAAAACAGTTGAATCAACGTGGTTTTCGTTGATTTAAAGTTGTTTTTTCCCTCAATGTTCGAGGTAATTTTTATCGCCCGATCATGTCATGTCATGTTATGTCATGTAAAAAGTTATTGCACTCTTTATAAATAGTCATTTACTTAAAGAACAAGAGCCAAAACATTACCAGTACTCCTTGAAAATAAGTGGTAGGCTGATGAAATTTTGTATGCACGTTTACTATATCATAGAAAAAAATAATAAAATATGCTCATCAAAATATTTCGGGTTAAAGATGTTTTTTTTTAGTGAGAAAGAACACTTTTGAAATGGTACCATTGCACCACATGGAAAATTTTTGCATTTTTTTGAACCGCATAAATATTTTATACATCGTATGCGAATCAAAAATAATCAAAAACTGAATTATACATACCATGGAATATTGGATTTTCGTGCAAAACTTAAATTGCTTGCTTTTATATTATAAGTATTATATTAATAAAAAGGTTTCATTAGCTATACTATGATATGCAACAATGCGGGTGCAACACAGAAAAGCTCTTGTATCTACCCTCCTGGATGGAATACAAGGTGGCCCAATATCTCAAAATAACTCTTATATTGAGCACTACCAATGATATAAATTTCATGCTTTTATCACAAAGTGCACGATTTTGTTGCTAAGCCGCCTCACTAATATTAGTTAATAAAATCTTAATCATAAAAATTTCGATAAAATGAAAATGCACTGGTGTCATGTTTGCCAAAACGTCTATCAAATCCAGCGATTCCAACTAAGGCATAACTAGATCTGAAATGCTCGCGAATCGACGGGATTTGTTGTAATGTTTTCGTGGCCTCCTAGTAGGTTTTTATCTGCTCAATATTTTCTTTGTGGAAAAAGATTATGGGAAAAAATTTTAAATGAAGACGAAATTTGGACAGTAAACAAGATTTAAAAAAAGAGATCGTATTCCATGAATTTGAAGAAGACATCGACAGTACGAAATATGTGGTCCATTTTTGAGTACCAAAATTCGTGATATATGACACAAATGAAACTGATCCCCTTTTATCGGACTGCCAACTGCTTACTGGTTTAGAAAATCTCAGAACAAGTAATTGAATTGTGCGAATAGTCTTATAATAATTAAGTCAACCGTGCAGTCCAAAATCCTTAAACATGTTTTAGGCACCAAAAACTCATCTTGTCTTATACCCTACCCAATCTGAGAACAAGATACCTACATATTTCATAATAAATTAATGCTTCAATTTAACTGAATAACACAATAAAAATCAGAGCAGATGGATATTCTATTTATAATAGAAAAGTAACGTACTTAGTTCCAATGCTTTCTGTAACAATTGTTGTAACATCCGCTTAAAATTACCTACAGAATTATTCACCAGGATGCTAATTCCAGTTTCTTTTTACCATCATTGTTCGAAATTCTATTGATGCTAGAAGTCCAGCTGAAATATTTTTGTATAAATGACAACAAGTTGACCATGGACTATCCACCAAATCAACTATAGGACAGCTTCTTTGAACTCTTGGCCTAGGACTCATTGCTTTACATACCGGTTTAACGGTAGCACATTTCCATTTTCTGTTTGAAGCCAATTGTTCATAGTTTTCTATAGGCCTGAGAACAACTTATAAATTGAAGTAAAGTCCGTAAAACCGAAACTGGACCACCCCAATGGACAACCTCAAATGTCACATCCCATAAACAATTTACCTATATGATTTAATCTAAAAAAAAAAACATCCTTTGTATTTCCGTAACTATACAGCCTTCGATATAAGCTCACCCCACCAACTCAAGGCTTTAGGGTAGACAAAGAGGTTTTATGTACCCACAAAAGTTTGCCAGATGTAAAAGGGTCGGCCTTGGTTGTATTTGTAGGTACTTTAGCATCAGGCGTTTCTTAAGACTTGAAAGGATAAAGAACAAATATTGCTTTTCTAGAAGCTAGATGTCAGTTAAGAATATAATTAACCGGAATCCTCATACAGGCGAAATGGTCTCTATATACTTTTCGTGAGGTTGGTTTATTGAGTAAATAAGATTAAATTGGTACAATTCAAAGCTGCCATTTTGTTTTTTAGTTGGAATATCAATTGGATTGAAAATATACAAGAAAAATGTAACGTTTGTGTAAACTGCAAATGTTTAGCATTTCGAGTTTATTTTTTGATTGGCCCATATGCAAACAAAATTATAAATACTTATATACAAGAGAATTAATAAGTATAAACTAGTTTTGATATGCACAAAATATCAATAGAAAAAGTTCATACTTGACGATTTTTCAAATAAAAGCATTTACTTCTTTTTACGCCTATCACCCACTTTTAAGATAGGTAGCAATAAAAAAAATCATGTGTGCAATTCATACTTCGTAGAAGTGAAACCTTAAAAATCATTTTTCTTGCAAAAAAATCGAAAAAAAACTACTTTTTTTTTATTCCATCACCTTTTTTAAATGTGACAACCTTAATAAATTTTATATCATCTGAAAGCTTATTATTTCGTTTCAATTATATTTCTACCATGCCTACAAAAAAAGTAAGTTTTTAAAGCCAACCATGTCGAAATTTCTAACTGAGATTACGGTACCTACTCCTACACTGACTGGTGGCTGGTCAACGCGATGCATCGGCAACAGATCTCCACAGGTACTTTGAGGTATTTTTTCATGTTTTTCAAGTTAAGATTGTTTAACTTGTTGAGCACGTACCGTTATGTGTGATATATCAAATAAAAGTTAATATTATCAGCATGCGTATTAAAGTTAAATACAATTTGTATCAAAAGATATATGTAACGTGTTTAGAAAGAAGATACTAAAGAAGTTTTCACTTAAAAAATATATGTTGTTTTAAAAAAATATGCATTCTCTGGAACAAAATACAAGGCTATATTTACTAAAGAATACAGCAATTGCTTCAATTTAAATGTAACTGTTCAATAGGTATTAAGAACAATAAAGTTTGCAGATTTGAAAGACGCTTTCCCAACTGTGTGTTTCTAGAAACACCTCTTCACTGAGAGAAAAAACGCATTGTAAAATGAAATATGGTCAATGTACATTTAATGTTGAAAAAACTTACATAAAACATCTTTAAATTAAAGTTGAAGCAACGTAAAAAGTTTTAAAACTTTTGACAGGCTTCTTCTTCAGTTCCTGTTTGAGTTTATCACACTCATTTCTAACAGTGAGATAGCCTGATGGTTAAGTACTAGCTGAGTGAACCAAAAATTTTAGGATTGATTCCATTGGCTGCCAATTTTTGCTTTTTTTTATTTAAATGTGTGTTTTTTTTTTCAAAGCTGAAACAACTCCGAATTAAGATGTTTTACAATTGAAAAACAACTTTAAAGTTTAATCTAACGTGCGTCGTCATTCTACTTTGATTTTGAAATCAAAGTGGTTTTTGTTGATTTTAAGTTTAAGTAAGACTCAACGAAATAAACAGCTAATATGGCTAGGACATGTGTATTAACTTTATTTAAAAAATAAAAAATTTCTGATATTGATTTTGATCATTTAAGTTGAGAGTTCAAATTTTTTTCACGAAAGCTATGCACATTGAAAAATATATTAATAGACCACATAAAATAGAACAAAAACAATAAGATTTCTCTATGGGTTTTTATCCAAGGTGGAAACCTTATTAAAACAATCGGGTTTTCCTTATTGATTAAAAATCTGCACTTGTAGCGTAGGGGTTTGAAACGAAAAAAAAACCTAATCTCAACTCAACGAAATAAATAGCTAATATGGCTAGGACGTGTGTATTAACTTTATTTTAAAAAAAAATTTCTTATTTTAATTTTGATCATTTAAGTTGAGAGTTCAAATTGTTTTTTCCAGAAAGCTATGCATAGAGAAAAATAGATTAATAGACCACATAAAATAGAACAATAAGATTTCTCTATGGGTTTTCATCCAAGAAGGAAGCCTAATTAAAACAATCGGGTTTTCCTTATTGATTAAAAATCTGCACTTGTAGGGGTTTGAAACAAAAAAAAAAACGACGATCAGGCCGGGAATCGAAATTGGGCCTTTATATCACATACCTTACCACCTGAACCAACCTGCTATGAAAATAATGATCGCGATTTTTCTTCTAGTGCCAAGTTGAAAAAAATTAGTTTTTCACTCAAATTTTAAGAAGATTTTCTCTATAAAAATAATAAGAAATCTTCTTAAAAAAAATCTTCTTGATTTTGATAAGATTTCCTTATAAAATATATGGACAGTAAAACAATAAGGCAATCTGTTAGTTTTTAGGGGGTCATATTTTGTTCTGTGTGAAAAGAAAAATTAACAAAGAAGTATTATAGTAGCCCTTGGTACCTAAAAACAAAACATAGTGCTACATAATTTTTGTAGTATTTTTTCCAATCAGGTAAGAAAATAAAAAGTTCCGTCAACCTCCGCCATTTTGTTGTATGATTTGTTTTCTGCATTTTTGCATTTTTGCAAAAATCACGCAAAGCTAAATTTCGCATTTTTAACATCTCACATAACAAAATCTCGCATTTTCAAAATCCTGCACATTAAAATCTCGCATTTTAGAAAAAATCTCGAGTTCATTAAATTCTTGCTATATCAAAATCTCGCATCAGAAGAATTAGTTTAGAGCGTAAAGTATCTTAAATTTAAATTGCTTTTTTGACAGCAAAATGTATAAGCAACAGATTAAATGAAAAGAGAAGGTCGAATTCGACAAATTCACATGCATTAAGTCCTTTTGACTCCAACATTCAACAGTTGACCCTGAACACTTTAAAAAACTGGCATAGACAGTTCACAAACCTTTTCCTTTTCTATTTATCTCTTCAAAACAAAACGAAAAAAACAGAAGAGGGATGTTCTGGGCTTTCCTTAGCTAGCAATATGATGTAGGTTTATAATCTCAAATTGAAATAAAATATTTATTAATTCGCGCGCGCGAATTAATAAATATTTTATTTCAATGCGAAATTATAAATTTCGGGATTTTAGTTTGCGAGATTTTAATGTTGCGAGATTTTGGTAAACGAGATTTTGAAATTGCGAGATTTCGATAAAAAAGATTTCATAATGCGAGATTTTAAGATGCGAGGTTTTAAGAACAAGATTTTAAAATGCGGTCAATCGTACCCAACCCATTAATTAGTGGTTGAAAAATACTTAACCCATTTTCGCTTAATAGCTTCGAAATCTTAGCATCCCATGTGTAAAATTTTGACATTTACCTATTGAAAAGTCAACAAAGGTGAATTGGTGTAATTGTTTAGTCAGCTAGAAATTTGTTTTAGTTATTTTGTTTGCGTCCTGCCGGTCACTATGGCGTATGTGTAACTTTTTTATATTGAAATTTCTTATTGGTAAGTAATTTTTGTATTTATTAGTTACACTTTTTAAGAACCTTTTTCATTTAAAAATACCAACAAATAATTTTGATCACCTTTTTGGGTCAAATACCCCTTTGAGCATCCCTTCAATTTCAAGAAAAGTAGGTATACCCTAATTATTTAGTATTTATTTTATATTTTACGATGGATGACTATTTTAGATCGAATGATTTTTTTTTTTTTCATTATATAAGTTTTGTTTTGAAATATACCTACCTATTATTTGTTTATTTAACTTAACTACCTATAAAGTTATCAAAAATAAAGTGATGTACATTTCTTTTTTTTTTGCTTTAAAATATGGTTGACGCTTGTGTACATCTTAATATTCTTAAAGTGACAACCCATTTGCAGTATATTTCTTGCATTTGACACCAATTTTAACATTTAAGCTTATGAGGTAGGTATGTTGCTTTTAATATTAATTTAAGATGGTTTTCCCATCCGATTAAAAAAATGAATAAGAAATTTTACATTTAACATTTTGCTGTTAAAAACAATGTTTGTACTTGTACAATAATTTTTAATTTCGTGAGATACAATTTTAGAGGCCGAAATATTTTATATTTCCCGTGAGATCAGGATCTCTAGATTTTTGTCGGATTATAAAAAAAGAAAGGATATGTAATGTACAGCAACTTCAGCAAAAGTTGTTTTAGTTTTTTTTTTGCTTTACTTCATTCAAAAGGGGTGAAAGTTGAATTAAATTGCCAGGGGTAAAACAAATCTCTGGGTCACACATTTTTTTGAAGAATTATTTGTTATCGTAGGGGATTCTTTTTGCACGGAAAGTATGTATTAAGAGCTGTAGGTAACATACCATTATTATTAAAAAAGTGCGTATCTAGAGAAATATAATGTATAAGGACACACTACACACATATACGCATTTTTCATTTAACGATAGGACAATGGTTTAAAAAAGCGGTCTATGTTCAAAGGCGTCCTTTACATATACTAATTTGCAAAATTAGATTACGTTTCTATGAGTTGTAGATATCAGCAGACGATTACAGAATATGTGCAGCTGCCTCTTGGATTAAATGCATAGTATGATTGGTTTAGTTGCGAAAATATTTTTTGCTTATTTAAATGTCATTGGTTGTTAAAAAAAAAAACGTACGTATGTATAGTAACTATAACTATTAACATTGGTCACTGTTGGCACATATTCATTTTAATTAGAAAAAAAAGACCTTTTTTTAAACTCATTCATCCAGAGATTGAATTCAAGTTTATTTAAATCAAATGTATGCTCGTACGACCGACAAGAGTTTGTACTCTGCAATGTACAAAGAAGATAGGTAGGTACTCTGTGAACCCAGTTTTTGCAGTCTAAAAAATTCGTTGAAGAGTCAAACAAAAAGAAATTTGAAGCTTAATAAAATAACGGTTTTTTTTTACATTTCCCAATTTCTTATTTCGGAAAATAAAAGCAAACAAAAATTGGAAAATTTTGGTTTTGGGATACTTCAAATGATTAAGCAATTACGCCATTTGAAAAAAAAAAATATTTTTTATACAAAAATCTTAAAATTTAATTTTTTTATCAATCTCAATAATATCACTTTATTAGTTGTACAGATAAAATAGGCATTTAAAAAATAAAAAAAAAATGTTACACTCATGAAACTTGGCAAAAAGTTTGCTTTTGGGATAAGAACCAAGGATAAAAAAGTCTATAAAAAAAAGATGGGTGGAAGGGTGTTTTTTCGCGGACAAGAGGGAGGGGGTGAAGCTAAAAAATGTAGTGAAAAAAATTCTTTGTGAAATATCATCAAATGACACATGTTTTTAAGGTATTTTTTGATGCTGAATCTAATGACATAAAAATAAAGTCAATGCGATTGCTCTAAGAAAAGTTATTGCCGATTGAAAACAAGGGTGCTTGTTTTTTGACCTCAACAGGTAAACTATAACCGAAACCCAGAAAAACATGCTACACTGATGAAATTCGGGATAAAGGTTTTAGATAAAGCAGGGACAAAAGATTACAAAAGTTCTTAAAAATATTTTTGGTGAAAGGATGTTTTTTTGATGGGTTGAGTTATGTGTGAGAAAGGTATTATAACAGGTGACTTATATTTTGTAATTTTTAAAACTTGGTGAGAATGTTTTGTTTGGTATAAGAATTAAAGTGTACAAAATTATATTGAGTGAAAGGGTGTTTTTTTTTAGAAATGATGAAATTCGGAATTAGTACCACCAAAACTGGGAAAAAATTGTTAAACCAATAAAAATTGGCAAAAGTTTTTGAAAAACTGCTTCTGAAGAGACTTAGCTAAATCATAGAAGAAAGAAGGTTAATCCCAAATCACCAGTTTGGCTTTAGAAATAAACATTCCACGATAGACCAAGTTCATAGAATAACGGATGTAATAGAAAAAGCATTAGAAGAAAAACAAGTATGTTCAGCTATTTTCTTTGATGTTGCTCAAGCCTTTGACAAGGTTTGGCATGAGGGACTTGAGTACAAACTGCAAAGGGATCTTCCCAGACAGTACTATGAAATATTAAAATCGTACATCTCAGACCGATTGTTTAGAGTAAGGTACGATCAAGAATATTCGGAATTGAAGAAAATAGAAGCCGGTGTACCACAAGGAAGTGTCCTAGGTCCTACCCTGTATTTACTATACACAAGGGATATCCCAGTTGGTAATCACACCATAATGGCTACTTTTGCAGATGATACCGCAATTTTGGTACCCGACAAATGTGTCTCTAAGGCAGCAGTAAAACTACAAAATGCAGTCGACACAGTCAGAGATTGGACCGAAAAATGGCATATCAAACTCAATGAAACAAAATCTTCACATATAAACTTTACAAATAAAAAGATAAACAATATTCCAATATTCATTAATAATCAAGCTGTACCTTACGCCAATACGGCCAAATACCTTGGAATGACTTTGGATGCAAAGCTATAGTGGAAAAAGCACATCAAAAAGAAAAGAGAAGAACTAAACTTGAAATATAGAAAAATGTACTGGTTACTTGGTAACAACTCTGATTTATCAACCCAAAACAAAAAATGCTGTATAATCAAGTACTAAAGCCTGTTTGGACCTATGGTATCCAATTATGGGGCTGTACAAAGAAAACAAATACCGAAATCATCCAAAAATTCCAAAACAAAGTCCTTCGTGGAATAGTTAATGCACCTTGGTACATAAGAAATAGCGATCTACATCGTGACTTACAAATAGAAACGGTTCCAGAAGTTGTTAAAAAATACGCTGTATCGCATAATCAGAGACTGCAAAGTCATACCAATTCTACAATGGTGTCCGTCTTGAATACAAGAAACCATGTTCGGAGATTAAGAAGAACCAAGCCTCATGAGCTTATGGTCTAAAAAAACATGGGAAAGTATGAAAAGTTTAAACTTCCCCCAAAGTGATTTTACAAAGTTAAAAAAGAAAAATCTGATGTCGATCTCTCAAGATTGGTCCTGATAAAGAGGTGGTTTTAGTGGTTAAGAGTCACACACTACTTGGTGTCGAAAACTGCCAAGTCGTCGCTATCGTAGAAACTTGAAATTTTACACGGTGCACACAGGTCAATTTTCCCAAAAACATGGCCAAAATTATTTTTTGTTTTTATTCAATTTATTACTGCATGATTATATCAAAATAAGATAATTTCCATAAAATTCACCATTTTTAAGTAAATTTACACGAAAATTCACAAAAAAGAAGCAAAAAATGAAAAAAGTCGTTTTTTTTTACTTTACGCCATAGGGTTTCTTTCATTTGACATTTAATAATACAATATTTATACATTCAATAGATTGAAAAAAACAGTTGAACAGTCGTTATTATAAATAAGTAAATAATGCAGGCATAGATAACAACTATATACATAAATAAACATGAGTGTGAGTTTGTATGTGTGTACATCATTCAATGACTTGTGAGTTGTGAAACTGTAACTATAAGTCTGCTTGCTCGATCTCTGGTTCTATTAGAAACTGAAGTATTTCAGAGGGAAACGCATTTTTTGTTTTAGGATTTAGTTTTCTCAAACCACTCATTAATGGGTCAGAAGACACCAAGAGATTATAAAACACATCTTCCATATTTTGCTGCCTCGAAAATTTTCTTGGGAAACTTTCTCGAAACGCTTTATATCTTTGTTTCTTGATTCTTGGGCTTCTTCGCCGAGCTGTCCAATGAATGAATAAATTTTATGGTTATTATGAAACTAAGTTAATTTTCCTTCAACAACTATTGAAAGTGCTTCTTCTGATGTATATGGAATAATTTTCTGGTCAATTTTCTTCAAAGCTTTTGATATTTTTCAGCACGTGAAGGAGTTGAAAATATTATATTTTTCATTACATTTGATGAACAAGTTTCCCTTTTTCTCGCAGTTGCATGGCGCAGCATAGCTTAATTCTTCGGCATTATAGTTAGAACGTAAATCTTCTGTTTTACGTCTCTTTGACCGTTCGCTTAGGTCTGAAAAATCCATTCGAGGCCGTCCAACAAAGCCATGAGCTCAGCATGGAAACGATATTTCATATTGCAACCAATTTATATTTTGTTTTAAGAAGGTGTTGTTATTTCTGGAGGCACTCAGCCATCTTCTTCTATGTTCATATATGCAAAATCAAAATCCGTTAAATTTTTCTCTATTTGCTCCGAAATTTCAATATTTCAACCTTTGGTACCAAAAAAATTAATTTTTTCTGTAATGTCACGTGACGAACAGCTTTTTAAAAATTCAGAAAGCTTATTTCTTGAAAGAAAAATGAAAGTTAATTACGATCCTGTGTCAAAAAAGAAAAATCTAATTAAAACAAAAAAAAAAAATCACCGTCCCCAACACCTTTTGAAGCCAATATTATAAAAAGTCGCAAAAAACCGCAATGTTTTAGGATTGTTTCCCATAAAGGAAACATTTAACTATTTTTCAACACTATTTTCAGTACAGAAAAACGCAAATCAACTTAACTTTTTCATTATCAAAGAAAAAAAATTTGTTTGTTTTTACTGCTCAAACACATTATCTTAAGAAGCTTTAAAATTTACTTTAGACTTAAAATTTTGCATTATCTTTGTCATTATCTTTTTTTAACATACCACTAGCAACAGAATCCATGTTAATTATTTTTAAAATCGCCAAAAAAAATTAAATAAAAAATAAAGCAAACTACTTCTTATAAGAAACCAACCTTGCTACTGCACTCGTTAATTAAAATGTTCTACTTTGAAAGCGTCTACTGATTAAACAGTTACAATTTGCATCGCATGATCAATCAGGTTCTAAGCTTATGTTATTTGTAAACAACTTGGCATTAAAAAAAAACAACAAATCGCAAATTTTTTTTTTGTAGTTTTGGCCATGAATTTGGGAAAATTTACCTGTGTGCGGTGATAGGACTTGTTGTGTATACAACAGTGGCGAAGGGATCATATAACTCGATTATTTCCGTCTTACCTTTTGAAATTCTCAAACTCAACAACATAAACTTCTGGCAACATGAATATAATTTCAATCAGCACTTGCACACGCTGTCAACATTATTTCAAATACTCTTCTTTCAGATCTACTCTACACACCTATCTGCTTTTCAACTTACTCCATAAACAAACACAAAACTAGAGCAAAAAAAAAAGGTAACCCGAAAAATGTCGTCTTATAAACAATAGAACAAATTTGTTTTCTTTCCTCTTTTTTCATTTACTTCCCTTCAAGCAAGAAAACGGAGTTCAGAAAAGACACTCCGACCTCCGACCGCGAAAGACGGGGTTGCACTCACACACTTGCAACTTTTTGTATATGAACACAAAGTCGAAGGAGAAATCGTGGTGAAAAAACCTATACATATAAAATCGGCTCCGCGGTGATTCTAATTTCCATACTAATTTGAGCCGCCTTCAGACCAGTTTCTGCCTCGAAGTCGGACTCAGCTCCGCCTGAGGCGGAGCGGATTCGGACCGAGGTCGGACCTGTTTGCTTGAAGGGTTATTACTGCCCTTAGCCCTTGTGACCTCTCTGTTTAATACAGGCTTTCTTATGGAAGAAAATAAGACGATATTCTTCGTCTTACTTTCTGGTGAATTTTTATGTATCTCTCATAATTTTCGCTCTGAGTTAATGAATGCGCAGTGCGTTTCATTTTTCATAGAAAGAAAAAAAGGTAGAATAAGACGGTTTCCTCCGATTTATTTGGGGAATTTGTGTGTATCGCGCAATCGCTGAGCTGATGATGATGAGCCAAATTATGTTGCGCAGGTTGTGGGTGAGGTAAGTTTTATTTGAAGAAAATCAGTTATTAAAATATAAAAGCTATAGAACAAGAAAATAACACGCTCCTTTCCGACTTATTATTTGAATTTTTATGTATCTCTCCACTGGGCTGCTGTGTCAAAGGTTTCCACTATGATAAGAAATATGCGTGGATGTTATATTTAATGTCATAAGGTATTTTTGTTGGCAGAAAGTGCATAAAATAACTGAAATTTCCATAAAGTGGAACAACTGCCTAAATTGAATTCAGCAAGTCCCAACTTCCAAGCAGAACTCAGTGCAATTTTGAAAATAATACAAATTTAGATGATGCAAACATTGTGAAAAGTTTTTAGATAGTAGGATTTAGTGTGTCGATTATGACTTTAATATCATTGTTCGACAAACAAAAAAGTCGAGAGCAAGAACTTTGCTTTGTGATTTTTTTTTAATTTAGTGTTCTGAATTCAGAAGTCACAAATTGTCATTTGCTAAGCTCTAAGATTTTGAAATATAAATTTCTATTTGCAATATCCTTTGAAAACAAAATTTTGAAAAGAAATAAATATATTTTATACAATAAAATACGAGTATGACTTTTTGACATTCAAAAATTAGTTTTCTAAAAAAGTACACGTTGGTAGAATTCCACTTCAAAAGTACCGAAAAATAACGTTTTCTACCAGTTAATATTCAAGTACTTCAAAAACGTGACGGTCCAATGCAATTTTCACTTCGCTAAAATACTTTAGAAAAGTATGGTTTTGTTCAAGCTCTGTTTTGTAACTTTATAAGTATTATTTTCTCTTAGAGGATTCAAATAATTTTAATCAGTTTAGTTTTATGAAGAAAACAAAATTGTAGTTAAAGGCTTAACTATTACAATGACCTAAAAAGTGAAAAAGTGGGAAATTTACAAAAGTAAAAAAAAATTTATTTCTTTCAAGCTCCTTTGTTTTTGGAAAAAAACTACAAAAATTGTTTTTCAAACCAAAAAATAAGCTTTTTGCATCATTATTTTTAATTTTTTGGTCGAAAAAACTATCACAAAATGAGTTTGAAAATTTTCACTTTTTGACTTTTTGCAAAAAGTGGCCGTTGTAGTTATACCTTAACCCTCTACTGCATGAATTAATATTAGCGGACGAAAAAATTAAAAAATGCTTTACATGGGTTCATTGGGTTGTTTCAAAACGGTTTTCATTAAAAAAAATTTGTTTAAATTAATTTGTTTAAAAAATTTGTTTATAAGCCAAATTTGGCTTCGTATGCATTAAGGGGTAAGAAATTTTACTAATTTTATTTATTCAGATTATGTAAAGAATACAATTAAAAATATCAAAAGACAAATATTTATCATTTAAAAACAAAATAAAGTAAAGTAAATACATTGCATTACAAAAGGTTAAGATTTAATTCAAATTTTGCTCATTTTAAGACAATGAACCGAGAAAAGCCAAATATGGCTTCCGTACTTTTTGCCCTCCCAAGACCAGGCCAATAATTTTTTTTCAACAAAAATTGGTTCATAGCATACACAATTAGACAATCGATCAAAAATAAATTTTTAATTCCACTTTACTTTCCAAACAAACGCTGTAATTAACACTTAAAGTATGAATATATAATACACTTTCGATTTCAATGCACACGACTGATCGACTCACCTGTGATCATAAAATACACCTTTATTTTGGGTCGGGTCGAACACACGAAAAAACTATCTCTATGGGTTCTCAGGAACTCAAAGAAGAGAATTGTATTTAATCTTTACCATTTTTTGTGACAGATAAGAGAAAAGTGCATACAAACAGACAGAACATTTGGCTTCGTATGCAGTAGAGGGTTAAAGGACGCTCTTACTAAAAGATTTGTATACGCCTAGATAACTGTTGCTTCTGTCAGCGTCGAGAGATCTTTTTAGTTCTAAGGCGATTTCATGCATAGAAGATAGACTTTCTGATCTAGCACTTGTATCTATAGGTAGAAAAAACTTCTTCTAAATTCTTATTACTAAAAGTAGACTTGACTTTTAAGAAAAAGTTCTTGCAGAGTTTTATGAAAGAAAACCGTAGAACTTTGCACACTTTTTAATGGAAACTTTATTAAAAAAATATAAATGTATATATCTTATGTTTTTGGCAATTCGTTTAAATTGCTTAATTTCATGGCTTGAAACGCAGAAATGCATTAAAAATTTGGAATTGAATTACTTGGTGACTAATTTTTCTTCGACTTACCATTTGAAATCATTCACGCCTCGCCACTGGTATACAACAACGGCGTATACAGGGGGGGGTCACGGGGTCATGACCCCCCCCCCCAAGAACTCAAAACTTAAACAAGAAATTGTTATGTGATTTGCAAAATGTCGAAGTTTTAGAACATGAACGAAAATGAAAAGTGAAAAAATTTTTCGGTATTCAAACCAACTATTTTCCTATATTTGGGGATATTTTTAGCAACCGCTATGCTGGATTAGGATTATTTTGATTCGTTCGATAATATAAGGCATTGATAGGCTACAAGTTAAGCTGTGTTGTAGAGTTTTGTATGGATTTAAAATCCAAATATTTTTTTAATTTTGACTAAACCGATAAAATAGATAAGAATATAAGCAAGCTTGTCTAAAGGCAAATTAAATATTTAAGCAAGCTTAGATCACTTAAAATATCCTTCGATATAATCAATTTAAGAAAATTTAATAAATATAACTGAATATGTTTTATATTTTAAACCGCCGATAAATACCTCAAAGCTGACGAAATCAGAGCCGAAAATTGTAAAATCCTTAGTGAGTGATCTAAAGCATTTCTTTAATTAGTATTGGCCTTTGAAATTTCAAAAAAATATCTACCCTAATAGACCGAGAGCCCACAGCAGATTTTGGGAGTTTTTGGATAACCGAAAATGAGTCATATTTATGTGTAGGTAATAGCGTCCTGATGAAGAATTCGAAAGTCTGGCAGGTTTATTTCACGGCATTCTATGGTTTATGGGGAGTTGAAAAATGCATTTTTTCCGATTTTTGTGTCGAGTATATAACCACTTTAATTCATATAGAGCCGATAGAGGGCGATACCTTGATTGCAAAAAGGCGGGGGTAATGCCGTGGTTAAAACGTCTGGCACTAATTTATTTTCTATCAGGGGGTAGTGGTGATTTTTTAATAGGTACCACCAGACGGTTATATATCTTGCAAAAAATAATATTTTGACTTTTGTATGAAAATCGCCATTTCGCGACTCTTCAAGGACGTCTGGCGGGGGTAATGCCGTGGTTAAAACGTCTGGCACTAATTTATTTTCTATCAGGGGTTAGTGGTGATTTTTTAATAGGTACCACCAGACGGTTATATATCTTGCAAAAAATAATATTTTGACTTTTGTATGAAAATCGTCATTTCGCGACTCTTCAAGGACGTCTGGCGGGGGTAATGCCGTGGTTAAAACGTCTGGCACTAATTTATTTTCTATCAGGGGGTAGTGGTGATTTTTTAATAGGTACCACCAGACGGTTATATATCTTGCAAAAAATAATATTCTGACTTTTGTATGAAAATCGCCGTTTCGCGAATCTTCAAGGACGTCTGGCGGGGGTAATGCCGCGAATAAAACGTCTGGGACCGAACTTTTTGCAATCAAGGTATCGCCCGCTATCGGCTCTATATGAATTAAAGTGGTTATATACTCGACACAAAAATCGGAAAAAATGCATTTTTCAACTCCCCATAAACCATAGAATGCCGTGAAATAAACCTGCCAGACTTTCGAATTCTTCATCAGGACGCTATTACCTACACATACATATGACTCATTTTCGGTTATCCAAAAACTCCCAAAATCTGCTCTGGGCTCTTAGACTATTAGTTATTTCGAAATTTACGCAGTAAAAAAAAAAGTTTAAATAATTTATTTTTGTATATAAATGCAAAAATTCTAACAAAAAGCTATTTAATATTTATTTTTAGGCGCATTCCTAAAATCCAAAAATAAAACCCCGTTAGTTTATGCACGAAAAATGTTTTTTTCTGAATTTCGTAGTTTTTACATAAATTTGCTTGTTTTCCAAAAAAGCCAAACTTTCAACATTAACTGCCAATTAAAAACTATTGGTGCTATTTATTAGAAATATGGCGCATTATTTCGATAAAGCAATTTTTAAAGATTATATAAGAAGCTTAAAAAGAATACAAATATGTTTTTCACAGCTTTTGGGCGATCTTTTTCGGTTTGTTATAGAAATGTCACATGGGGCTACAAGGGGTTAAAAAAAAAATAAAAATTCGCGTACAATTTTAAAACAAAATTTAAAAAAAATTATATTTTCAAACACAATTTTTTTGGAAAAACTTTACGTCGCACAGAGGAGTATTCGACCCCAAAATCCGGTCATAAGTGAAAAAAATAAAAATCGCATTCGACCCGTTATTTTTTGCTTTTCGCATTCCTCAATACCCCTGCTAACTAAAACCGGTTTCAAATAATAACTGTTGACCCCCTAATTCCCAAGATCTTAGTCTAAATCTAGTCGATTTTATAAGCTCACGTCACAAAAGCTTATTTTATTTTCTAATCATTAACACTTCAGTCTGATTTTTTTATTGTGATTTGTGATAATTGTGAAAATTTTTTTATATATGTCCAAGGTGAAGGTATATACTTTATGTTAATACAGAAATTTCCATATATTTCATTGAAAATATATTAAAAATCGAGATGACAAGAGTGCATAGAAAAACGTGAAAATCAATGAAATTTTCAGTAGAAAAAAACAGTGTTTTTGTTGTAGCCTCGGGTACGATCGAGCAAAAATTTTTCTTATATAATTAACTGTACATCTTTGTCATCTCATGCATATAAAAAAAATTTCCACATATTTCCACCTTTTTTTAAATGGAATTTTTTAGTCTCGAGGTATTTTTTAGTAAAATTGGCTTTTGTTGCTTAAAAAACTACTTATTTTCAAATTTTTGTTTTCTTTAACCTGAAATATTAACAATATTGAAAAAAAAAAATTACTTAGTTAAATTTTTTTTTAACTAACCCGAAAATTTTTTTTTCAGTGTGACTTTTTAATACATTATAAGTTATAAAACAAAACTTTACGCCAATTCCAATAAGAAAAACATTAAAAATATTTTTGACCGGATTTTGAGGTCGAATACTCCTCTGTGCGTCGTTTGCCTGAGGTTAGGAAGACAATTAATTCGAAAGTTACCAGTGTTATTAAATTAAAATGATTTTTATTTAAACTTATAAAATAATTCTGGACTAGCGGAAAACAATGCAGGGTTGTTTAAAGGCAAATTATTGAATCGAAGGAATTGTACATTATTAGGGATCGGGTTTCCATGCAAATGCATGTTTTTTTAGGAACACCTCGGAAGCATGGCAACGAAGTATGCACACGAATCAGGATATTTCCTTTAAAATGGCAATCAATCGTTAGTGCATATTTTGCATTTATTAGCATTTTTTTTTTTGCATATTTTGACATATTTTGGAAATAAATGCATGTTTTTCGTGCATATTTTCGCAAAAACTGGCAAAAATAACGAAATTTCATATTGATATTTTACAAATTCATGTGGCCTTAAAAGCATATTTAAAGTGCATATTTTTTTTTAAGAGTATATTTTGAGCGCATATTTTTCGTTTTTAAGTGTATGAAAATCATATCCCTATACATTACACTGTAATTTAAGGACTAATTGGTTAGACTTAAGGTTGAACCCTAAATAAAAGCAAACGAATCACACAACGTTTTTGTTTGGTTATTCTTAGAACTCTTCGGAACTGTTCGATTCGAATGCAAAACGAACAAACTGTAATATTTTTAATTCAAATAGCACATTTTCAAGTTTATGCCTACTATCAAAACTTTTGTAAAAAAAAATTTGGCATGACCCCCCCCCCCCAAGAAGAAATCCTGTATACGCCCCTGTATACAAAGGGAAAAATTTGAGATTTTTAATCCAGGGGGCGTGGCATCCGCCGCTGAATTTTTATCAAATATTATAGAGCACTTCTGATTATCGTAGAATCTTGAAATTTGGTAGAATGGTAGAGATGGTAGTTTATACAAAGGAAAAAATTTAAAATTGGGGAATTTTAGCCAGGGAGCGTGACGACCGCCCATTTTCACTCAATTTTCATCAAATATAGAGATTTTCAATTCTACAGCCATACCTTGCAAAAAGTAGTCAAATCAGAACAAAAACATTACTGTTAAAAAAAGAGCCAAAATCTCTTATGTTGAAATTATGCTGGCACAAAAAGTACTGAGATGTAAAAGTGTACCAAGTTCTAAAGTTTGGGTTCAAACTCGTATCAATAAAATTTTGATTGTTTACTTGGCAATTTTTGAAATAACTTTAAAAATCGGTAATTAAAAGAAAAATCAAAATTCTATTGATACGAATTTGAACCCAAACTTTAGAACTTGGTACACTTTTACATCTCAGTACTTTTTGTGCCAGCATAATTTTAACATAGAAGAACTTGGCTCTTTTTTAACAGTAATGTTTTTGTTGTGATTTCCTTATCCAAAAAACAGTTAACTTTGAGAAAAGCAAAAAATGTTTTCCTTAAATTCAATAAATTTAAAAATGGCCTTACCCTATTGTGCATCGGTACCGGAAGAAAGAGGAAATATATTAAAGGGTTGCGCCTCAGCTAATCATTTTTTTAAACCTTCACTAAAAATTCCTTTCATTTTTTTAAACTTTAATTAAAATTTCCTTATCTTAATTTATTTAATTCACAAACCTAAGCACGCAATGCTAACAACGCTACCAGAATTCATAGCGGCCGTTTTGCACGGTGTCTATTTGTAGTAACTCAATGGTTCTAAGAACGCTATTTCCCAACTAACAATTTTGCTTCTATAACGCTTTACAAATGCAATAGTTGCTTCTATAAAGCTTTATAGAAGCGGGAATGTTGGTCGGGTTATAATTTTTGGTTGGTTTATATTACGATAACGCTGCAGATTATCATTAAGTGAATCTTGTGGTAAGACCGCACGTTGTCGATCCTCAAAACTAGCTTAAATATTTAACGATTGTGAAAACAAGTAAATTTACAAAAATTTTAATAATCATAAAATTTAATTTTTATAGACAGCTTGTTTTGAGTTTTGACTTCTTAATGATCTCGTTTTAAAGAAAAATTGAGATTTTCGGTCCCGTTGGCCCAATGCAACCTCATCAAAAATGTTGCAATGTTTTCGAATTTGTGTTCAATTCCCAATCTTATTGGGCTACGAAAAACATCCAATATTTTTTAGATGCAATTTAATTGACAGTTAATATTGTGAGCCACTTCTTATTTTATCTTTTAAACTGGTTATTAGCAAATTAGCAAACAAATACTTTTTTCTACTTTGCATTAAAAAAAAGTAAAATTATTTTTTGTGTAGCCATTGTTCAACGGTTATAACTCTTTTTTAATAGGTATGTGTAAGAAGAATTATTGTAAAATATGACTGATTAAAAAAACTGATGGAATCCATGCATTTGTGGCAGCAATGTGAAAAATTTAAGATTTTACAGTTAAAATAATTTATTAAATTAATAGGCTTTTTTTCACTTTGATACCAATAACTTTCTAGTAACTATAGATTTGATAAAAACTTTTACCATTCTGCAATCCCCTTTGGACGCGCATATTTTTAAAAAATTTGGCCACCTACGTTCCTATGGATCTTTTTTATACCACAGGTGTTTGAAAATTTTCATAAAATTTTTTTTTCACATTTTGCATCGAAAAACAAATTTCAAAATTTTGTTAAAGGAAAGTTGCAACAGTTATAAAAACTTTTAACTTCTTATGTAGTGAGCCAATTATTTTAGAAAATTATAAAAATAAGAAATTTATAAAATTCATTCATTCTTGGTTGTGGTTAAAGAAAACGTAAGATGATGAAATTTAAAGTACACTGAACGAAAAAAAGCTAATATTTTCTAAGCTGGTTGCGATAGAAACTTTTTCTATTCGGTTTCAGAATAGTCAAAAGTGATCCTATCAGCCATTTCAGGATTATCCATTTTCTACCGGACACCCTGTATATTTCTTTGCCTGTTTTTTTTTTTTTATAAATTTCTTTGCCTTTTTTTTCTGAGAAGCTATGTTTTATCAGCTTTTATCCAAAAATTCAAAAATAATTCAAAAATCCAAAATTATTTTAGTGCATATTTCATAACACGTGTTTTATTTCGATCGACCTACAGAGACACCTATGAAAATACGGGGTAAGAAATCATCACAGACAATTATTTCTCCAAAAACAGTAATGTCACAAAAAAATTTCAAATGATTGCATACTTTAAGCGGATTTTGATGGTTGCATTTCTACAAGAATAGAAACAGGGGGAATTATGTTTGGGAAATTATTAAAATAGGAAATATTTTCCACCATTATGCATGTCCTATTCACAATAGAGAATTTACGCTTTAAACAAAATTTTTCCAATTGTTCAGTTCAAAAGAAAAAAGTATGGTTGGATATTGAATTTTCAAGGGAAGTGAAGATACCTTCACTTATAACTTCTAATCACCAGGGGCGAACGCAGAAAAAAATTTCGGGGGGGGGGGGTTTCAAAAAATTAAATAAACATTTTTTTGTATTATTTACATATTTATCAGCCCTCTTGTGAAGTTCACTTGGACAATTTTTCGCCCGAAATATTTTTGTTTGTCCGGAATTTAATAAGCAATATTGCAAATTACATCGGAATGAAATTAGCATTTTACGCTAAATTGTTTTTTTTTACGAAAGTTTAAGTGAGCTGCTAACCTCGCAAAAAAGTTCAAACTATGAGGAGTTTTAGGGACGCGAACATCTTGTCGTCCTCAACTCACAATAGAGGAAAAGTTAAAATTAAATTTTTCCAGGTGCAATCTTGTTCACGTGAAACTCACAAAAGGACTGAATATGTTTTTCGGGGAACATAATTATATCGTCGCTTGAAAAGTAAAGTGACTGTTGCCAACTTAATTCGGAACTATTTCGTGCGGGGTCTTAAGGTAGTACCTAGGTAGGCATGGGAAATAACCACCAGAACGAATCAACGAACAAACCAAGCTTTGTAAATTTTTAACTGTATAGGTAAATGGTCCAAAAACGAAACATAGACCGACCGACGAAAATACTCTTCCGGACCACCTTCATAATTGTCTCGTTTCCTCTATTTTACGATTATGTGTGTAGGTACTACCCATTGCAATTTCCATAGCTGCAGCAAATATGCTTCCAAGTTATTCTTACTATGGGAATGGGAAAAAATCTGAAAAAGTTGTGACGTCAGCTTAGTTTGGGTGCAGCATTCAAGAGGGGTTTCTTCTGAGTATAAATATCAATATTTTGAGAACGACTTGTTGCACAGAAAATTTGTGAAATACATATAACTAGTTAGGCATCTTAATTTATCTCATACATCTACTCAATAGCTAAAACCAAATTCTTTTTTTTGGAAAAAGTCACTCAGATTCTTCATAAAGCGAGAAATTGGTTGATCACTGTTAGTGAAACAATAGGTAAACATTTGTTTTTTTATATTAAAAAATGGCTTAAATCCATCAGTTTTCAGTTTGTTTTCATCAAGGACCCACCAATCAATCCACATTCACAAAGCGAAATTATAACAACACCTACTTTATAAGTCCTAAAGTTTGGGAATTTCAGCAGCAAATTAAAGTTTTTTTTGTCTTTAAAACAAAAAATTTCGGGGGGGGGGGGGGGGGGGTTTATTCTCCAAACCCCCCCCCCCCCCCTGCGTTCGCCCCTGCTTTCTATGTAGTAAGCCTACAAATATTAAAAATTCGATGAGGATTCGGCTCACACGCTGAAGACCTAATTTCGATTCCTATCTGCGCCAATTTTTTTTATTTTTGTATAATAAAGCTTGTATGCCATATTCAGCGATGCCAACTGAGGCATAATTTTATTAGCTAAGGCATTGAGGCTTATTTTTTGCCAAAAAGGCATAATTTTTTTCATTCTACTCTTGATTTATATTTTAAAAGTTTCTTATAAGGGGTATTCACGATCCGGTGCAACAAAAAGGTGTAAAATTGGTAAATTTTGTTTTTCTACAACTACAACCATGAAACCATGTTCGGAGATTAAGAAGAACCAAGCCTCATGAGCTTATGGTCTAAAAAAACATGGGAAAGTATGAAAAGTTTAAACTTCCCCCAAAGTGATTTTACAAAGTTAAAAAAGAAAAATCTGATGTCGATCTCTCAAGATTGGTCCTGATAAAGAGGTGGTTTTAGTGGTTAAGAGTCACACACTACTTGGTGTCGAAAACTGCCAAGTCGTCGCTATCGTAGAAACTTGAAATTTTACACGGTGATAGGACTTGTTGTGTATACAACAGTGGCGAAGGGATCATATAACTCGATTATTTCCGTCTTACCTTTTGAAATTCTCAAACTCAACAACATAAACTTCTGGCAACATGAATATAATTTCAATCAGCACTTGCACACGCTGTCAACATTATTTCAAATACTCTTCTTTCAGATCTACTCTACACACCTATCTGCTTTTCAACTTACTCCATAAACAAACACAAAACTAGAGCAAAAAAAAAAGGTAACCCGAAAAATGTCGTCTTATAAACAATAGAACAAATTTGTTTTCTTTCCTCTTTTTTCATTTACTTCCCTTCAAGCAAGAAAACGGAGTTCAGAAAAGACACTCCGACCTCCGACCGCGAAAGACGGGGTTGCACTCACACACTTGCAACTTTTTGTATATGAACACAAAGTCGAAGGAGAAATCGTGGTGAAAAAACCTATACATATAAAATCGGCTCCGCGGTGATTCTAATTTCCATACTAATTTGAGCCGCCTTCAGACCAGTTTCTGCCTCGAAGTCGGACTCAGCTCCGCCTGAGGCGGAGCGGATTCGGACCGAGGTCGGACCTGTTTGCTTGAAGGGTTATTACTGCCCTTAGCCCTTGTGACCTCTCTGTTTAATACAGGCTTTCTTATGGAAGAAAATAAGACGATATTCTTCGTCTTACTTTCTGGTGAATTTTTATGTATCTCTCATAATTTTCGCTCTGAGTTAATGAATGCGCAGTGCGTTTCATTTTTCATAGAAAGAAAAAAAGGTAGAATAAGACGGTTTCCTCCGATTTATTTGGGGAATTTGTGTGTATCGCGCAATCGCTGAGCTGATGATGATGAGCCAAATTATGTTGCGCAGGTTGTGGGTGAGGTAAGTTTTATTTGAAGAAAATCAGTTATTAAAATATAAAAGCTATAGAACAAGAAAATAACACGCTCCTTTCCGACTTATTATTTGAATTTTTATGTATCTCTCCACTGGGCTGCTGTGTCAAAGGTTTCCACTATGATAAGAAATATGCGTGGATGTTATATTTAATGTCATAAGGTATTTTTGTTGGCAGAAAGTGCATAAAATAACTGAAATTTCCATAAAGTGGAACAACTGCCTAAATTGAATTCAGCAAGTCCCAACTTCCAAGCAGAACTCAGTGCAATTTTGAAAATAATACAAATTTAGATGATGCAAACATTGTGAAAAGTTTTTAGATAGTAGGATTTAGTGTGTCGATTATGACTTTAATATCATTGTTCGACAAACAAAAAAGTCGAGAGCAAGAACTTTGCTTTGTGATTTTTTTTTAATTTAGTGTTCTGAATTCAGAAGTCACAAATTGTCATTTGCTAAGCTCTAAGATTTTGAAATATAAATTTCTATTTGCAATATCCTTTGAAAACAAAATTTTGAAAAGAAATAAATATATTTTATACAATAAAATACGAGTATGACTTTTTGACATTCAAAAATTAGTTTTCTAAAAAAGTACACGTTGGTAGAATTCCACTTCAAAAGTACCGAAAAATAACGTTTTCTACCAGTTAATATTCAAGTACTTCAAAAACGTGACGGTCCAATGCAATTTTCACTTCGCTAAAATACTTTAGAAAAGTATGGTTTTGTTCAAGCTCTGTTTTGTAACTTTATAAGTATTATTTTCTCTTAGAGGATTCAAATAATTTTAATCAGTTTAGTTTTATGAAGAAAACAAAATTGTAGTTAAAGGCTTAACTATTACAATGACCTAAAAAGTGAAAAAGTGGGAAATTTACAAAAGTAAAAAAAAATTTATTTCTTTCAAGCTCCTTTGTTTTTGGAAAAAAACTACAAAAATTGTTTTTCAAACCAAAAAATAAGCTTTTTGCATCATTATTTTTAATTTTTTGGTCGAAAAAACTATCACAAAATGAGTTTGAAAATTTTCACTTTTTGACTTTTTGCAAAAAGTGGCCGTTGTAGTTATACCTTAACCCTCTACTGCATGAATTAATATTAGCGGACGAAAAAATTAAAAAATGCTTTACATGGGTTCATTGGGTTGTTTCAAAACGGTTTTCATTAAAAAAAATTTGTTTAAATTAATTTGTTTAAAAAATTTGTTTATAAGCCAAATTTGGCTTCGTATGCATTAAGGGGTAAGAAATTTTACTAATTTTATTTATTCAGATTATGTAAAGAATACAATTAAAAATATCAAAAGACAAATATTTATCATTTAAAAACAAAATAAAGTAAAGTAAATACATTGCATTACAAAAGGTTAAGATTTAATTCAAATTTTGCTCATTTTAAGACAATGAACCGAGAAAAGCCAAATATGGCTTCCGTACTTTTTGCCCTCCCAAGACCAGGCCAATAATTTTTTTTCAACAAAAATTGGTTCATAGCATACACAATTAGACAATCGATCAAAAATAAATTTTTAATTCCACTTTACTTTCCAAACAAACGCTGTAATTAACACTTAAAGTATGAATATATAATACACTTTCGATTTCAATGCACACGACTGATCGACTCACCTGTGATCATAAAATACACCTTTATTTTGGGTCGGGTCGAACACACGAAAAAACTATCTCTATGGGTTCTCAGGAACTCAAAGAAGAGAATTGTATTTAATCTTTACCATTTTTTGTGACAGATAAGAGAAAAGTGCATACAAACAGACAGAACATTTGGCTTCGTATGCAGTAGAGGGTTAAAGGACGCTCTTACTAAAAGATTTGTATACGCCTAGATAACTGTTGCTTCTGTCAGCGTCGAGAGATCTTTTTAGTTCTAAGGCGATTTCATGCATAGAAGATAGACTTTCTGATCTAGCACTTGTATCTATAGGTAGAAAAAACTTCTTCTAAATTCTTATTACTAAAAGTAGACTTGACTTTTAAGAAAAAGTTCTTGCAGAGTTTTATGAAAGAAAACCGTAGAACTTTGCACACTTTTTAATGGAAACTTTATTAAAAAAATATAAATGTATATATCTTATGTTTTTGGCAATTCGTTTAAATTGCTTAATTTCATGGCTTGAAACGCAGAAATGCATTAAAAATTTGGAATTGAATTACTTGGTGACTAATTTTTCTTCGACTTACCATTTGAAATCATTCACGCCTCGCCACTGGTATACAACAACGGCGTATACAGGGGGGGGTCACGGGGTCATGACCCCCCCCCCCAAGAACTCAAAACTTAAACAAGAAATTGTTATGTGATTTGCAAAATGTCGAAGTTTTAGAACATGAACGAAAATGAAAAGTGAAAAAATTTTTCGGTATTCAAACCAACTATTTTCCTATATTTGGGGATATTTTTAGCAACCGCTATGCTGGATTAGGATTATTTTGATTCGTTCGATAATATAAGGCATTGATAGGCTACAAGTTAAGCTGTGTTGTAGAGTTTTGTATGGATTTAAAATCCAAATATTTTTTTAATTTTGACTAAACCGATAAAATAGATAAGAATATAAGCAAGCTTGTCTAAAGGCAAATTAAATATTTAAGCAAGCTTAGATCACTTAAAATATCCTTCGATAATATAATCAATTTAAGAAAATTTAATAAATATAACTGAATATGTTTTATATTTTAAACCGCCGATAAATACCTCAAAGCTGACGAAATCAGAGCCGAAAATTGTAAAATCCTTAGTGAGTGATCTAAAGCATTTCTTTAATTAGTATTGGCCTTTGAAATTTCAAAAAAATATCTACCCTAATAGACCGAGAGCCCACAGCAGATTTTGGGAGTTTTTGGATAACCGAAAATGAGTCATATTTATGTGTAGGTAATAGCGTCCTGATGAAGAATTCGAAAGTCTGGCAGGTTTATTTCACGGCATTCTATGGTTTATGGGGAGTTGAAAAATGCATTTTTTCCGATTTTTGTGTCGAGTATATAACCACTTTAATTCATATAGAGCCGATAGAGGGCGATACCTTGATTGCAAAAAGGCGGGGGTAATGCCGTGGTTAAAACGTCTGGCACTAATTTATTTTCTATCAGGGGGTAGTGGTGATTTTTTAATAGGTACCACCAGACGGTTATATATCTTGCAAAAAATAATATTTTGACTTTTGTATGAAAATCGCCATTTCGCGACTCTTCAAGGACGTCTGGCGGGGGTAATGCCGTGGTTAAAACGTCTGGCACTAATTTATTTTCTATCAGGGGTTAGTGGTGATTTTTTAATAGGTACCACCAGACGGTTATATATCTTGCAAAAAATAATATTTTGACTTTTGTATGAAAATCGTCATTTCGCGACTCTTCAAGGACGTCTGGCGGGGGTAATGCCGTGGTTAAAACGTCTGGCACTAATTTATTTTCTATCAGGGGGTAGTGGTGATTTTTTAATAGGTACCACCAGACGGTTATATATCTTGCAAAAAATAATATTCTGACTTTTGTATGAAAATCGCCGTTTCGCGAATCTTCAAGGACGTCTGGCGGGGGTAATGCCGCGAATAAAACGTCTGGGACCGAACTTTTTGCAATCAAGGTATCGCCCGCTATCGGCTCTATATGAATTAAAGTGGTTATATACTCGACACAAAAATCGGAAAAAATGCATTTTTCAACTCCCCATAAACCATAGAATGCCGTGAAATAAACCTGCCAGACTTTCGAATTCTTCATCAGGACGCTATTACCTACACATACATATGACTCATTTTCGGTTATCCAAAAACTCCCAAAATCTGCTCTGGGCTCTTAGACTATTAGTTATTTCGAAATTTACGCAGTAAAAAAAAAAGTTTAAATAATTTATTTTTGTATATAAATGCAAAAATTCTAACAAAAAGCTATTTAATATTTATTTTTAGGCGCATTCCTAAAATCCAAAAATAAAACCCCGTTAGTTTATGCACGAAAAATGTTTTTTTCTGAATTTCGTAGTTTTTACATAAATTTGCTTGTTTTCCAAAAAAGCCAAACTTTCAACATTAACTGCCAATTAAAAACTATTGGTGCTATTTATTAGAAATATGGCGCATTATTTCGATAAAGCAATTTTTAAAGATTATATAAGAAGCTTAAAAAGAATACAAATATGTTTTTCACAGCTTTTGGGCGATCTTTTTCGGTTTGTTATAGAAATGTCACATGGGGCTACAAGGGGTTAAAAAAAAAATAAAAATTCGCGTACAATTTTAAAACAAAATTTAAAAAAAATTATATTTTCAAACACAATTTTTTTGGAAAAACTTTACGTCGCACAGAGGAGTATTCGACCCCAAAATCCGGTCATAAGTGAAAAAAATAAAAATCGCATTCGACCCGTTATTTTTTGCTTTTCGCATTCCTCAATACCCCTGCTAACTAAAACCGGTTTCAAATAATAACTGTTGACCCCCTAATTCCCAAGATCTTAGTCTAAATCTAGTCGATTTTATAAGCTCACGTCACAAAAGCTTATTTTATTTTCTAATCATTAACACTTCAGTCTGATTTTTTTATTGTGATTTGTGATAATTGTGAAAATTTTTTTATATATGTCCAAGGTGAAGGTATATACTTTATGTTAATACAGAAATTTCCATATATTTCATTGAAAATATATTAAAAATCGAGATGACAAGAGTGCATAGAAAAACGTGAAAATCAATGAAATTTTCAGTAGAAAAAAACAGTGTTTTTGTTGTAGCCTCGGGTACGATCGAGCAAAAATTTTTCTTATATAATTAACTGTACATCTTTGTCATCTCATGCATATAAAAAAAATTTCCACATATTTCCACCTTTTTTTAAATGGAATTTTTTAGTCTCGAGGTATTTTTTAGTAAAATTGGCTTTTGTTGCTTAAAAAACTACTTATTTTCAAATTTTTGTTTTCTTTAACCTGAAATATTAACAATATTGAAAAAAAAAATTACTTAGTTAAATTTTTTTTTAACTAACCCGAAAATTTTTTTTTCAGTGTGACTTTTTAATACATTATAAGTTATAAAACAAAACTTTACGCCAATTCCAATAAGAAAAACATTAAAAATATTTTTGACCGGATTTTGAGGTCGAATACTCCTCTGTGCGTCGTTTGCCTGAGGTTAGGAAGACAATTAATTCGAAAGTTACCAGTGTTATTAAATTAAAATGATTTTTATTTAAACTTATAAAATAATTCTGGACTAGCGGAAAACAATGCAGGGTTGTTTAAAGGCAAATTATTGAATCGAAGGAATTGTACATTATTAGGGATCGGGTTTCCATGCAAATGCATGTTTTTTTAGGAACACCTCGGAAGCATGGCAACGAAGTATGCACACGAATCAGGATATTTCCTTTAAAATGGCAATCAATCGTTAGTGCATATTTTGCATTTATTAGCATTTTTTTTTTTGCATATTTTGACATATTTTGGAAATAAATGCATGTTTTTCGTGCATATTTTCGCAAAAACTGGCAAAAATAACGAAATTTCATATTGATATTTTACAAATTCATGTGGCCTTAAAAGCATATTTAAAGTGCATATTTTTTTTTAAGAGTATATTTTGAGCGCATATTTTTCGTTTTTAAGTGTATGAAAATCATATCCCTATACATTACACTGTAATTTAAGGACTAATTGGTTAGACTTAAGGTTGAACCCTAAATAAAAGCAAACGAATCACACAACGTTTTTGTTTGGTTATTCTTAGAACTCTTCGGAACTGTTCGATTCGAATGCAAAACGAACAAACTGTAATATTTTTAATTCAAATAGCACATTTTCAAGTTTATGCCTACTATCAAAACTTTTGTAAAAAAAAATTTGGCATGCCCCCCCCCCCCCCCCCCCCCCAAGAAGAAATCCTGTATACGCCCCTGTATACAAAGGGAAAAATTTGAGATTTTTAATCCAGGGGGCGTGGCATCCGCCGCTGAATTTTTATCAAATATTATAGAGCACTTCTGATTATCGTAGAATCTTGAAATTTGGTAGAATGGTAGAGATGGTAGTTTATACAAAGGAAAAAATTTAAAATTGGGGAATTTTAGCCAGGGAGCGTGACGACCGCCCATTTTCACTCAATTTTCATCAAATATAGAGATTTTCAATTCTACAGCCATACCTTGCAAAAAGTAGTCAAATCAGAACAAAAACATTACTGTTAAAAAAAGAGCCAAAATCTCTTATGTTGAAATTATGCTGGCACAAAAAGTACTGAGATGTAAAAGTGTACCAAGTTCTAAAGTTTGGGTTCAAACTCGTATCAATAAAATTTTGATTGTTTACTTGGCAATTTTTGAAATAACTTTAAAAATCGGTAATTAAAAGAAAAATCAAAATTCTATTGATACGAATTTGAACCCAAACTTTAGAACTTGGTACACTTTTACATCTCAGTACTTTTTGTGCCAGCATAATTTTAACATAGAAGAACTTGGCTCTTTTTTAACAGTAATGTTTTTGTTGTGATTTCCTTATCCAAAAAACAGTTAACTTTGAGAAAAGCAAAAAATGTTTTCCTTAAATTCAATAAATTTAAAAATGGCCTTACCCTATTGTGCATCGGTACCGGAAGAAAGAGGAAATATATTAAAGGGTTGCGCCTCAGCTAATCATTTTTTTAAACCTTCATTAAAAATTCCTTTCATTTTTTTAAACTTTAATTAAAATTTCCTTATCTTAATTTATTTAATTCACAAACCTAAGCACGCAATGCTAACAACGCTACCAGAATTCATAGCGGCCGTTTTGCACGGTGTCTATTTGTAGTAACTCAATGGTTCTAAGAACGCTATTTCCCAACTAACAATTTTGCTTCTATAACGCTTTACAAATGCAATAGTTGCTTCTATAAAGCTTTATAGAAGCGGGAATGTTGGTCGGGTTATAATTTTTGGTTGGTTTATATTACGATAACGCTGCAGATTATCATTAAGTGAATCTTGTGGTAAGACCGCACGTTGTCGATCCTCAAAACTAGCTTAAATATTTAACGATTGTGAAAACAAGTAAATTTACAAAAATTTTAATAATCATAAAATTTAATTTTTATAGACAGCTTGTTTTGAGTTTTGACTTCTTAATGATCTCGTTTTAAAGAAAAATTGAGATTTTCGGTCCCGTTGGCCCAATGCAACCTCATCAAAAATGTTGCAATGTTTTCGAATTTGTGTTCAATTCCCAATCTTATTGGGCTACGAAAAACATCCAATATTTTTTAGATGCAATTTAATTGACAGTTAATATTGTGAGCCACTTCTTATTTTATCTTTTAAACTGGTTATTAGCAAATTAGCAAACAAATACTTTTTTCTACTTTGCATTAAAAAAAAGTAAAATTATTTTTTGTGTAGCCATTGTTCAACGGTTATAACTCTTTTTTAATAGGTATGTGTAAGAAGAATTATTGTAAAATATGACTGATTAAAAAAACTGATGGAATCCATGCATTTGTGGCAGCAATGTGAAAAATTTAAGATTTTACAGTTAAAATAATTTATTAAATTAATAGGCTTTTTTTCACTTTGATACCAATAACTTTCTAGTAACTATAGATTTGATAAAAACTTTTACCATTCTGCAATCCCCTTTGGACGCGCATATTTTTAAAAAATTTGGCCACCTACGTTCCTATGGATCTTTTTTATACCACAGGTGTTTGAAATTTTTCATAAAATTTTTTTTTCACATTTTGCATCGAAAAACAAATTTCAAAATTTTGTTAAAGGAAAGTTGCAACAGTTATAAAAACTTTTAACTTCTTATGTAGTGAGCCAATTATTTTAGAAAATTATAAAAATAAGAAATTTATAAAATTCATTCATTCGTGGTTGTGGTTAAAGAAAACGTAAGATGATGAAATTTAAAGTACACTGAACGAAAAAAAGCTAATATTTTCTAAGCTGGTTGCGATAGAAACTTTTTCTATTCGGTTTCAGAATAGTCAAAAGTGATCCTATCAGCCATTTCAGGATTATCCATTTTCTACCGGACACCCTGTATATTTCTTTGCCTGTTTTTTTTTTTTTATAAATTTCTTTGCCTTTTTTTTCTGAGAAGCTATGTTTTATCAGCTTTTATCCAAAAATTCAAAAATAATTCAAAAATCCAAAATTATTTTAGTGCATATTTCATAACACGTGTTTTATTTCGATCGACCTACAGAGACACCTATGAAAATACGGGGTAAGAAATCATCACAGACAATTATTTCTCCAAAAACAGTAATGTCACAAAAAAATTTCAAATGATTGCATACTTTAAGCGGATTTTGATGGTTGCATTTCTACAAGAATAGAAACAGGGGGAATTATGTTTGGGAAATTATTAAAATAGGAAATATTTTCCACCATTATGCATGTCCTATTCACAATAGAGAATTTACGCTTTAAAGAAAATTTTTCCAATTGTTCAGTTCAAAAGAAAAAAGTATGGTTGGATATTGAATTTTCAAGGGAAGTGAAGATACCTTCACTTATAACTTCTAATCACCAGGGGCGAACGCAGAAAAAAATTTCGGGGGGGGGGGGGTTTCAAAAAATTAAATAAACATTTTTTTGTATTATTTACATATTTATCAGCCCTCTTGTGAAGTTCACTTGGACAATTTTTCGCCCGAAATATTTTTGTTTGTCCGGAATTTAATAAGCAATATTGCAAATTACATCGGAATGAAATTAGCATTTTACGCTAAATTGTTTTTTTTTACGAAAGTTTAAGTGAGCTGCTAACCTCGCAAAAAAGTTCAAACTATGAGGAGTTTTAGGGACGCGAACATCTTGTCGTCCTCAACTCACAATAGAGGAAAAGTTAAAATTAAATTTTTCCAGGTGCAATCTTGTTCACGTGAAACTCACAAAAGGACTGAATATGTTTTTCGGGGAACATAATTATATCGTCGCTTGAAAAGTAAAGTGACTGTTGCCAACTTAATTCGGAACTATTTCGTGCGGGGTCTTAAGGTAGTACCTAGGTAGGCATGGGAAATAACCACCAGAACGAATCAACGAACAAACCAAGCTTTGTAAATTTTTAACTGTATAGGTAAATGGTCCAAAAACGAAACATAGACCGACCGACGAAAATACTCTTCCGGACCACCTTCATAATTGTCTCGTTTCCTCTATTTTACGATTATGTGTGTAGGTACTACCCATTGCAATTTCCATAGCTGCAGCAAATATGCTTCCAAGTTATTCTTACTATGGGAATGGGAAAAAATCTGAAAAAGTTGTGACGTCAGCTTAGTTTGGGTGCAGCATTCAAGAGGGGTTTCTTCTGAGTATAAATATCAATATTTTGAGAACGACTTGTTGCACAGAAAATTTGTGAAATACATATAACTAGTTAGGCATCTTAATTTATCTCATACATCTACTCAATAGCTAAAACCAAATTCTTTTTTTTGGAAAAAGTCACTCAGATTCTTCATAAAGCGAGAAATTGGTTGATCACTGTTAGTGAAACAATAGGTAAACATTTGTTTTTTTATATTAAAAAATGGCTTAAATCCATCAGTTTTCAGTTTGTTTTCATCAAGGACCCACCAATCAATCCACATTCACAAAGCGAAATTATAACAACACCTACTTTATAAGTCCTAAAGTTTGGGAATTTCAGCAGCAAATTAAAGTTTTTTTTGCCTTTAAAACAAAAAATTTCGGGGGGGGGTTTAGCCTCCAAACCCCCCCCCCCTGCGTTCGCCCCTGCTTTCTATGTAGTAAGCCTACAAATATTAAAAATTCGATGAGGATTCGGCTCACACGCTGAAGACCTAATTTCGATTCCTATCTGCGCCAATTTTTTTTATTTTTGTATTCTTAGGGCCAATTTTTCAATAGTCAGTTAAACAGTCAGTTAGCACTTATTCCTCAAATAGAGAAAAAATCAATTTTTCAACAGCCGGATATAGCTTATTCCTTTAATAAAACATTTATTATAGGAATAAATCTATCTGCTTCTTTCAGAGACGAATAAAAATTATTCGAAGGAATAATCTCAACAAAAATAGTGTGTCAATTGTCAAAGCTGTTTTAAAGAAAATATTGATGAAATGGATTTTTTTGAGATTATAAATTATTAAGATGCTTTTTTTCACAAATTTAAAGACCACTAAATTAAAGACCACGTTTAAAAAATATAAGGGAACACAAGAAAACAAAATTAATTATGAACAAAAATGACGTTTAATTTTAAATATTTTTGAATTTGACATTTTTTTTTGTTATTCTGTAAAATAGAGTTTTTTTAATTGAAAAATTCAATTTTGTTATCTGATTGTTTATGAGCCTAATAACTTTATTCGTCGAACAATTAACTGACTGTTTATTAGAAGATTGAAAAATCGGCTCTTAATCAAATAAAGCTTGTATGCCATATTCAGCGATGCCAACTGAGGCATAATTTTATTATCTAAGGCATTGAGGCTTATTTTTTGCCAAAAAGGCATAATTTTTTTCATTCTACTCTTGATTTATATTTTAAAAGTTTCTTATAAGGGGTATTCACGATCCGGTGCAACAAAAAGGTGTAAAATTGGTAAATTTTGTTTTTCTACAACTACAACAGACAAATTATGAACCATTGTATTATATTTTTGCAATAGGGTTAGGGTATAGCAAAAGTGTAAAAGTGTAAAAAAGTTGTAGCCTGTATATTTGGTTTTTTATATTAAGAAATAGTTACACTTTTGCACTTT
Organism: Episyrphus balteatus; assembly: GCF_945859705.1. Lineage (NCBI taxonomy): Eukaryota > Metazoa > Arthropoda > Insecta > Diptera > Syrphidae > Episyrphus > Episyrphus balteatus. Next base: position 55,116,826 of record NC_079135.1, on the reverse strand, counting down.
TACAACGATACAAGACCATTTGCTTCGAATCGTGAATACCCCTATAATTTTTTAAATATTGTAAAAAAAAAACTAAAAATAAATATTTTATAGGTATACCTAATATCTTTTAGGGCCAATTTTTCAATAGTCAGTTAAACAGTCAGTTAGTAGTTATTCCTAAGGATAGAGAAAAAATCAATTTTTCAACAAGCAGATATACCTTATTCCTATGAACAAAACTATCTGCTTCTTTCAGAGACGAATAAAAATTATTCTAAGGAATAATCTCAACAAAAATATTGTGTCAGTTGTCAAAGCTGTTTTGAAAGAATTTTGAAAAAAATACAGTGGAACACAAGAAAACAAAAACTATCATGAATAAAAATGACGTTTAATTTGAAATATTTTTGAATTTGACTATTTTTTTTTTGTTATTCTGTAAAATAAATTATTATTCTTGATTGAAAATTTCAATGTTTTTATCTGATTGTTTATGAGCCTAATAACTTTAATCGTCGAACAGTTAACTGACTGTTTATTAGAATATTGAAAAATTGGCTCTTAAATAAAAGTTGTTCGAAATTTTATTTACAGAATTTGATTTTACCATTTAACTCTTGAAAGTGCTTAATTTTTCAAAGAATTTTGTTCACACTAATCAATTTTACTAGAAAAGAATCTGCATAAGCGATTTTGTTGCTATTAAAAGGTCTTAAACGCTTGCAAATAGGAGATTATTACTTATTGATGAAAAAAAAAAATGGTCGCAAATTTCTCCAATTATGTAAAACAATGTCATAGTCCCTTTAAAAAATTCTTTCGAAGATTGCCTTTTCGTGACAAATAAGTAGCCTTAATGCATAAATTAATTAATTAAACATTTCGTTTTGTATATAATTTTCAAACATTAAATAAGAAATCTAAATTGAGGCATAATTTATTTGAAAAGGCATAATTTTTTTTCAAGTGAGGCATAATTTTGACTGAATTGGTTGGCAACGCTGGCCATATTGATAATGTTGTTAATATAGATCAACACGTCTAAAATCAAAATTTCAAAAAAATGCAATGATCCGTTTTCGAAAATTTGATTTTTGAAAAAAATTATGTTCAAAAAGATTATTTCTTCAAAATTTTATTTATATTAAAATTATATTAATGCTTTCGAATGAATAATTTTGATAAAATTGAATTAGAGAGAAATTCAGAATTAAAAATATAAACGTTTCTATGACGTTTCTAACAGGGTTGTATAAAAAATGTTCTCTTTTTTAATGCATTTGTTTCCATTACAAATTAGAAAAAAAAATATTTATTTCCAATTAAAAAAATTTGCATTAACAAAATATTTATTGCGACTGAAAAAATTTTGCATTCAAAAAAATGTATTGCAACTGTCCAATAATATTTGCATTTTAAAACTATTTATTGCAAATAAAAAATTTTGCATTAAACAAAAATCCTTTTGCAACTAACATTTTATTTCTTCGTTTTCAAACAAGCTCAAAACTAAAATTGAACCATGTTTAAAAAGTGTGTTCTAAATAATGAAGGCGCTTATTATTGTACAAAAAAGGAAAACAAACAAAATTTCCAAAAAATGTGGTTTCCCCTTTTGTATATTATTTTTAATGCCAATGTGTACATTTTTACTTTTTTTAGTTAATCCGTATTTACGTAATAAGAAAAGTTAATAAGACCAAAAAAATGTTGCTACTTCGATAAAAACCTCAAAAATTGAGCATTGCTACTTCGAAAAAAACCTCAAAAATTTAGCAAAATAAACCAAAAACATGTTTTTTTTCGTATATGAGTGCAATCTAGTCACCTTCTCTGCGCTCTATTCCCGAAAAGGTTCATTTTACAGAAAAATGTTACAAACATGTGTTGCGGACAAACAATTTTTATAATAACCTCTGATGACCTCCGATCAATAGGTCGCGATAGATATTTGCGAAAAACTATTCCTGAGCTTTTGACCCTTATAACTTTTTAAGCCGGCACGATATCAATGTCGGTTTTTCACACCTTTATTAAAACTCCGTAATAAAAGTGTATACCAAAATTCAGCCCACTAAGAATACTTCTGCAGATAAAACCTAAAATTACTGGACTGTTGACTGTAAGCTGGTTATTTTCATGTACAGTACTCATTACTATAATGTTGTTATGTCGAACATAGAACAAAAAAATCAACTCGAAATGCAAGAAAATTAAATAAATGTTCTATGTCAAAACTTAAAAACGTTAATTAAATAGATAGATTATCCAGCTATGGTAGTTAATTTTTTATTTTAATGCTAAAATACATATACAATGTATTCATTCAGATACTCAAAACTTTGTAGTCGTATCTCGTATTTCTCGAAACATTCACATTTTGACATAGAACATTATAGCATAGATTATAGAATATATCAAGATATAGAATAATAAACTATTATTCCTTTCTTCGTGACCTTTGTTAAATAACTTAACTTGTTTTTCTGTGAAGGCTACACGGAGAAAAAATAAGGTATGATCCACCTTATTTCTGGTATATTTAACTTTAATGTAAAGTTTAAATAGGGATGACTCCCCAATAAAATGGAATTTACCTTACTTTTCTAGTAAATTTATAGCTTATGATTAACTTTACAGTAAAGTCTTTTTTTGTATGAATTTCTAATAGAAATTACTAGAAAGTTAGGTACATATTTAACCTTACTACAAGTCTGAAAATACTGATTTTTAAAGTAAATTGAACTTCTCTATGGAAGGTATATAATTTAGTTACAGATTGGATCAAATAAAGTCAATTTCTTTTTTATTGACGACATTTTTCTAAATAAAATTGTATGCATTTATCTTACAAAAATTAAAATAAAAAAGTTGATTTTTGTAATTATTGAAAAGCATAGCTAGGTAACACGTACTTAATCCTCAAAGCTATTTAGAAGTAAGTAACGTATGACCCTGTTATGTTTTTCAATAATTACAAAAATCACCTTTTTTTATTTTAATTAATTTTTGTAAGATAAATGCATACAATTTTATTCAGGCAAATATCATCAATAAAAATGAAATTGACTTTATTTGATCCAATTGTTTGCGAATTCTTTATGAATTAGGGCCAATTTTTCAATAGTCAGTTAAACAGTCATTTAGTACTTATTCCTAAGGATAGAGAAAAAATCAATTTTTCAACAAGCAGATATAGCTTATTCCTTAGAATAAAACTATCTGCTTCTTTCAGAGACGAATAAAAATTATTCTAAGGAATAATCTCAACAAAAATATTGTGTCAGTTGTCAAAGCTGTTTTGAAAGAATTTTGAAAAAAATACAGTGGAACACAAGAAAACAAAAACAATCATGAATAAAAATGACGTTTAATTTTAAATATTTTTGAATTTGACAATTTTGTTTTGTAGAATAAATTATTCTTGATTGAAAAATTCAATGTTTTTATCTGATTGTTTATGAGCCTAATAACTTTATTCGTCGAACAGTAAACTGACTGTTTATTAGAAGATTGAAAAATTGGCTCTTAATGTAATTATCCCGCACTCGTCACCTAAAAGCTTTGAAAAAAAATAAAAATCAAACACAAATGGAGAACAAATGGCGCACTTTTCAATGACAGCTTTAAGAGTTTTTTCTATGTATCGAGGGCACTGATCTCTATTGGGGAAAATTCCTAGAATTCAGTATTATTATTACCTTAGTGTAAGGTAAAACTTATTCATAGAATAGTTAAATTTGTAAAATATGTTTTACTAGAATCTTAAAGTGAAAAGATTCACATACTTTTTTGGTTGAAGGTATATTTGACTCTACGTAAAGAAAATATTGCTACTCGTAAGCAGTGGCGTATTGAGGGGGGGGCTCAGGGGGCTCAAGCCCCCCCCAAGCCTTCCAGATCATGTTATTTTTTACATAATTTCATTGTAATGTATATGCTTCACTGAAACTTGTTCGTAAATCTTATAGATTTAGAGGCAGCTCACATGCTCGAGCCCCCTCCAAGTTCTGAAACGGCTATTTGTGTTTGTTTGAGTAAGAGCCTTAGCTGTAGCTGGGGGTTGGGTGGTTTTTTTCGGATTTAAGTCCAATTCGAAATTCTTCAGATCACTTTTTAATATAATACGTACGTCGAATATCATCACCGTGTAATTTTGCAAAAGTTCTTATGCAATCTCGATAAACACTTTTTTCAAAAATTATATACTTCTCAAAGCTATTGGAAATAGAAATATTTGATATCTCAAAATCTTAGTGGTCAACATATGTAACTAATGGTTTCTTTCAGCAAATGCCAGTTTGGACTTCGAATTCGGATTATAAAAGCAACATATTACGAAAAAATATATATTTCGAATTAAACATCTAAAATAATTTAATGGAAAATTAGTTTCTAGGCTTTCACTTTCTGCATTTTTCACTCATTTAGATTTTCTGATCGAATTCAATTCACATTATTTCTGTTTGTAAATTTGGTGCCTTTTTTAATGAATCTATAATTTTTAGACAAAATATTATCATAACTTATTTGTGTCTCCTTATTTTTTCTCTTGAATTCTTCTTTTTTTTTCATTAAAATTGCCGATAAAATTGCATCCAGCAGTAATAATTTAACTTCAGAAACAAAATTAAAAAGGATGATCCTTCAGCTATGACAGTTCGAAGCAATTTCGAAGTTTTTGAAATTGATCCAAATGAAGAATATGATATTTTATTTCACGTGAAATCTAAAAGTGATTTCAATTCACTTTCGGTCGAATTGCGGAACAAGAACTTTAAAAACAGGAGACAGCAGTACGAAGCTGTCGACGTCGAGAGCAGTTAAATGCTACTATACCACTTTCAGTATCGCAGCACAGCGCTTCACTCTCGATCAAAGGTGAATAAAATAGAGAGAAAAATTTTTCGTACCCCTCTAAAAAATGTTTGAAAAATTTTCTAGCCCCCTCCAAATTTTTTTCTGGATACGCCACTGCTCGTAAGGTATATACTACTATAATTTGTTCACCATAATTTTCTTGTAAAAATTACTTTACGGATCCAAGAAATGTTCAATACGTAAGGTAAATTTTACTTAAAATATAGGGCTTTTTACTTTAATTACCTTACTAGTCATATGGAGTATAAAATACTAGATTCATTTTTCTCCGTGTATAGATCGTTTTTGATAACTAATTATTTTTCGTCGACGTTTCAAGTGTGAATACACTCTTCTTCAGGACTAAAATAATAAACTAATTCTAAAAAATTATAATATAATTATAATAGATACTTATCTTAAACTTTTGTTTTCTTAAATTCTTTGTTATGGTTCTCAATAAGTTGCTTTTAGATTTCTTAAATCGCTCAAATATTTTAAAAATTCAATAAAAATGTCTTGAAAAAGACGTTTGTAAAAATGTCTTGAAAAAGATTACAAACGTCTTTTTCAAGACATTTTTATTGAATTTTTAAAATATTTGAGTGATTTAAGAAATCTAAAAGCAACTTATTGAGAACCATAACAAAGAATTTAAGAAAAGAAAAGTTTAAGATAAGTACCTATCTATTATAAATATATTATAATTTTTTAGAATTAGTTTATTATTTTAGTCCTGAAGAAGAGTGTATTCACACTTGAAAGGTCGACGAAAAATAATTAGTTATCAAAAACGACCTATAGCCTACACACAAAAACAAGTTAAGATATAGAATAATTCCATTTTTTTAAGGAATTCCCTCGCTGTTGCAACATTTTGCAGCTAGCAACATGTTGAACACATACGACACTTCAAATTTTTGGTTTCGACAACTTCTATGGGATGCGATATCTTTGTATTCTATAATCTTTGATTATAGTTTCCAGGCAGAGATACGTCTGCATTTCCAAATGTGCATTTAAAGGAGACATACAATCTAAGGCCGTGTGTGAATTGCGTTAAATAGTTAAATCCGTGTTAAATTTTTGACACTATTGAGGTTAATAAAAAAATTTCAGCTGTATGGATTATTGTTTAAATTTTGTTCTGCCCTTTTTCTGCCATGATACTCCTTTAAAAAAAAAAAACAAAACAAAACCATCTGCAAAAAAATTTAACTCAAATTTAACCAGGTCCCAGAGCCCAATAAATTTTTAACTGCTGAAATTTTTTTATTCACCTCAATAGTGTCAAAAAATTAACACGAATTTAACTATTTAACACACGGCCTAAGAACCACAGATAGAGAGAGTAGATAACGGTGGATTTACATACGTCTGCATTTTCAGATCTGCATTGAAAGGAGACACAGTATTTAAGAACCACAGATGTTGGATAGAGAGAGTAGATGAAAATGCAGACATCTTCACAAATTCAGATTATAGGAAGATTATGGCGAAGACGAACATGTTCGTCTCCATTAGTGTGGTCCACGTTATAAGGCAAAAAAATAAACCATAAAATTCATTACTTCCCCACCCATTATTTTGCTACAGACATCTATACCAACATATGCTGAGAGTTTTAGCTCTCAAAAGTAAAAGAAAGAGGGAGCTCATCAGCTTTGAAATATTAGACTTTGTTACCCTTAATATCTGATTATATCGTAATAGGACTTGGCTTTGAGTTGCAATTTGGCTTAAATATGATAAGCACGCATGCTTCCGACAGCCAAGTTAATGATTTTCATGTTTCTTTGGTTTTGAGTCATTCATATTTCATTGATCAATTCTGTTTTGTTTTAACTTTAAGCAAAAAATACTTACAGACGAATTTAAATGAACAAAAAAATCTTACACACTTAACTAGTGTTTTTTATGAAAGAAAAAACATTTCATGAAAAACTTGACCACTTCGCAACTTAATTCACTTGATAAATTAAAAAAAAGTAATTTACTAGGCATGAGTACCTAGCTAGAACAGCATCTGAGGAAAAACTTTGAGCCTGTTGAGCGCCCACTTACACTTCACCTAAAAAGCTGAAATTTCACGTGAGTAATACAAAACACATATGCAACCAATTTTTGAGTGGGGAACAACGGAAATGTAAAAACCAAAAAATGGGACCACCCTAGTCTCCATTCATACTGCCGGATTTATGCTTGCAGAAAAGTAAAGGGGGATAGATATATACCGGAAAAAATTTTAATTTTTTTTAATTTCTATTTGAAATTTTTGCCGTTTTCATTTCATCTTTTTTAATTGGTATTCATGAATACCAATTAAAAAAGATCTTTTATGGTTGAGATCTTTTATCATTCATAACAGAAAATTCATAGCAGAATAAAAGATTTGGCAGAATAGGCCCAATTAAAAGTTAGATTTGAACCAAACTCATATCGAAATCACGTGAATCAATAGCAAACTGCCCGACAAACAATTTTGGTTCTATAAAGCTTAACAGATGCAATTGTTGCTTCTGTAAAGCATTATAGAAGCAAAATTATTAGTAGGGAGGCTTTAAGCCTGGTATGCAGCTCGCGCTAAATTTTAGCTCCCATACAAATTATCGAAAATTTTAAGCTGAAGCTTAGTACGCTGTTTGCGCTAAATTTTAGCCGAGATAAAATTCCCATACAAGCTATCGATAGTTTGTATGGGATCCATTTTAGCTCAGATAAAATGGATAATTTGTATGGGAGCTAAAATGTAGCGCGAGCTGCATACCAGGCCTTAAAAACAACAACAACAACTATATCTGTATAGATATTTGAAAAATCCAGATAATTATCCAGATTTTACTTTTATCTCAATAAAAACAGTAATGCCAAGGTTCTTAAATTATTATGTTATCGATAATTTATACAGAAAGGCCTGGTACGCTGTTCGAGATAAATTTTAGCTCCTATACAAATTATAGAAAAATTTTATCTGAGCTAAAATGGATCCCATACAATGGATCCAAATCCACAGCGGATTGTAGCCACCTTACTCTGGTCACCCTATGTAAGTAAGTCTTCCATTTTTAGAAAATCAAAACGAACGTTATTTGAATTTTTGAATGATAGTCAACTGCCAATATCAGTAATGCCAAATTACAAGTATTTTGTATTTTTCTTGAAACTTGGCATGTTATTTAGAAATAGAGACATGATGCAGCTGAATGCAGATTTTTCTCCCATAAGAGCCCGTGTTATTTTATTTTGCTGCAGGGAAAAAACTGCACGTCTGTTTCGACCATAAGTATTTTTGATATTTCTGTATAAATTATCGATAACATAATAATTTAAGAAACTTGACGTTACTGTTTTTATCGAGATATAAGTAAAATCTGGATAATTATCTGGATTTTCAAATATCTATACAGAAATAGTTGTTGTTTTTAAAACGTAAATTGTTTTAATTTCAAATATCTCTATGTCGTTTTTTTGTGCAAAAGTCTGGTACGCTTTTCGAGATAAATTTTAGCTCCCATTCAAATTATCGAAAAGTTTTAGCCGAGCTAAAATGGATCCCATACAAATTATCGATAGCTTGTATGGGAATTTTATCTCGGCTAAAATTTAGCGCGAACAGCGTACCAGGCTAAAGGCTTGGTCACACCGGAGGGTACGCGGTAGAGGTACAGGTAACGGTACGGGTATTTGTATGGAAAAAATTCCAAACTGACACATCAACGTTCGGGTGTGGAATTTTTTTAATACAAATATCGTTGCCGCCACCCGTACCGCTACCGCGTACCCTCCGGTGTGGCCAAGCCTTAAAATCTATAATAGAGAAACAAAAAAAACACACCTACTGTTTATTTGATAAACGTGTATGTATATCGTCGATCTGGAATCACTTTTCTTTTTTCGCCGCATACAAAATAAAATGTTTGGCATCATTGTAAATCGGCGCATTTCGCAAAAACAAAAGAAAGACAGTTCAGCAGAAAATTCAACTAGACAGACAGCGAACGTCCGTGCGGTGTAGAGCGCCAGAAAAGTTTTCCAAGTGCACGAAGTTTTTTTTTCACCTCTCGTGTTGTGTGAATTTGATTTTGTTGTAAAATAAATTAATTATTGTCTTCTCTCGATCGACAATAATAAAAAAAAAATTATTAACAATGGCTTTAGTCAGGATTACATCCAGTAAATTGCCAGAAGCACAGGTTTGTTAAAATAATCATAAACCAATAAAAATTCTTATATGTAATAAAATTTTATTGATTGAAAAAAAAAAAAGAATTACAATAAATGAAAAAAGCTTATTTTACTTGAATTAATAATAATCGTTGCCCGCCTTTATGAACTTCTGTGAATACATTACTCATCGGGGTTAACACAGCTCCAATGACAACGGCATGTGGCTCACAGTGATCGAAGTTTAAAGTGCTTCTATGTTTGTGTAAACGTGGAAATTTGTCCATGCGTTGCAAAACCAAGTGAAATTAAAAACCTCATGTTAATTATTCTTCTCATCAAAAAAGCAAGCCAAGGCGCGTAGAATTATGCATTTGTGCTAAAAAAATTCTTGTAGACAGTGATAAGAGGAAAACTATGAAAATGGTCGATTCTTATGTAATATCTTATTCATTGATAATCACGGGTGTTTCTTGATTGAGAAAATGTTATGTAAAGAGTTCTTAACCAATCTAACAAAATAAAGTGTGCCAAAGCTAAGGCATATTAGGAACCTGTTTTAGGTTTTGGGTCAAGAAACCGAAATATTCTCTTCAAAAAAATACCATCAACCGTCCAGAAGACGCGTGATTCCTTTTTTATTACTGTTTTTTCCCTTGAGATACAGGTAGGGAAAAGGGCATTGTTTGTTTCACTTTCGTCTTTGGTTTCTCCAGAATATAAAAACCTCATGGCGTTTTCATATTTTGTTAGAGAAAAGTGTCTACGAGAAAATCCTATCGATTTTTCATAAGAAATTTCATTGTTATGTAACCAAAGGAAAAGGAATTGCATCGGGAGAAGATTCTTAGTACATATCTGTGGAGTTTCCCACAGACAATGCGGAGAACCCTATACTACACTCAGTATTTTTCCACTCCAAGTAAAAGAACCAGGTTTTATTTAGTTATGGTGTTTAGAGTTATAGAGTAGGTATATACCTTCTACCTACTAGTTTTTTCTCCCTTCTTTTTTTGCTTCTTTTGAACTTCTCTGTTTTGGATAGCGTCCAAAAATGTTAAATGGTATTTTTATTTTGGGAATACAATTTTATAGAAAAGCAAAAAAAAAAAAAAAAATTATTATGCTGTTCTTAGCGAGTGGAAGGAGAATGTTTGTTTATTCGCTTGCTTGCTACGATGAGTTACATTGACTTTGGGTTTATGAGGAGGCTCGATATAAAAACAAATACACACCCTCCATCTAATTAGTGGTCTTACGTAAAAGTATTGATTTTTTTCTGTTTAGGGGTTTTTGCATAGTCATATTTTTTTTCCAAGATTTCTTTTGGATCATAAATAAATTGATAAAATATTTTTTTAATTGGACGGTGATTATAATATGGTTGCGGACTTTATTTTATAGGATTGGCTAATCTTTTGATAAGAATGATTTTGTTTAATTACGAAAAAAAATAATCTTCCGCTATAGCTTGTTGTTATATCTATGAAAGATATAATCCACAATGGTTTTTAATTTATTGTTACGTCAGTTTGGGGAATGAAAAACAAAAAAAATTAAAATTTTAAACCTAGCAAATGCGCACATTTATTAAGCCATTAACAGAATACGAAGCGTCTTGTCTTGTTAAATAAAATAGAAGAACAGTAAAAAAAAAAAATATTTATTTTCTTTAAGTATATAGGTACAAAAAAATTACGTGTGCAATCCTCCGTTTTTTTATGCAAGAATCGTGTGTTTTTTATGTTAGTTATAAAATTTTATTTTAGGATTCCAACCGAAATTCAAAAACAAAACAAGTTGAGTTTTTGAACCTCGAGTCTGTTCCAGAATAATTTTAAATTAAATCCGAAAAAAAGATAGATTCAATTGGCCATACTTCGGTTAATTTTCAATTAAAAAATTTAGTGAGCCCACCATTTTGAAGGAAATTTAATGTTCTTTTTTTCTTCAACAAGAATACACAACTAAAAAAGCAAAAAAAAAACTCAAAAAATCGAATTTTTTGATATTTTTTTTATAATTGTTTCGACTGTTTTGGTATGGATTTTTTTTTTCTTCAACTTTTTAAAAACATTATTCTAAAAGGATTCGAAAGGAAATGTATGAAATTACATTAAATCTGATACATCGAAATATAATCTGCTCAGAGCTTTTTTTCGCTTCGCTTAGAGATTTCGTCAAAGCCAAAAAAAAAACGTCAATATCGTTCACTTAAAAAAACAAGTGAAGTTTGCTTTTCTCAGCATTTCGATCGATTTGCTCGGACATTTTATTCGGAGCAAATAGATGAAGCTCAGAGTTTAAAAATTTTGTGCTCTCATGTCTGAACTAAAAAAAACAGATATTTTTGACAGTTCGTGATCTGCTCTGAGTTGAAAAAGAAAAACATCAACTGTTAAAAAGTAGTGAACAATTGAAACTGATGATGAATTTGAAGATTTTGTAGGTATGGGTAGTAAAAGTAATTCGTTGATGCAGTACACTGGGCGAAAACTTACTATATTTCGACAAGTAGATATCTCACTGCAACTGTAAGCCAAAATACACGTATCGTTCCACAATAAATTAAAACGTGTAAAAAAGGGCCAGATTCAATTTCAAGAAACGCTCTCTTGTGCAGGAATAAACAAATGTGTTTTACTTAATTGATTCATTTACCGGGCTAAACGGTACGCCACGAGGCGTAAGATGCATGGTTTTGTACGACAGTAAAAGTTATTCATATATGTAGGTCAGAAATGTACAAATGATTATGAAATTATTTTGCTTTGTGCACAAAAAATATTTGTTTGTCACAACGCCAAGGTAATTCGACAATTTTTAGAAATCTATACCTTTCATACGTGATATTTATAGTCTTGGCACAGTGAAAGTGAAGAGTATTTACAAATGTTAGCAACCTGACAAACCACCTGACAAAAGCGAATACAGACAAAAGAACGGAATTCGTAGGGTCAACTCATGGTATCGTTATTTGTTTGCATTTAAGCGTCGCAGGAAACTGGTTCGGCATTAAAATTTACAATATCTCGATTACCGTTTGATAAATTAACCCTCAATACTAGCCTTCAATAATTCCAATTGAAACAAGTCAACTTTCAAAAATTCAAATCATTATAAATTGTTATTGTTATAAATAACCCAAAAAAAGATTAAAAATCTCTTTTAACTTTTAGTCATTTTTCCTTAATCTGCCCCTTCCTCCTAAAGGGGGAGATAGACCCCTTTCCGTAATAAAAAATGCTTGTATTTGACTCTTCTACAAGAATCCGTTACTATTTTCCACCGCACCAGTTATCGCACTACCCCCTAAAATGAATCATACTGGTTTATTCATTTAAAATGTAAATATTTGAGAAGAAATTATCACAGAATGCAGCTTATTCAGTATTATAATAAAACAGCTGATGCTCATTAACTACATTTTACAGCAAAAAAATCCCTTTAATTGTTCTACTCTTTCCATTTTCCATACATGGAAACTTTATAAAAACTGATAATTCAACTAATGAAAACATTCCCATTAAATCTTAAATTGCATTTTCATCATCATAATACAGACTTCACCAGTAGCACGAACTTCGTGCAATTTATTGCGTTTACAAATTACAGCCTATAGAAACCTTCACCTTAACCAAACAATCGTTTTGTTCTATTTCGTTATTGATTAAATTTGTATTTAATTGCATTTGTAAATCATTCATGTATTTGTTATCGTTTTTCCCATCAGCGGTTAAGGTTATCGATAGTCTAGTAACCGAGAAGCATCTATTTATTTTGTCTCAAACATAATAGTTTGTATTAATCAAATGGAACTAGATCATTTGACGTAGAAAGGAATGATGCAAAGAAAGATTACTTAAGTAAGAGTAATTATTTACTAAATGGGACATTTCTTTTACATGTTCATGTGACAATAAAACAAATTGGTTTTGCGTGTTAACCATTTTATTTAAACTTAAAAAGATGAGGTTACATCTAGCGAAAAAAAACGTATTGCAAAAGTATTTAGTAACCAGTCACGTTTTTTTTTGTTGTAAATTGGTGTTTGTTATATGAGTATAAGGGAATTTTTTGATTAAATGTACTGTTTTTTCTTACCAATTGAAAAATAAATATAAACATACCTGTGCGTCATGTGATAAAAAAAATCACATTTAAAGCTGATTTTATTACTTAAACCATACAAAATTCCACATGTTATGAATGTGTTTTTTGAACTTGGACACACTAATACATTCTAATTGAAGAAACACAAGTTTTGTTCGGTTTATCTTTATTTTTGTTTTGTTTCTTTTAAACATGAAGCTTTATTAATTATTACCTCAGAAGGTTATTTATGTCATTGAAAATAACTTCTAATACGTACAGTATAAGCTCACTGTTAAACAATTTTGATTTCGTGTGTATCCAATGAAATGAAATAAACCGACAGTGTTTGAATAGTTTTTAGATTTATGTAAATATGTTCTTGAACTCTATTGATGGAATTTATTTGCATCTATTCATAGAGACTAGGAAACAAATGCTGATATTTATTTAAAGCCTTGATGGATTTTTTACGTGATTATCCGAGTTCAATTGTAAAGTGAATATTTAAGAAGCGCAGGCAAGGCTTTTGACGCCCAGACAGGTTTGTCAAATTTCACAGAATTTTTTATAACCCTAAGCACAATTTATATGGATCAGAGTATAGAAAGATATGTCTACAATAACAATAGCACAAGATCAATGCTTTGATTTTGTACACTATAATTAAATTCGAATCCAACATACTTATCACCTCAGTAAGTTACACGCACTAACCACTCGTTTGGTTAATTTATAGCAAGTTCAATTTCGTTATTTGTTAAAAAAAGGCTTATGGCTTCACTCGAAACATCTCCCAGTAATTTTGTTTTTATAACCAAAAAAAAAATCTAACTTAAGTTGAAATAAGGCGTAGGTTATAGCGATCAGGAAAATGCATCAGGAATCTACAAAATCTACCTACTCTCTTCTTTTCCTGATTGAAATAAACACGAAAAAATTTTTCGTATGCAGTGAAACACGAAAAATTTGAAACACTTCAAGGTAACGATTTGTTTCAAATGTCAATTAGCTGGCACGAAAAATTAATTTGCATCAGGAAAACAAATAAATACAATTTAAACAAAAAACAATTGTTCCATAGTAAATGTTCTTTTCGAAAAAAATTAATATTTCACAAAATATCTATTTGCAAATTTGTACTGACTCATTTTCCTGATCGCTATAAATCTTTTTTTTTTTTTAAATAGTTTTTGAAAGTTAACATTTTTAACTGAACCTGTGTGCTTAATTTTATGTCTATTTTACAATATTGCAAGATGGCGATACGAGAGCGTTGTGAGAGTCCCGTTGACGATTTTAAAAATTTCCTAACAATGGAATTTGTATCCAAAAATACACAACATTGCGATTCTCGTTGCGTTTAATTTCCAAAAATTAAAAAAAAAGACGTATGAGACGACGATTTCTCAAAAATTAAATTAAATTTTTATTATTATATCGCAAGCAAGTTAGGGCTCAGTTATAGCTATCAGTAAAATCCATCAGTAAAAATTTTGTTTTGCTAATCTGAATACTTTAAACTTTTATTTTGCGCAAAATGGTGATGTAAAAAGTTGAAAATGTATTTCCACTAATAGCGTTTTTGTTTGGTAATTCTTAGAACGGTCCGGGACTGCCCGATCCGTCGACGTTGACGTCTTAAGTGAGAACATGTGTGCGTGATTCTCGTTTTGATTCTGCCTCAAAATTCGGAATCGATTTTGCTCTTCTTTTCAGAATTAGAACTGTCATTGAGTGCCAAACGAACAGTTTCAGAATCGTTCGAATAAATTCCGGATAGTCTCGGACGACCAAACGAAAACGCTATAATATTTTCAAAATAAAACAGTGCATTTCGTCCATTTTATAAATTTGACTGATGTAATATCATTTTACTAAACTTATCATTTAACTGCCAGATTCCAAAGTTGAAAGCTTATTTTAACAATTTTTTTCAAAAAGAAAGGATGCATTTGGTGTTAAATTTTATTTATTTTTTTTTTTAATTCAATTTCAATTTATTTAGAACCATTGTACAAGTAAGACTTAGTCATTATTCACAAATCAATTTTATAAATTTTACTGAACAACTGATTGCCAAAAATCCATTTCGCTTTACAGATGGCGTTTCATTTTTTACTGTTCCGGTATTGCTGATGCAATGATCAGTCAAAAAATTGTTTGGGGAGCGAATGTCAAATAAGCATTTAATTTAATGATGTAAATTTAATGGTTGCTATGAACGCTCATCAATAAAACATTTCAGATTCCTGATGTTTCAATTTTTACTGATAGATATAACGGAGGCCTTAGCGGCCGGTTATAGCTATCAGGAAAACAGTCAGGAAAAAACCGGAAAAGTATAAAAAATTAAACGCCATAAGTAAAATTTCATCTGTAAAATTTATAAAATGGATTTGTAAATAAAATTTAACACCAAATGCATTGCTTCTTTTTGAAAAAATTAGCCGAAATAATTGTTCAACTTATTTCATCAATATTTTGCTCAAAAACAATGCTTTCAATATTCAAAACAAAATGTTTACTGACGGATTTTACTGATAGCTATAACTGAGCCTTTAGCGGACGGTTATAGCGATCAGAAAAAAAAACCGGAACAGTAAAAAAAAAAATGAAACGCCATAAGTAAAATGAAATGGATTTTTGGCAGTCAGCTGTTCAGTAAAATTTATAAAATGCATTTGTAAATAAAATTTAAAACAAAAAGCATTTTGAAAAAAATAGCCGAAATAATTGTTAATACTTATTTCATTAATATTTTTCACAAAAACAATGCTTACAATATTCAAAACAAAATTTCTACTGACGGATTTTACTGATAGCTATAATTGAGCCCTAACTAGATTTAATTGTTAAATATAAATTGCCTTGTATAACATATGAGCTAAAAGCTTCAATCGTTCTACATTATGTTAACAAAAAGGCTCCTTTTTTTATTCCGGGCGTTCCTGGATTTTTAGCGGAAAACGAAAATAATAAAAACAACACATTCAAATGTTTACAAATAATTAACCACTTTGTTATATCAAGAGTTTTATCATTGTTTTTATTTTAACTAAAAACTAAGTGAATTTCAACTCAAAACTAATGGCTGTAACTCTAACTGAGCCGGGGGTTATTTGATTGTTAATTTGTGTAATCTTGACTCGATTATTTAAATGTGCTTTCAAGCAGACGTGTCTTGTGTTTACTTAGCGTCGTGTCGTCTACCTAATAAATATGGTCATGTGAGAATTTTAAAGCTTTTTCGAGTTGGCAACATTAAAATAACTTAAGAAAAAGATAAAATATAATTTTTATATGTGTATGTATGTACATGTGTATGTATGTATGTAAATAATATCTGTGTAGTTGTTATCATAAATGTACGTGATAAAATAAACTATGCGTGTGTGATAAGTGATTTAATAGCACTCTGTTGTACTTTTTTTTTTAAACGTGCATATTTTTGTTTGCACAAAATATCAATTCTTCATTTAAATTTTGTTTTTGCATTTTGTTTTTAATTGAAAAGAAATGTTCTTTCTTTAAGGTTGAAAAGACATTCATTTCATTTCGTTCTATTTTTAAAATTATTTTCATTTTGAAGTAGCTTCTGACGCATTTAAATTCGCAAGATGTATTCTTTTTTATTTTTTGTTGAATTATAAAACATATGTGTGTTATGTAATTCCATTACGTAGACGCCCTTGAATGCTAGATAAAACTGTTTTATGGCAAAAAAATTTGTTTTGATTTTATGATGTTTGGGGTAGAACTAGAAAATAAGTCTTTTTTTTTACTTTATGGTTGTTTGTTGAAAAATATGATGTGATTTTAAATTTTCTTTATAATTGAGGTTTTTATGTTTTTTTTTTTCTAAGAACTTAAAAAATTAAAGTACAAAACAGGTTTCCAATTGAATATTATCTTTTGTCCATTTATCAACTCTCTGGCTTTGTACAGTTGTGTTCAAAATAATAGTAGTGCCTGCAACAAAATAACATTTGTTATATTTACGGTGCTTCTATGGTTAAAAACTTAATTTCTTTGATGTTAAAGTTTGTAACGGTCAATTACTAATAAATGTATCGTAATTTTAAAATGAAAAAGAAGGTGCCAAATAATTTTTCATTGATTTTTGGTTGTTCTTTCGAATTTGACCTGTTCAAAATAATAGTAGTTAAAGTTATTTTTTAGGAATTTAAAAGCGGTTTATAATATTTATTTTTGGTTTAAAAGTAAGTACTCATATAATTTGAATAATTTTTCAACAAAAAAACGATTTGTTTCGGTTTTAATATATTTAAAGTTCGAGGAGCAAAACACTGCAGTTCGGATAACGGAAACTTATACGAAAGCTGCTTGAAGAAGGGAAAACCTACTTGGAAATTCAAGTTCATATTAGGATGCTCCCCTACAATGTTAGCAAATGCAATAAAGTCAACGAAAGACCCGAAACGAGCGGTAGAAAAAGAAAAAAGACCGCCGTAGATGACAGGCGTATTGTCCAGACGAGCAAAGTTGAGCCTTCTGCATCGTTGTTTCACATCCAGAAGGCTTTAAGCCTGGATTGCAGTGCAGTGAACATTCGGAGGCGAATGTTAGACACTAATTAGTACGCTTGAAGTCCACGTGAATCTAGTAGTGACGATTTCTCAAATAAATTAACATTTAAACAAGCTTTGTTACACAATATTGGATTTTAAAATTACTTTTATGAAAATCCATCTATTATTTATTTTTGCAACAGGTAACATGAGTTACTAAATTAATTTAACTAGAGTTACCTAAATATTTTCAAATTTTTCTTCGAAATATTGAACAAATTTTTGGTTTTGTCACTAATTTTAAAAGCTTGTAATTTTGTGTGTATGAATCTTCATTAAAAACTTAATTCTTAATTTCTCAAAAAACTGTAGGACTCTTAAAACTCGTGTCCATTAATTAGAATTTAAGGTTTTAAATTCGCGTTGAGTGCGTTGAACGCTAAGTGTACGACGGACATTACCTACAAACTTTTAATTTTTCTTAGCAAATGCTAAAAATAAAGAAAAATGTTTTACTTAATTATATTCATGGACAATATTTTCGTATCAATTTATATTAAAATTGACAAAAAAAATCTATTTATGTATTGGATATTTTTGTGAATGTAACGGAGTTGCCCTCCTTATATATTTCAGGTGTGATATTTTGCACACCCGTTTCATTTAATTCTAAAATAGCAAAGCAACAAATATTTTACTACCCATATCAAAGTCACGACCAACACAATGGTGATACTATAATTGAGATGACTTAATAAACCACAGCTCAAAGTTCAGCAATCATGTGGTGTTGCTCCGAACAAAAACTTTTAATATTCGTTAAAATAAATTAAAGATGAATCTAATAAAAACAATTTCCTTTACAATCAGATCAAGAAGTAACACACAACTTACTTCATAATTGAATCCCAACTTATCAGTCTAGTTAAGTTGACCGCGAAATTGGCGGAATAAAGTAATGTAATCAAAATTATCTTATCTTTTTGCAATGAATTTGCTTTCCAGACTCTCATTTGTTGTGGTGGCACGAGCGTTCGCCTGGAGAGGCAATGTTCAAATTAATTGAGCTAAATTGTACTTTTTTTGTAGAAGGCAAATTTACGTTTGATTTTAAAATCCAGTTTAAAATTGATTTATTTAATATAGCCTCGCAATTTACTTCAAATCCTGTGTTATATCCTATTCAGATAATATTTTAAATAAGAAAATAGAAATTATCCAAGCTTGTTTTATTTCTATTCGGTGTGTATTTCTTTTAATCATGTATATGGTTTGTCAATGTCAAAGCTTATGAATCATTAATATCTCTATGATGAAGTCACTTAATTATTGTCAAGCGACAAACAAAAATAAATTTCTGTATTCTTAATTTTCGATTAAGTTCAGAGCACGATCATCATTCATACACTCTAGTACACAGTTCAGTGGAAAGCCAATTAAGCTCGTGTCGTTGGTGCTTGAGATTTGTGCATGTCTTCAAATAAGACCGACGTCAAATTGAAGATATCTCATGAATTTCATAAACATATATGCACAAAACGGGTTTCTTAATAGAACTGCATGCTTTCTTTCCTACGAGAGGAAAAACTAAGTGGACAAAATTACTACATGGAGGCTATCATTAGCGTAGTTGTTAGCAACGGGGTGTCGTGTAATAATATCATTGAATCATTTTGATAAAAATATTTACAGAACATGCGACATGGATTTACAAAATTTTTAAATTCAAATACTAAATACGTAATACCGGGGCTTTTGTTCTGTTGTGTGATGTCACTTAATTTTGTTTTTTTTTTTTTTGAAATACCGATTTGTCAAATTGAGGAGGAAGCGCTGTTCCGGTTGTCCACCTGGCCCTCAACGCTTTCAGCTCGAATTTATAATATTCAATTCTAAAGTACGATTACCTCAATATTATTCAAAAAACGAGTTTTAGGCGATTGGAGATCGTTATTTAAGGAATTGGAATGCACTTTTGAAATTAATTTCAATTATATTTAAACAACGAGTTTTAGATAGTTGGAGAT
Organism: Episyrphus balteatus; assembly: GCF_945859705.1. NCBI lineage: Eukaryota > Metazoa > Arthropoda > Insecta > Diptera > Syrphidae > Episyrphus > Episyrphus balteatus. Next base: position 55,097,169 of record NC_079135.1, on the reverse strand, counting down.
CGCTGCTAAACGAATTAATTAAAAAGTTTACATATAGTGCCGTCGTTTTTTATAATTAATTTGTTAAATTCGCGTTGAGTGCGTTGAAGGCTAGGTGTACGACAATCTGCATATGTATCAACGGAGCTCTCCGTTCGACACTTTCTGCCGCGTTAGATATATTACTCAATATCCCAGCCCTCGATGTTTTTAGCAAACAAGTGGGCGCAAGCACAACTGTTCGTCTCGAAGCCATATTCCAAAGGACCAACAACTTTACTGGCCACACAAATATTACCAATTCATTCGGAATCTATAGCCACTCTGACTAAACCACCCCACAATGGTTTTGTGCAACAACTATGGAGTCACCATTCCAAACAGATCGGCATGGCACCCTGATGAATTTCTCAGAGATGAATCCATTCATTCCTGCACAGACAGATAAAAAACTAATGATGGAGTGGGTGGCGTCTTTTCTCTATTGGATGGACTCACTTTTGCCTCTTCTTCTTAATTTCATAACCTCTACGACCTACAGATTTAACTCTACATTACTGACATGACATACATTATATAACAAATTCTCGCTATCCCCGAAAATAAAAACTGTCTAATGTTCAAAAACTGCGCTGTTTTATTATACAGATAATCTAAAACTGCCTAATACAAACAAAAAACAAATAAAACTTCTGGCTCACGGCTAGTGATTGTTAATCATGTGATATGATAGAATAGTGGGGAATTTCTACTGCGAAAATTATCCACAGTCACACTTTTAATGATAGCAAAAAGTCTTATCTTTACTTAGTGATTTTATGAATAATGAATTAAAGCTTTTAAATTATATATTTCATTTGGGTTTTTGTCATTTATTTTCAATTTTCTTATTCTGCCTGAGTTTACTAATTTTGGTTTTTGTAATTTATATTTTCTTACAGAAACTTAATTCAGTGCTAGCATCATACGTCCGTTTTCTTTCGGGTGATGCCAGCCTTCGTCAAGTACTTGAGGCTAAAATCCCAAAGGAACAAGAACGAGTCAAAAACTTCAGGAAACAACATGGAAACACCAAAGTTGGTGAAACCACCATCGATATGGTAAGTTAACGGGAATAAATTTATCAATGAAACATATAATTCTATAAATAATTAAACCCTACGAGGGAATGAAATTTTTTAACTAAAGTAAGTTTTGTCTATTTATATAGATGTACGGTGGTATGCGAGGTATTAAGGGTCTTGTTTGCGAAACCTCAGTTTTGGACGCTGATGAAGGTATCCGTTTCCGTGGTTTGTCTATTCCTGAATGTCAAAAAGTCCTGCCCAAGGCTCCCAACGGTGCGGAACCACTGCCCGAAGGTCTGTTCTGGTTGTTGCTTACCGGTGAAGTTCCAACTCAACAACAAGTGCAAGGTCTTTCTGCTGAATGGGCTGAGCGTGCCGCTCTGCCCCAGCATGTTGTAACTATGCTTAATAACATGCCATCGACATTACATCCAATGTCCCAATTGGCTTGCGCCGTCACTGCTCTGAATCATGACAGCAAATTTGCTAAGGCTTATTCAGATGTATGTAATTTTAAAAACGAAATTCTAATTTAAAGAAAATACTATAAACATTTTTTTAGGGAGTTCATAAAACCAAGTACTGGGAATACGTCTACGAGGACAGCATGGATTTGATTGCCAAACTGCCAGTTGTTGCTGCTACTATTTATTGCAACACATACAGAGGAGGAAAGGGCTCCAAGTCCATTGATCCCAGCTTGGATTGGTCTGCTAACTTTGTTAAGATGTTGGGTTACGATAATCCCGAATTCACCGAACTCATGCGTCTTTACCTGACCATTCACAGGTAAAATAAAAACTAAATCGAATCGTTAATAATTGCAACTACATCATTGATTTAAATTTTTTAAACCTTAGTGATCACGAAGGTGGCAACGTTTCTGCCCACACTGTGCATTTGGTTGGATCAGCCTTGAGTGATCCATACCTATCGTTCGCTGCTGGTATGAATGGTTTGGCTGGTCCACTCCATGGTTTGGCCAATCAGGAAGTACTTGTTTGGTTGATGAAACTCTCACAACAAGTTGGAAAGACCCCAACTGAACAAGAACTCAAAGATTTCATCTGGAAGACACTCAAATCAGGACAGGTTAATAATAACCCCTAAAGCTTGGATTTGTTTAACTAAAAACTGTTTTCACTTAAGGTTGTTCCTGGATATGGTCATGCTGTCCTTCGTAAAACAGATCCCCGTTACACCTGCCAGCGCGAGTTCGCCCTCAAACATCTGCCTAATGATGAACTCTTCCAATTGGTGTCGAAAGTCTACAAGGTTGTGCCACCAATTCTAACTGAACTTGGCAAGGTTAAGAACCCATGGCCAAATGTAGATGCTCACTCCGGTGTTCTCCTCCAATACTACGGCATGAAGGAAATGAACTACTACACTGTCCTCTTCGGTGTGTCCCGTGCCCTTGGTGTTTTGGCTTCCCTCGTGTGGGATCGTGCTCTTGGCTTACCAATTGAACGACCAAAATCCCTCTCCACCGACGCTCTAATGAAGGCTGTTCAAAAGTAAATCAGCAATAAAACGACCCTAATAACCTCACGCTCATCATCCCCCTCCTAGTTCAATCTAAATTATATTTAAATAATTTAAATAGGTATACATAGTTCTACATCCTAGTATGTATAGCGAACGTGAATCAAAAACCAAATTCTTAAAATGCTAAGCCAACTAAAGTGTTACATAAAAAAGTATTTAGCTTCTTAATGTTGCATTTTATCAGAACATACTGTACTGATGTGAAAACAAAAATTACATAACAAGCATTGTTCATCCAACTTTAAGATTAAAATTAGAGTTTAGAGAATCTAATAAGAACCTCTAGATTCAGCTGACTGTAAAACATTTTGTTGCTATAATTTTTCCTTGCAAAAATATTTTTATTTTTTTTTTGGGTACACATAACAATTAAGTCTAAAGTGAGGTAATTGAGTTATGATCACATTGCAACCTATTTTTATTGAGTATGATTTCTTGCGGATAATCGAAGCTTTAATAAATTTTACTTAATTAATATTTAATTTATTTTAGAGAGGATATATTTAAACAAAACAAATAAAAAGTCAGCATAAGCAATGTTGTGAGTGTAATTGAATATCAGGAACATAAATTCGATAAGTCAATAAAAGTTGTATTAGACTATTATTTAAATTAAATAAAAAACAGTCAAAAGTTAAAAATCTTGTTTTATTCAAATTTATTGTTTTGTTTATAATATAAAAATAAACAAAACAATGCAAATTATTCATTGTTTATGTTGTTGTTCCTTGTCTTGTTTTATTATTTGGAAAACACATTTTTTTTTAAACACTGTCAGTATGTCTGTATAAGGAGCTACAGCCTAAACGAATGGACCGATTAACATCAAAATTGGCATGTGGCATGGGTTTTTAGAATTGATTTTTTGGGACCAAAATAACGATACCTGTCATATGAAAATTTCGGAAAGTACAGATTTTAACGAACAAATTACCCACCGATTTTTTGAAAAAAGCTTATATTTTGAGACGTGAATTTTCGATTGAAAATTAGGGTGGTTTTTTTGATATTAAGTCAAAATAAGGTTCAAAAATTAATATTTTAAATCAAATAAATTACTGTGTATTTGAGGCGTAATAAGGTAGGTTTTCACCAAATTTCGTAGAAAAAAAACATCTTTTTGAAAAAGATAAAAATAAAAAACCAAAAACTCGTTTTTTTAAATTTTTCATATAGATTTTGAGGTTATGTGAAAAAATTGTAAATGGGTGCGTTCACGTACCGATCCAAGGGTATCGGGATACCTTTGTGTTGTTGAAATCCCATATAAAATCTCAGCTGATCGAACACAATATGTTTTAACAAGCAAAAAAATCCAAAGGTATCCTAAAAATTTCTGGATTCTTGTGTATCTTATGGGAGATTTGAAGAACAGCTGATTCGTGTTCACAAACGTAGCGGATACTTAGGTATCTTGGATAGGGTATCTGTGCGTACGTGAACGCAGCCAATGCATAAGTTGTAGATCTTTTCATTACCTACAACTTTGCTATACAACTTTTTCCATAGAACTTTTAGTTTTGCCGGAAATCGAGGTATATAATTTTTTACCATTAAAAACTCAACCCACCCACTTCCCGAACTCGGCCCGACCGTAATTTATTTTTCCTTTAATTTTTATCGTATTCACCTCCTTTTCCAATGGGTTTCATCCTGCTATGATTTTTTCTTACTTTTTAATGTTTTTGAAGGCTTCGGCACTGGTCTAATAACTTCAATATGAATTATAAATATAATTACAAAAAAAAATTTGGGATAAAAAAAATGGAAATTTTGAATTTTTTGGAAATTTTGGTTTTAGATGTCGGTAAGTGATTTCTACAAAATAGCATATAAATTTTACTTTAAAACTTTTTTCCAAAAATGTATTTATTAAAAATTAGTTAAAAAAAAAACGGTGAAAATTAATTCTTAAAAACCCTCTGTAAAGAATCCAAAAAATGTTATATATCAAGTTTGAAGTGGATCCATCCGTTTAGGCTGTAGCTCCTTTGCTTAAGCCTAGTTGGTACGAAACGAAAAATCGTATACAAAAAATCGTAAACGAAAAATTTGTTTCTGCTTTTTGTTCTGCAATTCTCTTTTTTTGTTCGACGTTTTTATCAGTTTTTCCTTTTTTTTTTCAAAAACCGGTTTAAACCGGTAGAGCAAAAAAAAACGGTTGACCAAAGCAAAAAAACCGAAACCGCTTTAAACCGACCGGTTTTTTCCATTCCTAAATTGAAAAGTTCCTAGCGAGGCAGATGGAGAGAGATCTGCACTGGGAATTCGCTATGCAAGTGGTTGCGGTCCTACCTAATCTTAAATGAAATGGATTGCTCTATATAGGACAGGATTCCTTTTAGTCGACTGCGTTGGGCAACATACAGCAGATTGGCCAAAACAAAAAGCCTCAGAATTGCAAAATTGGAAGTGCACCGAATTGATGGCGTGCTTGGGAGACGATCATCTCTTGTAGGGATGGGAAAAACCGGCCGGTTTAAACCGGTTTCCGGTTTTTTTGCTTCGGGCAACCTTTTTAAAATAAAACAACAACAAATGTTCTGACAAATTTCAAACAGAGGAGTGTGTGTGATAAAAATCCAGAATCAGATTTTTGAATCTCAGATTCATTTTTTTGAATCTCAAGCCGCAAATAGAGATCATGAAATCTGAGATTTTTCCACTATTTCCTCTCTTCACCCCCTTTTGCAACTGACAGATTCACAAATCTGATTCTGAATCTCGTCAATAGAAAACGACATAAGTTAAATTTTTTTTGGATATCAAATCAAGCAAAAAAACCGAGAACCGGTTTTCCAAAAACCGGTTTTTTGGCCCGGTTCAAAACCGGCTGATGGTTTAACCGAAAGGAAAAAAACCGGACAAAACGGTTTTTCTACTAACAACCGCCATCCCTATTTCTCTTGTTTTGTTTGCTCATATTTGTTTACATTAGGTGTGTTTTTTATTACCACCGGTCTAAACTGGTTAAAAAAAACGCCTCGGGGCTTAGCGAGAAAAATTGGCAGCACTGCATACTAATAGCGTTTTCGTTTGGTCGTCCGGGACTGTCCGGAATTCTCCCGAACGATTCTGAAACTGATCGTTTGGCACTCAATGACAGTTCTAATTCTGAAAAGAAGAGAAAATCGATTCCGAATTTTGAGGCAGAATCAAAACCAGAATCACGCACACATGTTAACACTTAAGACGTCAAAGTAATGAAATGTCATTCTTTGTTATTGTTATTCATTTCTCAATTTCAAGATTTTTAACTATGCATAAACTTTAAACTATATTAAAATAATGTGAAGAAAGAAAACAAAAATAGATAACTTAATGATAATAAAAAAAAATAAACAAAAACAAAACTTTCATCAGACGTTCGCATTTGATGTTTCACAAATACAAAGAAACCCAAACTTCAGAATAAAAAAAAAGTATCTAATGTCGTTTTCTATTGACGAATCTCAGAATGAGATTGTGAATTTGACAGCTGACAGGGGTGAAGAGGGGAAATAGTGGAAAAATCTCAGATTTCATGATCTATTTGCGTCTTGAGATTCAAAAAAATGACAAAAAAATGAATCTGAGATTCAAGAATCTGATTCTGGATTTTTATCAAGATTCACGCATACAAACACACGCATTTTCACACACACTCCTCTGTTTGACATTTGTCTGAACATTTGTTGTTGTTTTATTTTTTTTATACGCACAGATTTCGCACACAATTACAAAACTAGATTTCATATTCTATTTGCAGTGGAAAATCTGAGAATTTTACACATAAATCTCAAAAGTCAATAGAAAACGACATAACTCTGATCGTTTGGCATTCCGGATCGGACAGTCCCGGACGCTTCTAAGAATTCCCAAACGAAAACGCTATAAATGTTCCGAAATCAGCTGACACAAAAATATAAAGTTGTCATATTTTTCGCTTTTGTGGTTTCTTGTGTGTTTTTGAAAAAAAAAAGTTTAACTAACTGTTAAATAAATATTTAAAATAATAATTGTCATTCCAAACATCAGTTTTGATGTTTTTTAAAAAAAATTCTAAACAATTTACGAACAAGTTAATTTGGTAGCACAGATTTAAATCTGTTGAAAAAGTTAAGCCCAGAGAATTCTCCGGGCTAAACAACTAAGCCCAAGGGGCTAAAGTGTTGTTGCATTTAACATGTAAATTTCTGCGACTGCGTTTTTTTTGTCCAGTTGTGCTTCTATTACCAAATCTATTACATTTGTTGTCAAAATGACATAATTGAAGCGACATTTTTTGCACGTAATGTAATAAT